>NC_138172.1:30083830-30752503 GCF_964165515.1 Mesoplodon bidens | reverse complement strand
CAATGGCTTCATAAAAGTAAAATTAGTCTCCAGATGTGATTCAATTCAAGGACATTCTTATTTTACACACCTAAATGAGATAATGTATGTTAAGTGCCCAGCCCAGTGACTGGCATCTAGTATTTGTAGAATAAATGTTCTTCCTTCCTGCTCCTCTAAGGTGCCCTCTACAGCACATGAACTTATTTAATTGTAAATTTTACCAAAATAACATTTTCTTTTATTATTATATATATTATGTTGGTTTTTGAAATTCTATGTGTACTACATGCTCATTGCAGGTAACTTGGAAAATACAGAAAACAACAACAGAAAGGTCACCTGTCATTTCACCCTAGAGAGAAATACTTGTGTTATTTAAGTATATGTCCATTTTACACATTTTTCTAGAATATTCAATTTGGAGTTCATAATCTTGGCTTTTAGACAGCCTGTTCAATAAAGCACATGATAAGGAGACTTAGCCAACTAGTCTATGTTGTTATTTTTGAAGAACAGAATAGACCCTAATTGCTAAATTGCTAATCTGTCCATATGTTTTTTTCATTTGCTGAAAATTTTAAAAATTAGCTTTATTTTAAAAAGCAGTTTCAGATTTACAGAAAAATGCAGAGATAGTATAGAGAACTCCCATTTACCCTGTACCCAGTTTCCTCTATTATTAACATCTTACATTAGTATGGCATATTTGTTACAATTAATGAACTAATATTGATATACATACTATTTATAACTAAAGCTCATACTTTTTTCAGATTTTGTTAGTTTTTACCTAATGTCCTTCCTCTGTTCCAGAATCTCATCCAGGATATTACATTACATTTAGTTGTCTTGTCACCTTAGGCTCCTCTTGGCTGTGACAGTTTCTCAGATTTTCCTTATTTTTGATGACCTTGACAGTTTTGAGGAGTACCGGTCATATATTTTGTAGAATGTCCTTCAACTGGAATTTTTTAATGTTTTTCTCATGATTTGCCTGGAGTTAAGAGTTTTTGGTAGGAAGATCACAAAAGTAAAGTACCATTTTCATCACATCATATCAAGTAAATGTTATCAACATGCCTTTATCATTATTGATGTTGACCTTGATTACCTAGCTGAGGTAGCGTTTGTCAAGTTTCTACAATATGAAGTTATTCTTTTTATCCCCCTTTCCATAATGTACTTTTTCGAAGGAAGTCACTATACACAGTCCACAGTAAAGGGGAATAGCTTTAGTGTGGGGTAGCTATATAAATTATTTGGAATTCTTTTGCATGGGAGATTTGTCCTTTCTTTCCTCTTCTCTCCTCTTCTCTCCCTTTCTCTCTCTCTGTCTCTCTCTCTGTCAATATGGACTCATGGATATTTCATTTATACTTTGGGCTATAATCTAATACTTTATTTATTTTGCTGCTAAAGTTGTTACAGCTTTAACCATTGTGAGCTCTTTCAGTTGGCTTCTATGTCCCTTTAACATGTACCCATTATTGGAATTCTTTTTTTGGAGTACTTTCTTAATTCTGGCACTACAAGATGATCCAGATTCATTTTAGAAATTTCCTGACCCAGTACCAGTCTGTTTGTAATTAAAATTAAAATCAGTAGGCTCTAGAAATCAGACTGCCTTATTTCAAATCCTGGCTATACCGTTTGCCAGCTTTGTGACCTGGAACTGTTTTACCTTTTGAGGGGGTAGACAGAACCCAGTTTCCTCATCTGCATTAGGGCAGGGATTTTTTTGGTTTTCTTTTTCTCTAGTGTATCCCTATTACCTAGAGTTGTGTCTGGTACCTAGTGGTGTTCAATAAATAGATATTTGTTTAGTGAATACATGAAAAGTGGATAGGAATATTAGTTTACAAATTCATATCAACAATAAATAGAATATGGCTTTGTGATCTTATTTTGTCCTGAAATATCTGTCTAGTTTATTATTTTTAATTTAATTTCATTATTATCAAAGTTATATACACATATAGCTTAAAGATTCAAATAGTTCTGTGAGATTTTAAACAGAAGACAGGTCTTCTAACTCATTCTATGAGGCAACCACATTCAGTTTCCTTAGGTGATTCTTTTGACACTTATCTCCATATGTCTAAATAACATGCTTTTATTGTTGCTTCTTGATTTGTAAATTTTATGCATTGTCTGTTCACTTCCAACCATGGAGGATAAGGATCTACCACCACTCACTCTATTCTTTTTGTCTTCCCATTCTTCTTTCTATATCAGCAAGAGACCATTCAGAGCACACCTGAAATCAAGTTAGTTTTATTATTTGCTTCAGCAAAGGAGACCCAACATCATGCAGAACAAAGATGAGTCTCAAAAGGAGATAGGGAAAGGGTGTTATAAAATTTATGGTGATCTTAGCAGGGATTGGTCAGAATTTGCTGATGGAGCATCAGTGTTTTATTTTTTAAAAACCATGAGACCATGCAGAATTATCCTTGCATCAGTTTATTTGTGGTTTAACCTTGCATATAGGAGTCTGAATGAACCGGTGTTCATTGTGAGAGTCTAATAAATACCGTTGCTTGGTTTGGTACAATTCTGTGAGTCAGTGTACTTTTTATAAGATGTGATTTCTGATTTAATTCTCAATTCCTCTCAAATATCCTAGCTTCCAGAAGATATAGAGTATTTCATTTCATCACTCAGTATAGTTCTGTCACAACTGTGATTAAATTAATTTTCAGTGTTCACATTTCTACAACTGTGTTGGCTGTTGAGCCCTGTATTATCCTTTTATTCCTTTTCCTTTTCTCACTTTGCTGTCTTACATATAGACTTATAGTTGACAAGCATTATTAGCAAAGCAGACTCAAAACAGTTCTTACAACCTGGTCTATAAACTTGATGAAGTCCCTGCTCTCTGTTTTTTAATTTGTTCCTCGTTGTCTGTGAACAGTTGAATTGAAACGAATTCAACAATATTCCTGAAACTGGACACTTTTACCTCTAGCATTGTCAAGCAGTCAGCAGTCCTGCTAAGCTCTGGTCATGGGATCAATTTTGGACTCAAGATAACAGATGGGGTAGAGATCTCACTGAATTCCTTAATAAAAATCAACTTTATTGGTTGCTAGTCTTCTTATTATTGAGTTCTAAGTGTTCCTTATGTATTCTTGATACAAGATCTTTTTCAGATATATTTATTTAGATATTTTCTTATTTTTTGTTTTGAATATTTTCTCTTAGTCTGTGGCTAGCATTTTCACTTTCTTAATTGTGTATTTTGAAGGGTCGAAGTTTTTATTTTTATGAAGTACAATTTATCATTTTTTTCTTTTATAGTTAGATATTTTTGTGTTTAATTTATGAAACATCTTCTGATCCAAAGAATATAGCTTTTTTTCTTATTTGTTTCTTTAAGTTTTACAGTTTTAACTTTAAAATTTCAGTGTATGACATTTTTGAGTTTATTTTGGTGTATGGTGAGAAGTGGGGATGGAGGCTTATCTTTTTCTTTTCCTATACAGATATCCAGTTCTAGCTCCATTTATTGAAAGAACTATAATTTCACTATTGAATTATCTTTGTACCTTTGTCAGAAATCTGTTGATCAGATATGTAAGGGTCAATTTGTGGACTTTTTCCATTGATCTATACATTTGTTTATCATTATGCCATATTACACTGTCCTGATTACTGTAGCTTTATAGTAAATCTTGAAATCAGATGGTGTAAATCCTCCAACTTTGATTTTTTTTAAATAGTGTTCACTACTTGAGGCCCTTGGATTTCCATATAAAATTTTTAAAGACTTTATTTTTTTAAGAGCAGTTTTAGATTCATAGCAATATTGAGCAGAAAGCACAGAGATTTCCCATATTCTCCCTGCCCCCACATATGCTAAGCCTGCCCTATTATCAACATCCCCCACAAGAGTGGGACATTTGTTACAACTGATGAACTTACATTGACATATCATAATCACCTTGAGTCCACAGCTTACCTTAGGATTAACTCTTGGTGTTTGTACATTCCATGGATTTGGACAAATGTATAATGACATGCATCATCATTATAGTATCACACAGAGTGTTTTTATAGCCCTAAAAATCCTCTGTGCTCTACCTATTCATATCTTCCTTCCCAAACCCCAGCTCTTGGCAACTCCTGAGTTTTTACTGTCCTCATAATTGTGCATTTTCCAAAATGCCATGTAATTTTACAGTATGTAGCTTTTTCATATTGGAATCACACAATATGTAGCATTTAAAAATGAACTTTTTTCACTTAGTTATATGCATCTAAGTTTCCTCTATATCTTTTCATGGCTTCATAGCTCATTTCTTTTTAGCCTTAAATAATATTCCCTCATCTAGATGTACCACAGTTTATTTATTCATTCATCTACTGAAGGGCATCTTGGTTGCTTCCAGGTTTTGACAATCATGAATAAAGCTACTGTAAACATCCACGTGCAGGTTTTTGTGTGGGCATAAGTTTTCGACTCCTTTGGGTAAATACCAAAGAATGTGAGTACTGGATTATATGGTAAGAGTATATTTAGTTTGTGAGAGATCTCCAAACTATCTTCCAAAGTGGCTGTACCATTTGCATTCCCACCAGCAATGAATAAGAGTTCCTGTTGTGCCACTTTCCGTCTGCTCCTATCCTCTGAAAAAGATGGTAAAAAAATTAATCTATTTTTTTCCTTAAATGTTTGGTAGATATCACCAGTGAACCCATCTTGGCCTGGTGCTTTTTCCATTTTGAAAAGTTATTCATTATTGATTCAATACCTGTAATAGATATAGACCTATTAAAATTGTCTGTTTCTTCTTGTTTGAGTTTTGGCAAATTGTGTCTTTCAAGGAATTGGTCCATTTCAGCTAGGTTATCAAATCTGTGGGCATATAGTTAGTTGTTCATAATATTCCTTTATTATCCTTTTAATGTCCATAGGATTTGTAGTGATATCTCCTCTTTCATTTCTGATATTAGTAATTTGTGTCCTCTTTCTTTTATTCTTAGTCTGTCTAGAAGTTTATCAATTTTATTGATCTTTTCAGAGAAGCAGGTTTTGATTTCATCACTTTTTATCTATTGATTACCCATTTTCAACTAAATTGATTTCTTCTCTATTATTATTTCTTTTCTTCTGCTTGCTCTGGATTTAATTTAGTCTTCTTTCAAATACATGAGAGATTTAAATGGTAAAAAAAGTCTTATGAGTTGTAGGAGCAAACATGAGTGAAAATTTCATGAAATCCAAAAAGGAAAAGATTGTTTAATCTTATAAAAGAAAGAACTTAGCATAGCAAAGGCAAAACAAAAGAAATATCTTTACCATACATAGAAAGACAAAAGGCAAATTGAAAAAATTTGCAATTTTTATCACAGACCAAGTATTAATATACAAGGAGCCTCTAAAACGGAGAAGAAAAAAAGACAACCACTCTATAGAAAAATGGGCTAGTAATTTTTTTTTTTTTTTAATGTGGTACGCGGGCCTCTCCCGTTGCAGAACACAGGCTCCGGACGCGCAGGTTCCGCGGCCATGGCTCACAGGCCCAGCTGCTCCGCAGCATGTGGGATCTTCCCAGACCAGGGCACGAACCCGTGTCCCCTGCACTGGCAGGCAGACTCTCAACCACTGTGCCACCAGGGAAGCCTTGGTCTAGTAATTTAAATAGCTCATGAAATGGTTCTTAAAAATAAAAACATAAAACAATGCCCATTTATAATGAGAGAAATGCAAATTAACATACCGTGAAACATAATTTTTACCTATCATATTGGCAAAAATCCAAAACTTTGATAACCTTCATTATTGGTGAAGCTATGGGGAAAATGGGTGTTCTCATGTATTGCTGATAGGAATCAAAGTAATATAATAATTTGGAGAGGAATTTGTCAACATCTAGCAAAATTATATGTACATTTGTACTTTGATCTAGCAATCTAATTTCTGGAGCTCTAGAAGGTACAGTAGCAAAATGGAGTAAAGAAGCAAAAAGGCAAAGAACAAAAGTGAAAAGCTTTTCATTCCAGCATTATTTGTGATAGCAAAAGTCTGGAAATTTCCAAATTTTTCCCTGTTCATCAGCAGGGCACTGTGGGCACTACACAATAAATTATCATGCAGCTGTAGAAGAGAATGAGGACTATCTTTTATAGAGGACCTCCAGTATATCTAGTATCAATGAAAAAAAAAGTAAGGTGTAGAAAAGAGTGTGTTTATGTTACTGTATTTTTAAGGGGCGAATGTAGGAATACAGATGTATTTTTGTGTATGTGTATATATTTAATGGAAGGTTAAACAAAAATACTGATTATTCTTTGGGAGAGGACATGGTATGAAGGAGACAGAAGCTAGATTTCTCTGAACATAATTTGATTTATAGATTTGACTTGGTAACAATGTAAGTTTTATATCGTTATAAACAAAATGAAATTTAAAATAATACTAAAACCCAGAAACACAATAAGTGAATCTAAATGTATGAAATTGGTAGCACAACCACAAAGAAGGGTGTTATGTCAATTAAATTTATATTATAGTTAATTAAACCAAAGTTGACTGTATATCCCCATGGATTATATACAAAGGACTGAAGGAAAAAGCAAAAAAAGACAAAATAATCTTACACTGTTTTTGGTAATCATGTTGTTGGTGGTAATGTAGGTGCTATTTTGAGACTGGAGAGTATTGTGAGATAATGTAAATGGGATATAATATAATAATATATATAAATATATAAAAATATAATATATAATATAATAATTGGATGTTGAGAGCTGGACTGTTTTATATAGGAGAAAGGAGATACAGATAATAAGATTGATGAAGTTAATAAAAGTCCTGTAGTTCTGAATTTGAATTATCAGTATAAACACATGATTTATTATATAATTTTTTTTAAAAGTGTTTTTTAGCTCTTTCCTCTAAAATGATCTGCGAAACAATGATGATCCCAAATCAATGAATACCTTTAGTGTACTGATTGTGGTCTCTATATCTCAATTCCCATTTAAAGGAACCAGAGCTTGATGAAGAAATGCAGATTCCAGAATCTTGGACAGAAAATTTACAAGGTAAGCCTGAAATATTTTGTTATACCATAAAGTAAGGTAATTATCAAAGACAACTAGTGTTGTTCCAAAAGGATAAAGGAACCATCTTGAATAGGTTCTTTTTGGATGAAATATGGAACACTTTCAACGTCATTAGGAAAAGAATTGCAGTGATTTGAAACACATCACATTGGTTTAAATCCATGCATTCATAATGATAGCAAAGAAATCATTGGTCACTTTTGGACAATTCTAGGTTATCAACTCATTGTTCTGGAAAAAACAGCTGTTAAAGAGAAAGTGTTGTATCAAGCATTTATTCTTATTTTCTGATTCAGAATGTGTCTCTGAGTAACCAAATATTTGGTGAGGGGAAATGTGTATTTGTTAGTATTCAAGCTAGTACATGAAGATGGAATAAGTAGAGTATCACTATTTTGCAATGGGTCTCAGTAATGATCTTCATTGGTTTTTGACATCCCATATTAAGAATCAACTAGGTGTTATGCACCTCCTAATGGAAGTACATTACATTGCTTATGAGATATCCTTGCCAAGAAACCAAAAAGCCTCTAGATCTAGCAACCAATTTACAGGAAATGCTACAAGGAGAGGAACATGCTGAATTGTACCTTGGGGATGCAATTGGCAAGATCCATACTGTGGGATAATCCACAGGGGAATAAAAAACACTTCCTGAACAAATCAACTGAAAAAAAAAAAGAGATAAGAGAAGGCATATATCAACCAATTACAATATATTGACCTTATTTGGATTCTGACTGTAGCATTAGAACTATAAGGAAAAGTGGCGAGGAAAACAAGGACAGACAGAGAAAAATGTTTGATATAATCAAACATTATCAATGATTGAAGTAATTAGCACATAGTTTTAATATTACAGTTTGAATCATTTCTCATGGACCTAACTAAAAAGTAAAAAAAAAAAAAAAGCCACTAACATTTACCTACAGAAATCTAGGTGATTTCTTTGTTACCTTTTATTTATAGATATTTTAGAAGTTTACTACATTATTCTCCAGATTGTTCACTAACTTGGTAAATTGGAAAGACTGATTTTCCATTTTTAAGGAAAAAAAACCCAGTAACCACCGTTTACAGCAAAGAATTTGCATTAGGCAATGCCTGAAGATAATTTTGAAATGTATTTATTTTCATCTCAAATATGACTTCTTTCTAAAATGGTCAAAGTCTCATTTCACAGCTGCAATTAAATGACTTTTTAGGATAATGTTTCATTTGGCTGTATTATGTTAATAATGAGCTAGATGATGTATATCTTTTCCATCTTTATGTACCCATGAATTATTCAGAAGTGTTCTCTTGCAAATGCACAGTAGAGGAATTCAGTTCCTTTTTTTCCCAAAAGGGTCAGACACGCTTTAGTTTAGAAGGGAGAGAAAGAGAAAAAAGTAGAGTCTTTCCTTTCTTTTTAAATCTTTTAAAATTTATTGAAGTTAACAGTTGGAACTTATCTAAATATCCACTAAAGAGAAAATAAACTATAATACTTCTACTTGACAAAATGATGCAGCTCTCAAAAGGTAATGGTTGGAAAGACAACATAGGTATATGGAAAAATGTTTATATCAAAAAATAAGTAGAAAAAATCATGATATAAAAATGCGTGCACATTATAATTTCAGTTGAAAAAGTCATAGGAAAAAAATTCCAAAAGAAAATACAATAAAATAGTAATGACAGTCATGTTACTATGATAGGACTATAGGTGATTTGTTTCTTCTCTGTATTTTCCAAATTATTTTAACGTGATACTATCTTTTTAATGAGGGAAAGCAAAACAAATAAGCACACCCTTATCAAATGACTAGTGTTTGCTAGAAACTGGACTGTATGCTGAAGATATAAAGGTGAAAAGATATGCATAGCGGTATATAAGATAAATCAAGTTTTCACACTAAACTGTATACTGTAAAATTAACACAAATTTTACTGAGATCTGGTTAAGAAGAAATGTCATTAATTAAATACCTAGTAGGTGCTTTTCATGTGTACCTTGTCCATTCTACTCAACAATCACATGAAGAAGGTGATTCTATTTTACAGACAGGAAACTAAGTCTTAGAGAGGCTATACAACATGTCCAAAGTGGCACAGTTAATAAGAAATTGAGTTTGGCCTGATTAGAAGTCCATTCTCAGTCATTTAACAAGAATGTATTAAATGCTGACTATGTACCGGAAATTGTTTTAGATTAGGGATACTGAAATGAGGAAAGCAAAGACCTTGCCCTCCTGGAGCTTACATTCTAGTGTGAGAAGACATAAACAACAACAACAAAATGAGAAATGGTATATTAGAATCTAAAAAGTGCTTTAGAGAAAAATAAAGCAGAGAAAGGGGGTAATGTTGTGAAGTAGGGGAGGAGGGATTGCAATTTTGAATAGGAGCGTCAGGGAAGGCCTGGCTGAGAAAACAGTGGTTGAGCAGAGGCCTGAAGGAGTTGAGGGATTGATCCAACTCTGTAAGAGAGCATTTAAGACAGGGGAATGGTAAGCATTAAGGCCTTGAGATGAAAACGTGCCTAGAGAAACAGCAAGGAGACCAGTATGGCTAGAGCTCATGGAACAGTGGGGAGAGTGGAACAAAATGAGGTAAAGGAAGACACTAGGGAGCCAGAGACTTAGAGCTTTGTAAGTCAGGAAACCACTGGAGGGTTTTAAGCAGAGGAGTTAACTTTATCTGACTTAGTGTTGAATGGATCATTCTGGCTTCCGTGTGCAAAAAAGCCTGTAGGGAAACCCGGGTGGAGGCAGGAGACTGGTTAGGAGGTTACTGCAGTGAGAGATGATAGTCAGCTGTGCCAGGATAGGAGTGGAGCACTGTCAAGAACTGTGAGGGCTTGAGATCTCATCCTGCTACTTACTGGTGAGCTATCAAGTTAGCTAGTTTCTTGCATGCTGGCAAAGAATATGAGCCTCAGGTTTGTTTCATCCCCCAATACCAACCTATAATAATATGAACACCTGTATGCCTTCACTAAGTTTCACAAATTTTAATATTTTTTGTCACATTTTAAACTCTCTCTCCATACTTATATACATATGTACACACATATGTGTATGTTTTATGAACCATTTGAAAACAAGTTGTAGATGCTGCAGTAGTTCAGCACTAGACCCATGGGGGATGCAGAATGGCCCAGGTGGACACTGTGCATACAGTGGGTTTGTGTCACAGCTGAGGGACCCCAAACTTAGGAAACCCCAATCTAATGGTCTGCGAGCAGACGTGCCTAACCTTTGCTCTCTTTTGCAACGTTACCTATATTATCTTTATTATTCTGAGAGGTGAACAAACCTGTCCTCTGTTTCAGAGGCGACACTATCACTGTCTTCCAAGGCTGTTTGCTACACAAATCTCCTTGAAAAGATAGTCCAGAACAAAAGCTATCAGTGTCTTCCCTTGTAAGATGGGCAGAAGTGTAAAAGATCCATGGAGAATTGTCTCTCAATAAGAATATAGTGTAAAGTGGCTAAATTCTGGAGGTGTTTTTCAGATAGAGCCCAGACCGGATATGGGATGTAAGAGAAAGAGAGTCCAGAATGATGCTATGGTTTTTGCCAGGCCCTGTACTTGGCGCTGGGGATAGGGTGGCAAATGAGACATTCTAAGCCTTGGCCACCATGGGGCTTACCTCCCTAATGGGAGACAGACCCAAAGTAGCTAAACATGCCACATAAGTGAAATGATTAACTTACGTTATATATAGTTTCTAGGGGGTTTAGTTCTGTTAAAAAAAAAGTGTGGTTTTATTTAAACAAGATAAAATTACAACCCGGATAGAAAGGGAAGAGGTAAATTAGACCCCATCAGTGAAGGCCCGTGTGCTTGCTTCTAGAGTTCACCCTTGTCATCCTTTTTTTTTTTTTTTTTTTTTTTTTTTTTTTTTTTTGCGGTACGCGGGCCTCTCACTGCTGTGGCCTCTCCCGTTGCGGAGCACAGGCTCCGGATGCGCAGGCTCAGCGGCCGTGGCTCACGGGCACAGCCGCTCCGCAGCATATGGGATCCTCCCGGACCGGGGCACGAACCCGTATCCCCTGCATCGGCAGGCGGACTCTCAACCACTGCGCCACCAGGGAGGCCCCTTGTCATCCTTTTTTGAGAAGTAGAATTAACTTGAGTTTGTGCCTTTTTGCGATAGACACACTTAGCATTTATTTTTATCAGTAACCCAGACATGCTTAATTTGCAGAAAAGACATTAAAATTTTAAAAGCATCTATTTTAGGAACAAAATTATTTTACTCTACTTTCTTATAGACATATATCTGGAGGTTGACTGTAATGAGCTATTGTCATATTTCTTAGTGGTTTGTTGTCTGTCTCTACCCACTAGAATAAAGGCTCAAAAAAAGGAGGTTTGCTTTGTTTGTGGACACAGTCTCAGCTCATAGAATAGGTGTTTAATAAGTAGCTCTTAAATGAATGAATGTGTGATACATGTATGTATTATTTTGTATTTTGCTTATATAAACAGATTCCTTTCCCTAGTATTAATTTCATTTGCAGAAGTGTTAATGTCTGTTAACTTTCTATTAGTTTTTTGTACCCTAACCATTCTTTAAGTATTGTACATTTAGATGTTTCCCAAATGTTTACAATGATACAAAATACTGAAGTAATGTTTTTGTGTATATCGACTTTTTAATTTCTTTTGAATTATCTCTTAAGTATAAATTCAAAGGAATGGGTCAAAGGTATTAACATCATCATTACTTTCCCTCCGTGTTGTCTTTTCCAAAAGGGTAGGGATAGTTTTCAATGGATGAGTGTACCTGTTACACCTCAAACTCAAATCCATTAGCACTAGTTGTTACTTTTTTTTTTAACCTCCCTGTCTTTATAGGTGGAAATAGAGGATCAAGTATGCTTTTATTAGCTTTTATTTCATGTCTCCTGATGTTGTATATATTTCCATGTTTATTTATTATTTTTTCCCTGTGATATGAGCTGTCTGTTCATATACTTTGCCCAGCAGAGCTGCTTGTTAAATTATCCAGTTCCTAAATTCTAGGCCGAATGATGACATTTAGGTTTTTAATGAAACCTTCTCCTTGGTAGTGGGGTTGTCTCAGATGGCAATTTCAGGTGAAGTTCTCCTGGTGAGGCTGAGAGGCAGGAAGGTGAGAGAGGGACTTTTTTTTTTTTAACATCTTTATTGGAATATAATTGCTTTACAATGGTGTGTTAGTTTCTGCTTTATAACAAAGTGAATCAGTTATACATATACATATGTACCCATATCTCCTCCCTCTTGCATCTCCCTCCCTCCCACCCTCCCTATCCCACCCCTCTAGGTGGTCACAAAGCACCCAGCTGATCTCCCTATGCTATGCGGCTGCTTCCCACTAGCTATCTATTTTATGTTTGGTAGTGTATATATGTCCATGCCACTCTCTCACTTTGTCACAGCTTACCCTTCCCCCTCCCCATATCCTCAAGTCCATTCTCTAGTAGGTCTGTGTTGTCTTTATTCCCGTCTTACCCCTAGGTTCTTCATGACTTTTTTTGTTTTGTTTTGTTTTCTTAGATTCCATATATATGTGTCAGCATACGGTATTTGTTTTTCTCTTTCTGACTTACTTCACTCTGTATGACAGACTCTAGGTCCATCCACCCCACTACAAATAACTCAATTTCGTTTCTTTTTATGGCTGAGTAATATTCCATTGTATATATGTGCCACATCTTCTTTACCCATTCATCTGTTGATGGACACTTAGGTTGCTTCCATGTCCTGGCTATTGTAAATAGAGCTGCAATGAACATTTTGGTACATGACTCTTTTTGAATTATGGTTTTCTCAGGGTATATGCCCAGTAGTGGGATTGCTGAGTCGTATGGTAATTCTATTTTTAATTTTTTAAGGAACCTCCATACTGTTCTCCATAATGGCTGTATCAATTTACATTCCCACCAACAGTGCAAGAGTGTTCCCTTTTCTCCACACCCTCTCCAGCATTTATTATTTCTAGATTTTTTGATGATGGCCATTCTGAACGGTGTGAGATGATACCTCATTGTAGTTTTTTTTTTTTTTTTTTTTTTTTTTTTTTTTTTTTTGTGGTACGCGGGCCTCCCACCGTTGTGGCCTCTCCCGCTGCGGAGCACAGGCTCCGGATGCGCAGGCCCAGCGGCCATGGCTCACGGGCCCAGCCGCTCCGCGGCACATGGGATCCTCCCAGACCGGGGCACGAACCCGCATCCCCTGCATCGGCAGGCGGACTCCCAACCACTGCGCCACCAGGGAGGCCCCCTCATTGTAGTTTTGATTTGCATTTCTCTAATGATTAGTGATGTTGAGCATTCTTTCATGTGTTTGTTGGCAATCTGTATATCTTCTTTGGAGAAGTGTCTATTTGATGCTAACACTCAGGCACGGAGAATTTCCTTGCCTGGTGACGAGTGCCACAAGGAGCCACCATTTGATTACGTTTCCTCTTTCAACAGATATCTATTGGGCTTGCTGCTGTGTAAACAGCAAAATAAATATCTAATCACATTGTGTTATAAGTATGATAAAAGTGGGGTACGGTAAGAGACAGTAATGAGGAAGGGATGAGTGCTTGGAAGGCTTACCTCAGGGGAGTCTTTCTAAGGAAGTGACATTTTCCCTAAAACCCAAAGGAAGAGATATCCGCAAGGTATCTACTATGTCATATCTCTGGTAGAAGCACAGTGTAAAGTGGCATTACTCTAGCCTACGGAACCAGCCTGTTCAGCTGAGTTGTAATATCCTGTGGGTCAGAAAGTTGCTTTCATCTTGATGTCACTCAAGACGACTGTGCTAGGTCAGAGAGGTGGAAGAATAATGTTCCTCCTTAAGTTCCTTACATGCCTGGCCACTCAGTGATATATAGGAAATAACCTGTGCTTCTTTGAGGCTGGCTACTTAGTTAGATAACCTGTGCTTGTTTGAGGATCAAATAATAAGATCATCACTTTGTGTCATTTCCCCTATTCTTTCCATATGATTGAAATAGTTACAATTTTCAGAATTCAGAGGAATCCACTTTCTCCTGATTTTATGAATCACGCTGTAAGAGCAGCTAACACAGCATAATACACAATACAGTCATAATGCAGTCTGCATAAAAGCAATCTCAAGTCACATAAATGCTTCATAAAGAGTCCCTATCTGTACACAACATTTCCTACAGTACACAGGAAAAATGAAAATCAGTATCTTATAGTTGACTTCATTTGGTTTTCTAACTTTGATTACTTCTTCCATAATTTTGGCTTATCCATTTAAGCTTATTCTTAATATATGGACACTTGGGGGTCCAGTCGGTCCTTTAGAGGTAAGAAGGGTTTGAAGCCATATTGCTGTTACTGTTAATTTAAATAATCCTCTAAAAGTCCACACTGCAATGAAGCAAGAATACTGCCATGTGTAAAATAGGAGATTTTGTTTTCTGAACATTTAGCAGTTTATTTCACATTCTACATGTAACCCTCTGTTATAGTCTGTAATGTCTGAGGAGGCATGCATGTATAGTCCATTGCCAGGAAAAAAATACAGTCTTACTAGTAGCTGACTGCAGATATTCTCAGAGCCCAGAGTATGATGCAAATATATATATATATATATATATATATATATATATATTTTTTTTTTTTTACTATTCTCATTGTGCTCTTTTAGCCTGAGTCAGCTTTAGCCCCCTTCTCCTCTAGACATCTTCCCTTGCTCCCTTCTTCTTTCACTCCTCTAGCCACCCCATGTGGTCAGAGCTGGGGAAACCACTGTTCCTGGATCTCTTCTGGAAGGCAGTGAGGAATCAGAGTTGGTGGCACCTCACAGCCTTCCCTGGGATTTGGCTTAAACTTTTCAGATTCTTTGGAGTGGAATCTGTTATATAAAACCAGTCTCTCTGGTGTTAATAGTGCAACATAGCACAAGTCTGGTGTAACTGTGTCAAAAAAGACTCCTTCCACCAAGAAGGAGGCTGAGAAGGCAAAAAAAAAGAAAAAAAAGGTTTAGGGGACAAAGAACCTGGATCTGTCACAGATGATCTTCCAGAGTTCTTTGAAGTCGATTTATTCCATGGTAAACCTCTCAGAGCCACTTCACCCGAAACACATCTTTACTAAAAAGTGCTTTCTAGGTTCACGTGAGGTAATCACAGTTCCAACCTAGCACAGAAATTTAGTGAGGCAAGGATAATCAAGTTATCCGTGCAATCAATAAAAGTGACATGGGCACTTATCTTTTCCCAGTTTCTCTGTAATATGTGTAAAAGAAATTATTAATCCAACAGTGACACATAGTTTTACTCCACAGATGGGAAGGAAACTTAATTATTCGTAGGAGCTGCTATTTATTAGTCTGAAAGACTTGTTTAAAATTGTAGTTGCACTAATACAGCATTGTTAACTTGACAGCAAAAGTAACCACAACTTAAGCCTTCATACAATCTGCCCTGCTCTCCAGGATCCCTCTTGCTGCAGACTTTCAGTGGAGCTCTGAATGACTCATTCTCGTATAAAAGATTTGACACTGAGCTGGATTCAAGTTTTAATTCTTCCAAGTTTGATCCATCATTGAAAAATGTATTGGTGGTACTGTTCAAACCTTAACATCTTGCTGTATTAAAACTAACTTTTGTCAGGTAAAAGTTGCTTCTCTAAGTTGTTGAAATATGTATTCATGGATGCCTAATTTTCTAGATTTTTCCTGAAAATAGTATCTTAAAGTTATATCATGGCTAAGAATTTGTATCCATTTCTCTTGTAATTATCTTAATTACACTAGATATCATTGTTGCTTTTCAAAGAGACAGCCAACTAGGCTTTATATCAAGCTTTTACTCCAGGAACTAAAGACCTTTTTCCTTTGTAAACTGTATAAAAAGATGCTACATATTATGTACCAAGAAAAATGGTTGTTTTTTTCCCCCTAAAGTGCCAAAGAATCTCTTTCATCTCCTGGCATTCTCTCAAGCTCATTACTGCTTCAACATTTGACCTTGTCACCTCTCCAAACTCATCCAGTTGCATTTCATCATCTTTTGACAAATCTTAAAGTTTTCTAAAAAGCTCCTTTGCACTTTCTGTAAAAGCCCATTTTTTTGAGATTCAGAAAGCTTCTCTAATTAGTAGATTTTTATTAAAAAATTTATAAAACGATGACCAAAATTCAAATATCTGTCCGCATTTCAATTTTTGTTAAAATTTTTGTTTGCTTCCAACTTTGCCTCTGTTAGAACTTTTTTTTTTTTTTCCTGCCCTTAAGTCTGTGAGAAGATGGTAATATTCCTTGATATCTCATCAGAAACAAAGAGCAGAAGGCCCTGGGGAGCCAGCATTTCCAGTACTGGGTACTACTGAGAAATACAGTTAGATTCAGAATTACTCAACTCATTGAATTCACAGCTCCTCTACCACCTTAATTTATTTTCTCTCCTTTGCCTACCTTTGGAGAATTACTCCCCTTTGAATTTTCCTTTTGTATATCTTTTAGGTTTTCTGAGTACAATCCTGTGAATTTCTGGTACTGTTCTTGTAGCTTGAAGCTGAAAGAAAGGCTGGCTTTAAATGTGTTTGTTCGAGTGTCCCCAAGCTGGGCCTTCCTCATCCTGAGGACCTCAGGCCTGCTAGACCCAGTAAATATTGCTAGAAGAGAGTACAATATATGCTGTGCAGCCTACAGACGACGTTGCATGTTCAGAGGACCATTGCTGGGTTCATGTCTTTGTGTGGAGGGGCCAGAGTCCTCATCTGTTTAACAGTCATTCCCTTCTGTATCATTTATTTAAAGAGATTAGAAGAGTACTCCTTTCTGTACCAGCTTATCTCTCAATTTAGACAGAAGAATATCAGTTTCAAAGCCTTGGGCCTCTTTCAAAGCTGTACCTCTATGGTTTGGAATGCTGTTTTGAAGATGTGACAGGGTCAGCTGGAAAAACCAAGGGCCTAGCTAGGTATCATCCTCAAATTGCCACTAAAGTAAAGTACCTTAGGACTCCTTGGTGAGAATAAAGATGTCCCTAAGTTCAAAGAAGTGTTTCTGGAGGGAATGAAAACATTTTTAATGAAGTGACGACATTTCCCTGTCTACTTACAGAAGTTGAGTAAATGTTCCTTTTGTGGGGAGGCTGTCTCCCTGAGCAGGCCTATGGCCTAGTGGACCAATCCAAACACTGGGGGAAAACTTATGAACAGTTGGGAGAAGTCACCAAAAATGAAGAACTACTGCCTTGCTTACAAAGATTTTCACTCCCCCTCCTAAGTATCCCCAACTCCTTTGATTTGTCACATAAGCATCTGCTCTGGCAAACATCGTAATTTCTCTGCACACAACTAGACCTTCATGAGAATGAAAAACAAAAGATTACAAAAGAGAAGCAGAGTTCAACAGGCTTCTTTAAAGCTCATTTATATTGATTCTCATTAGGATTTATCTGACATAGAGCCCTTAATCATAAGCTTATATCCAGTCAACATTCCTTCATAGAGTTTTTACACTTTTAGAGCCTTTTCGAAGGGAATTTTAAAGAAATAGAAGACATGGCCACTAATTTTCCCCTACTAACTGAAGGTGGAAAATATAACTGAAATGGCTTGAAACTAAACATATCAATACAGTATAATGGCACCACTTTGCCATTAAGGTAGTACAGGCTCTTGGGTGGCCTAGATGCTCCCAAATTTAAAGAGCTTCATGTTATGCAGTGAGGTCCTTAATAACCTCTCCCTCTCCCTCCTCCTTTGAATCACTCCATCAGAGTTTCAGATGCCCCAGAGCTTCTGGACCCTCAGATTAGATTCAGATCCCACAGTGTACTTTTTTCTTTGACATTATGGGGATGATTTTGTGAAGCTGCCTCATTTTGTTAGTTTGGATTGATAGTTCAAGGGTGACTTGAAGTATGTTGGATTATCAGCTAGAACACTTCTAATAAGATATGTGATTCTATAAGTTTGGATGCTGCTGCACACTTTAGTGACTTTTTTGGATATTAATTAATATTGCTATCAAGGGTTTATATTACTAATGTTATTTAAAAAAATTCCCTTTGTTTCTCAAATTTCAAATATAATATGGGCTTGTGGTTAAGGATGCAAATGATGCAAAGTTATGTGTGTGTGCAGATGTGTATATGCATTATATGAAAATTGAACAATTCTCTATCTCCCTCCCCTGATAGCCTGAAATAACCCATTCCATAATCTTCTCCTTTTTACAAATATATGTAAGCATACAAGCACAGATTCATTGTTTGTTGTTATTGAAATAAAATCATGCTGAATGCAATTTGCTTTTTCCACCTAAAAATCACAACCTTGCACCTCACTAGTCATGGTACTAATATTATCTTCATGTACTTATAAACACACATATTTTAATTTTCTATAAGTGAGATCATATCACTTCCTGTAGGATATTACCTTTTGATTTTATTTTAACTTTTACTATTATTAATATTATTAATTTTCATTTTTATAATGCTTTACAGATCAAAAACTCTTCCCACATATGCCGTCTTATTTATTCTTAAACACTCTGTGAGGTGGTTACTATTAACTCTATTTTACTTGATCAGAAACCTTAGAGAAGTTGATGCCTTCCCTCCATCATAAAGCTACTAAAGGTAGAGTCAAGATTCAGACTTGTCTTGTCTTACTCACTCATGCCTTAGAGGGCACTTAATTTTCTGATAATGTTTGAAAATGTTTGTGGGAAGGTAGGCAAATCCCTACTGAATGACATTTGTAATTCCCTTCACCATATCAAAAAATTGTCAATATTATTCTTTTTTTATTTGACCAATAAGCCTCTAGCAAGATAGCCATCACCTTATCTACCATATCTGTTTGTTTTGCTATCTGTTGTACAGACTAGTGGATTCTATGAGAATTTTTCTGCCTTAATTCTTAAAACAGCTTCCTATTAACCTGAAGCATTGTTCCATTTAATATGTATTTCTACATCCTATTATTTGCTCCTAAACTCATTTTATCTATACATCTTCTCTGGACTGAACTCAACTTGCTGTACATTAGTCCCAGAGCCTGAATGATTCATCTGAATCCAAGTACGTTAGTTCTCATAGTATCTTTCTTTTCACAATTTAACTTAGCCTGTAAACTTGCTTTCCATGCATCTTCCAAATTAATAGCAGAAAAATAAACTTTTAAAGATGAAAACAAAGCTTGCCCTTGGCCTCATGGGAACATAAATATTGGTCTGAGAAATGGCTTGGCTACCGTCCTGATGTATCTCAAGAGGCAATTCCCTTTTCCTATTTTATTTGTTAATGGTAATATAAAAAGGATTAATTATAATGCTGAGTTTTAAGCATCCAACCATGGAGATCCAGCCAGCAATGAATGTAGGAACTTTTAGGCAAAGATGTTGGTAATTAATTAAAAAACAGATGCTTACAGGTCCTTTGCCCATTAAAAAAATTGGGTTGTTTGTTTTTTGGATATTGAGTTGTATGAGTTTTTAATATATTTTGGATAGTTACCCTTATCAGACATATCATTTGCAAATATCTTCTCCCATTCAGTAGGTTGCCATTTCGTTTTGGTGACGACTTCCTTCACTGTGCAAAAGCTTTTAAATTTGATTCAGTTCCATTTGTTTATTTTTGCTTTTGTTTCCCCTGCCTGGGGAGACAGATCTAAAAAAATATTGCTAAGACCAATATCAAAGAGCATACTGCCTATGTTTTCTTTTAGGAGTTTTATGGTTTCAGGCCTTACATTTAGGTATGTAATCTATTTTGAGTTTATTTTTGTATATGGTGTGAGAAAATGTTCTAATTTCATTTTTTATAAGTAACTGTCCAGTTTTGCCAGCACCATTTATTGAAGAGACTATCTTTTTCCATTATATATTCTTGCCTCCTTTGTCATAGGTTAATTGACCATATGTGTGTGGGTTTATTTCTGGGCTGTCTATTCTGTTCCACTGATCTATGTGTCTGTTTTTGTGCCAGTACCATACTGTTTAAATTAATTTAGCTTTGTAGTATAGTCTGAAGTTAGGGAACATGAGGCCTCCAGGTTTATTCTTTTTTCTCCAGGTAGGCCTTTTTCCAGAGAACACATACAGATGGCCAACAGGTACATTAAAAAAAGCTCAGCATCACTAGTCATAAGGGAAATGCACATCAGAACCACAATGAGATATCACCTCACAACAGTCAGAATAGCTATTGTCAAAAAGACAAGAAATAACAAATGTTGGCGAGGATGTGGATGAAAGGGAACATTTGTATACTATTGGTGGGAATGTAAATTGGTACAGCCACTATGGAAAACAGAATGGAAGTTCCTCAAAAAGTTAAAAATAGAACTACCACACAATTCAACAGTTCCACTCCTTGGTATTTATCTGAAGGAAACAAAAACAAATTCGAAAAGATATATGCACCCCAATGTTCATAGAAGCATTATATTTACAATAGCCAAGATATGGAAGCAACCTAAGTATTCATGAACGGATGAATGGATAAAGAAGATAAATGGCTAATATTCCACTGTAAATAGTGGAATATTACTCAGCCATAAAAAAGAATGGAGTTTTGCCATTTGTGACAACATAGGTGGACTTGAGGGTATTAAGCTTAGTGAAATAAGTCAGAGAAAGACAAATACTGTATGTTTTCACTTATATGTGGAATCTGAAAAGTAAAACAAACATACAAATATAACAAGACAGAAATAGACTCATAGATATAGAGAACAATCTAGTGGTTACCAGAGGGGAGAGAAGTGGGGCAGGGGCAAAATAGGTGAAGGGGATTAAGAGGTACAAACTACTATGTTTAAAATAAATTTTACAAGGATAGAATGTACAGTACATGGAGTATAGTCATTATTTTATAATAACTTTGTATGGAGTATAATCTATAAAAATATCAAATTACTATGTTGTGCACCTGAAACTAATATAAGTTGTCAATGATACTTCAATAAAAACAAACAAAAAACACATGCTTACAGAGTGTAAGGTAATATAGAAATGAAATGGACTGTGGAGATTGAGAGATTCAGGTTTGAATCCTTGCTTTGGCACTGGCTAACTCTTAGACCTTGGAGAGTTTGATTAGTTTCTCTAAGCCTGTTTCTTCAACTATAAAATAGGGATAATGCTTATAGGTTTGTTGGGAGCATTAAATGATACAATGTGCTAATTGCCATTACAATGTTTAGCATTTAGGAAATCTTGAGTATGTTGAAAGTTTAACCACATGCAATTATTGATTTTAAGCTGCTATTTACCTACAAAACAGCTCTTTTATACCTATTATATTTAGATCTAATGTACCTATATACCTAATATAACTAAATAGCTAAAAGTAAATTGTCATTTTAGTCAGGTTCTTCTGTAAGTATTTCTATTAGTTATTTTTTTCTTTGTCTCTTTTCCTGACAATATAATAAACTATTTTTTTCCTATTTTGAAGACGTTTTGGTACAAGAGTCTTCTTAAATATACCTTAATTCTTTCTGTTAAATTAGTAATAATAGTTACATTATTAAACTAAATTATCATAGTACTGTGAAGGAGTTAAAATATCCCCCTTTCCATAACCTTATCAAGTATGGATTCAAACTTTGATGACTTACAGTTCAACTGCACAGTTTATTATGGACTTAAAATCAGATTTTATGGCATTCAATTAGCAAAATAAGGTCACAAAGTTTCAAAAAAATTTTTGAGTCTTTTACTTTTTCAGACACTTTGAATCTAGACCTAAGGACCTAGTGTTTTTCTAAGTATTTCTTTTGGTTTTAAACTGTATTTGAGTGATTAGTTTCACTTGTTCGTATTTAAGGGTAGTGGTATAATCCTTTGAGAATGAATAACTCTTGGTTAGCTACTATATCCATAGCATTTCTGAGGATAGAAGACTGTATTCTTGTTGTTAAGGGGTTTACAATCGTTTATGAGTTTATAATGGACCGGGTGCTATTTTAAGCACAAGCAATAGTGGTAAACAAAGACAGATGTCCTGGCCTTGATGAAATAAGATTATAGTTGGAAAGAAACAAATCAACATATAAATAAGTGCATAAATAAGAATTTCAGACACTGTAAGTGCTATTTGAAGATAATATGGAGTATGGTGGCATGAAGGGAAGGCCTCTTTTTTTTTTAACATCTTTATTGGAGTATAATTGCTTTACAATGATGTGTTAGTTTCTGCTCTATAACAAAGTGAATCAGCTACACATACACATATACACATGTTCCAGCATCTCCTCCCTCTTGCATCTCCCTCCCTCCCACCCTCCCTATCCCACCCCTCCAGGTGGTCACAAAGCACCAGCTGATCTCCCTGTGCTATGCGGCTGCTTCCCACTAGCTATCTACCTTACGTTTGGTAGTGTATATATGTCCATGCCTCTCCCCGGCTTTGTCACAGCGTACCCTTCCCCCTCCCCATATCCTCAAGTCCATTCTCTAGTAGGTCTGTGTCTTTATTCCCGTCTTACCCCTACGTTCTTCATGACATTTTTTTTTCTTAAATTCCATATATATGTGTTAGCATACGGTATTCTCTTTTAATTGACACCTGAGCGATATGAAAGCTGGCATGTGCTGATCCAGGAAAGAGTGTTCTAGGCAGAAGGTAAATACTGTACAATGCTCTGAAATGGGAGCAAGATAGTTGACATGGGGATAGGATGAGTGTACAAATGATTCTCACCAAAGACAGAATGTGAGTGAGAACATTTGGAAGCCATTTGCATCCAAGTGAAAAGTGAGGAACTCAGAAAATGCATTTGGATAGTGTCTCCTTTAAGGTACCATGTAGTCAAGGTTAATGAATTCTTGTTCAGCATTCTAATTAAAACATTGATTGGGATTCTATTTTTCCATCCTAAGGGAAATTTTATAAGCGCACTGGAAGAAAGAGGTTGTCTTTTCATAAAGGAAAAGACTGATATGCTTAGATATGTGAAAACAGTTTTTATGCCATATATACCTTTCATTTGGTTAATTTCAACTGGAATTGAAAGGCCCGAATTTGGGGATTGACTTTTTACAGCTTAGACCTGTCACTTTAGTCAAGCTGCATGTTGTCCTGCTACTAGGCAGGAAACAATATACCTGTAATTATAGATCCTATATAAGAATCCCTGAGACTGTAGAATCTCTGTTTCCTTCCCTAAATTGACATATTCTAAGATCATCAAATTTTGGTACGAGCATGTCTGAAAATGAAGCCAGAAGTACTGAAAACATAACTTTAAACTATTTTTTTTCACTCTTTCTCCTCCCCTAATAAAAGGCATGTGTTTTAACTAGGCTACTGTTTTTCCCGGTTCTCCAGTTATAGTACATCTTCATTTTAAGCATGAATAAATAGCTTACATTTTCATTTCCTGAATTATCAGAGCTGAAAAAAAAAGCAGAGGTACACAGTTCAACTGAGTTTCAAAACTTTTTAGAGAAACTTTTCCTGCAAGAGAGAAAAGAAAGCAGAAGGATTTGGGGTCTGTATGAACAAAGCCATTAGCAAACCTTGTAATGTGTCAAATTTTGAATATGAACAACTTATCACAAGTAGTAATTTTTTCTCTAGGTTCCTTGAGCAGAAAGTTTTAACACCAAGACAGAAGACAAACTAAAATCACTCTCACCTATATTCCTTCCTCTACCCATTAATAACCTTCCTACTGTAATGCATCAAAGCATTATTATCTCATTTTCTACACTGGATTTTTTGCTTCTCAACATGAGAATTTCTCAGCAAGGTAGTAGAATAATTGGCATTAGCAGAGATTGAAATTAATATTAGAAACTATAGTCAATGATTTGTTTATTTTGGCTGAAGATTTCTGGGGTAGGTCATTTGGTATTACCAAAGAAATCCAGTTTGCCACATATATTTCCCTTAGAATTCATTAAAAAAAATGAAGGAAGAATCTGAAGCAGTAACAAATTATGTAGATACCTAAAATCAGTGTATCTGTGATTTGCTTATGGCTGTGGTTGTGACACAAGAACACAGAGCTGGTTTTTGCTGGGAAGTTGAAAGTCTGATGCAAACAGGCAGAATTACATTTTGTTTTGTGTTGCTAATTGGCAGTTATATAAAGTCACAGAAAATGAAGGCATGGATGTGGAACTGAATCTATGAGTAATTTGTTATCAAAAACATGAGAAATGACTGAGTATCATGCAAAATATTTAGCCCTGATGGACAGAGTTTGGAGTAGAAAATTTAAATTTACTATGAAACCAATTAAAACAAAGAGGTACAGTAGAAAGTCTCACTTCTATATTCTCCCATTCATCCCAGGTTTTCCTCATCTCCCCAGGCCAAGAAGCTGTACCATTTCCTACATATTTACCCTCCTAGGGTTTCTTTTTGCAAATTCAAGCAAATACAGCAATGTATTCATATTCCCCATTTCTTACTACTGTGAAGTATTTTATGAATGGGGAAATTATAGTGTATATGCTTATGAGATGTGTAGATCAGGCATGCCATCAACGTATCTTCAATGCTCACAACAATCATAAAGTAAGTAGTCTTTTCTCCATTTTACATATGAAGAAATTGAGGCTCAGGGGAGTTACAACATGCCCCAAGTTCATACATTATTGGAGCTAGGATTCAAAGTCCCTCTTTTTGCACTTATGATACTTATTGGTGTAACCTCAGCAGTTTAGCACTTCTGTATCAAAATGTCAGAATGGAATTCTGTAGCTCTTGAACAACTAATTCTGTTATTATTTTATTTATACAACTTTATGGAAAGTTTAATCTTTTAATTTTCAAAGTAAAAGTAACTTTTTCCTGACTAATATTATTTTTGTAAATAAGAGAGTGAAACTCACCTTAAACCCAATTGTCCAGATGAAATCACTGTTAACATTTTGGTATCTATCCTCATAAACTGTTTTGTATGTAAAGTGATATCTCATCATGCAGCGTTTCAGGGGAGTTATGGATTGGCAAGTGATCTTTCTCACACACACTCATGCACATTGTTAGTTCCTCATTTGTTTACTCAAGAACCCAGAATGTTGTTATTGGTAGTTGAGAGGTCACGATGGGCAGGGCCACTATAGTGTATCTTAGCATGATTCTTCCCTGGCCTCAAGTTCCTTAGTGGAATGCCCAGATGCCAGTGTCCATGCACAGTAGAGTCCTGCCTCATCTGAGAGAAGAAATGGTAGAATTTTTGCTCTATCCTAACTGCTTTTATACAGCCTACAACACCATTCCAAAATAGCTTACCCTGACAATCTGCATGCTGCCACTTGAGCAAATCTCTGCAGACATGTTAATTCTCGATGCATGGTAGTACATCCAACTGCTATGGGTTTTCTTTTCAAGTTTATAAGGGGTCACCTGTACATTTATCTACCAGTTTCCATTGTTTCTCCCTTTTGAACTTCATCATATACTCATAGTCTTTCTGAGACTCAAATAGTTCCAGTCTCTAGTTATAAACAGTTTCTTTTTGATTCACCTTCACACTCCTCACCTTCTGGCCAATGAGAATCCCTTCAAGCTAGCTCCTTGTGACCACCACCGCAAAGCTTTGGAAGTATCCTTGCCGCCTGTTAACTAGATGAGCCCGCCCCACTCTAAGTTCTTCTGTCCCAGAAACAGAATCAGCTTCTAGAAACTAAATTTGGGCACTGGGACCGCATAATATGCGGTTTCATATGATCTAGGGGCTAGAGCATGACAACAAAGACCTACAGGCCTTTAGTGATAGAACATTTACTTTTTTGTCAATATTAATGAATTAATGTTTCTATGCCTGATTTACCACTTTTAAAATATTGCCTAAAATGATAGTTTATTAATGTAAATTTTCCCTCATTTTGGGCTATAGTTTTTTCTTTGTTTACTAGCTTTGATTTTCCATTATATATATTGTCTTACCAAACTGTGTATTTAAATTTCTAAATTACTCCCAAATTCATAGTTTCATTTTCTTTCTTTCTGACTCTTGGCTCTAGCATCCTGGGATTTAGTGTGCAGGACTCAGTTGTCCCCTGTGTCAAGCATCACTGGAACACCAATGAAAAGGAAAATAAGGCCAACTTCTTTTCAAGGGGAATACTAAAGAAATAAAGTTCTGAGCCAAAAGGCAAAACTATAGAGATAGTAAAAACATCAGTGGTTAACAGTGGTTGAGAAGGAGGCAGGAAGAGAAGGATGAATAGGTGGAGCACAGGGAATTTTTAGAGTAGTAAAACTGTTCTATATGATACTATAACAGTGGATAATATGGCATATATTTACCAAAACCCATAGAATAACAACAATAAAGAATGATCCCTAATGTAAACCATGGACTTTAGTTAATAATAAGGTATCAATATTGGTTCATCAATTGCAACAAATGTACATTAAGGCAAGATTTATTTTTTTACATTTCTTTCTTTTTATTTAAACATCTTTATTAGAGTATAATTGCTTTACAATGGTGTGTCAGTTTCTGCTTTATAACAAAGTGAATCAGTTATACATATACATATGTCCCCATACCTTATCCTTCTTGCATCTCCCTCCCTCCCACCCTCCCTATCCCACCCCTCTAGGTGGTCACAAAGCACTGAGCTGATCTCTCTGTGCTATGCGGCTGCTTCCCACTAGCTATCTATTTTACGTTTGGTAGTGTATATATATCCATGCCACTCTTTCACTTTTTCCCAGCTTACCCTTCCCCCTCCCCATATCCTCAAGTCCATGCTCTAGTAGGTCTGTGTCTTTATTCCTGTCTTGCCCCTAGGTTCTTCTGACCATTTTCTTTTTTTTTAGATTCCATATATATGTGTTAGCATATGATATTTGTTTTTCTCTTTCTGACTTACTTCACTCTGTATGACAGACTCTAGGTCCATCCACCTCACTACAAATAACTCAGTTTCGTTCCTTTATATGGCTGAGTAATATTCCATTGTATATATGTGCCACATCTTCTTTGTCAATGGACACTTAGGTTGCTTCCATGCCCTGGCTATTGTACATAGAGCTGCAATGAACATTTTGGTACATGACTCTTTTTGAATTATGGTTTTCTCAGGGTGTATGCTCAGTAGTGGGATTGCTGGGTCAGATGGTAGTTCTATTTTTAGTTTTTTAAGGAACCTCCATACTGTTCTCCCTAGTGGCTGTATCGATTTACATTCCCACCAACAGTGCAAGAGGGTTCCCTTTTCTCCACACCCTCTCCAGCATTTATTGTTTGTAGATTTTTTGATGATGGCCATTCTAACCAGTATGAAATGATATCTCATTGTAGTTTTGATTTGCATTTCTCTAATGATTAATGATGTTGAGCATTCTTTCATGTGTTTGTTGGCAATCTGTATGTTTTCTTTGGAGAAATGTCTATTTAGGTCTTCTGCCCAGTTTTGGATTGGGTTGTTTGTTTTTTTGATATTGAGCTGCATGAGTTGCTTGTAAATTTTGGAGATTAATCCTTTGTCAGTTGCTTCATTTGCAAATATTTTCTCCCATTCTGAGGGTTGTCTTTTCATCTTGTTTATGGTTTCCTTTGCTGTGCAAAAGCTTTGAAGTTTCATTAGGTCCCATTTGTTTATTTTTGCTTTTATTTCCATTTCTCTAGGAGGTGGGTCAAAAAGGATTTTGGTGTGATTTATGTCATAGAGTGTTCTGCCTATGTTTTCCTCTAAGAGTTTGATGGTGTCTGGCCTTACATTTAGGCCTTTAATCCATTTAAGGCAAGATGTTAATAATAGGAAAACTATGTGTAGAGAGTGGGGATTTATGGAGAGATCATATGTATGAGAATTCTCTGTACTTTCTGTTAAATTTTTTTATAAACCTAAAATTTAAAAACTTTTATTAATTTTAAAAAGTTGCAATTTTATATTATTTCATTTATTGTATATCTCCAGTCTTAATCTGGGTAACAATCATTCAGTGTTATATAAAAAAGAGCATAGTCATTTTAAGTTTTGGTGAGAAAATCCAAATCCTGATACGGACTAAAAGCACTGTCTTTTGCCTTTTGTGGTAATTGTATGGTCGTCAGAGAGTAGAAATTGGTGGTCTGTTATCTACTTTTTCCGTGTAACAAGACCCCCTTTGTGATTTAGTCAAAAGCCAAACAGGCTGACCAGACATTGGGCTATGAGTTTAGATCTGGATGGGGTCAGAGGCAATAATTTATGCTTCATTGCCTGTAGTATGTCAGGGTGGGCCCTGCCCATGTGCTTCACAGAAACTTAGCTGGTTTGGATGAACTGTCTACCAGTAACACTGAAGTTTCCATTTTACATGGCCATTTAGCATGTGCATTCAGGCAGGGGGAAGACACCATTTCTTCCACTTTCTATGCAATTCCACCCCAGAACAATTTACTGTTAATTCTGGGAGTATCTTTGGTTTCCTGGGAGTGAGGATGCAGTATAGATTAGAGTAGATCAGAGAGTCTAAGAGAGACTTCTTCAGAAGGAAGAAACTGATAGAAACTTTATATGTCTATCTTGAGAGGAGATTTAGAAAATTGTCCAAGAGCTAGGGCTTGAATTAGAGATAAATATATAGAATGCTAAGCAAATGATGACATAGTAATATAATTAGTAGCTCCAGAGAAAACAAAATGATAGCAGGAAAATAATACAGTTCACTTCATACCTCATCTGTGGATGTTCCTTATATAGTCATAATATCAAAAATCGTGATTATTGATCTTCCCCATTTATCTGCATTAGTGGTGAGCAAAGGGACAAAGGTGTGAGCGTGTGGCAGGAGCAGGAGTAGGAAAAGGTGCTAAATTGCATCTTCTTTAGGAGGAAGTTAAAAATGGAAGAATAAAAATAATACAAAGATTAATTAGAGATATGGAGGCAAATTCTGAAATTATTACCTAAAGGAGATGCAAGTTGTTGTCTTCGGAAGGCGAAGAATCAGGGGTGAGGGGCCCAGGTAACTGCTATTTTTCATAAGCAACTCCCCTGTCCCCATAGTGTCATTTGATTCCTTCAACTATGTCTCTAGTATAACTTTCATAAACACAACTAAAAAGTAAAAATAATGCTTAAATGAAAAAGTTAACACAGTAATTTTCAAGTTAAAACTTCCCAGGTACATTTTGTCCTATTTTAAGTTATGTGCATGATTATTGTGATAACATTTAAAATATTTTTAAAGGTAGCATGAACTTTAGCAGCTCCAGCTTTCCTTAATAACAGCACAGTTTCAAAACTGAGCACAGGTTCTTCTTGCATTGTGTGCATACTTCTTCCCACCACACTAGGATAAGTATGTAAATGCTTTGAGAAATGTAAATAGGAGGTGATGGTACTGACATGGGAAATGATTCAGGGTTCAGATAAGTAGTTTTTCACTTTGGGTTCATTTTCAATTGGTGGAAACATATATAAAAAGCAAGCACACCTGCTCTATTTTTGTTCTTGTTCTATTTCTGGCCTCAAGCATAAGTACTAAAAACTGGTGAGCTATTCTGAAATTTCCAAGTGCCAGTGTTCAGATTCAAGACATTAATAAGTTCAAGTCAGTTTGGGGAAAAGCAGCTCAACTCTGATTTAGACTTCTGTCTTGGGAAGGTTGACTTCCTGCTTTTCATCTTCTCACATCTTTTTAAAAGGTATGTTCTTTCTCTCTTATACAAGCCTGCTATTAGTTTGTATCAAAGACTTTTCTTCCTCTTCTTTCAAAATGGATCTGTTCCGTGAAGATTTCAGGGACAAGTGACCACCTACTATTTTACACCATCCCATTAAACGTGTCTCTGTGTCATCTTTATGCATCCCTGTAGGCTTTTAAATCCAAAGTCCCTCAACAATGGTGTCTTTGTTCCCTATTCTCTGAATGGCTCTTAACTATTGTAAAGCAGTGAAGGGATGGTACTAATTTATGTAATTCAGAGTAGAGAAGTGTAATCCTGACATATAAGGGGATAAAATATGACTTAGGTAAATGTGTATATTCTTTAATATCTGAAGGATTTTGATGCAATTTGGTTTCATATTTTGTTGATAAAAACACATGTTTTTCCCCCCTGTTAGTTATCAGTTATGTCATAAAGCTTTGGGCATTTTTGGACATGGCTGTTCATGGTCTTATGGTTTAGTTCTCCCCTGCCAGCCCCTGCCCATGTATTTGGTCAAGTATGTATAATATGTAGTATGTCCCATACCTAGAGAGAAAGAATCAGGGTCCCTGCAATTCAGATACTGAATTGTATATTGTATTCAATTGTATATTGTTCAGATACAACAATAACTATTGTTTATTGGACAGATTTGCATCCACACTCTGATAAATATGTACAACTGAGTATACAAGTGAGTTCTAATATTCTTGATGACTTCTTCCTTGCTAAGGTACCTGGTGATAGCCCTAACAAAATATGGCTAAATGAATGTTGTTGCAGTATAGATACTCATCTTTATTTTCTTTTTCCAGTTGGTCTGGTTTACGTTGTGATGCCCATTTCTTGCTTCCAGATCTTTATAGCTGAATACTGTTACCTGTTCTTGCACTTATTCATAGTATGGCCATTAAGTCCTGAGATTTTATCAGCTAATGTCTATGTAAGGCTTTGCTCCTCCCACGTGTGCTCTGTAGATTGCTCTAAGGATCACTACAACACCTCAAGTGTGGGGTTTTTTTTGTTTTTTGTTTTTTTCTGGTAATGTACTCTCTCTGCAGAATTAGCATGCTAGTGTGGTTATGTCCTTTTTTTTCTGTGGCCATTGGAGAGGAGATTGAACACTCCTTTGTTCGGAAGAGTCTTTTCCTACTTAGAGTCTTGTCTTAAAGCTCATCTGTTATTTACTCAAGCCTGAGCACTTCCTGTGAGTTAACATTAGCTCTGGTCCATGCCACTTCATTAATTAATATGTGTGCTTAATTAATTAATATGTGTGTGTGGGGTCATACATACATATACACATGTACACATATACATGTGTTTTATAAATGTGTGTGTATATATACATATTACAAATATATTACATATATGCATAAAATTATGAAAATTTGGAATGTTATGCTGAGTATGCCAATGGGAATGGGTCTTCCAGCTCAGTATTCAATTTTCATGGCAAGAACTCTAAGGGAATTTTTTGGGGAGAGAATATAGCCTTTATTCTGTCAGCTCTACAGCTCTTTATTCTTCTCTGCAGTAGTTATTTCCACTATTTTATCTTCCAGGTCACTTATCTGTTCTTCTGCCTCAGTTATTCTGTTGATTCCTTCTAGAGAATTTTTCATTTCATTTATTTTGTTGTTCATCATTGTTTGTTTGCTGCTTAGTTCTTCTAGGTCCTTGTTAAACCTTTTTTATATTTTCTCCATTCTGTTTCCAAGATTTTGGATCATCTTTACTATCATTACTCTGAATTCTTTTTCAGGTAGACTGCCTATTTCCTCTTCATTTGTTTGGTCTTGTGGGTTTTTTCCTTGCTCCTTCATCTGCTGTGTGTTTCTCTGTCTTCTCATTTTGCTTATCTTACTGTGTTTGGGGTCTCCTTTTCGCAGGCTGCAGGTTTGTAGTTCCCGTTGTTTTTGGTGTCTGCCCCCAGTGGCTAAGGTTGGTTTAGTGTGTTGTGTAGCCTTTCTGGTGTAGGGAACTGGTGCCTGTGTTCTGGTGGATGAGTTTGGATCCTGTCTTTCTGGTGGGCAGGACCACGTCTGGTGGTATGTTTTGGCATGTCTTTGACCTTATTATGACCTTTGACCTTATTATGTGCAGATGCTTTTTAGTTTGATAAAGTTTCATTTGTTTATTTTTGGTTTTGTTTCCCTTGCCCTGTAGTCAGATCCATAAAAACATCTTTAAGATCCATGTCAATGAAGTTACTGCCTACGTTTTCTTCTATGAATTTTATGGTTGCGGTTTGACATTCAAGTCTTTAATTCGTTTTGAACTAATTTTTGCGTATGGTGTAATATAGTGGTCTAGTTTCATTCTTTTGCATGTGGCTGTCCAGTTTTCCCAACACCATTTTTTCAAGAGATTATCCCTTCTCTATTGTATATTCTTTGTTCTTTTGTCATAAATTAATTACGTATATATGTGCCACACCCACATATGTGTGGATTTATCTCGACTCTTAATTCTGTTTCACTGATCTGTGTGTCTGTGTTTGTTCCAGTTCCATACAGTTTTTTCACTATAGATTTGTAGTATAGTTTGAAATCAGGGACTAACTTCATTCTTTTGAATGTGGATATCCAGTTTCCTAGCATCATACATTGAAAAAACTGTTCTTTACTCATTGAATGGTCTTGGTGCCCTTGGCAAAAATCATTTGACCATATTTGTGAGGGTTAATTTTTGAGTGCTGTATTTTATTCAATTGCTCTATATGTCTGTCTTATGCCAGTTCTGTACTGTTTTGATTACTGTAGCTTTGTAGTAAGTTTGGAGATTAGGAAGTATGAGGCCTCCAACCTTGTTCTTTGTCAAGATTATTTTGGCTATTCAGGATCTCTTGAGATTCCATATGAATTTTAGGATTTTTTTTTTATATTTCTGCAAAAAACTCATTGGAAATTGGTAGGGATTGTATTGAATCTGTAGCCCACTTTGGTAGTATTGACATCTTAATAATATTAAGTCCTGTTTTTTTTAATATTAAGTCTTCTAATTCATGGGCATGGGATGTGTTTCCATTTATTTATGTCTTTAATTTCTTTCAGCAATCTTTTATAGTTTTTTATTGTACAAGTCTTTCACCTTTTTGGTTAAATCAATTCCTAAATATTTCATTATTTTTGATGGCATTATAAATGGAATTGTTTTCTTAATTTCCTTTTCAGATTGTTCATGGTTAGTGTATAGAAGAACAACTGATTTTTGTGTAGTGATTTATTATCCTGTTACTTTCCTGATCACTAGTTCTAACAGTTTTTTTGTGTGGAATCTTTAGGGTTTTCTACATATACGATCATATCATCTGTGAACAGAGATAATTTACTTCTTCCTTTCCAATTTGGATGCTTTTTATTCCTTTTTCTTGCCTTATTTCTCTGCTAGGACTTCCAGTTCTTTGTTGAATAGAAGTGGCAAAAGCAGGAATCCTTCCCTTGTTATTGATCTTAGAGAAAAAGTTTTCATTTTTTTCACCATTTAGTATGATGTTTGCTGTGAATTTTTCGTATATGGCTTACATATGTTGAAGTAAAATTTCTTCCTATTCCTAGTTTTTTGAGTATTTTTATCATGAAATTGTGTTGAATTTTATCAAATGCTTTTTCTGTACCACGTGAGATGATCATGTGCTTTTTTCCCTTCATTCTGTTAATATGGTATAATACATTGATCAATTTTTGTATGTTGAACACTTCCACGGATAAATCCCACTTGGTCATGGTATATAATCCTTTTAATAAGCTGTTGAATTTAGTTTGCTAGTATTTTTTTTGATGATTTTTGCATCAGTGTTCATAGTGAATAGTGGTCTGTTGTTTTCTTCTAGTGTCTTTGGGTTTGGTGTCAGGGCAATTCTCATCTCATAGAATAAGTAGGGAAGTGTTCTCTCTTCTTCAATTTGTTTGAAAAAGATTTTGAAGGATTAATGTTAGTGTTTTGTAGAATTCACCAGTGAAGCCATCAGCTCCAGGGATATTTTACCTGGGAGATTTTTTTAATATATAAATTTATTTATTTTTTAGTTTTGGCTGCATTGGGTCTTCGTTGCTGCATGCAAGCTTTCTCTAGTTGTGGCAGGCGGGGGCTACTCTTTGTTGCGGTGTGTGAGCTTCTCATTGTGGTGACTTCTCTTGTTGTGGGCTCTAGGTGCTCAGACTTCAGTAGTTGTGGCACGTGGGTTCAGTATTTGTGGCTTGTGGGCTCTAGAGCGCAGGCTCAGTAGTTGTGTGGCATACGGGCTTAGCTGCTCTGCGGCATGGGGGATCTTCACAAAGCAAGGCTCGAACCTGTGTCCCCTGCACTGGCAGGCGGATTCTTAACCACTGTGCCACCAGGGAAGTCCGTTTTTGTTTTTTTTTCATATTACTGATTCATTCCTCTTACTAGTTACAGATATATTTAGGTTTTCTATTTCTTTGTGATTCAATTTTGGTAGGTTTTATGTTTCTAAGAATTTGTTTATTTTATCTAGGTTATCCAATTTGTAGTACAATTTCTCATAGTACTCTCTTATACTTTTTATTTCTATAGAATAAGTAGTAACGTGCCTACTCCTATTTCTGATTTTATTATAGTAATTTGAATCTTTTCATTTTTAGTCAATCTAAAGTTTGTCAATTGTGTTGATCTTTTCAAAGAACAAACTTGTTTTCCTTGATTTTCTCTATTGTTTTCCTATTCTCTATTTTATTTTTCTCTGTTCTATAATTTATTATTTACTTTCTTCTGTTAGTTTTGGGTTTAGCTTATTTTTTCTCTACTTCCTTACATTATAAAGTTAGGTGTTGATTTGAGACCTTCTCTTATTTTTTTAATGTAAGAGTTTATTGCTATAAATTTCCCCTTTGGCATTGCTTTTGCTACACCCCATAAGTTTTGCTATGTTGTGGTTTGGTTTCCACTCATCTCTAAGTATTTTCTAATTTCCCTTTTGATGTCTTTTTTTGATTCATTAGTTGTTTAAGAGCATGTTGTTTAATTTCCATGAATTTGTGATTTTTAAAGTTTTTCTTATGTTACTGATTTCTAACTTCATCCTGTTGATGTCAGAGAAGATACTTTGTATGACATCTATCTCTTTTAAGTCTTTTGAGTCTTAACTTGCAGCCTAACATATGGTCTGTGCTGGAAAATATCCCATTTTCACTACAGAAGAATTTGTATTCTGTTTCTGGGGGTAGTGTTAAGCATATTTCTGTTAGATCTAGTTTGTTTCTTGTGCTGTTTATGTCTTCTGTTTCCTTACTTTTCTTCTGTCTCGTTGTTCTATTCATTACTGATAATGGGATATTGTAGTCTCCATCTATTATTGTGGAACTGTCTATTTCCATCTTCAGTTCTGTCATTTTTTGCTTCATATATTTTGATGGTCTGTTATTAGGTGCATAAATCCTTATAGTTGCTATATCTTCTTGCTTTATTGAACCTTTTATTAATATGTAATGTCCTTTTTTGTATCTTGTAAACATTTTTTGATTTAATGTATTTGTCTGCTGTTAGTATAGCCAATCTCTCTCTTTTGGTTAATATCTACATGGAATATCTTTTTCCATCCTTTCACTTTCAATCTCTTTGTATCTTTAGATCTAAAGTGATTCTCTTGTTTACAACATATAGTTGGAGCATTTTATTCTGCCAGTCTCTATCTTTTAATTGGAGAGTTTAATCAGTTTACACTTAAAGTATTTCCTAATAAGGAGGAACTTACTTGTGTCATTTTGCTGTTTGTTTTCTGTGTATCTTGTAGCACTTTTGTCCTCATTTCCTGCACGTTTCCTTTTTGTTTACTTGATTCTTTTTGTAGTGAAATACTTTATTCTCTTCTCATTCCCTTCTGCATAATCTATAACTATTTTCTTTGCAGTTACCATGGGGGTTACATTTAAAATCTTAAAATGATAATACTATAATTTGAATTTATACCAACTTAATTCAATAACATACAAAAACTGTTTCTTTTTAGCCTCTTTTCCTCTCCTTTCAGCTGTTGATGTCACCAAGTTACATCTTTACACATTGTGTGTCTGAAAACGTAAACTAATAATTGTGTTTTTAAAACACATTAGTCTCTAAACTATGTAGAAAACAAAATGTGGAGTTACAAACCAGTTACCTTAATAATAGCTTTTAGACTAATAATTATTTTTTAAATGTATTAGTATCTTAAATCATGTAGAAAACAAAAGGTGGTGTTAAAATTCGTTGTTCCAATAATACTGTCTTTTATAATTCTTCATGTATTTACCTTTACAGAGATTCTTATTTCTTCATACAGTTTTGAGTTACTGTCTAGTATCCTTTCATTTCAACCTACAAATGCCCTTTAGTATTTTTTGTAGGGCAGGTGTAGTGGTAACACATTCGATCAGCTTTTGTTTATCTGGCAATTGCTTAGTTTCTCTCTCACTTTTGAAGGACAGTTTTGCCAGATATAGGATCTTAGTAGCCAGGTTTATTTGTTTGTTTTTTAGTGCTTTGAGTATTTCCACCCATTGCCTTTGGCCTCCAAAGTTTCTGATGAGAAATCTACTGATGATCTTGTTGAAGATCCCTCATATGTGGTTGTAGTATAAACCCTAACAGTTGGCTTTTCTTTCTGTACTGCAAGTGCCTGACTTCAGCTTTCATTGCCAAGTCATCCACTTCAAGGAGGCATCTGCTTCATTGAAGGCTGCATTAAATCAACACATTGCCAGTCACAGCCACATGTCTAGGTAAAGAGCCAGGATGCATACCCAGCAGCCCCCTACCATGAGGCTTCTTTATTTTAGAGATTCTCGTTGCAATTTCCCTACATTCAGTCTTCAAAATATATTTCATATTCTCTGCTTCTCAAGTCTCTACTACTACCAGCGTGATCAATATTATCACCATCTATTGCCTGGTTTTCTGCAACAGCCTCCTAGCTGATTTCTCTACTCTACACTTGTTCTCTTCCAAAACAGTCTCTACAAATCAGCCATAGAAGTCTTTCTCTAAACATAAGTCTAACCATGATACTCCCCTGTTTAATATAGTTCATTATAATTAAAATAAAATCCATATTTTATTATAATTAAATTAAATTAAATATAATTAAAATAAAATCCATAATCCTCAACATGGCAACCATGTTTCTACATGGCTTCCACTTACTTCTCCGTTTTTGTCTTGAGTCATGCTCCTCTTCGCTCACCATGTTTCAGACACTTTGGCCTTCTTTCTGTTCCTAGAAGAGGTGAAACTTTTCCCCAGCTCAAAGCCTGCCTGTATCTTGTTCCCAGTAACTGAAACGCTTTCCCCAGTCTCCTCAAATGGCTAGCACCTTCTTCTTTAAATTTCAGGTAAATGTAGCTTTCTCAGATAGACTTTCCCCGATCATTCCACTCAAGTAGCTTCCTCTCCCCACTTTATCTAAATGCCACTCCAAACCACCTCTTTCCACCATTAAGCTCTGTATTAGTTTCTGAGGGCTCTTATAACAAATTAGCACAAAGTGGGTGGCTTCAAACAACAGAAATTTATTCTTTCACACTTGTGGAAATCAGAAGTCCAAAATCAAGGTGTTGTCAGGGCCATACTCCTTCTGGAGGCTCTAGGGAAGAATTCACTCCTTCTTCTTCCAGCTTCTGGTTGCTGTGGGCATTCCTTGACTTGTGGCTGCATCTCTGCAAACTTTGCCTCCATACTCACATTGCCTCCTCTCTTCTTTTGGTGTTACATTCTTTTGCCTCTCTCCTTGAGGATACTTGTGATGTCATTTAGGGCCCGCCCAGATTCTTCTCAACTCCAGATCCTTTATTTAGCCACACCAATAATGATCCTTTTTCCAAATAAGATTACAGCTTCCAGGCATTAGGGCTTGATATCTTTGGGTGGCCATTATTCAGTCTAATACATGCTTTATCATCAGACTCGGAAAGCTTTTTTTTTACATAAAATAAATTATCTGTATCCATATATATAAATATATGTCTATATCTTGTTTATTGTCAGTTTCCCTTAGACCAGCACTATCCATTAGAAATACAGTGAGAGTCACATATATAACTTGAATTTTTCTAGTATCAATATTAAAATGTGAAAAGAAACATGTGCCATTAATTTTAATAGCATATTTCATTTAAGTCAGTACATCCAGATATTATCATTTCAACATGCAATCAACATAAAAATTATTACTGAGGTATTTTCCCTTTTTGGTACAAAGTCTTCTAAATCTGATGTGCGTTTTATACATCATGGCACATCTCAGTTTAACCAAGCCACATTTCAGGTGCTCAATAGCTACAAATGGCTAGTGGTTACTATTGAATTGGACAGCCAGCTTTAGGCATGTAAAACACGTCTGTTTTGCTTTTCGGGGCCAAAACAGTGCTTGGAACATTGGGAATGCATGATATATATTTTTACTGCATGAATAAGTTATTAAATGAGTAAAAGGAGACCAGCAAAATGTCATGCTAAGCTGTATCACAATTCCCTTAACATCAAAATGGATATGTTTTCAGAGAATCATATTCATCTGAATTTAACTTTGAGTAAAAAGTTAAGTATTAGTGATTATGAAACTTCTCTAAGTGTCTCTAAACCAACTCACATTTTTGTTTGCACTATTTCTCTGGATGATAAATTTTACAAATTTGCATTCTATAAGAATATTTAAATTTTAGAGGCTTTTGTGAATGTTTAATATTCTGGGATTTGGTGAAATGGATCTTAATACATATTTATTGCAATATTTTTCTTAGTTATGGTGAATTCTATTAACCAAAATTGCTGTTGAATTATCCTCTTAAATATTTATTGTCACATAATATTTTAGATTCAAGCAGAGGGGAAATAACGTAGCAGCTCATAGAGAAATTAGAACACTAATGAAATTCAATATGTTATAGTTTATACATCATTTTGAACTGAGTAATGTTAGGTAAAGCATGCATATTCTTTTTTTTTTTTTTTTTTTTTTTGCGGTACGCGGGCCTCTCACTGTTGTGGCCTCTCCCGTTGCGGAGCACAGGCTCCAGACGCGCAGGCTCAGCGGCCATGGCCCACGGACCCAGCCACTCCGCGGCACGTGGGATCTTCCCAGACGGGGGCACGAACCCGTGTCCCCTGCATTGGCAGGCGGACTCTCAACCACTGCGCCACCAGGGAAGCCCAAGCATGCATATTCTATTAAAAATGTTAAAGTTATTGAGAGCAAATTTTAATTTAATATTAAAATATAAAATCTCTTTAATCACTGGGAAGAATCCTCAGAAGTAAAAGGAAAACTCTACATCAACTTAAACATTTCAAGACAACCAATTTCACTAATTTAAAACAACTTCCAGAGCTAAGGATCTAAGCAAATGAACCATTTTCTTAAAAAATTCTGACTCATCTTGGGAGTATTAAAATTAATAGAACTTATGATCTTGAGTTCTACTCATTTGTGAATGTGTTTTCAGTAAGTACACATAATTGGAGTTGGGATCTGATGGTCCCTTATATATAACCATCATGAATACACATAGAGTTTTATATTAATATACCATTAATATTTCAGGGGTTTGATTCATAATTTTAAAAAATGAACACACCCATGAAATGAACTAATGTAGAAAACAAATCTTATTGCAGGCCAGTGGGATGCACTATGCTTATAAAACATTAGGATTATAGGTACTAAGACAGTATTTCAGCCCAAAGCCTGATTCTTTTGTATAGCACTCTGGAGCAAGGAAAGTGATAGAGGAGGTGCAGTAGCGTGAAGGAGGAAAGGGTCAGGGAAGTCTCCTCCTAATCACATTTTGTAAGGATTCCATGGATGAGTAGGTCAGTAATTCATTTCTGAGAGGCAGTCTTTTGGCATTGGTTATCACAGTATCTTTCTCTAGGCATGATTGTTTTGCTTTCTATTAAAGTGTACTTTCCCCAGTCTTGCATGCTGTAGTTTCCAATACCTTACTCAGATTCCGAGCCAGTTTTGATGAAGGCAGGAGGAATACTAATGTTCTGTACCTCAACCCTACCAGTCACTAGTGTATGAATTTAGTTACACTACCGCAGAATTATTTATCGTTGTGCCTAGGAGGAGCTTGAAGGGTTCACAGCGTGGTACTTTCCTTAGCTGCTCCGCTTAGTACTGTGGTTCCCCAGTGAGACACTGATAGTCTACCTTTGACAGACCCCTATTCCCAGAGGTGGATATTATCCTTTAATTAAAACAAAAGACAAGCAACAACAAAAACCTTAGACCTATTTCTTCAAGATATAGCTGTGCTGTCTTTGGTTTTTAACTCTGTGGTTTTTACAAGATTATGTTACTAGAATGGGCCTTCAGTAATTTATGAAAACCATATCTAATAACTTATAAATGTTAATATCAAAGGGTGAGAAATAGGTAGTGACTGCTTTAAGAATTACATAAATTTCTGAGTAGTAAGCACAAGGTTTAAGAGATATCATATATTATGAACTTAATATAAAGTCTAAGCAATTTATAAGAATTAAGTGTGTTTATGAAGAACTTTTAGTAAAAGAATTTAAAATATTTTCAGTATTTACTTATGTAATCAAAGTAAAATAAATGTATAATGCTTAACCCTGAGAACTTCTGAGAGTATGTAAAAGAAATGCTAATGAAACATTAAAGGAGAGATCAAATATATCAAGTGTCAAAAATGAAAGTTCATCACACTGAATAAAAACATCTGTGGAGAAAGAAAAATGACTGGGAATGAGAGGAAAAAACTTCATAGGACTAAAGAAATAGGAGAGTACCCATAAATGATCGTAAACTGTAACTGTGTAGAACAGCATGAAACAGTAAATTTGTGTTATAATGTGATTTTATTGTATATTATAGAATATATATATATATTACATATAATGTATATTACATAGCTACATATGTACATCATAATACTTAATAAGATATAATGTTTTTATTGTAATAAATATATTAATCCTGAAATAAATGTAAATCATTGTTGAATTGTTGCATATTACATTTACTGGGGTACAAATGTATTTTCATATTAAGGAGAACATAGTTTTTCATGTATTTAGCTATTTCAGTGTCATTCAGAATGGTACAGTACCATTCACAATTCCTAGGGACAGGCTGGACTTTATCTGTTTATATCTTTAAAAACCCATGAGTATAGACAATTCAAATTTTGATGATTGGATTCAGATACTGTTTCTAAGAAGAATTAGGTATTTAATTATCCTAATAATCAACTTTATAAATAGAAAATAACTAAAATATGTTCAAGTTTTATTAATAATTATTAGGATATGCAAGAATAATGAATATAATGTCAAGTCCACTGAATTTTCATAAATTCCAACTGCTCTTTGATTTCAAGAAGTGTTTGCTCTATAATTATCAAGCTCATGAAAGCCATTTGAAATTTATATGTCATGTCCTTTTCCAGTCCTTTGTTTAAGCTCTCTCACAAAGTTAGACCTCCTTGGAAGATGACATCTGCAGGAAGTAGGTTCAAATTGACCAGAGGTCTTTGTATACTGTTCATTGTATTGTTGACTGCTCTAAACTGGGACTAACCCTACAACAACTGAATCAGTTTTGTTAGCTCTCTCATTTCTTCATATTTTCTGTTCATCCTTCTTCCCTTTATTCTATATTAATTAGGCAGTAGATAAGACAAAGAATAATACTTCTTTGTGTTCTTACAGATTCAGCTATCGTCACTAACTGAATTCCCAAGTCAGCAACTTGGAATCTCTCTGCATATCTTGAAGCATGTTGCAGAACTGTCAAGACTCTCAGATCCCATTTAATTTTCATTCATTTTAATATTGTACAGAACAGAGTTCTTATAAGAGAAGTAAAGGAAATTCTGTTAAATCAAATAAGTAACAATGGGGTATTAGGGTTCCCAAAAGTCTGGAACTCATGAGTATTGACAATATAAGTGGCAAATCTATCCAATAGCACCGTGGTTAAGACCCATTCATTTCCAGGGAGGGGAATAAAAGAGCTGCTCCTCCTCTAGTTTATACCACTCCCAGTCCATCTAATGATGGGATGTCATTTCTTAGCCACCCACTAGTGGTGCACATTCTGGAAGGGACTGCAGAGTTCACAGAGGCATCAGCAATAAGCTCTGCTTACGAAAGCTTCCCTGCTTCCCTAAGTGGGTGGGTGAGGGTGGATTTAGACCTAGGTTGAAAAAAGGACCTTTAAACTTGTATTAAGATTTTACAAATTATAAAGTAATGTGTGCACTGGACATCTTCACTCCATTCTTCTAACTTATTCCTTACTCCACCCTCTCCACAGCCCATGCTTTATTCCTAATTCTGTCCTTTAGCTTCATTCAACCCCTGTCCTCCATTCAGCCCTGAGCCTGACTCCATGTTTTACTCCATCTCTGAGGGAGGTGTTAGACACTCAGGGTTGGATGAGGGATGAAGTGAGGATGAAGTTAGGGTGAGGGGTGAAGGGAGCCTCTCTCAAGGTAATGGATAGGAGTATTATTGCAAACATTATTTGTAATTTTTAATAGTGTTTTTACATTCGGATATATCAATCAATATGGCAGTATTGGAACAGCTGCGTGAAAATATGCTGCCACTCAACCACACAAAAATATCTTTCTTTGGCCATCAATGACCTCAACACTTCATATTGAACATTGATAGGAGAGAGAATATTGATGCTGTTAAAGATTGCTTTATAAATTTATCACGAGAAATAAGGAAAAGGAAAAGTTCTCTGAATTGTTACCAGGATAATAGTCTACCTCTGTGTTTCTTCATCTGCCTTTGGCCTTTCATCTCATGATCTCTGCCCCATGTGGACCTTTGTAACTGCACTAGCAGTTTCTGGTTCATCAAAGACATCACTGCCAGGGGTAATTATTTACACATGGAAATTGGTAGAAAATTAGGTGTCACTAAGAGGCTGCTTTATACACTGTGGTGGCATGAATGTAAATTTATTAATTCATATTGAACAAATGTAAAATACCAGCTTGAGTGAGTGGTGAGTAGAGCTAGCCGTAGTCCAGAGTTTCATGAGGTAGAAGAGGCCCAGAGAGGCAGAAAGTGGTGCCAAATAACTTGTTTCTAAAATTTGAGCTCAAATTCATTTGTAACATCCTCAATAAACTGTAAGACACATCAAGTGACCAGGAATGCCTACCTCATATGATAGAATACTCCATTTAGTTGGTTCTAATTCAAGCCATTGCTTATTTTGAGCTGAAATCTGCCTGCCTGATCCTTCTTTTAGTCCAAATGTAGCTCTGCAACCACAGGTTGAGACTAATCGATCTTCCCCATGACAACTGTTCAAGTATTTGAAGACAGATATAGCTGATTTTTGGTTTAAATGAAAAGTTCCCTTTAATTTGCACACTGGAGGGCAGATCAACAATAATAGAATCCTGATGTTGAGCAATCAAATGCCACAATTCTGAGTTTTCTCAAAATTCACCACTCTATCCATTACAGCATAAATAGCCATGGAGGTGTTTGAAGTCAAGTGATTATTTATAAAATTCCTGATGTATACAAATTCTTAGAACGTATAGTTTCATTTATAACTAGTCAAATAGTACATGCTAGTAGACAAGGAGAGTTTCAAACAATAAGCAAAACGTCAGAAGACACCTGCAGCTCCAGAGAAATGTGAGGTTTTTGAAAGGTAGTTTTCAAATATGTTATTCTGATACTTTAAAATAATCTATAAATTAATGAATATTTAGATGAATATTATCTAAATATTTCTAACTTCATTATAATTCTGCACCAAGAGAATTGGGAATTTTGTCTTTTTTCATAGAAAATACTCAGTTGAAATTTCTCATGTTTTGTCTGTTATCTGAGTTAAAATTCTTGAGACTTTGCCTCAATATTTTATGTTTTAATGTAGAGCTTAAAGTAATCCTTTTTGAAATTATGATGACAGTAAGCCATGATGAAATATTTATCAAACATATTCATAATCTCTTTATTATGTGACTCATTTATTTAATAACTAAGATTTGTTTTAGATAGAAAAAGATAAGATTAACTTTTCCTATGAAGAGAAATGAGAAGGATATATGTATACATACATAATTTACTGCTACTCTGTGAGTTCTTAAAATTACCAAAGAATAGCAGTGAAAATAATTGCAAGAAAACTGGAGAGAGAACGTCCATATTTTGAGATGATGAAATGTTTTCTTGTTAGTTATCTGTAAGGATGAGTAAATTACTTCATATAGCTGAACATGTATTTCAAATTTTCACAAACTGAGTTGGGGGAACATTTTTAGGAAGGGTTGAATCTTTGGAAGGAAGTTGTGATGCTCATAGGAAAGTTTATACAATCCATTCATTTTTTCATCATTTGTTCAATATTTATTAACATCAACAAAATGTTATTTTAATACTTACCATATTTTGTCTTATAAGGATACTCATTTGTATATATGTATGGCTTATAATTTCCTGAGGCAGGGTCTGTGTCTTGTGCATATTTTTGTTAACTCTGTCATGTACTTCTTTTTTTAACTGAAGTATAGTTGATTTACAGTATTGTGTTAGTTTCAGGTATATAGCAAAGTGATTCAGTTATATATATATGTATGTATATGTATATGTATATGTGTGTATATATATATGTATGTATTCTTTTTCAGATTCTTTTCCATTATAGGTTATTACAAGATATTTAATATAGTTCCCTGTGCTATGTAGTAAATCCTTGCTATTTATCTATTTTATATATACTAGTGTCTATCTGTTAATCCCATGCTCCTAATTTATCTCTCTCCTGCCCTTTCCCCTTTGGTAACCATAAGTTTGTTTCCTATATCTGTGAATCTGTTTCAGTTTTGTAAATAAGTTCATTTGTAAATTTTTTAGATTCCACATATAAGCAATTATCATATGATATTTGTCTTTCTGTGTCTGACTTTCACTCAGTATGACAATCTCTAGGTCCATCTGTGTTGCTGCAAATGGCAATATTTCATTCTTTTCATGGCTGAGTAATATTCCATTGTATGTATGTATTGTATTTATATACATACCACATCATCTTTATCCATTCATCTGTTGTCAGACACTTAGGTTGCTTCCATGTCTTGGCTATTGTAATAGTGCTGCTATGACACTGGAGTGCATGTATCTTTTCAAATTAAAGTTTTCATCTTTTCCATATATGTGTTCAGGAGTGGGATTGCTGGATCATATGGTAACTCTATTTTTAGTCTTTTAAGGAACCTCCATACTGTTTTTCATTGCACTGCACCAATTTACATTCCCACTAACAGTATAGAAGGGTTCCCTTTTCTCCACACCCTTATTATTTATAGACTTTTTGATGATGGCTATTCTGACCAGGGTGAGTTGATACCTCGTTGTAGTTTTGATTTGCATTTCTCTAATAATTAGCAAAGTTGAGGATCTTTTCATGTGTCTATTGGCCACCTGTATGTGTTCTTTGGAGAAATGTCTATTTAGGTCTTCTGTCCATTTCTTGATTGGGTTTTTTGTTTGTTTTTTATATTGAGCTGTATGCACTGTTTGTATATTTTGGAAATTAAGCCCTTGTCAGTTGCATCATTTGCAAATATTTTCTCCCAGTCTGTAGGTTGTCTTTTTGCTTTGTTTATGGTTTCCTTTTCTGTGCAAAATCTTGTAAGTTTGATTAGGTCCCATTTGTTTATTGTTGCTTTTATTTCTATTGCCTTGGGAGACTGACCTAAGAAAACATTGCTACAGTTTATGTCAGAGAATGTTTTTGCCTATTTTCTCTTGTAGGAGTTTTATGGTGTCATGTCTTATATTTAAGTCTTTAAGCCATTTTGAGTTTATTTTTGTGTATGGTGTGAGGGAGTGTTCTAACTTCATTGATTTACATGTACTGTCCAGCTTTCCCAACACCATGTGCTAAAGAGACTCTCTTTTCTCCATTGTATGTCCTTGTCTCCTTTGTCGAAGATTAATTGACTGTAGATGTGTGGGTTTATTTCTGGGCTCTCTCTGTTCTGTTCTGTTGATCTATATGTCTGTTTTTGTGCCAATACCATGCTGTTTTGATTATTGTAACTTTGTAGTATTGTCTGAAGTCTGGGAGGGTTATGCCTCCTGCTTTGCTCTTTTTCCTTAGGATTGATTTGGCAATTCTGGATCTTTTGTGATTTCATATAAATTTTAGGATTATTTGTTCTAGTTCTGTGAAAAAATGTCATGGGTAATTTGATAGGGATCACATTACTGCTTTGGGCAGTATGGCCATTTTAACACTATTAATTCTTTCAGTCCAAGAGCTTATCTTTCATTTCTTTGAATCATCTTCAGTTTCCTTTATCAGTGTTTTATAGTTCTTGGGTATAAGTCTTTCATCTCCTTGGTTAGGTTTATTCCTAGGTGTTCTTTTTTTTTTTTGATGAGATTTTAAATGGGATTTTTTTTAACTTTCCCTTTCTGATATTTCATTGTTAGTGTAAAGAAATGCAACAGATTTCTGTATATTAATCTTGTATCCTGACACCTTGCTGAATTTGTTTATCAGTTCTAGTAGTTTTTGTGTGGAGTCTTCAGGGTTTTCTGTATAGAATATCATGTCATCTGCATATAATGACAATTTTATCTCTTCCCTTCCCATTTGGATACCTTTTATTTCTTTTTCTTGTGTGATTGCTGTGGTCAGGACTTCCAATATTATGTTGAATAGAAGTGGTGATAGTGGGCATCCTTGTCTTGTTCCAGAATTTAGTGGGAGGGCTTTCAGTATTATATTGGCTGTGAGTTTGTCATAAATGGTTTTTATTATGTTGAGATATGTTCCCTCTATACCCGCTTTGGTGATAGTCTTTATCATCAATTGATGTTGAATTTTATCAAATGCTTTTTCTTCATCTATTGAGATGATCATGTGATTTTTCTCTTTTCTTTTGTTTATGTGGTGTATCACATTGATTGATTTGCCTATGTTGAACCATCCTGTGACCCTGGGATGAATCCAACTTGATCATGATGTATGATCCTTTTTTTTTTTTCTTTTTGCGGTATGCGGGCCTCTCACTGTTGTGGCCTCTCCCGTTGCGGAGCACAGGCTCCGGACGCGCAGGCCCAGCGGCCATGGCTCACGGGCCCAGCCGCTCCGCGGCATATGGGATCCTCCCAGACCGGGGCACGAACCCGCATCCCCTGCATCGGCAGGCGGACTCTCAACCACTGCGCCACCAGGGAGGCCCTATGATCCTTTTTATGTGTTGTTGAATTTGGTTTGCTAATATTTTATCGATGATTTGCATCTATATTCTTCAAAAATATTCCTGTAATTTTCTGTTTTGGTAGTGTCTTTGTCTGGTTTTGGTGTCAGAGTGATGGTGGCTTAATAGAATGACTTTGGGAGCCTTCCCTCCTCTTCAATCTTTTGGAAGAGTTTTAGGAGGATAGGTGTAAGTTCTTCTTTGTATGTTTGGTAGAATTCCCCAGTGAAGACATCCGGTCTTGGGCTTTTGTTTGCAGGGATTTTTTTTTTATTATTACAGATTCATATTTTTATTACATATGAGATTGAGTACATAGTACTCACTCAATGTGATTTCTATTTCCATGGATTTTTGATATTGCTACTAATGTATCATTTCAATATGTTTTTAATATGTGTCCTAAATAACTATCAAAGAAAGATGGTCATTTACAATACAAGTTTATTTAACTTGAAAAGAATTTTAAATGACATATGTATTCTAGTTTTCAGAATTCATCAGAGCCCTGTGAAGAAGAACACTTCAGAATGTGTTTAACTCATGGTTGTATTCTGAGTGATGCACACTTGAAAAAGGTGTGGAGGACCAATGTTAAATACCAAATCCATACAATGTGAATGACTTGTGTGAGAATATAGGCAGAATACAATATATTTTCTTTAGCTCCCAAGCTAAGTTGAAAAGAAATTTGAATTTGTATCCCACCTCTGATTTTATAAGCCTTGCAAAACTATTTCTTGATTTGGCACCATTAGCAGACTGATTGGAGGCTACAGTGTTTACTCAACCAGATCCAATGAATTGAAAATTGGAGTGAGTGAGTTTTAAGATAGCAACATATGAACAGAGCTGCATTACAGAAATCACACCAACAAATGACAGAGTTGCTATACTAAAAAATCCTTGGGAGCTATGATGTAGATTTATTCATGACAGTCATGGGGGTTGGTTTTTATCCAGATTAATTGATAAAAAGCAGATTTAAGGAAGTAGTCGAATTTTAATTCAATGAAATTGAATGGCAGGAAATAATTGAACTGGATCTTTTTCATAATAGGCATAATTTTAGATTTTAAATAATATAATACATGCTATTCATAAACAGATAATTTATTGACAGCATACTTAATTCTACGGGGTGCTAAACCATGACACAGTTGTACAATCCAAATGAGTATTGATTAGAGAACAGCTTCAACTAAATTTATGCCACTGTATAGGAATATAGAAAACATGAAATTTTCAAGAATGATTTGAAGACCAAGAATTATTTGAAAGGCTGTTGCAGTAAGGAATTTTCCATCTGCACTTCTGATAGCTCATTAGTTATTTGCAGATAAATCTTTTGCCAAAGAGAAGATGATCTCTTCCCTTTCTGAAGAAGACTTAAACAAGACAGTCAAATAAAAAACATGTATGTGAAAGAAATATATAGATAAATAGATGTATAGATAAATAGATCATGAAATTAGTTAGAAGAGTTATTTATGCAGAGTTCTGGAACATGGAGGTATTGCGTCCTGCAGTAAAGACCAGAAGATATAAAATCACTGTTATCATGGAGTTGACATGTTAGTGCTGGTGGTAGTGAGATGACAAACAAATAATAAGTGAATTGCGTGATGTGTTTAAAGTGAAAAGGTATATGGGGAAAAATTAAGTGAGGAAGAATGATGAGAGTAAACGCAGAGGCAGAAAGAGGGATAGTGGTTGCAGTATTCCATGGCATAGTAGGTGAAAGCCCTGGCTGAAAAATGATGTTTGGGCAAAGCCTTAAAGGTTTGAGGGAGCCATATAGATATCTGGGGGAAGAATGTTCCCATTAGAGGGAACAACAAGAGCAAAGGCCCTGAATCAGGAGTGTGTTTATCCTATTTGGGGGAAAGTAAGGAGATCCAGGTCAGTTGGAACAGAGTAAGAGAGGTGGGGAAAGATAAAGGTAACAAAGGCCAGAGATAAGGGGGCTGAGGGCAGATCACGTGGAGACCTACAGGCTATTTAATGACTGACTTCTACTGTGGGGTGCCATTAGAAGATTTGAGCAGAGGACTTAAATTTAGAAGTTATTTTTATTTTCAGTTTTAGTATAGAAAATCTGAACTATATTTTACATTTGGAAATATCCTTTGATATTTTTTTAATGCACAGGTTGAATGTCCTTTATACATGTAGTGAGATGAAAACAACTGTTATTTAAAACCAAATGGGTCTATACTTGATTCTGCCTTCTAAAACAAGTGACACAGTTCGTATCTGTTGGGAAATAAATCTCTATATTGCTCTTCCATTTTCAGAGGACATATAGGAAGAGAATTCTACTAATGGAATACTGAATTGGAACTTGTCAGACATTTTATTCAGAAACATTTTTTTTTAAACTGCGGGGAAGTACTCTTTTATTCTTTGTACTATATTTTAGCCTTTATGTGTTAAATGGGCTTTATTAGGCTACCTTGGAAGCATTTGTTGAATTATTTCTATGAAAAAATGCAGTCTGATTTCTAAATCATTGACTTACATATGAACTTTAGGAACATAATTCATTGTTTGGAAATTACCTGGAAATTGCCTATACAAACAGGCACAAACAGGTAGGTAATGTTAATGTTTGACCCTCACTAGATCAAATTGTGCTAATAAATTTTTAAAGTCGGACAATCTTTCTTATGCATTTTGAAATGAGTTTTGGGGTTTAGTATGTAATCTTTGGATACACAACAAAGTTTTTCTTGATTTGGATTGAAATTCAGACTGCTTCAGAGATTTCATCCTTAAAGTGAAATCTAATACTCAGGATAAAGCTTGATTTATAGAAATTAGGAATAGTAAAAGCCCTCCACCTCCTCCATCTTATCTATACCATCTACGAAACAGTTTCTGGTATCTTTTCTGAAGTTTTGAGATGGAGCCCTAGACTCTTAGGCAAAAGCATTATGGAATGAACATTTTAGTAGTAAAGAGAAATGACAAAGCAGATGCTGTGGAGTCGATTGGAGTAAAGCTTGAATTCCACCTCTGCAACTGATTGACTGTGGGACTTTGGTCATGTTACTTAACTTCTCTAGGCCTCAGTTTCCTCATCTTCAAAATTAGGATTCTGCCTAATCCTAATTGATTTGAGGTGTAATGAGAATCAAACAAAGGAATATTTGTATTGCCTAGTATACAGCAATGCCTGCTACTTAGTAGGTGTGGTAGATTAATTGCAAAAACGATCATGATTCTATTCCCTTTCCTGTATTTATACCCTTTGAAATATGACTTTGAAGTTCCTCCGATCAAGACAGAGTCTATTTTTTTATCCCTTGAATCTGTGGTGGCCTTTTGATTTATCTTGGCCAATGTAATAGGGCAATTCCAAGCCTATATCTTAGCAGTCATTGTGTTCTTCCCCTCTTCCTCTTGGACCCTTGTGATTGCCATGAGAATAAGCTTTGGGTAGACTGCTGGAGGATGAGCGAGCCCATTGAATTGATCTGAGTTGTCTCCTTTGAGTCCATCCTAGATCAGGCAGACCACTGCTAACTTATCAATCTAAAGACTTGTCAGAAAAAAAAAGCTGGTGGTTGTTAGTATTTGAAGTATAATTGACATACAGTAATCCTTACATATTTAAAATATGCAATATGATAAATTTTATATGGGTAATGATACGAAAACAATATATATACAGCAGTGAAACCATGACCACAATCAAGATAATGAATACATCTATCATTCCCCTGAGCTTTCTTGTGTCTCTTTTTTGTCCCCATTCCCAGGCAGTCATTGGTTGATGTCTGTCACTTTAGATCCAAAATTCCACTATAAATGGAATCATACAGTATGTGCTCTTTTTTTTTGTCTTGCCTATTTCACTCAGCATAATTATTTTTGAGATTCATCCATATTGTTCTGTATATATTGGTGAGTAGTACATCTTTTTATGGACATACCATAATTGTTTATCCACTCATCTGTTGATGGATATATAGGTAATTTCCAGTTTTTGGCTATTGTAACTAAAGCTGCTGTAAAAAATTTTTTTGCAAGTCTTTGTATGAACATATGTTTTAATTTCTTTGGGGAAGTACTTAGGACTAAAATGGCTACATCATATGGTAAGTGTATGCTTAACTTTTTAAGAAATGGCCAACTATTTTCCAATGTGATTGTACCATTTTACATTCCTGCCAACAATGGTATTGTTTCCTATCTTTGCCAGCTCTTGATATTGTTAAGCATTTTAATTTTAGCCATTCCAAAATGTATGTAGTGGAATCTCATTTTTGTTTTAGTTTGTATTTCACTAATAACTAATGATGCTGAGCATCTTTTTTTTTTTTTTGCGGTACACGGGCCTCTCACTGTTGTGGCCTCTCCCGCTGCGGAGCACAGGCTCTGGACGCGCAGGCTCAGCAGCCATGGCTCACGGGCCTAGCCACTCCGCGGCATGTGGGATCTTCCCAGACCGGGGCACGAACCCGTGTCCCCTGCATCGGCAGGCGGACTCTCAACCACTGCCCCACCAGGGAAGCCCCAGATACTAGTTTTTAATTTTAGCTAGACAAGGTGATTATAAATTTATATGGAAAAATAAACCAACATGAATAATGAGGAAAACTAGCCTATCAGATAGTGTATTAGTCATGGTTCTGCAAAGTAACAAAGCCAACAGGATATACACATATATATGCGTGCCCTGCGCCCACCCCACACCCTAGTGACTCTTGGTGGCAAACTTAAATAAGGAACATCAGACTTGAGCTACTTTGCCCTACCTTCCCCACTCCCCCTTTCAAAGGAAGATATGGTTTTGAGCCAAAGACAAGTAATTCAGTCAAATATTTGTAGATAATTCTAGAGGCTCTTAACTAGAAAAAGCCCTCAGCTCTCGTTAATTTAAGTGAAAACTGCTTGTCAGTGGCGTCCTTTAGCAAGAACGATCATTACTTCTTGAAGGTTTTTAACATTTCTCCTGGTTTGAGTCCTATCCAAGAAACCGGGAAAAATTACACAAATGGAGACCCTATGTTCTCCAGTTCAAAGCATGCAACCTCATGTAACCAAAAGGAAAGAAGGAAGAGGGGGAGAGGAAGGAGGAGGAAGGGGAGAGGGAGGAGGGGGAGAAGGAGGAGGGGGGGGAGGAGGAAAAATACTGCCTAATGCTGCCACAGCAAGCATACCTGGCCTTTATTCCACGTACCAGGCTCACTCACCTGTCACCTGAAACGCCAAGCCTCAGAGTTATTACTGTTAACATACCCCGTTTCTTGGATGTCTTTTTCAGAAATATCCCATGTGTGTATTTGTATATTAAAAACCACTCTTCTGAGCCTTTCATATTTACTTAACAATGTATCTCAGAGATTTTTCTTTTGTAATGGCTCCATGCATTTCAGGTTGTGAGCAAATTGTATCCTGGAGGCTGAAATCCAGTCTGTAAATCACTGGCATGAGCGGTGAGACCCGAGGGGCAGGGACATCTTTATCTAATTGTTTTACCCAAGGATGGAAGTGGAGGTCTGGGGTGGGGGATGGGGGCAGTGGAGTGGTGGTGGTGGTGGAATGGTCTGCCGTTTTGCTATTGGTCTGCCACCAGAGGATGCACTTTTTCTTACTCACACAAGGGCAGTCTGCTAGCAGTAGCTTGTTTTGGATGTTCCATAATATATTTAATGTGTCTCTCATTGATTGACATTTTTTTGGTCACCCCTTCTTCCTCTCAATACAGCCAGTGCTGCAGTGAACAGCCTTGTGATATTTTTAAGGCTGGGTGACATGGATTAACATGTGGTATCTTTGCCAACAGGGCCTGAGTTATTTCCTGGTTTTAAAAGGCTACAGTTTGGTCACATACCATTTCTTATTTAGCATTTCAGACTTCCTCCTTGCCTCTTAATCAGTTTTACAGGTCTAAGATCAATTCCCTAAGTTTCAGAGCTGCCCTTAACTTTGGCAGTGGCACAGGGAACTGTGCCTGCACCGACACATGTCTCTCCATATGTCTCAAACAGAAAAATTAATGAAAGGAGAGGGGAGAAGAAAAAGCATGACATGTGCAACAGGGGCGCTTTGGAAAGGCAGCTGCATTTATTGGCAAGGTGATGAAGACAAGGAAAAAAGAAATGCTGCCATCTGTATCTCCTTTCTGAAGTGATGCTGGAAAGAACTCACAAACTCTACTGGACAGAACAGTCAAGGCAATGGAATCTGTCTGTTCTCCCTAAAGGAAGAAAGCATCACATGCTTGGGAAATTGCAGTTAAATTAAATGTCAAAATACTTTCGACTGAATGCTTGGCTGCTCTGCTTTAACTGGTGTCATCTACATCTTCATCCTTTCCTCGTGACTGCTGCTCCCCTTACATCAGAGGGAAAGAGCACAGAACTCCCACAGGCAGATCCTTCTTGTAGAGCTCAATATGCATTGTCTGTGGCACGTGGAATTTTTCTTGTCTTGTTAAAAATTGTGGTAAAATGTGCACAACATAAAAATTACCATTTACACCATCTTTAAGTGTACAGTTTAGTGGCATTAAGTACGCTCACATTGTTGTGCCGCCGTTACCACTATCCATCTCCAAAACTTGTTTATCTTACAAAACTAAGACTCTATACCCATTAAACTACTCCTCGCTCCCTCCTCCCACTAGCCCCTGGCAACCAACAGGGTTTTTATGAATTTGACTATTCTAGGTGCCTCATTTGAGTGGAATCATACAATATTTGTCCTTTTGTGACTGGCTTATTTATTTCACTTAGGACAATGTCTTCAAGGTTCATCCATGTTGTAGCATGTACCATAATTGCCCTCCTTTCTAGGGCTGAATAATATGCATGTACCACATTTTGTTTACCTATTCATCTGTCTATGAGAATTTGAGTTTCCACCTTTTGGCTATTATGAATAATCCTGCGATAAACATTGGTGTACAAGTATCTGTTTGAGTCCCTGCTTTCAGTTCTTTTAGTGTATACCCAAAAGTGGAATTGCTGGATCATATGGTGATTTACTATTTAAAATTTGGGGAGAACTGCCATACTGTTTTCCATAGTGGCTGTCCCATTTTGCATTCCCATCAGCAATGCACAAGGGTTCCAATTTCTCCAAATCCTCGTGTGGCACATGTAACTTTTGACACTACTGACAAATGGCTCTTTCCCATTTCTTTGCTTTAATTGTATGATATTTAGAGACCTAACCAGCTGTTCTGAGGAACTTTCTAGAGTTGCCCCTCAAAGTCCTTTATTCAGAAGTAGATAATGTATAGACAGTGCCTATCAAAGGGACTAATAAGTACAAAAAATGTAATTTCTCTTTCCCACTTTTAATTCCTTCCTTTTTCCTTCCCTCTTGACATCATCACCATCTCTCTAATAGTGAGCATCCACACACCATATGACAGTGGGTATAAAATAGTTAAATTAAAACTCCTGAGCTCCTGCAAGAAATGTCATGGAATCTTCTTTTGTGCCTAATATATACTTTTCAACTTAGATTCTACTTGGCAGTTACTCTTTGTCAAAAAGTAAGGGGAGAAACATTTCATTATTACAAGGCAAGGAATAAAGGTAACACAACTCACAGGCAGATTCAGTGGCAAGAGAAATATATCCAAGACAGAGAGAGAGAGAGAGAGGACCTGCCCCAGTTCATAAATAGAGGGTGATGTTTCCAGCTGGCATTTGGCAGGCTACCTTGGACCAAAGCCACACTTACTTAAATACACTATTTGACACATATTCTGTACCTAAGAGGTTGAAACATTTCTGCAATAATAATGAATTCCCTGACAATGGAAACTAGAGTGGGTTTAGAGCCTCCTGTGGCATGGAAGGGGGAACAGCAGGACTTAAGCAAAAACAATAAGAACAATAATGAAGGCAATCATTTATTGAACTCTGTGTGCAAAGTACTTAATTATTATCATTTTCTACCATATTATTAGGTACCACCTGATGATGATAATAATGTAAGAGCTTTTAATGTATATAATCTTACTTAATCATCACTATAGCCCTATTATATCAACTAGGTTCATCTGAATTATGCTACAGTAATAAATAATCCCCAAATCCCAATGATTTAGCAATTGTATGTTTATTTCTTGCTTATGTAAAGTCCACTGGAGGCTCAGGAAAGCTCTCTGGAGCTGCTGTCCTTTGTTTGAGCTCAAAATTCCAACCTGCTTTAATCATATCACATTTGCATATCATTGCATCCTATTATGGCCACCAAGGCTGGGGAAGAGAGAGAGGTGGAGAGCCAGACATAAGCCATTAAATGCTTCTTTCTGGAAGTAATACATGTCAAAGCTGCTCACATTTTATTGGCCAGAACAAGCCACACATTCATGAGTAACTACAAGAAGGTAAAGTGTAATCCTCCCGAGTACTCAGAAGAAAAGGGAAACAGATATTGGAGAATATATGTGTTCCTCATCAGTGATATAAGTTCCATTACTATCTTCATTTTGTGGATTCTGAAGCCAATACTCAGAGAGATTAAAAATACTCATCCAAGGCCACTCTGCTATGGGGCCACATCATGACTTTCATGGGCCCTCTGCACTTTTGCTTTCGTGGGCCTTTTTCCTCCATAAAAAATATTTAAAATTATATTTTATGAATATATTGGCACAAATATGGAAATAACCCAAGCTTTACTCATTACTATTATATTAATTTCCCCCCTTATTTTAAAATAAATTAAAATAAAACATTTTTGTGGACTCCTAAAAGTATTGTGGGCTCTAGGTACTGAACCTATCACGCTTAGGGGATAAATCAGCCCTGCTCAGATAGTTGAGACTGGAATAAAAGTCTGTCTGACTCCGAAGCCTGTGTTTTTTTCCACAGCACTAAAATACCTATCTAAACCAAAGAAACCACTTTTTTTTTTTTTTTTTTTTTGCTGTACGCGGGCCTCTCACTGTTGTGGCCTCTCCCGTTGTGGAGCACAGGCTCCGGACGCGCAGGCTCAGCGGCCATGGCTCACGGGCCCAGCCGCTCTGTGGCATGTGGGATCCTCCCGGACCAGGGCACGAACCCGTGTCCCCTGCATCGGCAGGCAGACTCTCAACCACTGCACACCAGGGAAACCCAAAGAAACCACATTTGAACCAAAACCAAGTCAGTTCTCTTAATCACATTTAGTTGAGTATTTTCAACAATTTCTGAGTGGGAATTGGCATTTAATATCAGAATACACTGTAGCACTGTTTGAAAATTAGGGTATTTGTTGAAATGTTCTATGGGAGAAAGGAGATAATTCAAAGCAAACACTGGCTATAACCTTTCTTTTGGACTTGCATAGTTCATCTCTGGGGTTAATTTAACTAACCATTTTAATGAGCCTGTGGAATGCTGTGGAAGAGTGAAACCCTAGGGTCTAGAACAGCACTGTCCAGTAGAACTAGGATATGAGCCACATATGTAATTTAAAATTTTCTAGTAGTCATTAAAAGGCATTAAAAAAGTGGATATGTTTTAATACAACTTTATTTAACTCAATATATCTATCATATTATAATTTCAATGTATAATCAATATAAAATTATTAATAAGATATTTTATTACTTAATAAATCATTTAAAAAATACTAGGTCTTCAAAATCGGGTGTGTGTTTTACACTTACAGCACATCTTAATTTGGATTTGCCACATTTCAAGTGGTCTTTGGGCATTTTTGGTGAGTGTCTACTGTACTGGACAATTACAGGTCTAAATTAAGAAGGCAGAAAAAGAAAGGGGTGCATTGTTCTGCATTAGACAATGTATAGGAATTTTGAGTTTCCTAAAAGGTGGTGGCGGTGGCGGTGGTGGTACAGCCAGAGAAGACATGAGGGGTTTCAGAGGAGGAGTGATAAGGAGAGTGTGAAGAGGAGGAGGCATCTAAAGACAAGAGGTAGCCAGTAGAAATAGTCCAGAGGTTGGAAAGGCTTGGAGTGTGTTTAGGCTTGAGTTTTAATTTGTTTGCTGTGATGTGATGCAGTCTCTCTCCATTGTTACTTTTGAATATTACAAGTGTTATACACAAATGCCTATTACAGGTAGAATTTTGGGGAAATCCAAAAAACTGGCTGTGTTTCCCCTGGGTTAATATAGAGTCAAAGCCGTCACAAGATGAGAGCACGACTCAGTCCAGAAGAATGAGGGTACTGAAAATCAGAGTAGGAAGGAGTACTGGGTTTTTCACCATGCCTGCAATGGAGCTATGAACCACTTAAGTTTAAGGTTAAAGAACAGGGTCACCTTCTACCCCCACCCCTGTTTCTATCCTCAAGGTTATACCTAGCAGCGAGATAACATTTAAAGAGAAGAGTCTTTAAGTAGACGTGTCACAACTTCAACACAATTAAATATTTGCTGTTTTTCTATTGTATTACCAGATACTTTGCCAGGTGCTAAGATTAAGTACAGGAATAAATGTGACCCAATCCACAAGATATTTTATCCTGAGAGAAAGACACATTATCCAGAATATAACATGGTCCCTAAATTGTCCTGCAACTGTGATAATTTTGAAAATATAGTGTAATTTTAATGACTTTTTCACTAAAATGGAAATAAAAGTCTATGTTTATGTCCTTTTATTTAAACGCATTGTAATATAATTTAAAGGCTAGTTCTATACCTCTGAACAAAGCACATTGCTTTATTTTACAATGAGAGGTTTGTGTAGACTCTAATCTTCTGAGAATTTTCTGAATTAGGATCCTTGCGATATCTTTTCTCATCCCAGTCATTTATTTTTCCTCCAAACTTTTGATCATTTTTAATTTGGGAATGTTTCTTTTTCTTTTTCCTTGAAGACCTTAACTTTGACATTTATATTCTCTTCCCCGAAATACACAGGAGTGTTTTAGTGGAATCTAAATCTGGATTAGGAAAAATAAATATGGTTTATTAGGAGATGAAGGATGTCAGGGCTCTCAAGTTCGATTAACTGGTGACCCTTTGCTTTTGTGTGGTGCCTGACCAGTGTAGGTAGGTTGTCCTCACAAGGAAAACCAAAATGAAAGAAAGAAAAGAAGGAAACAAGCATGGTAAAAAGAAGAAAAACCATTTTGATGAGAGGAAAGTTTGAAAAGAGAAATTTATTTCCCAATGAAATAAAACTAAAAGGACAATTTAGTTTACTATATAGCATCTCTATTTGATAAGACATTCCCAGAGAAAGATGTTAATAAGTGGTGTTAGCTATTCTTATTTGAGGTTTGTATTAAATTTTTGATGACTTCTAAGTAAAATTTTGTTCCATTTCATCTGCCAGCTTTTGGTATGGTGAATCACAGTGCTTAGAGATTTTTCTTTCCTCTGGATATTTTATTTTTTTAATTTATTTATTTTTTGTGAATTTATTTATTTATTAACTTATTTTTGGCTGTGTTGGGTCTTCGTTGCTGTGTGCGGGCTTTCTCTAGTTGCGGCGAGTGGGGGCTACTCTTCGTTGCGGTGCGTGGGGTCCTCACTGCAGTGGCTTCTCTTGTTGTGGAGTATGGGCTCTAGGTGCATGGGCTTCAGTAGTTGTGGCACGTGGGCTCAGTAGTTGTGGCTCACAGGCTCTAGAGCGCAGGCTCAGTAGTTGTGGCCCATGGGCTTTGTTGCTCCGTGGCATGTGGGATCTTCCTGGACCAGGGCTCGAACCCATGCCCCCTGCATTGGCAGGCAGATTCTTAACCACTGTGCCACCAGGGGAAACCGCCTCCCCCCCCCCCTGGATATTTTAGAGCCTTGAAAATTACTGGTATCAAAAAGAGAGAGAGAGAGAGGGAATAGAGAACATGAACCTTGGTGGCTAGCAAACTGGCCAATAAGCAGAGTGGGAAGATAAGTCTTTGGTCTGTACTTTCACAGCTGGCTTTGGAGGATAAATTCTCTGAGGTGGAATGGGTGGCTCTGTTGTTCTTTCTGCTGAAATTCTTTCTTCCAGCTGAGAGATCATGAGAAAAAGGCAGCTTTATATTTTCTGATGGTCTGTTCAGATGGTCCCTTCAGTTAATTTCAGCTCAATTTTTAAAAAGCCTATTTTCATGTGAGTTTTTTATGCCTTTCCTGTACTCACGCATTCATCTTCAACGACCCAGAGAAAGCCAACAAGAAAGGGTACAGATGCTTGAGGCCCAACCACTTCCCTAAGGCCAAATATATTATCCTTTGGGCACATCTTATGAACTTTTGTAAGAAGGAGAAATGAAGGAAAATCTGTTCACCTTTTATCTTAATAAAGTATCAAGCCAGAAAGAAAGTAAGCTCCAGAGAGACACAGAAAGATCATAGTGCTTTGTTTCAACTAACAAAACTCATGCTCCAAAAAAAGAATAAAAATATTTCTGGAGGCATATTGTGCCCACTAGGCATTTTGTTGTAATTAGGGAAAAGTCATACAAGGCCACTGGAGTGAATAAAACTTTAGCTATATTGGCTTCCGTCTTTGATGAATTTTATTTTTTTGAAATCGGTTTGGGTATGTGCGTGTGCATATACATGTGTGTGTGTGTGTGATCATAATAAACGGTGATCTGACAATGAATGATCTGTTTATGCAGATTATCAGAGTTGAAGAGATATCAAACTTGCCTCAAAAGATTAAAAAAAAATCCCATAGAAAAGAACAAATGAGAGCTTATTTCTTAGAAGGACTTTGATTTTGCTTTGATTCACTTTTTTTTTCCCATGAAGAACGATCTTCAGGCAAGAAGGATAGACTAAAACACAGTAAAAAAAAAAAAAATCCATGAAGAATGATCTTCAAGCAAGAAGGATAGAGTAGAACATAGTAAAAAAAAAAAAAAAATTAAAGTCCAAGAGAAATTTGGAGAAGAGTGCAGGGGCCTTTATAAAAGCCCAGATCAAAAGACACAGGCAGCTTCTATTTCATGACCCTGATCAAAGAACTGTGGTTATAGGTAATAATGTTTGAGAAATCATGGAGTGTGGGAGAATTTCCAGAATCCTAGAGAGGGGTTAGTGTCCCAATTTTCAAAAGGAGAGGATTTAAAAATAAAAACCAATTGGCTAATAAGCTTGACCTGGATCTGAAGTAATTAAAAATGACTATTTGTGAATAATTGGAAAAAAAGTTGTGATGACTCATTCTTAACGTAGGTTTTTCAAGTCAGGCCAAATTAGTATTGTTTTATCTTTTGATTTTTCATTAGACCAGTGGGCTAAGGAAATGCCATAGGCAGTGTAGAGCCTCATCATTTGGGGCTGCTTACACACAGCCACCTCTTCAGAAAGACAGTTCCTAAGCACCTGCTCTAAAATAGCTACCTAGGTAATTGCCATAAAAGATTATATTATTGTTTATATTTAAGGCATTTATTGATATATAAAAAATTATATTGTAATGACCTTATTTGTTTATTGTCTGGCCCCTTTCCCACTGGAATACAAATTCCATGGGGTTGAAAATCACACGTGTGTTGACCTTCACTGTATTCCTACCATTTTAAACAATGCCCTGGCTCAATAAATGCCCATTGAATGAATGAATGTTGCTTAAATACATTTTTCTTTGGGTGCAAATGCTTTCTAAAATATGAGGTATGGTGATTATTTTGGCAAGACATTTGTTCAAGTTGTTCATTATTTCCCTGATGATAATGTTACCAACCTGGGTTCTTGGACTCTTTTATCAATAGAAATTGACAAGAGGCCAGACGAGGAATTTAGGCAAGGCTTTATGGGACTCCAGCACGAGGGAGCAAAAACAAGTAACAGCTTCCCTTGCTTGCTACCCGAGAAGGGGTGGTTGGTCCCTTAAGTGGGGTGAGGGTAGGGGTGGAATTGTCGGTTGTTCCAGAGGGGTGGCTTATGTGGGCTGCCCACTTTCTTGGTGGTGCTGTGTGCATGGATCATACACAGTACCCTGCTTTTGCTCCCAGTATTTCAGAAGTGGCAGTTGGGTTTTGGCCTTTTCGTATCTTGTTGTCCATAATTTGCCCCAGCTGCATACATATCAATAGTTATTTTTAGTCTCTTGTAGTTTCTTCTATTTTGTTGCTTGAGGAGACGTTTGACCTTTGTCCAGGTGCACGCACTGCAGTAAAGGATCCCAGGTCCCAGATCCCAGCCTGTCTCAATGAGATGGGGAAATTTATTGGATGGTTTTATAGCTGCCAATCTGTGTATAGCTGCCAATTATTGTAGGCGTTTCAGACCAAGTGAGTAGTTGCAAGGCAGATTAGGGATAGAGGCTAGCTTCTGATTCCCTTCACATCTTCAATTGTGATTCTGTCTATGACCATATGAAACATACCTGACATTACAAGCAAAAGGCTGATCCCAGAAAGAAACTTCATTGCATCAAATTAATCTTTATTTTCTTATGTTTGTGTATCATACTGCTCATACTGTTATTTAACACTTAATTCTGCATTGTTTAATTATTATTTATTTTCAAATAGTTTATAGTTTTAAATAGGCTTGAAATTCAAAAGATAAAGTATAGTTTCAGAAAACTAGCTTTTTAGCAAGGATATGGATAATATATATATATATTTTTTTTTTAGTAGAATTTTAAATGTTTCTTCATATAGTTTCTGCCCATTTCTTTTCTAAATTTTTCTTTCATCTTTAAGTGTTTCATATTTTCTGTTGTTATTGTCAGTGGGGTTATAATTACGCTTTATGTATCTGAGTTGCTTACTATACTGTATATGCCAGAGGTCGGCCAACTACAGCTCTTAGGCCAAATATGGCCTGCCACCTGTTTTGGCAAGTAAAGTTTTATTGGAACACAGCCATGCCTATTTAATTATATACTGCTTATGGCTACTTTTGTGCTCCTAAGGCAAAGTTGAGAAAGTACTCATCTTACAATACTTACTCTTAGCAACAGAGACCCCATGGTCCCCAAAACCTAAAATATTTACTATCTGGATGATTACAGAAAAAAATTGCTGGGCCTCCCTGGTGGCGCAGTGGTTGAGAGTCCGCCTGCAGATGCAGGGGATACGGGTTCGTGCCCCGGTCTGGGAGGATCCCATATGCCGCGGAGCGGCTGGGCCCGTGAGCCATGGCCGCTGGGCCTGCGCGTCCGGAGCCTGTGCTCCGCAACGGGAGAGGCCACGGCAGTGAGAGGCCCGCATACCGCAAAAAGAAAAAAAAAAAAAAATTGCTAATCCCTGCTGGTAAGCTCCTTCTTTGAGGATTTATTCAATTCTTTAAGTATTCAACTCTTAGTAAATAGCATATATTCAGTGCTATGAATAGGACATAGTTTGTTTAATTGAATAAAGCAAAGCTTAAGCATTTATTGACCATTTGCTATAGACATGACCTTATCCTAACTGATACTGGCATTTATTTCACAAATATTTATTGGGCATCTACTATATGCCTGGCACTGTGCTAGGTGCTGTGGATATAGCAATTAACAAAATACATAAAAATTCCTATCTTCAAAAAAGTCACTGGAGATTGCTGATGGAGACCGTCAAGATGGTGGAGGAGTAAGATGTGGAGATCTCCTTCCTCTCAACAAATACATCAGAAATACATCTACATGTGGAACAACTCCTACAGAACACTCACTGAATGTTGGCAGAAGACCTCAGACTTCCCAAAAGGAACAGAAGCCCTCAGGCGACCTACATGCAGAGGCGGGGCCAATCCAAAGCTGAACCCCAGGAGCTGTGCAAACAAAGAAGAGAAAGGGAAATTTCTCCCAGCAGCCTCAGGAGCAGCAGATTAAATCTCCACAATCAACTTGATGTACCCTGCATCTCTGGAATACCTGAATAGACAACGAATCATCCCAAAATTGAGGTGGTGGACTTTGGGAGCAACTGTAGACTTGGGGTTTGCAGTATGCGACTGACTGGTTTCTGGTTTTATGTTTATCTTAGTTTAGTATTTAGAGTTTATCATTGGTAGATTTGTTTATATATATATATATATATTTTTTTTCCTTATTCTGTTTTTGTGAGTGTGTATGTGTATGCTTCTTTGTGTGATTTTGTCAGTATAGCTTTGCTTTTACCATTTGTCCTAGGGTTCTGTATATCCATTTTGTTTTGTTTTGTTTTGTTTTGTTTACAAAGCACAAATAAATATTTTATTCAGGATTTATACATTTAATATCATCCATAAAATAACAAATGCTAATTACTAGGCCTACTCTGGCATATTTTTAATTCACCAAAGGGGGGAAAATTAAATAGATTAAGCAAAAACTGGCTAAAATGGAGCACATCTGTAGTTGAATGACCAAAGTGACTTTTTTTTTCTTTTTTTAAATTTATTTTATTTTTTTATTAGTTTCTGCTTTATAACAAAGTGAATCAGTCATACATATACATCTGTTCCCAAATCCCTTCCCTCATGCATCTCCCTCCCTCCCACCCTCCCCATCCCACCCCTCCAGGTGGTCACAAAGCACAGAGCTGATCTCCCTGTGCTCTGCGGCTGCTTCCCACTATCTATCTACCTTACGTTTGGTAGTGTATATATGTCCATGCCTCTCTTTCGTTTTGTCACAGCTTACCCTTCCCCCTCTCCATATCCTCAAGTCCATTCTCAAGTTTGTTTTGTTTTAATATAGTTTTTAGCACTTGTTATCATTGGTGGATATGTTTTTTGGTTTGGTTGCTTTCCTTTTTTTATTACTTTTAAATTTTTTAAATTTTTTATAATTAAAAAATTGTTTTATTTTAATAAATTTATTTCTTTTTATTTTATTTTTTCTTTCTTTCATTCTCTTTTTCTCCCTTTTCTCCTGAACTGTGTGGCTCACACCCAGTGCTCGGCCAGGTGTCAGGCCTGTGCCTCTGAGCGGGGAGAGCTGAGTTCAAGACATCGGTCCACAAGAGACCTCCCAGCTCCACATAATATCAAATGGCGAAAGCTCTCCCAGAGATCTCCATCTCAATGCTAAGGCCCAGCTCCACTCAACGACCAGCAAGCTACAGTGCTGAACACCCTATGTGAAAAAAGTAGCAAGACAGGAGCACAACCCCACCCATTAGCAGAGAGGCTTCCTCAAATCATAATAAGCTCACACACACCCCAAAACACACCACCAGATTCAGTCCTGCCTACCAGAAAGACAAGATCCAGCCTCATCCACCAGAACACAGGCACCAGTCCCCTACATCAGGAAGCCTACACAACCCACTGAACCAACCTTAGCCACTGGGGGCAGACACCAAAAACAACAGGAACTACGAACCTGCAGCCTGCAAAATGGAGCTCCCAAACACAGTAAGTAAAGCAAAATGAGAAGACAGAGAAACACACAGCAGATGAAGGAGCAAGGCAAAAACCCACCAGACCAAACAAATGAAAAGGAAATAGGCAGTCTACCTGAAAAAAAATTCAGAGTAATGACAGTAAAGATGATCCGAAATCTTGGGGAAAAAATGGAGAAAATACAAGAAAAGTTTAACAAGGACTTAGAAGAACTAAACAGCAAACAAACAATGATGAACAACACAATAAATGAAATGAAAAATTCTCTAGAAGGAATCAATAGCAGAATAACTGAGGCAAAAAAAGGATAAGTGACCTGGAAGATAAAATAGTGGAAATAACTACCGCAGAGCAGAATAAAGAAAAAAGAATGAAAAGAATTGAGGACAGTCTTAGAGAACTCTGGGACAATATTAAATGCACAAACATTTGAATTATAGGGTTCCCAGAGGAAGAAGAGAAAAGGAAAGGGACTGAGAAAATATTTGAAGAGATTATAGTTGAAAATTTCCCTAACATGGGAAAGGAAATAGTCAATCAAGTCCAGGAGGTGCAGAGAGTCCCACAAAGGATAAATCCAAGGAGAAACATGCCAAGACACATATTAATCAAACCATCAAAAATTAAATACAAAGAAAAAATATCAAAAGCAGCAAGGGAAAGACAACAAATAACATACAAGGGAATCCCCATAAGGTTAAGAGGTAATCTTTCAGCAGAAACTTTGCAAGCCAGAAGGGAGTGGCAGGACATATTTAAAGTGATGAAAGGGAAGAACCTACAACCGAGATTACTCTACCCAGCAAGGATCTCATTCAGATTCGACGGAGAAATTAAAACCTTTACAGACAAGCAAAAGCTAAGAGAATTCAGCACCACTAAACCAGCTTTACAATGAATGCTAAAGGAACTTCTCTAGGCAGGAAACACAAGAGAAGGAAAAGACCTACAATAACAAACCCCAAACAATTAAGAAAATGGTAATGGGAGCATACATATTGACAATTACCTTAAATGTAAATGGATTAAATGCTCCCACCAAGAGACATAGATTGGCTGAATAGATACATAAACAAGACCTGTATATATGCTGTCTACAAGAGACCCATTTCAGACCTAGGGACACATACAGACTGAAAGTGAGGGAATGGAAAAAGATATTCCATGCAAATGGAAATCAAAAGAAAGCTGGAGTAGCAATTCTCATATCAGACAAAAGAGACTTTAAAATAAAGACTGTTACAAGAGACAAAGAAGGACAGTACATAATGATCAAGGGATCAATCCCACAAGAAGATATAACAATTGTAAATGTTTATGCACCCAAAATAAGAGCACCTCAATACATAAGGCAAAAGCTAAACAGCTATAAAAGGGGAAATTGACAGTAACACAATCATAGTAGGGGACTTTAACACCTCAGTTTCACCAGTGGACTGATCATGCAAAATGAAAATGAATAAGGAAACACAAGCTTTAAATGCTGCATTAAGCAAGATGGACTTAATTGATATTTATAGGACATTCCATCCAAAAACAACAGAATACCCTTTCTTCTCAAGTGCTCATGGAACATTCTCCAGGATAGAACATACCTTGGGTCAGAAAACAAGCCTTGGTAAATTTAAGAAAATTGAAATCATATCAAGTATCTTTTCCGACCACAATGCTATGAGACTAGATATCAATTACTGGAAAAAACTTGTAAAAAATAAAAACACATGGAGGCTAAACAATACACTACTAAATAACCAAGAAATCACTGAAGAAATCAAAGAGGAATTCAAAAAATACCTAGAAACAACTGACAATGAAAACATGATGATCCAAAACCTATGGGATGCAGCAAAAGCAGTTCTAAGAGGGAAGTTTATAGCAATAAAATCCTACCTCAAGAAACAAGAAACATCTCAAATAAACAACATAACCTTACACCTAAAGCAATTAGAGAAAGAAGAACAAAAAAACCCCAAAGTTAGCAGACGGAAAGAAATCATAAAGATCAGATCAGAAATAAATGAAAAAGAAATGAAAGAAATGATAGCAAAGATCAATAAAACTAAAAGCTGGTTCTTTATGAAGATAAACAAAATTGATAAACCATTAGCCAGACTCATTAAGAAAAAAAGGGAGAAGACTCAAATCAATAGAATTAGAAATGAAAAAGGAGAAGTAACAACTGACACTGCAGAAATACAAAGGATCATGAGAGATTACTAGAAGCAACTATATGATAATAAAATGGACAACCTGGAAGAAATGGACAAATTCTTACAAAAGCACAACCTTCCGAGACTGAACCAGGAAGAAATAGAAAATATAAACAGACCAATCGCAAGCACTGAAATTGAGACTGTGATTAAAAAGCTTCCAACAAACAAAAGCCCAGGACCAGATGGCTTCACAGGAGAATTCTATCAAACATTTAGAGAAGTGCTAATACCTATCCTTCTCAAACTCTTCCAAAATATAGCAGAGGGAGGAACACTCCCAAACTCATTCTCTGACACCACCATCACCCTATTACCAAAACCAGACAGAGGTGTCACAAACAAAGAGAACTACAGGCCAATATCACTGATGAGCATAGATGCAAAAATCCTCAACCAAATACTAGCAAACAGAATCTAACAGCACATTAAAAGGATCATACACTATGATCAAGTGGGGTTTATCCCAGGAATGCAAGGATTCTTCAATATACGCAAATTAATCAACGTGATACACCATATTAACAAACTGAAGGAGGATAAACATATGATCATCTCAATAGATGTAGAAAATGCTTTTGACAATATTCAGCACCCATTTATGATAAAAACCCTCCAGAAAGTAGGCATAGAGGGAACTTACCTCAACATTATAAAGGCCATATATGACAAACCCACAGCCAACATCGTCCTCAATGGTGAAAAACTGAAACCATTTCCTCTAAGATCAGGAACAAGATAAGGTTGTCCACTCTTACCAATATTATTCAACATAGTTTTGGAAGTTTTAGCCACAGCAATCAGAGAAGAAAAAAATAAAAGGAATCCAAATCAAGAAAGAGGAAGTAAAACTGTCACTGTTTGCAGATGATATGATACTATACATAGAGAATCCTAAAGATGCTACCAGAAAACTACTAGCGCTAATCAATGAATTTGGTAAAGTAGCAGGATACAAAATTAGTGCACAGAAATCTCTTGCATTCCTATTCACTAATGATGAAAAATCTGAAAGAGAAATTAAAGAAACACTCCCATTTACCATTGCAACAAAAAGAATAAAATACCTATGAATAAACCTACTTAAGGAACCAAAAGACCTGTATGCAGAAAACTATAAGACCCTGATGAAAGAGATTAAAGATGATACAAACAGATGGAGAGATATGCCATGTTTTTGGATTGGAAGAATCAACACTGTGAAAATGACTATACTACCCAAAGCAATATACAGATTCAGTGCAATGCCTATCAAACTACCAATGGCATTTTTCACAGAACTAGAATAAAAAATTTCATGGTTTGTATGGAAACACAAAAGACCCTGAATAAAGAAAGCAATCTTGAAAAAGAAAAACGGAGCTGGAGGAATCAGGCTCCCAGACTTCAGACTATACTACAAAGCTACAGTAATCAAGAGAGTATGGTACTGGTACAGAAACAGAAATATAGGTCAATGGAACAGGATAGAAAGCCCAGAGATAAACCCACACACATATGGTCACGTTATTTTTGATAAAGGAGGCAAGAGTATACAATGGAGAAAAGACAACTTCTTCAATAAGTGGTGCTGGGAAAACTGGACAACTACATGTAAAAGAATGAGATTAGAACACTCCCTAAAACCATACACAAAAATAAACTCAAAATGGATTAAAGACCTAAATGTAAGGCCAGACACTATAAAACTCTTAGAGGAAAACATAGGCAGAACACTATTACATAAATCACAAGATCCTTTTTGACCCACCTCCTAAAGAAATGGAAATAAAAACAAAAATAAACAAATGGGACCTAATGAAATTTAAAAGCTTTTGCACAGCAAAGGAAACCATAAACAAGATGAAAAGACAACCCTCAGAGTGGGAGGAAATGTTTGCAAATGAAGCGAGTGACAAAGGATTAATCTCCAAAATTTACAAGCAGCTCATGCAGCTCAATATCTAAAAAACAGACAACCCAATCCGAAAATGAGCAGAAGACCTAAATAGACGTTTCTCCAAAGAAGATATACGGATTGCCAACAAACACATGAAAGGATGCTCAACATCACTAATGATTAGAGAAATGCAAATCAAAACTACAATGAGGTATCACCTCACACTAGTCAGAATGGCCATCATCAAAAATCTACAAACAGTAAATGCTGGAGAGGGTGTGGAGTAAAGGGAACCCTCTTGCACTGTTGGTGGGAATGTAAATTGGTACAGCCACTATGGAGAACGTTACGGTGGTTCCTTAAAAAACTAGAAATAGAACTACCATACGACCCAGCAATCCCACTACTGGGCATATACCCTGAAAAAACCGTAATTCAAAGAGACATGTATCACAATGTTCATTGTAGCACTATTTACAATAGCCAGGGCATGGAAGCAATCTAAGTGTCCATTGACATATGAATGGATAAAGAAGATGTGGCACATATATACATTGGAATATTACTCAGCCATAAAAAGAAATGAAATTGAGTTATTTGTAGTGAGGTGGATGGACCTAGAGACTGTCATACAGAATGAAGTATGTCAGAAAGAGAAAAATATATACCTTATGATAACACATATATATGGAATCTAAAAAAAAAAAAAGGTTCTGAAGAACCTAGGGTCAGGACAGGAATGAAGACGCAGATAGAGAGAATGGACTTGAGAACACGGGGAGGGAGAAGGGTAAGCTGGGACAAAGTGAGAGAGTGGCATGGACATATATACACTACCAAACATAAAATAGATAGCTAGTGGGAAGCAGCTGCATAGCACAGGGAGATCAGCTCAGTGCTTTGTGACCACATATAGGGGTAGGATAGGGAGGGTGGGAGGGAGACGGAAGAGGGAGGAGATATAGGGATATATGTATATGTATAGCTGATTCACTTTGTTATACAGCAGAAACTAACACACCATTGTAAAGCAATTATACTCCAATAAAGATGTTATTAAAAAAAAGAAAAAGTCACTGGACATAGACAATTCTGATTCCACTTGTAAAGTAGAATTACACTGAAGCTAGTACCATTGTCTAAATAGTCATTGTTAATATATAATAATCCTGTACATCATTTGTTGATTAGCTGTTTTTAAAATCAATTTGTTAAATATTATGATATTTTAAACATGTAAATTCATATCATCATTAATCTTCTATATGTGCAATGTTCAGTTAGGTAGCCACTAGTTACCTGTAGCTATTGAGCCCCTGAAACCCAGCTAGTCTGAATTGAAATATTCTGTAAGTGTAAAATAAACACTGAATTTTAACGGTTTGTTACAAAAATATATTTCTTTAATAATTTTATATTGATTATATGTTGAAAAATATTTTGGATATATTGAGTTAAATGAAATATATTAATAAAATTAATTTCAACTCTTTAAATTTATATTTACATGGGTATAAGAAAATTTAAAATTACATATATGGCTTACATTATATCTCTATTGCACAGTATTCCAGATACCTCCTTTATGCTTAGCTGGTGTTTCTCAAATATGGATTTTTAGTAGATATGGGAACACCAGATGAAGCAAAGTTTTAAAAGTTTACTTCTGGGTTCACAGAGTCTTTAATGTATTAATTTGCCACATGAATTTCTATGGGGATATGAGTTGTTTATAGTGTTCCCCAAATCCCTTTTACTGGGAGGTTTCTTGAAATGCCCTTTGCTAGTCTCTGATCAAAGTTGCAGCGTTGCGCTGCTCACCTTGGAACCTGGTACAAGGCATTTAATAGCAGAACAGAGTTTAATTCGCAAGGGCAGTCTTCAGTTCATTTTCTGGATTTTTGTAAATAAAAATGAAAACGGATGTCTCTGGTGGCGTAGTGGTTAAGAATCCACCTGCCAATGCAGGGGACACGGGTTCAAGCCCTGGTCCAGGAAGATCCCACATGCCACGGAGCAACTAAGTCCATGCGCCACAACTTCTGAACCTGCACTCTAGAGCCTGTGCTCCGCAAGAAGAGAAGCCACCGCAATGAGAAGCCCGTGCACCACAACGAAGAGTAGCCCCCGCTCACCACAACTAGAGAAAGCTTGCGCACAGCAACGAAGACCCAACGCAGCCAAAAATAAATAAATAGAATAAATAAATTTATTAAAAAAACCAATACTGATTATTTGTAAATGTAATTATATTGTTTGAATATAATTCACCAAATTTTGGAAAGTTTGGTTGATTAAAAAAATATTGAGATCAACTGAACTTGCAAAACTGATTCATTTTCAAAATGTGTAGTTGTAAATGGACTTGTCCATTTGGGTGGTGATACAGAGAGAAGTCCAGAATTATTAGTTGATAAGTCATATTTTTGACCGAAGAATATACCACTTGTAAGACCTACACACTAGAAAATGATAAATTCCCGAATGAAATTGAGGTGGGAGTTACTTCACTGACAAAGGTTATCATGTATTATGTTCAAAAGTTGTTCTTATAGAGGCATCCAGGAGATAGCTAGGTGTAAGCCACGGTGTCATAAGCCTCGAATGAGCCTTCTGTCATTCAACCCATTTTGGAGTATGAGAGTCTCTTCTCTGAAGACGTCAATATCATACTTTCAGATCAACACATTTGCAGCTCTGCACTTCTAGTAGCTCAGAATGGTTCTCAGGCCTTTCTTGAAACATTTCCCCCAGCATGAAATCCAGTAGTTATATGGCCCAGGGATATACTGTATTGTTGGCATTTTGGTAAAGACTGCATGGACTTTTTTGTTAACATGCTGAATGTGGATTTTGATTTCTGGCAGAAACTAAATAGAGTAGAAACTGTCTATCTTAATGATTCACCAATGGCAGCCCTTCCCCACAGTGAGAGAAAAGAATCAATTGCTCTGGTAAAGTCCCCCTTTTGATTTGTCCTTGTGTTGTCAAGTTCTTGTAATTGAAACCAAAAAAAGTGTAATTCTTTCCTTCCACTCTTGGTTTTTCTCCTTTGTAGCAGAAAGCTTACCAAGTAGGAATAAAGGAAAGTGTAAGAAAGCAAGACTGTGGAGCAGCTGAACAAGTGAGCTCTTCTTGCCAAAAGCAGTGTCTAGGCAATGTGTCCAAATTGGACGTGGCAGAGTTGATCTGATTGTTGGTCCTGCTTGATGATGAATTTTTGCATAGTCAATTGACTCAGCACAGCAATGCTCTGAACTGACTATTAAACTGGACCAACCCTGCTAAATTGGTTATCCTTTGGTCCTCTGTTTTCCAATCATACAATCAAACCAAATCAAATAAACAACCATCCAACTAATAAACAAAACAAATCAAAACAAACCAGCAAAGTATAAAATGAATAACATAGTTGAAATATTCTTTTCCCATTTGGTGTTCACATGATAGATCATGATGAGATAGGGTTTTTTTGTTTTTTGTTTTTGTTTTTAATTCCGTTAATAGGCTGGTGGTGCACTGTTGTGGACTTATAGATACTGGGAACTTATTTGCAAGGTTGCATTGAAACTTTAATCTAAAATTGGAATATATTGGCTTGCTGTGAAGACTGTCATTTCATAATATTTACCTATGTGTGTGCTTGTGCGTGTGTAAACATATCTACTTAATGAAAACTGAAAATGCCATCTCATACGCTAATAATTAAATTGTGATAAAACTGATCCAAGAAGACACTTTTCACTTCCTTAGGGAAAACCACTTTTTGAGTGTGTTTATATGTTTAATACAAAATAATACATTTCACTGTAGAAAATTTAGAATTATAAATAGGCAAGTTAAGGGAAAAATCAGCTGAAATTTCACCACCCAGAGAAAGCCCCACTAAGATGCTGATGTCTGTCTTTCCTGATTTTTCTTTCACATTAGAATATGAGATTATACTATACACATTGGTTTTCTAAACTGCACTTAGAATGTAAGTAAATCTTTTACCTTTTCATGTCAATATAGATTTGAATTATAAAATCAATGGATGTATACTCTTCTATAGTATGTATAGACCATATTTCATTTAACCAAACACCATTTGTTTGCTATTATAAACAATGCTTCAGGGAATATCCCTGCATATATTTGTGTTTACTTGCTCAGTTATTCCTCTGGATATATTCCTAAAACTCGAATAGATGAATTAATGAGCAAGTACATTTTAAAGTTTTTTGGGATACATTTTGCCAGACTGCCCTTCAGAGTTGATATCAGTGCATAATTAATTGTCTTATAAGCACTATAATAGTGAAGGAGGCAATCTCTGACTTTAGAAAACTGGCAACCTAGGAGAACAATGCTTAGCTATATTCTGAATAGTCAATTATTGTAATTTAGCAATATTGTTACCACTTAAACAAAAAAGTAAATACATCTAACATTAATTTTAAATATTTTGAAAATAAGCATTTAAAAATAAATATTTTATATAAGTAAAACTGATTTTTGGTCCTATGTAATGGCTGATTTCTGCAATCAATTGACTTAGCACAGTAGTGGTCTAAATCGATCACTAAACCAGACCAAACACATTAAATTGATTATCCTTTTAACCTCTGTTTTCCAGTCATACAAACATACAGAATGCGTAACCAGAAAAATGCACAAATTATAAATGTGTAGAACACTAGCAGCACCTCAGAAGCCCCTCTCATGCTCTTGATCATCCTCTAATTCCTCTCTCATCATCAAAGATGATAACTCTTCATAGGCAACAAAAGAAAAAATAAATTGGTCTTCATCAAAATTAAAACCCTTTGTGCATCAAAGGACACTGTCAAGAGAATGAAAAAGCAACTTACAGAATGGAAGAAAATATTTCCAAATCAAGGATTAATATTCAGAATATATAAAGAACTCCTAAACTCAAAACAACTTGATTATAAAATGGGCAAAGGTCTGGAATAGACAATGTCTTCTAAAGAAGACATACAAATGGCCAATAAGTGCATGAAAAGATACTCAACATCACTGGTCATTAAGGAAATGCAAATCAAAACCCTAATGAGATACCACTTCACTTTCATCAGGATGGCTATTATCAAAACAAAACAAAACAAGACAAAGACAAAAACCCTGGGAAATAAGTGTTGGTGAGGATGGAGAAATTGGAACCCTTGTGCATTGCTAATGGGCATATAAAATAGCGCAGCCAATGTGGGAAAGTGTCGCAGTTCTCCCCCAAAATTAAACACTGAATTAGCAAATGATTCAGCAATTCTACTTTTGAGTATATACTAAAAGAATTGAAATCAGGGACTCAAACAGATTCTTGTATACCAATGCTTGTAGCAGCATTTTTCACAATAGCCAAAAGGTGGAAACAACTCAAATGCTCACTGACAGATGACTGGATAAACAAAATGTGATACATGCATATTATTCAGTCCTAAAAGGGAGGGAAATTCTGATGCGTGCTGAAACATGGAAGAACCTTGAAGACATTATGCTAAGTGAAATAAACCAGACACAAAAGGACAAATATTGTGTGATTCATAGGAGGTACCTACTGTAGTCAAATTCATAGAGACAGAAAGTAATTAGTATATACCAAGGGGCGTGGGGGAGGGGAGAATGGGGAGTTATTGTTTCATGGGTATGGAAGTTCAGATTGGAGATGGATAGTGGTGATGGTTGCACAATAATGTAAATGTACTTAATGTCAGTAATCTGTACACTTAAAAATGGTTTAAATGGTATATTTTATATTTTGCATATTTTACCATACACACAAAAAAAGATGATAATTCTAACTTCCAACTCCCTTAGTGTTACGCATTTTTGCACTTTAAATATATTGAATTGTACAGTATATCTTCTTTTGAGTCTAGCTTTTTACCTCAACGTTCTTTGTAAAATTCATCCATGTCGTTGCATGTAATAGTATCCTGTTTATTTTAATGGCTTTTAAAGTATTTGTTACGTGAATAAACTACATTCTTCTGTTGATAGACATTGATTCCAGTTTAGTTTTGTTTTTTGCTATTTTGAATGAGGCTCCTATGAACATTCTGGTACATGTCTGGCTGTGTAAGTGACACGTGAACATATTTCTAGTGAGTATGTACCTAGAAGAAGAAGAATTGCTGGGTCATCAGATATGCAGACCACAGTCTATGAGAGGTCCACTTGTTCCATATACTCATCAACAATCAACAGTTGAGTATTCCAGTTTGTTTAGCTATTGCAGTGGGTTTGTGGTGGTATCTCATTGTGGTTTTAATTTATATTTTTCTGATGACTAATGATGTTGACCATCTTTTTTTTTTTTTTTTTTTTTTGCGGTACACGGACCTCTCACTGTTGTGGCCTCTCCCGTTGCGGAGCACAGGCTCCGGACGCGCAGGTTCAGTGGCCATGGCTCACGGGCCCAGCTGCTCCGCGGCATGTGGGATCTTCCCGGACCAGGGCACGAACCCGTGTCCCCTGCATCGGCAGGCAACCACTGCGCCACCAGGGAAGCCCCGATGTTGACCATCTTTTAATAGTTCATTGGCCATTTGAATATACTGTTTTGTGAAGTTCCTTTCACCAATTCTTTATTGGATTGTCTTTTTTTAATTAATTAATTGATTTTTGGCTGTGTTGGGTCTTTGTTTCTGTGCAAGGGCTTTCTCTAGTTGCGGCGAGTGGGAGCCACTCTTCATCGCGGTGCGCGGGCCTCTCATTGTCGTGGCCTCTCTTGTTGCGGAGCACAGGCTCCAGACGTGCAGGCTCAGTAGTTGTGGCTCACGGGCCTAGTCACTCCGCAGCATGTGGGATCTTCCCAGACCAGGGCACGAACCCGTGTCCCCTACATTGGCAGGCAGACTCTCAACCACTGCACCACCAGGGAAGCCCTATTGGATTGTCTTTTTCTTTTCCTTATAGGAGTTCTTTATTCTGCCTTTGTGGGATCCATGTAATCCCCCAAATAGTCCCATGCAGTGGCTTGCTTTTTTACTGTCTTAATGGTGCCTCTTGATGAGCAGAAATCTTTAATTTTAATGTAGCAAAATTCATCACTCTTTTCTTCTATGGCTAATGCTTTTGTGTTTTGTTTAAGAAACTTTTGCTTAACTCAAAGTCCTGAGGATATTCTCCTATGCTATCTTCTCGTACTTTTATGCTTTCACTGTTTCCATTTATTTAGATGTACAAGGTACTTGGAATTGATTTTCATGTATGATGTAAGTTTGGTGGGGGATGGATTGAGATTTATTTCTTTTTTTCATCTGGACGGCTGACATAGCCTCATGTATTAAAAGGACCGGTTTTACCCACTATACTTCAATGCCACCTTTGTCCAAGAGAAGTGAAAGCATATGTCCATCCACAAACTTGTATACTAATATTCATAGGAGTGCTATTTGTACTAGCCCCAAACTGAGAACAACCTCAAATGTTTGTTAACAGATCAGTGGATAAACAAAATGTGATATAACCATACAATGAGATACTGCTGAGCAACAGAAAGCAATGAACTACTGATGCCTGCAGCGATATGTATAAAACTCAAAAATAATTATACTGAGCGAAAGAAGCCAGACAAAGTAGTGTAATTTAGATGATTCCATTTCTGCAGAATTCTAGGAAATACAAACTAATCTATAATGATAAAAAGCAAATCAGTGGTTTTCTGGGGAATAGGGGACAGGGAGGGGCACAAGAAAACTTTGGGGGTGTTAATTTCACAGGTGTGTAACATGTCAAGTCTGCTTGATTAAACATTTTAAATATGTACAATTTTTGGATATATAAAGGTGTTAAAAATCAAACTAGAAACATCTGTGATTTCTTCTTTGCTTCATGGATTATCCAGAGCATTGATAAAGTTCTAAACATTTGTGGATTTTTTAGTTATTTTGTTGTTGTTCATTTTATTATTGTTCTTGTTGCCTTGATTTGTAGCTTAATTTTGTTATGGGCAGAGCATGCTTTTAACATGTTAATCCTTGAACATTTTTGAGACTTGCTTTATGGACCAGAATATGGTCAATTTTGGTAAATGTCCCATGTATATTTGGAAAGAATGTATATTTGCAGTTGCTGGTTGTAATTTTCTGTAAAAGTCAATTAGTCAAAATATAAATCATCTAATTATTTCATGATCTTATTTATTTATTTATTTATTTTAAAATTGAAGTATAGTTGATTGACAGTGTTTCAGGTGTATAGCAAAGTGATTCAGTTATATATATATGAATTTATAATATATACATTAATATATTCATTCTTTTTCAGGTTCTTTTCCATTATAGGTTATTAGCAAGATATTGAATATAGTTTCCTAGGCTATACAGTGGGTCCTTGTTGTTTATCTATTTTATATATCGTAGTTTGTACAATTCATTCATCTGTTGATGGACACTTAGGTTGCTTCCACGTCTTGGCCGTTGTAAATAGTGCTGCAATGAACTTTTGGGTACATGTATCTTTTTGACTTAGAGCTTTCATCTTTGCTGGGTATATGCCAGGAATGGGATTGCTGGGTCATATGGTAACTCTACATTTAGTTTTTTAAGGAACCTCCATACTGTTTTCCATAGTGGCTTCACCAATTTACATTCCCACCATCAGTGTAGGAAGGTTCCCTTTTCTCCACACTCTCTCCAGCTTTTATTATTTGTAGACTTTTTGTTGATGGCCATTCTGACCAGTGTGAGGTGGTACCTCATTGTAGTTTTGATTTGCATTTCTCTGATAATTAGTGATGTTGAGCATCTTTTCATGTGCCTGTTGGCTATCTGTATGTCTTCTTTGGAGAAATGTCTATTTAGGTCTTCTGCCCATTTTTTGATTGGGTTGTTTGTTTTTTTGATATTGAGCTGTATGAGCTGTTTGTATATTTTGAAGGTTAATCCCTTGTTGGTTGCATTTTTTGCAAATATTTTCTCCTACTTTGTAGATTGTCTTTTTGTTTTGTTTATGGTTTCCTATGATGTGCAAAAACTTTTAAATTTAATTAGGTCCCATTTGTTTATTTTTGCTTTTGCTTCCATTACTCTAGGAGACGGATCCAAAAAAATATTGCTGTGATTTATGTGAGTGTTCTGCCTACATTTTTCTTTAGGAGTTTTATAGTATCTGGTCTTACATCTAGGTTTTTTATCCATTTTAAGGTTTTTGTTTGTTTGTTTGTTTTTGTATATGGTGTTAGAGAATGTTCCATTTCATTCTTTTGCATATACCTGTCCAGTTTTCCCAGCACCCCTTATTGAAGAGACTGTCTTTTCTCTATTGTATATTCTTGCCTCCTTTGTCATAGATTAATTGACCATAAGTGTGGGTTTATTTCTGGGCTTTCTGTCCTGTTCCATTGATCTATGTGTCTGTTTTCGAGCCAGTACCATACTGTTTTGATTACTGTAGCATTGTAGTATATCATCTGAAGTCAGGGAGCATGATTCCTCCAGCTCCATTCTTCTTTCTCAAGATTGTTTTGGCTATTTGGGGCCTTTTGTGTTTCCATACAAATTTAATTTTTTTTTGTTCTAGATCAGTGAAAAATACCATTGCTAATTTGATGGGGATTGCATTTTATGATCTTTGCTTGTTCTATCAGTTATATAGACAGATATTTTGATCTCCAACATCAGGTGAATTTGTCGATTTCCCCTTTTAGTTCTCTGTCAATTCTTACTACATTTGCAAGTGTGAAGCAGAATTGCCATATTTTCCTAGCATATTGTCCCTTTTATTATTTTGAATCTTCCTTCCCATTTCTAGTAATGATATTTACCTTAAACTTGATTTTACCTGTTGTCAGTAAAGCTTTAAGCCAGTTTTTTTTTAACATCTTTATTGGAGTATAATTGCTTTACAATATTGTGTTAGTTTCTGCTGTATAACAAAGTGAATCAGCTATAGGTATACATATATCCCCATATTCCCTCCCTCTTGTGTCTCCCTCCCACCCCTCTAGGTGGTCACAAAGCGCCAAGCTGATCTCCCTGTGCAATGCAGCTGCTTCCCACTAGCTACCTATTTTACATTTGGTAGTATATATATGTCTTTTTTTTTTTAGATTCCACATATATATATATGTTTGCATACTGTATTTGTTTTTCTCTTTCTGACTTACTTCCCTCTGTATGACAGACTCTAGGTCCATCCACCTCACTACAAATAACTCAATTTCATTTCTTTTTATGGCTGAGTAATACTCCATTGTATATATGTGCCACATCTTCTTTATCCATTCATCTGTCATGGACACTTACTTAGGTTGCTTCCATGTCCTGACTGTTGTAAATAGTGCTGCAATGAACATTGTGGTATGTGACTCTTTTTTTTTAACATCTTTATTGGAGTATAATTGCTTTACAATGGTGTATTAGTCTCTGCTTTATAGAAAAGTGAATCAGTTATACATATACATATATCCCCATATCTCTTCCCTCTTGTGGCATAACTCTTTGAACTATGGTTTTCTCAGGGTGTATGCCCAGTAGTGGGATTGCTGGGTCACATGGTAGTTCTATTTTTAGTTTTTTAAGGAACCTCCATACTGTTCTCCATAGTGGCTATATCAATTTACATTCCCACCAACAGTGCAAGAGGGTTCCCTTTTCTCCATACCCTCTCCAGCATTTATTGTTTGTAGATTTTTTGATGATGGACATTCTGACTGGTGTGAGGTGATACCTCATTGTAGTTTTGATTTGCATTTCTCTAATGATTAGTGATGTTGAGCATGCTTTCATGTGTTTGTTGGGGATCTGTATATCTTCTTTGGAGAAAAGTCTATTTAGCTCTTCCACCCATTTTTGGATGGGGTTTTTTGTTTTTTTGATATTGAGCTGCATGAGCTGCTTGTATATTTTGGAGATTAATCCTTTGTCAGTTGCTTCATTTGCAAATATTTTCTCCCATTCTGAGGGTTGTCTTTTCATCTTGTTTATGGTTTCCTTTGCTGTGCAAAAGCTTTTAAGTTTCATTAGGTCCCATTTGTTTATTTTTGTTTTTATTTCCATTTCTTTAGGAAGAGAATCAAAAAGGATCTTGCTATGATTTATGTCATAGAGTGTTCTGCCTATGTTTTCCTCCAAGAGTTTGATAGTGTCTGGCCTTACATTTAGGTCTTTAATCCATTTTGAGTTTATTTTTGTGTATGGTGTTAGGGAGTGTTCTAATTTCATTCTTTTACATGTAGCTGTCCAGTTTTCCTAACACCACTTATTGAAGAGGCTGTCTTTTCTGATTAGTATTACATTGTTCTTATGGTATATAATTTTCTGTCTTTTTATTTTCAGCCTTTCTGAGTCTTTGAGGTGTTTTAAATTGATCTGAAAATCTTTGCCTTTTATTTGGAATACATATCTGTTTTCAGTTGATGGAATTCATGATATATTTCAATTTAAATCTAACACTTTACTATTTGTTTTCCTTTTGTCACAGTTATTTTCTCTTTTTCTTTCCTTTCTTGCCTTCTTTTGTATTACCTTTTATGGCCCTTTCTTTCTCCACCATTAGCTCTCTCTTATTATTCTTGTAGTAGTTACCCTAGAGGTTTCTACATGCCTCTTTGACTTATTAAATTTAGTATGATTTAGTATGGTTAGTACCTCCTGGACATGTTAGTTCCATTTACTCCATCCTCTGTTTTATAGTGTTATTGCTAATATCCAATCTGCCACTCTGTGTCTTTTGATTGGAGTATTTGGTCCATTGACATTTAAGGTAATTATTGATAAAAATGGATTTATTGCCGTTTTAAACCTTGTTTTCCAGTTGATTTTGTATTTCTTCTTTTTCTTTTTCCTTTTGTGATTTGATGGTTTTCTTTTATAGTATGCTTGTGTTCTCTTCTTTTGGGTTTTTGTGAATATATTGTATTCTTTTGATTTGCGGTTACCCTGTTTTTTAAGCATGTTAACCCATTACTATATCTACTTGCTTTTAGACCGGTAGTCACTAAACACATCCTAAAAAAAAAAAATCTACATTTTCTTACTCTCCTCCCCACATTTTATGATTTTGATGTCCTCTTTTACATATTCATGTTTATCCTTTTGCTATTCATTGTAGTTATCATTGCTTTCACTCCCCCAACTCCAGAATTTTTTTCTTTTTAATCTGTGTACTGGCTTATTTAAGAGATTTACTTTCCAGTTGTGTTTTTCTCTTTCCTATATATTCTTGCTTCTCTTCTATTTAGAGAAGACCATGAATATTTCTTTTAAAATATATTTAGTATTGCTATATTATTTTAGTTTTTGCTTATCTGAGAAATTGTTTATCTCTCCTTCTATTCTAAATGATGATCTTGCTGGGTAGAGTATCCTAGGTTGACGGGTTTTCCCTTTCAGGACTTTGAATATATCTTGCTGCTCTCTTTGGCCTGCAACGTTTCTGTAGAGAAATCGTCTAATAGCCTTATGGGGGTTCCTTTGTAATTAACTCTTTGTTTTCCTCTTGACACCTTTAGAATCCTCTCTTTACCTTTAACTTTTGCCATTTTAATTATAATTTGTCTTGCTGTAGGTCTGTTTGTGTTCATCTTGTTTGAGACCTCGGTGCTTCCTGTACCTGGATATCTGTTTTCTTCTTTGGGTTTGGGGAATTTTCAGCTGTAGTTTATTCAAATATATGTTCAATCTCCTTTCCTCTTTATTCTCCTTCTGGGATCCCTATTATATATAAATTGGCATGCTTTGTATTATTCCATAGGTCTCGTATATTGCTTTTTGTTTTAAATTTGTCTTTCTGTCTGGTGTTCTGATGTGATGATTTCCATTATTCTATCTTCCAGATCACTTATTCATTCTTTTGCATTATCCAGTTTGCTATTTATTGCGTTTAACTTGGCTTTCATCTTGCCAAATGAGTTTTCTAATTTTACTTGGCTCTTCTTTACCGTTTCTAGTTCCTTTTTACAGTAATCTGCATTTCTATCGATAGCCTTTCTTAATTCCTTCAGTATTTTTATTACCTCCTTTTTGAACTCAGAGTGTAGTAGACTGGAAAGGTCTATTTCATTGTTTGTTCTTTCAGGGGAATTCTTTTGATCTTTTGGGAGTGGTTCCACTGCTTCTTCATTTTACTTATATTTCTCTGACTCTGTGAGTTTAGGAGAAACAGTTATCTACTGTGGTCTTGAAGGGCTGTTTTTATGTGGGCATGTCCTTGTGTAGACTGCATGAGTCTAATATTTTTTGTGCAAGGGCTGTTTTTAGCATGGATGTCTGCTGCATCTTTCCTCAGTGTGTACTGGCCATTATCCCCTTGACAGAGGGTGTGACTGGTGTTGTGGTAACCAAAGCCTTCTCTTTGCTCTGTGGTTGTCACAACCCTGTTGGGGGGCAGGCTCTGCTCCCCACTTGTTGGAGTAGAAGACCCCAGATCTGTTTCTGAGCTGAGATGTGAAATAGAGGGGACAGGAGCATGCCCGCTGGGAGAGGAGCCACTGAGTATTCCTCCGCAGGAGCTGTCCACCACGAAGTGTGCCCTGTGGTGTTGCCTGTCACCCGTTGTGCGGGCTCAGAAAGTACACTGTTGTTGGCACTGCTGTCAGCTACACCTCAACCATGGGAACACAAGCAATAGGCCTTGGTGTCCCTCAGGCACTGTGCTCACAAAGCCACCAGTGCAGATCGGTAGGCACAGATCCACTGAAGTCAGGTACCAGGACCTCAGTAGTTGTGCACTTAGACCTGCCATGGGAGCTACAGAATCAGCCCAGACTCCAGCCCCACCTCTAAATGTGCCCGCAAAGCCCGCAGCTGCTCATGTCAGACCCACTCCAGCTGTGGGAGCACCAGTAATCCATTTGGATGTCCTGTGGGTGCTGAGTTTACAAAGGTCCAGTGGTGGTGCCGTAAATCTGTGGATTGCACAGCCATGGGGAAAGGGCTCAGATTTCAGCTCTGCTTCCTAAGTCATGTGGCCTCTGGGGATTAGCTCAGATTTTAGCCTTGCCTCTGCATGTGGGCAACTTGCCAGTGCTCTCACGCTCCCCCTCCCAGAGCTCACAGAGGTGGAGTTGCACTGGCTGTGAGCATGCTGAGAGTGAAGTTGCTATGGTGGGAGACGTCACCCCTCCCTTTGAGCACCTGTTAACAATGGCGCTTCTTTGGTGGACCTGGGCTCCATCTGAGTACACCCCTGTTTGCGGCCCATACCACACTCCCAGCCCCCTTAGTCTGTCTCTGCACAGCCAACCCCAGTCATCTCCCCGGGTCTGTCTGCTGAAGCCTGAGTTTCAGTACCCAGCCCCTGCACACACCAGCCGGTTGGTTTCTCAGGCTGGGGAATGCAGCAAGGTGACATGGACCATTTGTACTGGTCTATCTCTGTTCTGCCAGCTGCAACCTGGTTTCTGCACTCTCCTCTGAGCTTCTGAAGTTCCCTTTTTGTCCCTGCTGATCTCTTAGCCAGTGAAGGGTGTTCCCAGAGTGAGGGAACCTTTCCTCTTTCACAGCTCCCTCCCACGGGCACAGGGCCTGTCCTGATCCCTTTTTTAAAAAATTTGGTCCTACTGGGTATGTGATGCTCTTTCTTGTAATTTTGATTGTTTTAAATCTTCTGCCAGTGTTCGTAGGTATTCTGTGAGAATTGTTCCATATGTGGATGTATTTTTGATGCATTTGTGCGAGAAGTTGAGCTCTATGTCCTTCTATTCCACCATCTTGATTCTCATCTATTTTGCTTTTTAACCTAATTATTGAGTCCTCAATTTTATTTATTGGATTTTAAAACTTTCTGTAATTTCTTTGAATTTTTCTTTATGATTTTCAGGTCTTTGCTGAGATTCTCCATTTTGTCACTTTTTAAAACATAATTCTTAGTTGCTTTAAAATCCTTATGTGATAATTCTGTATCTGTATCTTCTAAGGGTTTATTTCTATTGTCTTTTATTATTTTGGTTTTTAGCTATTTTTTTTTTTTTGGCCATGCTGTGTTACTTCTAGTTGGATACTGGTCATTGTGCATAAAAATTATAGATTATTTGAGTCTCTGGATCATATCCTACTTCAGAGAGATTTACACTTTTTCTAGCATGCAGGTAGCCTAGGAGCATATAATTTAGTTTAATCCATTCATTGAGCAGATTCAAAGCTGGGCTTCAGTTTCTGTGAAGGCTCTTCAATTTGGAGTTCATACTTCTAAGTTATAGCATTTAAGGGTGTTTACCTATGCCCTTCTTCCTGAGTGGACTCTGAACCCCAAGTTTTCCCTCAGCCTATGAGACTGTAGTAAGTTAGTTGAGCTCTAAAGACTTTTAGACATTATTTTCTGTTTAGTTTTTCTTGTCTCTCAGCTGCTTCTTGAGAATTTACAAATACCTCAAAGGGAAAAGTGGTGCCAAATGCCAATTCACCTGTCTGAGTTTCTTTTCTTTGTAAGACCTTAGCCTTTCAAATCCTCACTGTCTTGGTAGCTCTCTGATGCCTTCAAGTAAATCTTTGTTTAATTTTATCCAGCTTTTATTGTGTTTTATGGCAGTAAGATTCATTTCAAATAAACTAGTCTGCCATTTTTGAGAAGGGAAAAGTCCTTCTTCAAATCCACTTGGATTTGTATGTTGTTTTTACTTCTGTTTTCTCATATTTTTATTTCTCTTTGATAGTAAAGAAAACTGAAGCATACAGAGATTTTGCTTCAAGCCAAATTCCTAGTTAATGACTCAATTGGGATTAGAATCCAGGTTTCCTGACTACTGGTACTGAATGTAGTGCTTTTACCTTGTATGCGCAATAGAAATACTGTTCAATACTGTAATATTGAGCATAATATTCTTATGATATTGCATATTCTACTTAGAAGCATTCTTTTCCATCAGTTTACATGTAGAAGAGTTAGACTTTGTTCAGTGCAGTGTGCCTAGATTAACACCGTAAGTATGTCCAAAAAATGGAATGTCTGTAAGTTAGTTAATATTTCAGATGCATAAGAGCAATCTACAATTTGAAGGATCCCTGAAGTGAATGCTTTTGTGAAGTCAGGAAAATTCTAGAAATGTAAATTATATCCCACTAATTTGTCTGTTTTATAAATTTGGCTTTTAATGTTTCCTTAAAATTGATTATGTCTGATATTGACTTTTTCATCCTCAAAATGTCTTCCTGTTGATAAGATATTGTTACTTCAACTAATTGAAGTTGATAGTACTCTAAGGGCCAGCAAATGTCAAAATCCACTAGGGTAAATTGCTTTGAATGTCTTTTATAAGTAAAGGAATATATAAAATCAATGAAACTGTGGTGGCAGAATTAAATTATCTTGAGACTGTTTTCTTCAAATGTATGATTCATTTGAATATTTTAATGTCTCATTCAAGAGAGACATTTAGACTGTAGCTATGTCCACAACAGGGTGCTGCAGTGGTCAGGTACATTAGCTTGGCTGGCCTCTGTACACAGGTAAAGTGGTCTTCTGGGCAGGCAGGGATGTTTTTTGACTTTCTTAAGAAGACAACAGCTCTAGCCTCCTGCATCCAGTTGACTAGACAATTCATTTTTCAGGCTTCTGGAATTTCCTTTACTCCAGGTTTTACCAAGCTCAGCTACTTAACTATACCTATACTTAACAATATAACAATATCTAAAGAATCTTTGCTTCATTCATTTGTCAAGATCAGTGTCTTCCAGTCTTTCTCCTCAGATGTGAGTAGAGGAAAGCGTTCATGGTGCAACCTACTTGCATTGCTGAGGTTGCTCACTGTGTGTGTCTTTGGCACAGCTGTGAGGTATCAGTCTTGAAGTGCTGGCTGGAATTCCACTCCTTTCTCTGACACTCATCTGCAGCCATCCAGTGTACTGAAGACACTGGTGTTAAAATTTAACATTTTATATTTGGATGATTCTGGTCCTGCAGGTCTACGATGATTTGGCCTTTCATCAAATTACTTTCACTGAATTGTTCTTTGGTGGTGTACAATAAGCCTATGTTGAGGAGTGTTAAAGAAACAAACATGGAAAATTCGCTATGTAGTCTAGGGATGTTCAGCCCTTATTAATAATTACCCAAAGTTGACATAAAATAAGTTGTATTTAAAAGGTAGGTAATACAAAAAGATTAAAAAAATTAAAAAATAGGTAATACATATTTAAAACATCACTTTTTTTAAAAGACTGCATTTTATGATTATCTATGCTCTTGAGATTAATTACATCTATCATATTTGTATGAAGAAAATACTATATGATGTGCTGTTGCATATCTCTTTGCAACTCGAGTTCAGAAACTACATCATGCTGGTAGCTTTAATTTGGCCATGGTTGGAGTATTTACACCATAGTGCCTCAAAACAGTGCCTCCTTCTTCAAACCAGTTGTGAAACATCTAGCAGCTGATAACTGGATGTTGTCGAAGATGTGGTATTACAGGTATTACAGAAATCTGTGTGAGAGAGTCCTCTTAGGTCTTGGAGCAAGTAAAGGTATACTTCTCCTCAAATCACTCTTTGATTATTGTTAGTAGTCATGTTCCTTCTTTGCTTTGTCTGCTAAGTAATTCAGAGCCAAATTTCCAGCAATTTCCAAAAAAGAAACATGTGTTCCAGGACTCATCTTGTGTTCCCACTGTTATTTTTATTTAATCTTCCTTCTTCCTTCCTTCCCTCCTCCTTTCTCCCTCCCTCTTTCTCTCTTTTTTCCTCTCTCTTTTCCCCTTTATTTCTTTTATCCTATGTTATGTATCCTTTTGCTGTATATTGCTGCATATATGGGTTTATTTTAGCTATCTCTAAACATTTTTAAAGCAATGTGGGAGCATAAAAATAAACAGTGTACTTCTCTATATACTCTTGAGAGTATGTATACTCTTAAGAGTATACATACTCTTAAGAGTAATTGATTTTTGAGGGGAGGAGGTGGGGGACTGAGTGAAATAGGTGAGAAAAATTAAAAGGTACAAACTTCCTGTTACAAAATATATGAGTCATAGGGATGAAATGTACAGTGTGGGGAATAGTCAATAATAATATAATATATTATATTATATATATATTATATATATTATATATAATTATATATTATATTATTATATATAATATATATAATATATATAATATATATTATATATATTATATAATATATTATCTTTTTATGGTGACAGATGGTAACTGAACTTATTGTGGTGATCATTTTGTGACGTATAGAAACATCAAATGACTATGTGTGCACCAAGAACTAACATAGTGTCATAGGTTAATTATACTTCAAACAAACAAACTCATAGAAAAAGAGATCAGGATGGTGCTTACCAGAGGTGGGGTGGGGTGTGTGAGGGCTGTGGAGAAGGGGAATTGGATGAAGGTGGTTAAAAAGTATAAACTTCCAGTTTATAAACTTCCAGTTAAATAAGTACTAGGGATGTAATGTACAGCACGGTTAATGTAATTAACACTGCTGTATGCTATATGTGAAAGTCAAGAGAGTAAATCCTAAGATTTCTCATCACAAGGAAAAAATATATTTTTTTCTTTTTCTTTTATTTTGTATCTATATGGAATGATGGGTGTTCACTAAACTTATTGTGGTAGTCATTTCACGATGTATATAGGTCAAAGCATTATGCTGTACACCTTAAACTTACACAGTGCTGTATGTCAATTATATCTCAGTAAAACTGGAAGGAAAACTAAAAGAATAATATTATTAAGGCTTCTTGCCTTATTTATAGGTTTTGTCTTGGAATGTTTCTTAACGCTTCTTCCTGCTTTAATGTGAAAAAAACTTATGAAATTAAAATACAATTTAGATCTGCATATTGGTTTTATTTACTAAGGGCTCATGAAAAAACTTGGAGAATTCATTTATTATATTTATTATATACACATATATATTTATTATATATGTCTCCCCACTTCTAGATAGAATGTAAGTTCTAAGAGGGCAGAATGTATCTCAAGTGTCCAGTGCTACATTTTGCATATAAAAGGCATTCCATGAGTAAATTTGAATGAATGAATGAATGAATAATTCATGAATTTTCTAATGCTTAGTTATTATGAATACAGCATTTGGTTTTTAATGATGATATTATACATACACATACATACACATATTTAAGAAGTTTCATTTTGTACTTATCACTTCCATATAGGCTCTGTTTCTCTAGATTATAATTTTTCAATTAAATATTCATTGCTAATGACATTTTTTCATTAGTTCTCTGTAGAAATATGGTCACACATCATAAAGAGGAGCAATATGGCATTTTCTACTCATGGGGAAAGAGCAATTATCCTGAACTAAGCCTAACATTTAATACCTCTGTATCTCTCTGATGGTTCTCATGAATCATTCACTATAATTCAGTTGCTTTATTTGTTGTTCTGTTGGGAAAGGAGAGGAAAGTAACATTTGTGGAGAGCCTACTATGTGATAAGTGCTTGCTGTGTATTTAATTATGTCTATTTCGTTAACCTCCACAACAACCCAGTGAAGAAGGTACTATTTGTATCCCCATTTTAATAGAGCAGGTAATTGGGGCTCAAAGGGATGACATAACTTCCCCGCATCACAGATCCCAGTGGTGGGTCTGGCTCTGAAGCCACAGGGTGCCTCTCTGCAGCACTGGACTCAACTCCAGGTCCTGCTCACAACCTCCCATCCATTGCCTCTGCCTCACTCTCATCTTTCTCAGGTCTCCCTTATACACTGCTTTTATTCCTTTATTCAGTTGACAAAGGACTGCTCCCAGTTGCTCGACAGGAATGCCAGGCTAAGCAGTTTGGTGTTCAGTGAGTGGTTTTCATCATTGAGGATTTTGAGCAGAGGACTGGTTATCCAGGGGACAGAAAGGAGGATGTATTACAGGCACAGGGGGCTAGAGACAAATGGGGCAGGTGATAGGTGCCTGGTTGGCAAAATAACAGCCCCCCAAATATCCATATCCTAATCCCCGGAACCTGTGAATATATTACCCTACATGGCAAAGGGTCTTTGCAGATGTGATTCATGTTAAGGACCTTAACCACAGGAGAGAGTATCCAGGTTTATCCAGGTGGGCACAATCTAATCACATGAATCCTTAAAAGCAGACAACTTTTATGGCTGTGGTCAGAGGGAGAGGTGACTTCAGAAGAATGTTTAGAGAGATGTAATGTTGCTGGCTTTGAAGATGAAGGAAGGGGCCCAGGTGCCAAAGTATGTAGGCAGCCTCTAGAAATTGGAAGAGACAAGGAAAGGAATTCCTTCCTAGAGTCTCCAGAAAGGAACGCAGCCCTGCTGACACATTAATTTGTCCAATGAGACCCGTGTCAGACAGAATTGTAAGATAGTAAATTGGTGTTTTATTGAATCCACTAAGCTTTGTTACAGCAGCTATAAAAAAACTAGTAAGAGGAGAGATTTAGACTACAGTAGGGCGGTAGGACCTTCACCCTTCGGCTCAGAAATCTTTAACAGCCCCTTTTCCCACCACTTTAAATCTTACCTGTCTTACCAGACTCTCCAGGTTCTGTGTGACCTGCCCATGTTGCATTTCTCAATAGTGACTCCTCCTAGTTCAACTCTGGTCAGGCCTCATGAACGGACCATGCTCAGTTTCCTATCTGCATATCATGTTCTCTTCCCAGGAAGTTTCCCCCCCTTCTCTCATTGCTTTTTTTGATTCCTTCTGTCTTCTTTGATCCCCGTCTTTTCTGATCAGCTCTAGCATTGATGTCTAGGAGACACAATTAACACTCCATTATATTCATACATTTTACTTTTATCAAATTTTCTTAATTTTAATATATTATATGCTATTTTGTATTCGTTGCTACTTTTTTAAAAAGCCGCATATTCTGTAATCAATTAGAAACTGTGATTTAGTGAAAAGATCACATGCTTCACGTTCTGACCTAGGAATTTTCTAGCTGTGCACCTTTGGCAAGATATTTAACTTCTCTGAACCTCAATTTTCTTATCTGTAAAATGGAAGTGATAATATCTATCTCACAGGACTTTTATAAAGATTAAAACACTCTAGAAGCGTTAGTTCCTGTGCTCCTGGAGGGCAGAAACAACATCTTATTCCTCCTCATGCTATCAACAGCCCCCACAGTGATTAGGCACACAGTAGGCTTACCGATGAACCTCAGCATGTTGTCAAATATTTGCATCGTGTTATAGATCTTGCCATCATTTCTGTACTTGTACACCCACCATGAACCTTTCATATAGCACTATATAATGGCTCTCTTAAAAGTCTTAGCTTATTGTATCACCTGTTTAAGTTCTGACAGTCCTCTAAATTAATTTTACAAAATATTTACTGAGCCTGACCTCCTTCAGATAAATCTCCCCCACCTGTCCATGGCTGCTACTCTTCAAGTGACTCATTTTATATTATTTCCTGATCACAGCATTCTAACTCCTCAAAGCCAGCCTGCTATTTCTTGATGCTTTCTTTAGCTTTTGTTTGACATGGGTGCCATTTGGGGTTTATTGCCCATGGATCCAGGTGTTTCTGTGATAGGCAGGGTGTTTTATAGTATATGAGTACTTTCACTGCCTGCATTCTCAAGATTTGGGGAAGCAGGTTATCTGCTCTGGAAACCTTTGCTTCTCATCGTTCTCAGTTTCACCTCTATTTCAAGTAACATTAACCCTTGGCTGCTCTCTTTGGCTATATTTTTCAGTTTTAAATGCATTTCTTCTACTGCCCTGAGGAGCCAGTGAGCAGAGGCTTTCACTTCTTCAGGAAGTCTCTGTTCTTCCCTCTTCTCTGCTTCTGCCCTGCTGATATCCCTGCTAAGTCTGGATCTTTTGTTGGTGAATTCTGCTTCATACCATTGTACTGTGATGAATTTTTATGCTAACATTAAAGTGTCTGATATTTGCTTGGCTTGAGCTTGCTGGAAGAAATCTTTATAGGTAAGATGATCTGCTAAAAATTGAATCCTGAATGTATCTTAGGAAACCTTTTTTTTTTAGTGTAGGTTTTAGGAGAGACCTTCTTTACAGCTTTCATTGATTTCCTGTAGCTGGGGTGATTTTTGCAAAGAGTTTCAGACTAACACCTACTTTTGGAAATCAGCATTCATAATTCTTTGAGATTACTTTTAGCTTTACGATGTCTAATAATTCTTACTCTCTGTATATGGTCAATGTAGAGGTTCTTAGGTGGTGTGCCTGGGAAGTAGTATATAGCAGGCCCCTTACAGGAATGTTCCCAAACGTTGATCAATGTATAAAATTTATTTTTTCTGACACTGAATCATACTGTTATGCTTTTAGGATGTTGTCTGTCAGATGAATCATTTACTTGAGCAGACCATGTAATACACTCTATATTGGGATACAGCTTGTGGCAAATACGCATTTATAAGTATAGCATAATGTCAACCTAGTGCCAAAGAAAGTGTACCCATTTACTAAAACATTAATTCTTAGCCTCATTAATTCTAAGATATTGTGGTCAAGGCAGAAAACAGTTCTCAAAGAGACAGAGTGCTGCAAGGTGACCAAGGGTAGTAAGATAACCATGGATACTTTTATAGAGATGTAAAACATGGTTATATTGTGATAATGAATGCTTTGCAAATATTGCTGACTTTTTATAATGTTATTTTGAGTCTTTTGATACTTTCACATATATAACCACAAAAGGATAATACGTGAAGACATGCTCTGAACATACCAAATTCTAATATGAGCATATCTAAAACGAAGGAAGGCTAATATACTAGGCTGTATATTTTTATTTGCGTTAGGGAGGGAGTGGAATTTTGCATTTCAATTACTCTTCAGGAATCCGTGTTCTGATTACTCTTTAACTTTTTGAAAATAGGTGGCAACATACCTATAGTTATTTCCAAGAATGGGACTTTCTTAGGCATTTTCATACTTGTTTTTCCACTCTACAGTACTTTGGACTTCCCTTTATTGAAACTTCCAGAGCTCTTGCACTTGTGATATAATATTACAATTGGTTTCTGGATTTTATTGAGGGCCAGAGTTTCAGAAATTTGCTTGATTAATTGATTCATTAACTATTTAGTAAGTCTTCATCACATTCAAGGCCCCATAGGAAAGCTCCAAGAAAGCCAAGTTAATAAAGCATCAGATACCCATATAAATATTAAATAAATGAAGCATCAAAGACGTTTACAATTTTCTTTGCAGCCTGAATGTTCACCTCATTCAGAATGATAAAACTCCCTCATGGAAACAAGTTTCATGTTTGAAAATCTTGTGCATTTGTCACTTTAAAAAAAAATCTCCAAATGAGGTCATTGCTATGAACCCTCACACTGGATGAGGAAACCAGGAACCCTTTTGGAGATTATCTCCAAGGAACTAGAGAAAGAATGTTGACTAGACTTTCATCTGAATAGTCATTTTATATTTTGGCCAGAAGGGTGCACTGTTGTATCTTATTTATTGCTTGGGTTTGGGGGGAGAAAAAGAAAACAACAATGTTCTTTACACCAACTTTATTATCCTTGTAATTTGCTTTTTCTTTTGAATTTTATTAGCATTCTAGCTTCAATTCTTGACTTCCTGTGTTCTTTTTAGCCCTTTCTTGGTACCAGTTCGCCAACAGAAGGCTCACAGGGGGAATGGTACTGGCTGCTAAAAACCTGACTAAGCAATATTGTTTTACCTTTTTTGATTTCCTCTCCTCTGAGAGAGGACTTTATTGCCTTTGTTATAGATGGGACTGGTTTGGCAGTAGATGCCTCCAGATGCAGAGCTCTGGAATGTTCCCAGCCTTAACATCTCGGGTTCAGCTGGCTCATTCCCAACTTCGTTTCCTGCTTTCCTGGGCTAAGGTTATTGTTGTGGGGGATTAATTACACCCCCGGCTCTGATGAGGAAGACATAGTCATCCTCTAGATGTCATTTAGGTCCTCCAAACTGGTACTGTTGATAGTAGATTTTCATAGGAGAACGTGTGTGTTATACTTCCTAACTAGCTCTTATTAAAAACAGAAATAAACAACAGAATAATAACAAAAAATCCTTTATTCGAGAGCTTATTGCTAATGAATCACTTTAGGTAGACCCTGCAAGAAAATAGCAGGACATACATGATATTTTTTTCTGAAACTTCTTTGGAGATAAAATTTGTGGTCATAATTGCATGGATATAGAAATACATGTCTGCTGTCTCAAGCATGGAGTTGACACGGTAGGCTGCTGACAGTATATTTCTAGTCCTTTGTTTACAACATTCTCTCATAGTTCTTCCAAGAATTTTTCCAAGTATACACTATCATGATTTTTAACTAATAACTTCTGAAAATATGAAGGAATTGCCTCTTAAATAAGTACAAAGAAAATGGTAGTATCAAGCCTCAGGGATAATGTAGCAATGGCCTGCCATAATCTTACCTATAAAATGTAAAGAAAAAAGATTAGAAGAAAATGTATCTAAATGAACAATATGGTTGCCTTTGGGTGGTAGGATTATGGGAGATTTCTTTCTGCTTTTTGACAGTTCTGTAGTGTTCAAGTTATCTATATAAAAATATGTTAAATTTATAATTTGAAAACAGAAAGAAAAATAACTTTTCCTGCACAAACCAAAATAGTCAAAGCAATTTAATAGGAAGCTTCCCAACACCTCTCATTACAAATACCAGATCTTAACATTTAAAGATAAAAGTTTAAGAATGTAATTGGTCATATGTATTTATGGATTTAACATTTCAAAATCAGCTTAAATTCACCAATGTCCAGTTTCTATGGGATGCTTTGCTATTTGTATATGGATGTTGATTTGACACCTGAAGTTACCATTTTCCTAATCGCCTCTGTCTCTGTTCAGTATTCTGTAACCACAGCTAAAGGGCTGACACCTATCTGACTACAACTCAATACGATGGCAGATGTCACTATTTTTTTCTCTTTTAGAAACTTTTGGTCAACACTTGGGCTAAATTAACCCAATCAACTGATGACCTTGCATCATGTAAACGCAAGTCAAGTAACTGAAAATATTTGAATCTGTTGATAGTCAACCAGGGTCTTTTTAACATTTGATTCTGTTTGTTTCTATTATTTTAGTTTTTTAGGGCAAGTGCAGGAGGTTTGAGTCTCTGCATTTAGACAAGAGCAGTAATCCCTATTATTGGGATGGTTGCCACCAGGTTAATGGTAGAAGTTTGATTTCCACATATGTGGACCCACTAAGTAGGCTTTTCTCATCTGGAACCAGAGTGAGGCAAGTGAGGCATTTGTCTCACTCTAGTCCCCACCCTGTGGATAGCTCTGAGAAAAAGTAATCTGTGTTTTTCTTTCCCATGAAAATATGATTCTAGTTAATAGCTTGTGCTTGTATTTAAATACCAAAATAGCTTGTGATAACAACTAACTCATGTAACCTGGAAGCTGACTTCTACACCATTCAGCAGGGCTTCCCTGGTGGCGCAGTGGTTGAGTGTCCGCCTGCTGATGCAGGGGACACGGGTTCGTGCCCCGGTCCGGGAAGATCCCACATGCCGCGGAGTGGCTAGGCCCGTGAGCCATGGCCATTGAGCCTGCGTGTCCGGAGTCTGTGCTCCGCAACGGGAGAGGCCACAACAGTGAGAGGCCCGCGTACCCAAAAAAAAAAAAAAAAAAAGAAAAGAAAATACAACACAGCAATTCAGGACACAGCCAAAGGTCTCCAGGGTCACTCAATTAACTGTGACCTAGGTCATGCATTTTGCTCTGTAGGGGTAACCCCTCATGATGTATTTATGTTATTTGGCATGTAGATCTATATACATAGTTTGAGTATCCTTAAGACTTTTATGTGTGTCAGTAGGTCAGTGGTCAGTGTTCATGCTTTGTTGGATATATAGCCATGCAATTTGAGTCAAATGAGTAAAAATTCAAAATGATTGAATGTACATTTAACGCATCATAATTTTTTCTATATTACTACATTGTACTTCATATGAAACTCCAGTATACCATTAATATATGTGTACTTAACTAGAAAATAATTGTATGTAGCTGAAGTTTTCACCATTTTTTAGCTCTAAGAAATATGAGGGATATGAAGCTCTTCCATCAAAGGCACTAAACCACTATGGCAGTATTTCTCCCTATCTCTTGGTTGGAGGTGGGAGCGGAATGGGCATATCAGACTCTCTGACATATTTGGGTTAAACAAAGCATACCCTTCTTCACCCTCAGTTGAAAATCCTGAGAATTGAGCATTATGGTATCTCATCTATAATATAAAATTTTTATAATTTCTGTGTACCTAGCTTATCCTTACTAGATAGCAAGCAAAGAGGAACTGTACTTGGTCTTGTTTATTTCCTACTTCATTTCACAAAGGCTATGAGATGATTATCTTAGTCATCTTTTTAGCCTCATAGCCTTACCTCCAAACTTTACACACAATTGTTACTTGATGAATATTTTAGAAATTACATTTGAGATATATAAATTAGAAGTTCATCAGAATAAAGAAAAATATTTTGAATTTCAAAGACACTTGAGGCATGAATTCAATCGTGAATCAATAAGTGTGGGGTTGAGAGATTACATGATGAGTTTGAGGCTGGTGGTACAGGGCAGACTGTGTGCTAGGGCTGTCCTGGTTGAACTCACACACTAACTACTGGAGATGGGAACACCATCCGAAAAGTAGTTAGGACAGTGCTCCCATAGATGGGTATCCAGGAGCCAACCATTCCAGTCTTCTCATGTTACTGTCTTTGTGATGTGTTTTGTCCCAAGTATTTATTTTCAGCCTATAAGTGTCTTTATATTTAAAGTGCAGTTTCTACAGGCCATATATTTGGCTCCTTTTTCTTTGTAAACCATTCTGATGCTCTTTCCCTTTAAATTGGAGTGTTTAGTCATTTAATGTCATGTAATTACTGAAGTAATTGGGATTAGGTCTACCATTTCATTATTTGTTTTCAGCTTGTCCACTCTGTTTTATGTAACTGTCTTCCTTTTTTTCTGACCTTTTTTGGGGAATATTTTAAAGAATTTCATTTTAAGTTTCCTATTGACTATTTAAAAATTGAAGTATAGCTGATGTACAATATTATATTAGTTTCAGGTGTACAATATAGTGATTCAACATTTATAAATACATTATAAAATAATCACTACAATAAGTCTAACCATTTGTCACCATACAAAATTATTAAAGTGTTATTGACTATATTCCTTATGCTGTATATTACCTCTCCGTGACTTATTTATTTTGTAACTGGAGTTTGTACCTCTTAATCCCCTTCCCCTATTTTGTCCCACCCCCTACCTTCCTCCCCTCTGGCAACCATCAGTTTGTTCTCTTATCTGTGAGTCTGTTTCTGTTTTGTTTTGTTTGTTTGTTTTTTTAGATTCCACATATAAGTAAAATCGTATGGTATTTATCTTTATCTATCTGACTTATTTCGCTTAGCATAGTGCCCTCTAGATTCATTCGTGTCTTTGTAAATGGCGAGATTTCATTCTTTTTTATGGCTGATATTCCACTATGTGTATCTATATCTATATCTATATACACACACTACATCTTCTTTATCCATTCATCTATCTATGGACACAAGTTGTTTCCATATCTTGGCTAATATAAATAATGCTGCAGTGAACATAGGGGTGCATATATCTTTTCAAATTAGTGTTTTTCTTTTTTTGAGTAAATACCCAGAAGTAGAATTGCTGGATCACATAGTATTCTATTTTTAATTTTTTGAGGATACCTCATACTCTTTCCATAGTGGCTGCACCAATTTATATTCCCACCAGCAGTGCATGAGGGTTCCCTTTTTTCCACATCCTCACCAACACTTGTCATTTGTTGTCTTTTTGATGATAGCCATTTTGATAGGTGTGAGGTGACATCTCCTCACATTTTGTTTTGTTTTTGGCCTCACTGCACAGCTCGTGGGATTTTAGTTCCCTGACCAGGGACTGAACCCAGGCCCTGGGCAGTGAGAGCATGGAGTCTTAACCACTGGACCGCCAGGGAATTCCCCTCATCATGGTTTTGATTTACATTTCCCTGATGGTTAGTGATGTTGAGTATCTTTTCATGTGTCTATCAGCCATCAGTCTGTCTTTGGAAAAATGTTTATTCAGGTTGTCTGTCCATAATGTAGATGGGTAGAGTCAAAACTGGCACCTGCCAGTCCCAGCCAGCTAGATAGAAGATGAGCAAAAAAAATTTGGTGGCTGCTACTCCCTTAGTATCCAGACAAAATTCCAACAGATCCCTGCCCCTTTGGCACGTGACCTAAAAGTAGTCAGTGGATGTCCTTCAGGTATGACTCAGGTGCTTTTCAAACTGCTGCCTCTGTGCTGGGACTTGGAGTGAGTGAATTTTTGCACACACCTTTCAAGAGTGGAGTCTCAGTTTCCTAAAGCCCTCTGACTCTCCTGGATATAAGCTCCACTGGTTTTCAAAGCCAGATATTATGGAGACTTAGCTTCCTGGTATAGGTGCCCCAGGCTGGGGAGCCTGATGTACCTTGTTCCTCAGGGAGAGCCTCTGTGGCTGTGATATCCCTGCTGCCTGTGCGTTGCCTTGCCAGGGTTTGTGGGTCCTGGCCAGACTGCATCTCTGCCCCTCCTGCCCATCTCAATGTGGCTTTTTCTTTTTACCCTTAGTTTCAGAAAATCTTTTCTGTAGTCTTCAGGTCTTCTCACAGATAGCTGCTTTACGTGTAGGTATAGTTTTGGTGTGTCATTGGGAGGAGATGATCCCAGCACCTTCCTGCTCCACCACCTTGTCCCCCTCCTCTCCAGATAGTACCAACTTTTCTCCTATTGATTTTTAACTACACTTCGTAGCATTATTATTTCAGTGGCCAGCTTTGGGAATTACACTAAGAATCCTTAAGTTTTCCTAGTCTGCTTACAGTTAACATCATGCTGCTTCATGTAAAATACAGAACTCTTGCAGCTGTCCATCCCCCATCTCTTATGCTTCATGTTTTTAAATACATATTTTATGAATTAGGGCTACATATGTGGTAAACCCCACAAAATAATGTTTTGCTTTAAACACTTTTATGGTTTATAAGAAAAAGAAGAGAAAAGCAAAAAGCACAGAAAATCTTTTGCATATATCTAGATATTTAACATTTCTGATGCTTTTTCTTTTCTGATAATGTAACTTTTCATCTGGCATGATTGTCCTTCAGCCTCAAGAACTTTTGTGGGAATTTACAGTAGTGGGAATCTGATAGAAAGAGTTTTTTCATTTTCTTTTATCTGAAAGTGTGTACCGTATGCTAACACATGTATATGGAATCTAAGAAAAAAAAAAGGTCATGAAGAACCTAGGGGTAAGACAGGAATAAAGACACAGACCTACTAGAGAATGGACTTGAGGATATGGGGAGGGGGAAGGGTAAGCTGTGACAAAGCGAGAGAGTGGCATGGACGTATATACACAACCAAACGTAAAATAGATAGCTAGTGGGAAGCAGCCGCATAGCACAGGGAGATCAGCTGGGTGCTTTGTGACCACCTAGAGGGGTGGGATAGGGAGGGTGGGAGGGAGGGAGATGCAAGAGGGAAGAGATATGGGAACATATGTATATGTATAACTGATTCACTTTGTTATAAAGCAGAAACTAACACACCATTGTAAAGCAATTATTCTCCAATAGAGATGTTAAAAAAATTAATTAAAAAGACAAAAAAAATGAAAGTGTCTTTATTTTATCTTTTTTCTTTCTTTTTTCGAACACGCTGCACAGCATGTGGGATCTTAGTTCCCCAACCAGCGATCGAACTGTGCCCCTGCATTGGAAGCACGGAGTCTTAACCACTGGACTGCCAGGGAAGTCCCTATCTTCATTTTTGAATATTTTTGCTGGATATAGAATTCTGGCTTAACAGGTTTTTTGTTTTTTTTTCCTCCCCAGCACTTTAAAATTATTGTTCCACTTTTTTTCTGGTCTGTGTGGTTTCTGATAAGAAATCAGCTAATAGTAATATAATTCATTGTCCCTCTCTATATAATATGCCTTTTCTCTTGCTTATAAGACATACATTTTAACTTTAGTTTTTGAAAGCTTCACTGCAACAAGGCTTGGCATGGGCTTCTTTGTTTCCGCTCTGCTTGATATTCATTTAGCATGTTGTATGTATAAATTCTGCCAGTCATAAAAATTGAGAAATTTTTTTTTTTTTTTTTGCGGTGCGCAGGCCTCTCACTGTTGTGGCCTCTCCCGTTGCGGAGCACAGGCTCCGGACGCGCAGGCTCAGCGGCCGTGGCTCACGGGCCTAGCCGCTCCGTGGCATGTGGGATCTTCCCGGACCGGGGCATGAACCCGTGTCCCCTGCATCGGCGGGCGGACTCTCAACCACTGCGCCACCAGGGAAGCCCTGTCACTTCATTTTTCATTGTATGAATGCATAATTTATAAACCCTATCTCTTATTGTTAGGTGTTTATGCTGATTCTGATTTTTCATTATTATAAATAATTCCTTTAGATAAATATCCATGTTCACATAATTGTATAAATTAACTATTAATTGAATGAATTGTTTTATTAGAATAAATTTCTAGCAATGGTACTTTTCATCAAAGATATATACATTTTTAAGGACTTAAATATAGTTTAACAAATTATCCTCCATAAAGATTGTACTAATTTATTCTACCAGAGTGTTTGTAGTAGGCTGGATAATGGTCCCCAAAGGTATGAAGTCCTAATCTCTGGAACCTGTAATGTTACTTTATTTGGGAAAAGGGTCTTTGCAGATGTGACTAAATTAAATAAAAGTCCTGAGAGGGAGAGATTGTCCTGGATTATCCAGGTGGACCATAAATGCAATCACAGGTGTCCTTATAAGAGAGAGGCAGAGGAAAATTACAAACAAGACAGTAGAGGAGAAGGCAAAATGATGATAGAGGCAGAGACTGTAGTGATGTGGTCACAAATCAAGGAATGCTGGCAACCACCAGAAGCCAGAAGAGGAAAGTAATGGGTTCTCCCTGGAGCCTGCAGAGGGACTGTGCATCTGTCCACAGCTTGATATCAGCCCAGTGACACTAATTTTGGACATCAGGACTCTAAAACTGTGTAAGACAAATTTTTGTTTTTTGAAACCAAGTTTGCAGTAATTTGTTATAGCAGCCATAGGAAACTATTATAGTCTATGAGAATGGACTGTTTCTTCTATCCTTATGGAAATCCTTTATGATCTGTAAGATAAAATTGAACTTTATTTCATGATTCTTTGAATGTTGAAAAATTCTAGGCTCTTTATGTATTTTTTTCCCTATTTTAAATTTGGTTTTGCCGTCTATTGATTAAACACCCAACTTGAACGTATATTTTTTTAATGAAATACTTATGGTTTTTATAATTCTCCCTCTGATATAAGAATCTAATAAGGGCAGCCTAAGAGTAAAAGAGATTGGACTCAAGTTACTTATATTGTGTATGCATTATTCTGTGATTTTTATCAGTCTTCATAAAGTTCTTACCATTTCAGTCATAAGAAAGTTTCTGGAGGCAAGTGTTTCCTCTTTCCTGGAATGCAAATGTGAGCTTCTGAAAGGTTGTAAAATAGTTAAATAATTTGTAAGTATTTTTATCCTCTGAACATTTTGAAAAATTCATCTGAGCAGAAAAGGCCCAAATAATTTAAAGATAATTTAAACAAGTATTTTCCATGGGACACTAGTGAATTATTTCTCTCACATTCTCTTTTTCTCTCTTCCCATCACAAATATATATACAGTGTGCACATGCATGCACACACACACACACACACACATATCCTGCAAATGCATAAATGGGATTACTTGCTTTATACTTCAAGAATGTAGTATTTTATGGTGTGCTTTAAAAATGTAGTACTTTCCTTTTTTGCTTGGCTTCCTCCTCCTTGTCACCTTTCTCCCACCCACTTGTCCCACATCACCAATCTTCCTCATTACAGGGAACTCATGTTAACAACCTGGTATACGTCCTCTTGTATTATTCTCAGTCGTTGTATGGTCATGAACAAACATGGTTTCTACATCGCTGTTCAATAAAAATGGGATTATATTATTATGTGATGCTTACTTTCTGTATCTTTTAAAATTTTATTTAACAACACTAGTGGATAGTCCTCTAACTCTGTTGGTTTAGTTCAAACTCATTCTTTTGAATAGAGACATAACAGTCCTTAGTGTGACTTGACTAGAGTTTAATTTCCTGTTATTGAAATGCACCACTTACTTTAAAGTATTTTGCTACCTCAAACAGTGCTGTTATAAACTTCCTTGTAAATACATTTTTGTGTATTAGTGTTTTTATTAGGAGAGATTCTGAGGTACAGAATTGCTAGGGCAAAGGCTTTAGGTATTTTTTTTTTAATCAACAATGGCTCAAATTTTATTGGTTCAGTCATTCAACTTTTTAAAAAAATTTATTGAAATATAATTGATTTACAAGGTATTTTAGCTTTAATAAATGCTGCCAGACTGTTTCCAAAAAGGCTATACCAATTAATATTTTCATCAGCAATGAGATATAAATCCATTTTCCTCTCATCTTTGCCTTTTCACTAGATAGAAAATAATATTTTAATTATTGTTTTTTCCTTACTTTTAATGAGGTTTAGCATGTTTTTATATGTTTGTGGCCATTTGGATTTGCTCTGCATAAACTATCTTCTCATATTTCTTGCCCATTTTTCTATTGGGTTATTTATCTTTTCCTATTAATTTAAAAAAGATTTTTATGTATTATAGATATTAACCCTCCATTTCTCATTTCTGTTGCCAATATGTCCTCAAATCTATATGTATTTTTTTGTGGACTTTGTTTATGTTATCTTCTTCCATATAAATGTTTAACACTTATCTACAGTGTGGGTTCATCTATTCTTTTGTTATCTCTGGGTTTTCTGTCTTTATTATAAAGGTCTTTTGCACCCTTTAGATTATACATATAGTCTCCTAGATTTATTATGTTTTATTTTTTATAATTTAGTCTTTATCTGAGACTTATTTTTACTTAAGTTGCAAGAGAGAGAGGTCCACCTGTGTTTTCTTCCAGGTGGATAGCCACGTCTGTACCATTTAAACCTTCCATTCTTTCCTAGCTAAATTGAAATAATTTCTGATATATATTTAATTCCCTCTAAATATAAAGCGATCTGGTTGTGGATTCTCTATTTGTTACACTAGTCTCCCACTGATATTATTTTGATTACACTAGAATGGAAGTAAGTTCTAATATGTGGTAAGACATGTCGTCTCTTGTTCTTCTTCATATTTTCTTAGTTTCTTTTGGACTTTTTTTCTTAGATCTAAACTTTAAGGTAAGTGGATCTAATTCAAAAAACCCTCTCATCTCAGTTTTAATTGCATTCAATTTGTATATTAATTTTTGGAGTTTTTTGGTGTTTTTTAAGTATTCCCATTCAGGCACATCACTCTTCATTTATTCAGAAATATTGACTTCTGTATAATTTACACAGTATCAAACTCTTTGCTAAATTATTTCATTAATTTCAGTAGTAGTTTACTAGAGTCTCTTAGGCTTATAAGGCATACAGTCGTATAATCAACAAAAACAGGTGTTACTTCCTTTTTTCCCATATTTATATCTATTAGTTTATTATCTTGCTGTGTTGTATTCTCTTAAACCTCCAAGTTACTATTAAATACTTAAGATAATAACAGGCACTTCAGTCTAGCTCTCAACTTTAATTAAAGTGGGTTTAGGGTTTCATAATTTAGGATAATATTTTTCAGTCACTGGAAAGTAACCTTTATTATATTTAAGTCATTGGTATCTATTCTATTTTATTTAGCTTTTATGTTAGTGATGGCTGCTTAATTTTATCTAAGGCCCTTTTAATAAATATTGATATGATCATGGGGTTTTTACCCTTTAATTTAATGATGTGATGAATTATAATTACAGATTTCCTGATATTAAGTCACTGTTGCATTCCTAGAATATACCATAGTTTACTACATGGTATTATTATCCTTGGGTTCATTGTTGGATTCAGTTGCTAATATGTTCTTTTTTTTATTTATTTATTTATTTGTTTTTTATTTTTTATTTTTTTCTTTTTGCTGTATGCGGGCCTCTCACTGTTGTGGCCTCTCCCGTTGCGGAGCACAGGCTCCGGACGCGCAGGCCCAGCGGCCATGGCTCACGGGCCCAGCTGCTCCGCTGCATATGGGATCCTCCCAGACCGGGGCACGAACCCGTATCCCCTGCATCCGCAGGCGGACTCTCAACCACTGCGCCACCAGGGAGGCCCGCTAATATGTTCTTTAACATTCTTCACCCTTACTCATGAATTATATTGGTTTACAGTTTTCTATTATGTTTTCTATTTAGAATTGTGCTCAATTATTTTATAATATGCATTGAGGAAACATTCTTTTGAGAAATATTTTTTATCATATGATCTGTAACAGTTTATGTCACACTGGAATAAACTCTTCTATATCTAGCTATGCTTAGCTGTGAACCCATCTAGCCCTGGTGCTGGTGACTTTTTCAATATCTTTTTTAATTGTAAATTTGGTTTCTTTTATGATTTTTTTTGCTATGACATGATTTTATAGCTTCAAATAAAGGCATTTCATGCTGCTTGTATACCTTTTTGGTCAGAGAGGGTAGCTTGCACAAATTCTAATTTTAAAACATCCATTAAAATATTTTGTTAAAGGTTTTGTTAATCAAGTAGAGTCAAATTTTGTGAATGCAGATATTTATTCATCCAATATTTATCAAACTCAACTCCATGCTAGGCTCTTTTCTCAGATCTGGTAACATAGCAGTGAACAGCACATATAATATACCTTGATTTGTAAAGTTTACATTCTAGTGAAATGACAGTGTTCCATTGAGAAATACACACATAATCAAGTTTATCTATTGTTTCATTCAGTTTCCCTGTGTCCATGCTTCATTTTTTGTTTACCAGATCTGTTTAACTGTTAAAGGTTTCCACTATTATTCTTGTTTATCAAGCTCTGCTTCATTTGTCATATTTCTGCTTTTTATTTTAGATGCTTTTTTTTGATGCCTGTAGGTTTATAACTGTTAGAGTCTCTTCATAAACTGTACTTTTGATAGCTACAGTTTATCCTCTATATTAGATTAATATCCTTTAATACTAATATTGCTGCTGCTGCTTTTGTTTTTGTTTGTTTGCATTGGTCTAACATAAAGTGATTTTCAACATTGATTGTTTTATTTTAGTTGGGTGAGTGTAGTTGAGTTTTGTTTTTTATCCTAAAAGGACAGTCTCTGTTTTTTTTAACATGAGAATTCAGTTCCATCATATTTAGTATTATGACTATATATAATATATAGCATATATAGCACTGTTGAGAGTTCCTATTGCTCCGTATCCTCACCAAGCACTTGGTAATGTCAGGCTTTTAAATTTAAGCCAATTTAATGGATGTGGAGTGGTATCTCAATACAGTTTTTTTTTAAATAAATTTATTTATTTATTTTTGGCTGTGTTGGGTCTTCCTTGCTGTGTGTGGGCTTTCTCTAGTCGCAGCAAGGGGGGGCTACTCTTTGTTGCGGTGTGCAGGCTTCTCATTGTGGTGGCTTCTCTTGTCCTGGAGCACAGGCTTTAGGCACGTGGGCTTCAGTAGTTGTGGCAGGCGGGCTCAGTAGTTGTGGCTCGCAGGCTCTAGAGCGCAGGTTCAGCAGTTGTGGTGCACAGGCTTAGTTGCTCCGCTGCATGTGGGATCTTCCCAGACCAGGGCTCGAACCCGTGTCCCCTGCATTGGCAGGCGGATTCTTAACCACTGTGCCACCAGGGAAGCCCCTCAATACAGTTTTAATTTGCATTGCCTTGATAACTCATGCAGTTGAGTTTGTCATGTGCTCATTACCTATTAGTATATCTTCTTTTGTGGAGGTCCTGTTCAGATCTTTGCCTATTATTTTTATTGGTTTGTTTGGCTTCTTTTTATTGGATTATAAGTATCATTTCTTTTTTTAGTTGTAAAAATGATTCCTTTATTTAATTGTAGACTCTGGATACAAGTCCTATGTCTGTGCATGCATGTATGTGTGTAAATATATATACTAATGTACAATCACCTATAGTCAATGTCAAAATAAATAAAATAATATGTAACTTTAATATATCAAGTTTTTTAAATGCCAACACACCTGTTTGGAGTTCTGTTTTAAGAATTTCTGGGCTAGGACAAAAGATTGTATGAGGTATAGTACTGTAATGCTTAAATTCCAGATAGCAAGTTACCGTGAAACACTCATTTATGTCTATATATTTTGTAATTCACTGTGCAGAAGTATTATTGCAAATTCTTTAATTTCTAATTATATCATTAACTCTCCGCTGGGTACAAACAAAACAGTTGAATTCTCCTGTCTGAAGACATATAGCGTGGTGAGCTCATGACACCTCTAGACGTCACATATTACATCACAATTCAGACTGTTATTAACAATTCCTCTCTCAGCTCTTCAGTTCAGTTGATCCAGAATTACCCTCATTATCCATCTAACATGACCTTCTGAATTCTCACAAGGATGAAGTTATATGTCAGAGGTTTACAAAGATGAATTTATCGTTTTAGCTTCCTGGGGACAATAGGAAGATCTGTTTTCTCAACAGTTATTTAATTCCATCATAATATGTCCTTTACCTGTAATAAGAGCAACATTGCATTTCTCTGTGCTCAGCTCCGCCTGCCAGCTGAGTCCTCCTCCTATGTTTTTTCTCCTCCATACTCCCCTTCCTGTGCTTGCTTAGTGTACAAATACCAGAAACCAACCTTTCCATCTTTTTTGAATTAGGAAATATTATCACAGCCAGGGTACTGTTGAAAATTAAATTTAACAAATAAAAGTGTAGGGAAGTTTTAAATACAAATCAGACACATCCCTAGGATTTGCTTTTAACTGCACACCTTCTAAGAAATTATATTTTTACTCCCAGCAAATTACCTAGGAGAAAAAAAATGACAAGAGTAATCTATTTTTTCACAGCTGGTCGGTTGGCCAGAGTTTCTCATCAAGGAGCACATGCTGTTTGCTCCCCAGATGGACAGCCTGGATGAGCTACAAATCCACAGAGCCTGGGACACAAGGTGGAAATTATACTGCCAGTGCTTTTAATCTTGCACAGCTCTGCACACTTGAAATTGCAAGTGGCCCATTTCCAAATGAACATCTATTGAGACAGTATCCTATATCTTGTCAGAATGAGTCCCATTAAACCCTCAGCTGGAATTAGGCCAAAAACTTGTAATAATTACGAGAAACTTATTAAAAAGTTGAAGCCATATACTGTGACAGTGAAAGCACTTAGGCAACATTAACAGTCATTGAAATCTCTGTGAGTTTTTCTTTTCAATCAGTCCTTGCTTTTGGCCAAACAAAGAACACCCAAATGAGAAGGTATGAAACCAAAACACCCAGCTTCTAAGGGGGTAATTATCTTTTGTTTCATTACAAAATGCAGTGTGAGAGCAGTGGTGAACTGTTCACCTGGGAGCCAAGGCACCTGCCAAACAGCTGCCCATGGTTCCCTCAATGAGCTTGGCTCTCGCCTCTGCCCACCATCAGGCCTGCAGGCTTAATGGGCTGCTCCTCGATATCGTGGGCCCTCTTCTCTCTCTCTTCTGCCATTACACTTTCAAAACTCACTGCTTCCCCTAGTAAGTCCTGAGCATTAAGAACAAGAGTATTAACTAGCTTTGACACCTGGCCTAGTAAATATCTTGCTAGTAAATTTAGGGCTTTGTTTCAAAAGTAGGGACTATTAAAATAATGTTTTCTGTACTTCACTCACAAGGATGACTCTACTTTCAGTTTGTCCTCAGATAGGAAAGTTCATAAAAGAAACTTTATTAGGTTAGAAGACTTTTCCAGCTTGTTTTTCCAATTTCTTTTTCAGTTTGTTTTTCAGTAGTTTTTACATTGAGCAAATAGTACACCTGATCATATTTGGCTATTTATTCTGTATTCCTGGGGGTGATTCTTAGGCAACCTTACTTTACTTTTGTTTTGTTTTGACTTTCACAGCTAAGGATGACTTGAAATGACAAATTGGGCTCTTGAGAGAGGAACAGTAGAGGAAGAACAATTCCTAATTTTGGGCTCATTGGAGGGCAGGGCATTCTCAGTGGCAAGACTGATTTACAGAATGCATTTGATGAATGTAATTGTATCCCTGTTTTACCGGAATTCTGATGCTTAACCAAGTGCTCCAACTAGAAGGCCAAACCTCAGCTGGAATACCAGTTTGGGTTGTGGACTCCACATGACAGGAAAAGCAGTAACAAATCAGAGTGACCAGAGCCCCAGGACAATGGTGGTGAAGGTTCAAAGGCAGACTCTGGGGCTTCCCTGGTGGCGCAGTGGTTGAGAGTCCGCCTGCCGATGCAGGGGACACGGGTTCGTGCCCCGGTCTGGGAAGATCCCACATGCCGCGGAGCGGTTGGGCCCGTGAGCCATGGCCGTTGGGCCTGCGCGTCCGGAGCCTGTGCTCCGCAACGGGAGAGGCCACAACAGTGAGAGGCCCGCATACAGCAAAAAAAAAAAAAAAAAAAGGCAGACTCTGTATGCAGGGGTCAAAAGAGATGCCTCTGGGGTGTCCTGACTTGGGAAAGACTTATTGTGTATGGCTGCAAAGGGCAGAGGTGTGGTGAAAGGACAAGACACCAAGGCAGACTGTCATTGTAGAGTAAGGAAAAATGAGCTGCCAAAGTTTAGAGTACATTCCACTTCTGTGGTCCAGGAAGGTCTGGGCAACCAATAGTTGGAATTATTGTGGAGGAGATTTACTCATGTCTGAACCATTGAAGTAAATAACTCTAGGTCTCTTCCAATTCAAATGTTCTATGGCTTAATGAGACTATATTTAGTTCTTTAAGAGGATGAGACATATTTTGTAATTAGCATCATCCAAATGAATGCCAACACTGTATAAGAAAATCATTTTGCCTAAATATTTTACAGATTTTGTTATGATCTTCTTCACAACGTTCTTTTTTCTTAAATATTATGATATAAACCTTACTCTGCTTGAATTTAAATTTATCATGGATTTTGATGTAGCTGAAATTTAAGGAATTTGTTTTTGAAATGAGAAAATAAATTGTGGTGAGGATGATAATAATCACTTTGAATAAGTTTGTAAGAATAAGATATTATATTTTATTTTATTTTATTTTTTTATTTTATTTATTTATTTTTTTTTTTGCGTTATGCGGGCCTCTCACTGTTGTGGCCTCTCCCCTTGCGGAGCGCAGGCTCCGGACGCACAGGCTCAGCGGCCATGGCTCACGGGCCTAGCCGCTCTGCGGCATGTGGGATCTTCCCAGACCGGGGCACGAACCCGTGTCCCCTGCATCGGCAGGCGGACTCTCAACCACTGCGCCACCAGGGAAGCCCAGATATTATATTTTAAAGAGCAGAAAGCATGGATTCAGAATTCCCTGTGCAACATTTGTATTCTACATATTCTATGTTGTGAGAAGATAGTTATAGTATCCCTAGATTTTCCATTGCTTAAAATAGGCTTCTGATTTGAGGTGACTTTAAGCTCTAGAACAGAATTGGAATCTTTGTCTTTTTAGGTAGTAAACTAATCTTGGATTATTAAATGATAGTCCTAATAAAATGGTGCTTCAGGGCCCTTCACTGTGTTCCTGTTCAAATACCAGTGTGAGGTGCGGTGAGAAAGTATCGAGTGACAACACAGAACATCATTAGCCCTGTTATCGTTCAGACCAACAGCTGTGATGGACTTCTGTGCGGTAAACTAGTGTGCCCTGGCCTGACTGTGCTCAGAAAGAGATTAAACCTAAGAGAATCAGAGGACTGATGATAGAAAACAACTTAATCCTGCCACAGAGGGGTGGGGGCTGGGGGGTGGGGGGAGGGTGGTGAAGGAGGGAGGGGCCCAGGAAGAAGTACAAATGACTGGAGTGTAGACAAGAGGATCCAGGGGCGGAAAGAATACATACTATCACTTCTTACTAGACACCATTTAGCTTATACTTAGTAAACCCTCTTTTCTCTGCTGCTGTTGTCCTCCCTGTTAGCCACCGTGACATCTTGCTTGCTTTTCGCCTGCATCATTCAAGACTCGTAGGGCATAATCGCTCTCCTAGTTCCTTAGGGGATAAAATAACAAAGTAGTGGTGGTTGATACTCCGTTTCTAATGCTTTCTGAGTAATTATTCAGGTTCTGTTTGTCCTTTGACTCGATTTCCTTCCCCAATCTCTCAGTCAGGGACAGGAAGAGAAGGGCTTTCTCTGTTGGTCTCTATGCCCTTGGCCCTGCCTTGTAGCCTGGGTCAGTTTCAGTAGGGGTGAGCTTGATTTGCCTTGACTCTTGAGTGCTGTCAGAATCTGCCTTCTTCCCTAGAGCAGACCTATGCGGAGCCTCGCTTACCCAGGGAACAGAAATGCTGGGGAAACAGTTTGAGCACAGATTTAAAGATTCAGAGGCAAGGGTCAGATCTAGGCAAAATTGCAAGAGTGGCCACGTGCAGTCAGTCTCCAGTACTATCTCCCCTGTCCAGCCACTTTCTCCTTTGGATTACTGTCCTATGGCTCCAGCTTCCTGTCATTTCCTGCCAGCCCCCACTGGCTAATGAGAAACCTAGTAGCTGTGTACTGTTCCATTTCCAACAAAGGGCCTGCCAGTGGGGCACTCTGCCTGGCTTCATCTTCACTTCCATGTTTCCCTTCTCTTTCTCCCATTGAAATCTGACTCTGCTTTGCTCAGGATACTAGAGCCTCTTTGTTGAGATAGGGAGGGTGGGAGGGAGATGCAAGAGGGAAGAGATATGGGAACATATGTATATGTATAGCTGATTCACTTTGTTATAAAGCAGAAACTAACACACCGTTGTAAAGCAATTATACTCTAATAAAGATGTTTTAAAAAAAAGGGGGGCAATGGATCTGCTTCCTGGTTAACACGGTGGCACATATTGGTCTTAAGATCATTCTATACAGATGGATTAAGAAGTGCATTAGTTTCCTACTGCTGCTGTAACGAATTGCCCCAAATGCTGTGTTTTAAAGCGATACAGATTTATTCTCAGAGTTCTGGAGGTCAGAAGTACCAAATAAAGGTGTTGGCAGGGTTGCCCTCCTTCTGGAGGCTTCAGGAGAGACTCTTTTTCCTCCCCTTTTTAGCTTACAGAAGCCACCTGTTTCTCAATTTGTGACCCCTTCCTTGTATTACTCCAACCTCTTGCTTCTGTCCTCACATCTCCTGTTTCTCATTCCGATCTCCTGTCTCCTCTTGTAAGGATCTTAATAATTATATCAGGCCCACCTGGATAATCCAGGATACTCTCCTTGTCACAAGATTTTTAATTTAATTATACCTGCAAAATTCTTTTTGTCTCAGAAAGTAACATATTCACAGGTTCCAGAGACTGGGCTGAGAGCATATTTTGGTGGCTATTATTCGACTGCTATAAGTAATATTCAGTGTAGATATTATTTTAACTCAGTGCTTCTCAAAACTGAGCAATATATAGACTCCTTTCAAAAGGAATAAAATTTTATAGACTCTTGCCATGTTGACTTATATATTTTTTTAACATCTTCATTGGAGTATAATTGCTTTACAGTGGTGACTTATGTTTATTAAATTGTTACATAAATACATATAAACTTTAAACTGCTTATAAACACCTCATGTTTGTAGCTCTTATACAAAGATAAAACTAAAGCAATTTACAAATTAAATACAAACAATCCATAAAGTGAATAAAATTCAAATTAAGTACACTAACTTAATGTGACAGATGATGTGGTTTTACTGAAAATGAAATTGCTGAGAAAATTTGAGTATAGTATTGGCCATTGGAGGTTTTTTTTTTCCTCTGAGTTTAGCATGCCTGTCCTGTCTGTTGTGTGATGACTCAATTCTTCCTTCTTTTTCCTCTCAAACTTTGTTCATAGAGGATTCTTGGACATAATTTGGCTTTTTATCTTGAATATTCGCTAATTTTGCTTTTGTTCTTTTCTCATTTGCCCAAGACAATGCAAGTATTACCAACTGGGTCCCAATAAAAATACTGGCTCTGAATTTGCATGGCAGTACTTGACTAGATAATAGTCATCCAGGAAATCCAGAATATGCTTTTTTAAAAAGAAGGTTATCTTTGAGTTGAAAAAACGCATTGTAATTTCTTACAGAGAATTCATTTGAGGGACTCTGTCTTTACTCTGACTTTAATGATGGAAATAGGCAGTGCAGGAAGCATTTTCTCACTGAGAATATTCTTCAAGGTTAATCCTATTTCACTTAGGTTTAAACTTTTTCATCTTTGTGAAATACGCTAACCTCCTTAGGGGAGTACTTTACAAAACTGCTCTTTCAATAGTCTGTATTATATATTATACTTGATGGGAAAAAAGATTGTTTAGAAAGGAGAGAGAGAACAAGAGGGAGATAAAGTGAGAGTGATGGGTAGGGTGATGAGTGAGTGAGAGACTATAAATGTATGAGAAACCTGGCTTATATTATGCTGGAGTTTGGCTACTGGGTTACATAATCACCCTGAGAAAGATAAGATGTAAACGTATTCACAGTCTGGAGAAGGCATGGGCTCCCAGTCCTCACTCTAGCTCTCTCTGTCGTCTGACCTTCACAAATCCATTATTTTCTTGGTGTTTTTCCTCTGTTAGTGCAGGTTGGTAGGATGTGAATTCTGAAGCTTATTCTGGACTAAAGTTCTCTTGTTTGTTGAGCTCCACGCTGTTCTGAAAACATTAATCACAACCTTGCTGCTTTCTCCTGGGAAAATTCTGGTCTGCAGTGCGGTCAGTGAAGGTGATTAGAAATTCCAGAGGTAATGGGATAGGCACACTCCCGTTCTAGTCCTGCGGAAATTCACTGGCTTCTAACTGTAAATCTGTTTTGAAAAAGGACAAGTTTAACATTGTTGAGTTGTCACTAATTGTTTCTTCCTTTTCCTTTGATTGGCCATAAAGGCTGATGATGTCATTCACACGAGGAAGAAATTTATGTTCTCTTTTTGAAACAAAACGGTTATTTCTAAAATGGAAGAAAGAAGTCTTGAAAAAAATCAGCAAGGTATACCTGATTTTTCCTTTGCATTTGGATTTAGCAGCTAATATATATTCTAAGCTATTACCTGTGTAAGATTTATCAAAAGTCATAATCTCATCAAAATCTATGCTACGCAGAATTATCTGATTTTGTCTTCTGTTGGTGAGTTTACTCTCATCTCCTTTCTTCCTTTTGATATCCTCAACTCTAAGTCTCTTAATAGGATGTAACCTTTGTTGTTTAGAAGTTGTTTATCCTGATCATTACAATGTAATTACAACTGTAATATCTTATGTGTGTACTATAGGTACGCACTTAATAGTGTATGAATAAACAAGTGTTTAATGCTAAAAAGCTGATTTTTTAATCTTAATTTAACAGATTGTTTTGTTGCTAACACATGACTTTACTTGGAAAGAGATGGAATGGCATGAGGGTGTTGCGGGGAAAGAGTAGGTATGATTCTTTGGTGTATGTTTGGTGAGATTTTTTTAAAACATTGAAAATAACGTGACACACATCGTATTCACCACAAGAAATCGTTACCTTGAACATTTCTTTTTCATATTTGCTTCCAGTCTTTGATTTTTAACCCAAAATAAATAAAACTGAAGTTCCTTTTTGCTTCACACCCTGGCCCATTACCCTTTACTCATCATCCAAAAGTAGTCGCTGTTGTGGATTTAGTGCTGTTGTGGATTTAATGTGAATCCTTCCAGTTTATTCTGTTGTACTTATGCACACACACATAGACATAAAGATATAGTGTTGTTTTCTATTATGCACTTTTAATTTACATGAATGGTAGCGTAGATATAATTCACAGGAGGGCTATGCTTTCTACTCTTCTTTCTCCTCTTTTTTCTATTTTTGGTTCTGAGCTAGTTTTCTTTTTTGTGTATCTTATCTCCTTTAAGTCAGGAAGTCATATTTTCCAGGACCTAGTGTTTTCTTAAAAAATACTTAAATTGGGCTTCCCTGGTGGTGCAGTGGTTGAGAGTCCGCCTGCCGATGCTGCCGATGCAGGGGACGCCGGTTCGTGCCCTGGTCCGGGAAGATCCCACTATCCGTGGAGCGGTTGGGCCCGTGAGCCATGGCCGCTGAGCCTGCGTGTCCGGAGCCTGTGCTCCACAACGGGAGAGGACACAACAGTGAGAGGCCTGCGTACCGCAAAAAAAAACAAAAAGAAAAACTTTAGTTTTCCACTTTTAAATATAATGCAGGCTCATTTGGAAAATTTAGAAAACATGAGCAATGAACAAAACGGGGGTGAAGGGGACTTGTAGTGAGGGTGTAAATTTACTCAGACTCCTGCTACTTAAAACCAGTCACTGTTAACATGTTTATTTCTATCACTTGCTTAAGCTTACATCTCATACCACTCCATTTTTACCTAGAAAATCTCCTCAAAAGAGTCGTCTACATTCACTGTCTTCAGTTCCTCTCCTCCCATCCTCTCTTTCATCCTCTTCAGTTGAGATTTCATCTGAACCACATCACCTAGGTCCCCATATCCAATGATCACTTCTCAGTCCTCTTCCTACCTACCTTGTCAGCATCACGTGATACCCGAAAGCCTGGAGTCCTCCTTGACTCCTCTCTCTTACACTCTATGCCCTTCAGCAGCCACATCAGCTTCACCTGCCAAATACGTCTAGAATCTGCCCCTCCTCAGCCCCTGTGCCACCACCATGCTAGTCCAAGCATGATCGTTGCTGACCAGGATTATTACAGTAAACTCCTGACTGCTTTCCTGCTTTGACCCCTTTCCAACACATGTTCAACATGGCAGCCAGATTGACTCTTTTCATCTTAAAACAGATCACATCACAAATCTGTTCCAAACCCTCCCATGACTGCCCATCTCACTCTGGGAAGACCCTAAATAATTATATGTGGCATATATCTGTATACCACATGGCCTGGCATGGTCCCTTCCAACTTTACTGGGACCTCATCTGTCACTTCCTTTTGCTTAATCTGTCTTGCCACTCTTTGCTGTCCCTTGAGTATACCAAGCACTCTCCTGCCCATCAAAGCCTTCTCTCTACCAAGCACATCATCATCTCCTAATCATCTCCCTGATAGTTAACAGTGAGGCCTTCCTTATACGCAGGGGAGTTCCTTCCCTGGAAATCCCTACACCCCCTACTCTGCTTTATTTTTCTCCATGCACTTATTATCGTATGACATACTATATATTTGCATGCTCATTTGTTTATTTCCTGCATCCTGTCCCTAGAATCTAAGTTCCAGGCAGCAGAGGCTTTTGTTTTCCACAGTTATTTTTCCAATGTCTAGATTTGTGGCAGGCATCCAGTAAATATTTGTAGTATGAACATATGTAAAATTTACTCCATTTTTAATAAAAGGCCTCATATAAGACATAGATTGCTTTTTAAAACAATATATTGTCAACATTCGCCATGTCAAGGACATTTTTCTATAACATTGTTTGTAATGGCTCCTTGGTATTCTATTTTAGAGATGCATGATAGTTTACATAATCCATTCTCTATTAAAGTACCTTTTGATGATATGCAAAATTTTATAATAAATGACACTCTGGGGAAAGATGGTCCCTTTCTTGCCTTCTCTCTCTTCCATTCTGTGGAATAAAACTGCAACTAGAGCAGGCAAGTTGGCAGGCCCAGAGCTCTCCTGCTGGCACTTACAAGCATGTAATAACCACCTCGGGGCCTCCAAGTCCCTTACTTCATAAATCTCAAGTAGCCACCCAGATGCTGGCCGTTACTGTCCGTATTCCACCTGGTGCCTTTGTGTCAGATAGGGAGCAAGCCTCTTGTGTCTTATTCCAAACCATCATCTGACCTTGTTGAGTTTTGCATTTCAGTACTTCTCCTAATAGGACATGCCTCGTGGACTGAATCTATCTGTGATTTTTTTTTCCTCCCTTAGGAGACTTTGGCTGATCATACAGGAATATAGCTTATTCTGTTTTGCTAATTTCATGCAAACCTCTGCCTGTCACTGAATCTTCAGCACCTGTCAAATCAATTGATCAGAGGTAATTTAGATAAAGGACCTGCTTTCTCTTCCTACCCAGTGATCAATAAACGACTCTTTAGGAATAATTAAGTGTCGTCACTCCCTAGCATGCCACAAGTACAGGTGCCTCAGTTACTGACACACAGACTTGCTGCTGTGACCCAAGGGGACATGTCCTCTGTAGGAGGATAAGCTCTTTAGTAGTGTGAGCCTGAGGATAAATCAGCGACTCATCAGCTTCAGGGAATGTCCCTTTCCATCTTCCAGAGAAATATCCTTTGTATCTTCTTGTCACTAAAAGTTTAAGGAGATCCTGATCATTTTTATTTTTTCATCCATATTGGCTAGCCTAAGATGGCCTTACTCAATTTTATAGAATTTAAAGGTGTTGTAGAGTGCATTTATCTGTAAAACATACTTTATCTAACAAATATATGTGATAAACATAATCCTATTTTTAGTGTTTTCATAGCTTATGAAAGTCTTCTGCATAGTCTGTGTCATTTGACCCTGGAAACCTGAATATCTTTATTTTATTGGAGAGGGAGCTGACCCTTAGAAATCAGGTTTTGCCCATTGTCACACAGTTAGTGAATGTTGAAGCCAGAATTCAAATTCCAAACCACTGACCCAATTCTTAGGACAAAGTCTGGGTGCTTGGCACTATCCGGTGTTCTCTACCTACCCTCCCGCAGGTTAGAATCACCTGAGGAACTTATTAAAAAAATCCGTTCCTGGGCCCACCCTTCCCAGGGATTCTGAGTCATTTGGTCCGTTGCAGGGCCAGGAATCATTATTTTGTAAAAGCTTCCCAGGTGATTCTAATGTGCAGTCAGAGGGTTCTTCACCTTAGTCTCCCCAGGCAGAGATGAAACAACTGGTAATTAGTCATTAATCAAGAAAAGAAGCAATTTAGCTAAAAAAATAGAGAAGGGTGATGACTTTATTTTGCTGTCCCTCCATGTCATGAAAGAAAATCATGGGAGTTTAAAAGTCATTACAGTGAGATTAAGCTTTTTATTAAGAATTATGGGATGGCAGAAGCTTCTAGCTATGGTATGACCCCTTCAGGGAAGAAAGCTGCCCCCTTTCCACTGGCAGATGACCCCTTTAATAACAATGTGTCCATCGATTACCTTATCATTACCTTATCTTGACCTATCTCCTTTGGATGATGCAAAAGAATATTAATCAAGGGTGACTCTTTTTTGGTTCATCAGAAGAGTTGACCCCAGTCAGTGAATCTCTACTCTTTGTTCATCAAGTTCTGAAGTGTAAGAATTTGTCTTTTCTATTTGTCTTTTCTTTCTCATCTGGAATGGGCTTGGCACACATCCAAGGTTCCACCTGTTTGTCTCCTTTTCACACTCTGATCTCAGAAAAGCAATGGGATTCAGTTGTACGCACATCAGCGTTGTTTGTCTTAAGAGGGCTTCTCTGGACTTCCGTAGTGCCTATTTAGGGGGTCTGCCCCACGTATATTTTTAAACCAGTTTTGACGATTGATTTACTGTGCCTCGCAGCTGCTGCACACAGAGCCTCCTCAGAATTCTAGTCCTGTGCTGTTTGGCTCTATTCATGTGTGCTGTTCTTGTGTAACTGCCCACATTTTACATGATTAGCTTTGAGGAGGCGAGAGGCACCCGGGCAAAACTAAAGCCTGTCTTCTGAGACAGACCCACCTGCCTTTTTGTAATCGCAGGGCTGCCACTCATGAGCTGGGTGGTCTTAGCCAAAATGCTTAATCTCTTAGAGCCTCCGTTTCCTCATTTGGTTTGAGGATTAAATAAAATAATTTATGTTAAGTGCCTGGCATACCGTGGGTACCCAATCTGTATTAGTCTGTTTTCCTAGATTTGATATTCTATTTTTTCCAATACTATTAATTGCATAGCTACACCTTCCTGTGTTATCATCTCCCCTCAATAAATAGGTCTGGCTACTTGGCAGTGCAATTCCGTCAGCTCTGTATATTTAGTCCAGAAGCCATCCAGAATGTAGACAGCCCTTAAACTTGCAAGTTACCTGGGAAGAGAAGTAGTATTTATTAATACCTCCCTCCCCCTCCTCCAAAAGAAACAAAAATAAAAGACGCGCGCACACACACACACACACACACAGTGCTCGATGCACTGTGCTATAGGGGCTTTCCTCCCCAAGCTTTCATGAGGTTGCATTAATATTCTAACCTTACAGACTTGGATTTGAGAGTTGTGTTGCCTGCGGACACATAGCCAATAATGGTTAAAACTGGAATTCCAGATTGTTGCCTGTTTGGGAAGCATTTTCTAGCTTTTATATAGGACATCTATTTGGAGAATGTGAAAGAAATACTTGAGCTACAATGTCCAAGTTATCACCTGCTTTGCACAAGTCGCAGCCTTTGCAAGGGACATTTTGGTAGGGTGGGGTGTAAAACATTTGGGGGCGCTGGCGATTTTGGTGGTATAGCTGTGTGTCTATAACTGTGTTGGCCTGGGTGTGTGTCTGCAGAATGAGTGTGGTTGTAATAATCAATTCCCAAATCTCTTCACAGTATCTAAGTGGCAGAACCCTGTTGAGAAGCTCCAGAGAGCTTTTAAATAAGAAACTTCTCACAGGAGTCAAATGTCAACCAAACATCTGTGTACCTAATCGAGGAGGTACAAGGCCACACTTAGCCAGCAGGAAGATTCCCTATAGAAAGGCATCACTAAAAGCAGTGCCATATGATTTATTTGCTATAGCTCAATTTCCATCTGTCTCATAAAATGGATTGTGTACACATTGCAGTCCAGGCATCCAGCCAGGGAGGAAGCATATCAAAGAGCAGAAAACCTTCTCCTCCCTTGGGCTGTTTGTGACATGCTCTGCTAAGAGGCGGCCATGGCCAGGGCAGTCTGCAAGGAAATGCACCAGATCACCTCATCGACATCTCAGACCTTGGGGACTGGCTAATTCATGGGCCTTTAAACAAGGTTCCATAGCAATAATAGGGGCCAGGTGGGTTTTGAACATTTGGGGTTTTTTTCCAGGGATTCCTTTGACTCATATTTGCAGGCTCCAGATGGTAATTTTGCCAGTTCAGGCAAGATACTATGCACAGTTGCTTATATTTCTTACATAAATGGAGAATGGGCCAAACAAATGCTTTCTTGGCTATAGTGTGTTAAGGCAACTCAGGTGAAACTGAAACCCTTTGTCATTCTGTAAACAGAGTTTAGGAACCACACATAGCCAAGTAAAAACCAATGTGATCCTATAAAACCAAACCAATTGGGTAAGAACAAAAGTAGTCCTAGAGACTTCTGAAAGTTAAGTTGGTGCTGAATACTGGCTTCTCCGTACTTTTGCTGGGTACCAGAAACCTCATCTATTTTGTTTCTAAAGCTTCTTTGTTTAGGTTACTGTAACATCCCACTAGATTTTAAGAAGGCATTTCTATAGGAGGGTTTTTCAGTGAAGTCTTTTTTTTGTTATCTCCATGACACATTGGCTGTGGAGAGGGAGGAAAGGAAGTCAGCATGAGGGCACCCCAGATAAGCTCCGAGTTCGCTCCCCTGGACCCAAAGTATTCCCTGCTCTGCTCTGTGTGACTTTGGACAATTATTTAACCACTCGGAGATTTAAGTCCCTTACCCGTGAAACGGAAATAATATAAATATTTTCAGGTTTCTTTTGAGGAACAGCATAAAATTACATAAATTCATGTACTCACTCCAGTATGTTGAGGAGATAGGCTTCAATAAATACTACTTACACCAAGCCTCAGGCTGAAATGAGAGATAGAGGATGGACAGCTCTTGCTCTTTGGGGTTGGAATGTCTGCTGGGAGAGGAGATTGCCTCTCCTCTGAGGTAGAGTACTCAGTGGACTTCTGAGAGCCCACTGCTTGCCAGATACAGTGCTGGGTGCTGAGGAAAGAGATTGATAAAAGAAGCCCAGTCTCCATGGAACTTATGGTGTAGTTGGGGAGAGGGACATTCAAATAAATAAATCTCTATCCAGGTGCTAAATGCAGTGACTGAATCATGTACAAAACATAGAGAAACAACAGAACAAATCTGGCCTGCTGCCTGTTTTCATAAATGAATATTACTGGAACACACCTAAACTCACTCCTTTACGTGTTGTCGCTGGCCACTTTTGCCCTAAAATGGCACAGTTGAGTACGGTCAGTTCTACTTTAGCATGGTACATATTCCTAAAAATCACCAGACTATGCAAGATTGTGCAATATAATTCAAAGGACATATGGGGAAAATGACATTGAGGACAACACTTAAAAACTTGGTCAGGGACACATATAAAATGGTTCGAAACCTAATAAAGATGGCAACACAATTTTACACGTTAAGTGGTTAAGAAACATATAAATACCACAATAAATATGGAAGTTTACCTTAAAAAAGACCTAGCGTTTACCAGAAAGGCTTCAGCTTGTGAGCTGTTAAGTAGTGGAAGAAGGCTTATGTGAAATCTGACAAAATGCTGTAGCACAGGATGTGGATAGTGTGGTGACCTGAGGTGGACGTGGGTGTTGGAGGTGAATGCATGTGAGTGTTCTGTGTAGTCCTAGGTATCTTGTTTCAGTAGGCTGAAGTTTTCTGCCTCCACCTAGTGTTTCTCATAGAGGAAATTGTACATAAATAAACATGAAATTCACGTTATGCTCATGTTGTTAATCACATTGGAACAAATTCACGTTTTTGAAACAAGTGTTACAGCAGAACTGATTGTTGTTGCCACAGAGACCATATGGCCCACAAATCCTAAAATACATACTGTTTAGCCCTTGCTGACCCCTGGCACAGAGGAAAGAGGGGTTAATTCTGAGGGCTCAGGAGGGCTCCCAGAAAGTATCATATCCGAAGTGTGTTAGGAGACTGAAGAGGTGAAGTTTGACAGGATGACATAGAGGAACAGGAACATTTTGCCACTTTTATTCTTATTCCCTCTCTCATCCTAGATGTACATTCCCTCATCCCCACCTCATTTCCTGAGAGCACAACTCTTTTGAGTTTTATACCGAGTGAGCCCAGATACTGCACCCATGGATCAGAAAATGGTCCCCCGATTTAGGAGCACTCAAAGTCACATTTGTCCTCAAAATACTTCTCCCAGCAGCCTGCATCTGGGAAAGGCACAGACCCTGGGCAATCCCTTCCTTGTGGAAAAGCTGATGGATAGCCAGGAAGGTCAGCGAAGTGACCCGTCAGTGTCATTATCACCCTGTCACATAGTCTTCCCATTTACACTCACTGTGTGAAGTCCAACTCCTTTTCTGTGGTCTGGTCCCATCAGACCTTTGCAGCCGCCATCTCCCAGAACCATACTGAACCGCTTTCTATTTCCCTCTGAGAGTTATGAGTCTTGAGTAGAGATATTCAAAAGCATTTCAAAGAGATGGGCTGGTTTCCAGATCAGCAGGGTGTTTATGATGTAATTAAAATAATTGACTTAGAATAAAACCAAAGATGGGTCAATTAGAAAGAGCTGGGTTAGTCAAAAAGAAAAGGGAGAAAGGGCATCTTGGTCCTCAGTACTTATCAGAGGACACCTAAGTGCACCAGACACCGTAGCCTTATGTCAGTCAGAAAACAGTTGCATTACATAACTCTCCTTGATCTGCTTTCATGGTCAATCAACTTTTGATTATGATTTGAAAACATATGATGGATATACTGATGGGATAACTCTAATCCAAGTCATTGCTCTTTGGAAGCAATACACTGACCATCTGGTGTTATACTTCAGGTTCCTGAGGGTGGTTAATATGAGTCTACCCTGAGTGTCAGCTCCACTCTTAGGCTCCTGAATTAATCAGTTTTCTGGGTCTGCAAAGTGGAAGACTGAATTGGGCCCTAGCAAATACATCACTAATGTTTATTCCCTGTAAGCCTCTCCATTGCCTACAGTGCTCTTCCTCCTCACACCTACATCTTTGGGTCAAGACAAATGAATGACAATTTATGGCTGCTGCTTTCCCACTCTCAGCCAGTGCTATTCTCTGGCCTCTGAAACTTCAAGCACATTATTTATACAAATCTGTCTCAGAACCTTCCAACATTTGATCTTGCCTTATAGTTATTGTCCCATGGGCCTTCTCTTTGCTTAAATGTAGAACTCTGAGAAGGTAGACTCTTATTTTCCTTTGTGTGCTACATTGTGCCCAGCACGCTGAGTGCTAAATGAACTAGTGGCATATTGAGAGCATTGACAGGCATAGCACTGTGTGTGTGTGTGTGTGTGTGTGTGTGTTTGTTGAGAGGTTGCATGTGAAACAAAGGGATTTTGCTGAGGGAGGATATACCCAGTCACAATGTCATATGGGGTGGGAGGAAAGAAAGCTGGATAGTTGAGCATAGAATGAGAGCCCAGATCCCTGGAGAAAGAGCTACTTTTATAAATACTCTTTGTGCACTTTGCACACACCATCTCCCTCATCCTCTTAATGATCTTACAATGCAGATGACTTTTACTCTCCCAGTTTTACAGCTGAGGAAACTGAGGCTCAGAGAGATTAAGGAACTTGCTCAGTATTTAGTAACTAGTAGCTAGTATGGCTCCAGGCTCTATCCTCTTGAGCATCATGTGAGAGCATTCCGCCAAACTTTGCCTTGGACCAGCTGCATATAAAGGAAGGTGGTTTAATCAACACTGTTCAACAAGCCAGTGGCAGAAGAATAAAAAGGAAAAGGACTCCAGGCTTCAGACTCCCTGGCCAGTGCAATGCCGATGGACTGCTTGTGGATACGTGTCCTGTAGAATGACCTTTGACCCTGAACAGCACCTGTGTATCATCCTGTATCAGCCCTTAATTCTGAGACCGACTTAGTGCAGGCCCTGGGACTCCAACTGACTTAGGGAATAGACCCTGAAGAGTAGTGCCTATGAGTGGGTTAACTTGCAGAGCAGTGAGGTCCACGTTGCTGGAAATATCCATGTACAGTGACCACGGCCAAGTGACAGGAATGCTTGGTAGGCAGAGCATGTGGGTGGGGGAGGGTAAATTATTTGATCTCTTTTTCAAATGATTTGAAAGATTTAAGAGGCTTTGATTGCATCTTTCTTTTCTTTCCATCTTTTTTTTTTCTTTTTCTTAAGAAACGCTATAAAGTAAGTATAGTTGATGAGTGTCATGCAGTGGACAGAGAAGTGGACAACTGTCCTCTTCAGTTGCTGGTGGCTCCCTGGGTGATTGGCAGGGGGTGGGGTGGGCGGGGCAGAAGTCAGCCAGCCTTTCTCCTTCAGTCTTCTCATTTGCAACTAGGGAAAAACTGCCTTTCTTATCTGACAAGGTATCTTTGGAGGAGAAAATCAGATTATAGGTGTGAACGTGTTTTGAAAAAATTGTCAGGAGGACAACATGGCACATTCTGCATCTTTTTTAGAGAGGTCATTTTAAAAAGCCATTCCTACAACCTGACTTGAAGGTCATTCAGTATCAAAGTGGTGTAGAGTTCCAGTTGGCATACTTTTCATGTTCCGTTGGCAAACTTTTCAATGCCTGTGGCCGACTGAATAATGGCCCCTCTAAGAAGTCCATATCCTACCCCCTGGAACCTGTTACTATGTTACTTTACACAGCAAATGAGACTTTACAGATGTGATTAATAATCTTGAGATGCGGAGATTATCCTGGATTATCTGGATGGGCTCAATGTAATCACAAGGCTTCTCATAAGAGGGGGCAAGGTCAAAGGCTGGGAGCTGGGACAAAGGAAGCAGAGGCTGGAGTAATGCACTCTGAAAATGGAGGAAAGGGCTATGAGCTAAGGAATGTGGTGGCTGCCAGAAGCTGGAAAAGACAAGGAAGCAGATTCTCCCCATGAAGCCTCCAGAAGGAGTACAATCTTGCCAGCACTTTGATTTAGGCTTCTGACCTCCGGATCTGTGAGAGAATAAATTTGTGCTGCTCTAAGCCACCCAGTTTGTGGCAATCTGTTACAGCAGCCATGGGAAACTACTGTAATCTCCTGGCTCCCTCCTTCTCTCTGTCCCTCTCTTCTCTTCTTCCCTTTCCCCCTGTTCCCTTCTCCCTCATCTCTCTCACTCAGCCCCTTCCTCCCATCCTTTTCTCCCTCCCCTTCTCACCTCCTTTTTTTCCCCCTTTCCTTTCGGGAGTAAACAATCCAAGTACTGGTTGGAAAAAGACCTGATGATTTAATAGTGATGGTTTTTTGGTTTATGGGATTTTTAAGTTTTCTGCTAATTATTATGAAGTCTGGTGAAGAGATTAATTCAGTTCCTGTGATTTGTTTCCTTGTCTTGACTTCATAAAAATCACAGGAATACAATAATATAGTTATACATCCCCTGGGCTTGAAAATGCCCAGTAATTACAAGTGATTCACGAGAACAACTTAACTTGTAAGGGATTGTATTGTGCTCCATAGTAAGCAGTCATTTATTAAGTTTTAAAAATGCTTTTGGGAGAGATATAATGGGCTCATCAATTAAAAGTATGTTTGGAAAAAACGTTGGTGCTGTCAGTAGTAATTCTTCTTCCCCCAAACTCTCCTTTTCAGAGCTGCCAACTTGTGTGTGGCTCTGGAATGCATGCCCCCCTTTCCTAATGTTTCCTGATGATGGCGGTTCCACCTGAGGAGCACTGTGCAGGCCTCACTCAGTGCCAAGTGTGATTCAGATGGCCAGGCCTTCCAGGGCTAAGGGACCGTGGTTCTCCTTCACAGGTTGGCCATTCATCATTTGATTAGAGCGAGGTTACCAAATTGACATGTCCTGGCTAACACGCCTGATGCTGCGGTGGAGATGCGCTGGGTCTCCTCAGTCAGCTGGGTTGCTGTCCACATAACTAATGCTCAGCCCTGCCACTAACAGATGGCCCAGTGTGATCTTCCGGGGGAACTCAGCACTTTTGTGGCAACTGGTGCTTCCAACACACAACTTCTAAAAGTTCTTTTCCTCTGGTGTAACTCAGAAGAGGCATTCTCCTTCATAATGTGAGCGGGAGAGTTTGCTTTTCCCTGTTCTTTTTGCAGACAAAGCATCAAAAGCCTATGTTCCAGGCTTCCTTTTTTCCCCCAGACTGGGTTTACACCTGAAGCCCTTGGTTCTTACTTCCTGAAACAGACCAAGGCTACACCACACCTGTGCTATTGGTTCCTCTGTGCCTCTCTCTTCCCTCTCCTTGCTAGTGCTCTCCTGGGAGGCAGTCTGCCTCTTCCCACAGCTAATCTTTCTATCAGCATCCTGCAGCCCGTGGTCTCCTGAGGGACACTGCTCCCTGTGTGCTGCCTGGCCATGTAGCCTCTTCCCAGTCTTCTGCCCCTAACTCACTCACTCCCCCCATGAACTGCTTCCTCCCCCCTTTTACATAGATCCATCTCTTCCATCTTGGAACACTTCTCCACTCCACACTATGTAGCTGGTAAGTGTTGGTTGGTTTCTGTCTCTCCATTCATACCCAAATGTTTTCTTTTCTTTACCTCTATTTTCTTTTACGTCCTTGCAGTCTGACACCTGTCCCCAATACTCCATTGAAAATCATCTGTCTCTCTACCTTCTTAGACACATTCTCTGCTCTTTCCTGAGCTAATTCTTGGTTCATGTTATATTGGACAGTTGATTACCACTGTGCCGCACCCACCCCGCAATTTAAAACACATTTTCGTCTAGTTTCTAGGCTTTCTGCCTCGAAAATCTTCCATACTCTCTCATCTCTGTTGATTTTTTTCCTTTGAAATAGTTACAATTTATCTTGTATTGTCAACGATGACTATAAGTGGTTCTTTGCTATCTACACCATTCTCTCTCTCACCGGGCCCCAATACACACACTCCAAGTTAGTTATTCTTATTCCTGCATACATGATATTTATTTTTATCTTTCTGCTCTTGCTTATATGTTTACTCATTCAGAAATATTCACTGAGCTCCCACTATGTGCTGGATACTGTACTAGAGGGGCTACAATGGCAAGTAAAGCAGATGGATTCCTGCCTTCATGGAGCTTGGAGTCTGGTGTGGGACCCATGTTAATTAAGCAAGTAATCACACAAATAAGAGTCAAATTTGCAAATGCAGTGAGGGCTTTGGAGGAGTAGAATGTGATATGCTGAGAGAATAACATGGACATAGCACGGAAGGTAGGGCGAGGGATCTAACTAAGGAGGTCAGAGAAAAGGAAAGTGGAGTTGAAATCTGAAGTTTGGTTAGATGTTAACTAGGTGCAGGGGGTGAATGAAGAGTTTTATGAGCGGCAGAAACAACACATACAAAGGCCCTGTGGTGCAAGAAATCAAGAAAAGGCTAGAGATGAGCAGAGATCTGAACATGCAGGGTTTGCAGACCATAATGAGAAGTTTTTTTGTTTTTTTGCGGTACGCGGGCCTCTCACTTCCGTGGCCTCTCCCGCCGCGGAGCACAGGCTCCAGACACGCAGGCCCAGCGGCCATGGCTCACGGGCCCAGCCGCTCCACCGCACGTGGGATCCTCCCGGACCGGGGCACAAACCCGTGTCCCCTGCATCGGCAGGCAGACTCCCAACCACTGCATCACCAGGGAAGCCCATAATGAGAAGTTTTAAAGGGGTAGAGGAGGGGGTCGTGGTCAGACTTATCTTTTGAAAAGACCCTGTTCATTTAGCCCGCTTTCACAGACTCAATTCCCTTTCACTGGGCACACGTTTTGAGACGTGCCAGGGAAGTGGGTGGGCTGGAGTAGTTACCATGAACTCCAAGTCTGTGGAGAGTTTTCAGTGAGGATGCATAAGTCCCCAGGGAATCAGCCTAACAGATGTTGTCAGCCAGGCAGGAAGGGGGAGAGGAGCTGTGGTTTAGCCAGATTCCTCTGGGGACCTCTCCTAGCCTCAGCTTCTCTGGTTGAGTTACATCGCTCTGATCTGATATTCAAGAACAACAGCCGGGACTGAGAGAAGGAGGTTGTGGTAGCTGTGTGCAGGTCGCTGTGCATAATCTGAGGTAAAAAAGGAAAAGTGGCTCACGTAATTGCATCCTAAATTACAGCCATTGTTCAATTCCTTTCTTAAAAGTACTTGGCGCATTCAAGAAGAAAAGTCCTTCTGGAGTGGGGGAACAATGGGGGGGGGCAAAGGGAGATGGATGCACATATACTCATATCCCTGCATTCAGGATGTTATGTTTATAAGTGCAGATTTGAATGGCTTGCTCAATTATTTTCACTGTGTGCATGCTAACAGTAATAAACTTGGAAAACTGAAACACATGAGTCTACAATAATTGTTTTTTAGATAGTGTAATAATTCATGATAATTGCTTGCAAAGCATTTTCCCCCTGCCTTGTCTACAGGGGTAAATACATTAAAGCCACATTCTTGTATACTATTTTACAATCTATTAGCATAATAACCCATTGTAAAATAAGCCCTGCTGCTATAGGAAAGTGTGTGATATTGGTCCATTAGACACCTTTGTCTTATATACAAGCAGCTAATGGCACTATTTATGGACATCATCTTAGCTTCGTATATGCTTGTTACCAACTAATAGGTCCAGAGCATGAGGTAGTGTATGATAAAAGTTATCCAACACTAACAATCCACCATGACTCTAGCCTCTTGCCTGAAATTTGCTTTTAGCCCCATGTGAATGGGAAAGTCATCTTGATATATTTAGCTGCAAGCCAAGTTATAACCAGTGTTCACAGAATGTAATCAAATTAGATCTTAAAGTCTTTAATTTCATCATTAGCATGTATTATTTCTTCCTCAAACCATGTAATTAAGTAGCATATTAGGAATAGATAATTGTTTCCCTTTTATACATTTATTAGGTAACCAGGGTTAAATTTGGAGCTCTGTTATGATACACAACTGCTTATTCTTAAATTAGAATGGCTTTAATGATACCTGAAGAATTAGAAAAGTAATTGGTTAACTAAACTAAGGGAATTTATGGCAAATAAGATATCATTATGTTTACCCAAGCACTGTTATAATCTGAAAGTTATATAATTAGTCAAATTATACAGAGGGAAATAAGACACTCATTATTTACTTTTCTTGGACATTTTGTGGGTTTGTACAAAAATTTTCACTGCACACATGAGATTAATTCTTCTTGAGGTTGCATCTGGTTTACCACAAGTGAAGAATTTCTGAATAAATGCTCTTTTCTTATTCCCAGTTAGCAATAAGAAATCCACAGCTTTGCAATTATGAAGCAGTGGTTGCTTTGGAGAACGGAGGGCATGTGGACTGCGCACAGACGTAGAGCAGCGGTTTCTCTTACTGCTGAGGGCACAGACAGGCCCAGGTAGACTGGTCTGGGTCTCTGGACAGGTTCTGGTCTAGAGGCTTCCTCTCCTTTCAGTCGTCCCTCTTCCCATCCCAAACAGGACCTGCTGCTGGGATTGACCAGTGAATTTCCAAGAAGCTGGTAGCTCAGTGTTTCTCAACCCCCAGCTGCAAGTCAGAATCACCCAGGGAGTTTTAAAAATTACAAATGCCTGCCTTACTCCTCCTCTCCCAGCCCACCCCGGTCAAATTCAATGTGTAACCTGAGTTGCACTCACTGAAGGAGCTGCAGCAGGGTGGAGGATGAGTGGCAGAGGCGTGCTGTCCCATTCCTGGCTGCAGAGCCAAGCGGCACATTTCCATTGAGCCTAGACTCACCTTCTCCTGGAAGCTGCTGGTTACTGATCATAGCTGGCACACAAAATGAAGCAAATATGTCATCCCTGGCTTAAGGTATTACTTTATAGGTACCAGAGAGAATTTGCTCATTCCTTTGACAAATATTTAATGAACACTTGCATGGTGGGTCCCAGGAACTCTTGTAGAGTATAGCAATATAATAATGAAGATAATAGGCCTTTTGGGGGGGAACCTAGTGGAGGAAAGGAAGAAAGGAAATAAAGGAAAATGCATACAAAATAGCAAGTCATTTCCTAGAAAGGAAGCAGACATGAAACTAAGATTGAGAATAGCCATTTCATGTTACAAAGGCTCCCTCATGGAGGTGGAGCTCTGGTTGTTGGAAGAGGCTCTGGTAGGAGCCAAGCCAGTCCAAGAAACTCATTCTGGACAGCCAGGGGCGGAATCCTACTCTCTTATCTTGCCTTTACATTCACTATACTTACATTTTTGTCCCGTCTATTATATGAGAACGTTAATATAATTTGCTTTTCCTGGAACTGACCCTTTTCCACGTCCATCAGGCGTCTCCCTCAGATGTTGGTGGTTTGCATACTTGGGGTCTCCCACATCTCCATCTGCTTAGTGGCGGGCTGGTTTTCAATTTTGTCTGCAGGGAGAAGCCACCTGAAAAAAAATTTTTTTTCAAATTATAAATGTCCCCTCCTTCTTGTTATTCCTTTGTCCCCGGCCCTCAACAGAGCTGAAGCCCCTGGAATCAGCTTCCTTTTTCCGAGGATCCCCTTTAACACACAGGCTATACGTGGAAGTAGAATAACAATGTTCTCAAGGACTCCTTCCCACTCGTGCAAGGGCTTCCTTGCACAAGGGTGCCAAATTACTGACACTGCCTCATTTTCTGCCACGTTGAATGGATATATATTTTAAATGGGATTAGTTTGTGAGACCTTGGCTTGATTTATAACACATTTTCTATTCAGATGTGCTTCTACTGTTTATCTCCACAAAACAAATAGTAAAATTGCACTTGGACCTCACATTAAATTTATATTTGTGCTATTACAATTTTATTTCTGTTGAGTAATACTCACTTTTCAGACATAAGGCAGAAATAAGAGCACACAGGCAAATAAAAGTAGCTATTCCTCCAGTTTCTCCTAATTGTCTCCTTAGGACGTTACTCTGGACTTACTCGTTTCTCACACGCCATCTATATGATGAACACTGGAGAGGGGACTATGAGCTTCTTGGTTCTCACACTGTATCCAGATGAACTGTTTCTGTTAATGAGGTTGTTTCCATTTCTTGAGACCTAGACACCAGGAGCAGTGGGTTGTCGTCTGTAGTTTTTGGGTGTCCAGTGGGTGCCAGAGACCCACAGCTGGTAAGAACATGGCTTTGGGCTTGTAGTTCCAGTAGTCAGCCTGGTAACTGCCAGCATCCACACATTTCTTTACTTGTCGGTCTTACAACTAGTGACCAGTGACCACATGTGTGGGACGACTAAAGCTGAGAGTACAGCTTTGGTCATGGAGCGACCTTGTGTCCAAAACTGTAATCTGATCTGGTCATCAAACTATTCTTTGCTACTGTAGCACAGTATCACACTTCAGCCTATAGCAGCAATAATAATAATTGTGGGGATTAGACCTTATTAGATTTGAAATCTCGACTGCAGAACTGCTGTGAGGAGAAGCAGTATAATTTACAAATCACAAGCAGTTATCGGTCTCATAAAGTGGACACTACTCTAACTTGGGGAGAAATTGGTTACATAACTTTGGAAATTGTGGCATTATAGTCCAAAAACCTGAATTTCCTTAAGGGTTTGTTTCAAGCTTTGTTTGTTTGTTTTTTCTTATTTGCAAGCAAATAGTATAGTCAGAATAAGGCCAAAAGAAGTAATACTTCTTGCCTTTAGTAAGCTATTTGACAATCTCTCATGGATAATATTATGAATGATAATTATCACAGCTACCATATGGTGGATACACAGGTACTGTGATGAGCACTCCACACATTACTTCATTTCATCCTCTCAGCAAGCCTGTGAGCTAAGTACTGTTATTGTACCCACTTTACAGATGAGAAAACCGAGTCTTAGAGAAGTTAAGTAACATGTTTAAAATCATCTCAGTGACTCAGTGGTGGACCTGAGATTCAAAAGCAGATCTGTGTCATTTCCAAGTTGACATTCTCACTCAATATCCTTTATACCCTATGGAGAAGGTTTTTTTAAATGTGTAAGATAAAATTGATATGAATTTTTAGCTTTTAGATTAACTGTATCTGAAGAACACTGAGGTAACAGGGAGTCTTAGATTTCAGTTTTGGCTTAATTACTTATTACTTTTGTGTCTTCAGACAAGTAACTTTAGTTTGGGATCTTAATATCCTCATCTGAAAAACAGGACTAACAGTATCTAACTCAAGTAAGAAGGCAGGAAAGCATTTGCAATATAAAAACACTCTGTATGCCTCAAATTCTCTCCTTGGTTCTGTCTTACTCAGCATTTTCATTATCTTGAAGGCAAGCAGGCCATAATTATCAAATTTGTGGATAAGACAAGCCTAAGAAGAATGATTAATTTGTTGTGGAAATAATCAGGACACAAAAATGGTATCCGTAGATGGAACTAAGAGGTCAAGCCATTCAAATTTAACCATTTGAGAAAGTCACATAAAGGAGAGCTCTATTTAGTTCATCCCAAACTAATGCCTAACACTAACTGAGCACTTGCCGTGTGCGAGGTGCTATTTTCAGCTCTGTACATGTATTATCACACAATTTTCACAGCAACTGTTTGGAGTAGGCACTGTGCATATTTTCCCTTTATAGGTAAAAAGCTGAGTCACAAAGGGATTATTTGCCCAAAGTCGTACAGCTAGGAAAGGAAGGAGACAGCTTATGGGCCCAGGAAACCTGGGCTCTTTAATCCTACACCAAAGTGTGTGGTTAAAAAAGCTAACCGTTTTGGGCCATGTTAATAGAAATACTGCATCTAGGGGAGAATTAGTAATAGTCTCAGACAACATCCTCTTGGATGTTCCACAAATTTAAATGATTATATCCATATAGTGAGGGGCCTCGGCAAACCAGAAAGCATGCAGAGAAGGGCTGTCAGCATGATGTCATCCAAAGGGATGTTTGAGGGACTGTGAAAATGTCAGGCTTGGAGAAGAGGAGATATGATGGGACAGCTGTCTTCAAATGTTTGCCATATGGAAGCTAGACTTGAACTCTTTTGTGAACTCCAAAGAGCAGACCTGAGCATGGATGGATGTTAGAGGGAGGCAATTTCTGTTCAATATAAGTAAGACATATCTGAAGATGAAATCTTCCCACTAGTAGAATGATCCTCTGCTGAAAAGTGGGCACCCAGTCACAGGAAGTATTCAAACTGAGAACGCCTGGGGGGCTTTCCATTAGGAAAGCTGAGCTGTTAGGGGACTTCTGTATCAGTGGGAGTATCCATAGGATGATTTCTGATGTCCTTTCCAATTTCAAAATTCCACCACTCCATTCATCATGTATACCTGCCTCATGCTTTATCCTTAAACATAGATATTTTTCTTTGAGGTAACTCCAAAGGGTTAATGATTAACAGGGTTTAATATGTGTATGTTTCACTGATGAAGCAGCCACAGTTAATTAGGGCAGGGGTGAACACCTGAACCAAGTTGGCACACTTGTGTTCTCTCCCTTAGAACTTGCAACTGGTTGTCTTTCTGGAGCTGGGAAGTACAGAAGCTGTGGAACTGGCACAGCCATTTTTGTGCTGTAAGTGGGGAAACTGAAAACACTCATTGGCAAGGAAACGTAAATAAAGCAGGTGCATGGTAGGATCTCATGTGACCTAAGAAATCACGTGTTTCAAGAAGGGAAAGAGGGAAGTTGAGAGAGAGGATAAAGTTGGTTACTTCGGTTCCCACTGGCTTACAAATTCCGTATTCCAGTTCCCCATGCCTGGCTGGATTGCTTTTTCTGAATTCAAGGACACACTATTGGATACTCCCAGTTGGTTTCCATTATTTTGCTCAAACCAGTCTGAATCGGCTTCTGTAATTTGCCACCCAAAGTTTTAAAATTTTAGACCATTCTTTTAAAAGAGGGTGACTCTTCTTTCTTTGTATCAAAAACTTACTTTACCTTCAGTTGGCCACTTAATAGTGGCAAGTTATTACAGGTACACATTTCCCCCCAAGATGTAATGATTATAATTAAGTGATTGAAAAGTACTTTAGTGTAGAAGGGCCAGGGCTATCCAAATGTCAGACTAAATTATAAAGTGAGCAGAACTAAAATGCCACAGGATGTAACCATCCATAATTTATGAGTAGTATGATCAGAACAGTCTGTAAAATGAGGTGAAATAATTTTTTCACAGTTTCATATGTTTTTATTAAAAGATATATCTCAGTAGCAGTGAAACACTGAAGATTAATAACAATGCAAAAGAGTGAAGCACTCTGACCATATCCCTGGGACCCATGTTTTTGATTGTGCACTAGGGGAAATGTCATTAGTTGAGGCACTGCTTTATCAGCCTTTGGGAATCTTAGCTGTGAATATTTTAGGTGGGACATTGATTCTCAGGAGGATCTCATGCTGCTGTTCTTCTGTGGCAGAAATCTCAACGTATTTCTTTTTTTGGTAGGACAGACACCCTCTGAGATGTGGACAGTAAGATAAATCTTCATAGGCTTCTGGAGCAGAGCCCTGCCTGCCAAGAATAAATCCAAACTGGAGACTGTTTGCAATGGGCCTCTGTGACAGAAACATTTGCAATCATGTCACTGAAAATGTTTGTTTTGCTGGGTCTACATGGCAAATAAGATACAGATCAGTGAGCAAAGAAATGGCTTGCTGAGTAGGCTGGACATAGTTGATGAAATGTTTGCTGGAAGCATGTACCATGAGTTTTGCTTCTGCACCCCATCTAGGGGTTGCCACGCTGGCTGACAGCATTTCCAGCCTCAGCGTTTATGAGAAACGAGCTGAAGTATTTGTCATCATTAAGGCTGTAGATTGTTTTCTAGGAGTGTTAAACCTTCTGATCATATTGTAACTCATGGAGTTTGACCCACATGCCTCTTGAAGTTTGGATCAGATGGAGGACAGCTATCCTTTATTTTTATGGAATAGGTGTGTTCCGAAGAGCTGCCAGTAAAGGACATTGTATAAAGTAAATCCCATTTCCCCACTGATTTAGTTTATAAAATTAGGGATGTGTACTCTGGAAAGAAACCCACTAAACGTTTGGTGAGGAGGCAGTTGAGGTGGCCTCCGCTGCAGTCTCATGGTTCATTCCTCCAAATAGCATCATTCTTGAATGCCTGCAGAAGATAGAGTGCCTTAATTTTCTTCTATGCAATTTCCCTGCACCAGGGCTTCTCCCTAACCACTGGACATCTGCTCTGTATTCCATATACTGTAAGATTTTTGTCCAAGCTGGGAATTTCCTTATGCTATATTCATGATTTTAATCTCCTCTTTCTCCTTTAATCTGAGTATTTTATATCATTGGGCCAAGCTGGGTCATGATATCATACACCAGTTTAAATCTCAAAATACATCATGGTTGTTATAACAGCATGCAAGTTGGAAGCCCCAGTGAGTATATGGGCCTAGAAGATACTACACTATTCTTTTAAAATCCAGGAGCAACACAGGAGAATAATACCTGAGAAATACAATTACAATCAACTAAAAAAATCTCCTAGATTACAACTGTGCATATTCATAAGATATTATGAATGAACTGAGGAAAAATGAGTTCGAATTCACTAAAATAATAGCCCTTGCTACAAAATTACATAAAACCACATGTTGTTTACTCTTCAACACATCGTTTTGGGTCTAGGTAAACATGAGTTGTTAATTGCCCTTTGATTAATGAACTTTATCTTTTCTTCATGGTTGATTTGGGAGAGAGTGGGCACTTGACCTGTAGAAGTTTGTGATGAAGCCTCTGCTTGGTTAGTAGCAGTGAGCCTAACATGCCTGTGAGGGAAAGAGAATATTTTGAGAAGCAAGGAAAAGTAACTTCTGATGTTAACTACATTCCTCAGAGCGATAATACCTAGATTTGGTTTGTTTTCCTGAATTTTAATAAGTGACATTAGGGTTTGTTCAATTTCTCTATTTCCAAGTTTTATTTTTATTTTTTAACGTCTTTATTGGAGTATAATTGTTTTACAATGGTGTGTTAGTTTCTGCTTTATAACAAAGTGAATCAGCTATACATATACATATGTTCCCATATCCCCTCCCTCTTGCGTCTCCCTTCCACCCTCCTTATCCCACCCCTCTAGGTGGTCACAAAGCACCGAGCTGATCCCTGTGCTATGCGGCTGCTTCCCACTAGCTATCTATTTTACATTTGGTAGTGTATATATGTCCATGCCACTCTCTTGCTTTGTCACAGCTTACCCTTCCCCCTCCCCGTATCCTCAAGTCCATTCTCTAGTAGGTCTGTGTCTTTATTCCCATCTTACCCCTAGGTTCTTCATGACCTTTGTTTTTTTTTTTTTCTTAGATTCCATATATATGTGTTTTATTATATGCATCCAGAGAGAATGATAAAAGTTCTATCGTTACAGAGACTTAGGATTTCACAGATTTAGTTAAGCTCGTTATAGTGTACCTTGCTATTCCATGAATCCAGTTCCTACATGGATCATGTGTTGTCCTATATGTGCTTAATGAGGTATAGTGTATTCTTCTCGTTAGAGCATAGAAAGCCTCTCCTGCAGTTGCTGTCTGTCCCACTGACATCCCTTTGACAGAGAGGTTCGTCACCACACTGGGCCTCCTTCCCTAAGGGCTTATATTTATTCAGCACTCACCATGTGCCAGACACTTTCCTTGCATTATCCCAATCAATTTCTCTACCCAACTTATCACCATTTCACAGATGGGGAAACCAAAGCTCAACAGTTGAATTAACTTACTCAAGCCCACATAGCTAGTGGTAGTTGGCTGAGCAGGAACTTGAAACCAGATCAGTCCCTGCCAGGGCCCGTACTTGTAATCACTTTTCTCAATTGCCTCTTTCTCTGGTTGCCATTTAATACCAGGCTATTAGAATGTGTCATGTCAAAATAGGCATAATGCAAACCGTCAAAATAAGGCATTCCATGGAGAAGTTTGCAAAGGAATCGTGACCGAGTATGGACCTCAGCCAGGTTGAAATTTCTGTGCTTTAAGACACAAAGAACATCGCAGATATTTTTTTCCTTAACAGACTTCATGATAAGTTTGTAGTGTATCATTGACCTAAGAGAGGACAATAACAATCCAGAAGGGCACTTTCATTTCTAGAATATTCTAAAAATAATCTATTTGATTAATAGCTATGTCCATGGAGAATAGAAGTCCACACTGTGGCCGAGGACAGGGATACAGTTCTTACCCTCCCTTCCCAGGTGTTTCTCAAACTGATCCACTTAGTTGGATCACCTACTTATTTCGACTTTTTCATTTAACCTTTATGTATCCCTGGGATTTAATTTATTCAGGGTGTATAACCTCAGCTCGTAGGATGTTTTTTCCCAAAGCAAGATAGAGATAACCATTTCTCTCAGAAATAAATCTTGGTGGACTTTGTACTGCAGTTTAAGATATTTACAAGTCTTTGAGATAAACACTCAATTAAAGTATGGCAACAAAGGTCATCTTGAGGCCCAGGGACCCTGTCACTATCCTTACATCACTCAGTTATCCAGTTCAGAGAATGGGAAAGCTCTGGGGGTGGTGACTAGGTGCCTCAATGCGATGCTTAGGTGGTGTTAACTCAGGGCAGTTAAATAACCCATTAGTTGGGGGCAGGAGAAATGGGAATTGAATTGATTGATCTATGTACTCAAAAATTCGGCTTTGGGAGCTGCAAGTTTTTCCTTAAAGAAAAGAAACAGTGTTTCTTATTGAGTTCTTATTGAGATAAGGACTCATCTATCTGAGACATAACAGTCTTTCTTAGAGGGTAATGGACAGAGTTTACTTACCCTAACTTTTGATTGTGTTTTCCGAGCATAACAGTTTATAAACATTTGGGTAGAAAATTTCAAGTATAGTGTTGTAGATCAGGGGTCCCCAGCCTCCGGGCCATGGACCAGTACTGGTCCATGGCCTGTTAGGAACTGGGCTGCACAGCAGGAGGTGAGCGACAGGCAAGCGAGGGAAGCTTTGTCTGTATTTACAGCCGCTCCCCATCGCTCGCATTACCGCCTGAGCTCCGCCTCCTGTCAGATCAGCGGCAGCATTAGATTCTCGTAGGACCATGAACCCTACTGTGAACTGTGCATGCGAGGGATCTAGGCTGCACGCTCCTTATGAGAATCTAATGCCTGATGATCTGGGGTGGCGCTGAGGCAGTGATGCTAGCGCTGGGGAGCGGCTGCAAATACAGATTATCATTAGCAGAGGCCTGACTGCACAGAGACCATAATATATCAGTTGCTTGCAGACTCACATCAAAACCCTGTCAGTGAGTGGCAAGTGACAATTAAGCTGCATCTGGTGGCAGGCTTTAGAGCGGCAAGTGAGTTGATGTACTTCAATTGTACAGCTACATCTGGTGGCAGGCTTTAAGTCAGAAATGACACTTACTGTAGCCCATGTGTCCCTCCCATTATGTTATTTATCACTTCTGTCCGCACCTCTTTCCCACACTGTGCACTGGTGTCAGTCACAGTTTCGGTAAGACCACAAGCTAACCCTAGCCAAAATGAGTAAAAAACAAATGTCGCTGGAGAGCTCCTTTGAAAAGGGGGAAAGACCCAATGATGAGACAGCAGAAGACTCTAAGACTGCCCGCAAAAAGAAAGCTGCATTTAAAAGGATATACCAAGAGTCCTACTTAAATTATAAGTTCATTTGCAACAGGTGGTTCACATTCTCCAAGCCCGCTTTGTATAATATGTGGTGCCCGGCTATCCAGCGAAGCCATGAAACCTTCAAAACTGCTTCGCCACATGGAGACCAAGCACCCTGCGTTAAGAGACAAGCCTTTGGAGTTTTTCAAAAGAAAAAAGCGTGAACACGAAGAACAGAGCAATTATTGAAGGCCACCACTTCATCAAATGTGTTTGCACTGAGAGCATCATTCTTAGTGGCTAACCGCATTGTTAAAGCTAAGAAGCCCTTTACTATTGGTGAAGAGTTGATCCTGCCTGCTGCTAAGGATATTTGTCATGAACTTTTAGGAGAGGCTGCACTTCAAAAGGTGGCACATGTTCCTCTTTCTAGCACCATAATTAGATGAATTGATGAAATAGCAGAATATATTGAGGCACACTTGTTAGGATTTATGAGTCACCATGGTACGCAATCCAGGTTGATGAGTCTACCAATGTTGACAACAAGGCAACAATGTTTGTTTTTGTACGATATATTTTTCAGAAGGATGTGCATAAGGATATGTTATGTGCACTTTTGTTACCAACCAACACCACAGTTGCAGAACTATTCAAGTCTTTGAATGATTACATATCAGGAAAACTGAACTGGTCATTTTGTGTCAGTAAATGCATGCATGGACGGAGTGGCTACCATGACTGGATGGCTTTCTGGTTTCACTACTCGGGTCAGAGATGTCGCTTCTGAATGTGAGTCTACGTGCTGTGTCATCCATAGAGAAATGCTGGCTAGCCGAAAAATGTCACCTGAACTTAACGTTTTGCAGGATGTGATTAAAATTATCAACCACATTAAAGTACATGCCCTTAACTCACGTCTGTTCACGCAGCTCTGTGAGGAGATGGACACAGAGCACACACATCTTCTCTTATACACAGAAGTGAGATGACTTTGTAAAAGTAAATCACTGGCCAGAGTTTTTGAGTTACGAGTGCCGTTCCAGAGATTTCCTTTAGAAAAACAGTCACCACTGGCAGCACATTTCAGTGACTCAGAATGGGTCGCAAAACTTGCTTACTTGTGTGACATATTCAACCTGCTCAACGGACTCAATCTGTGACTTCAGGGGAGAACAACAACTGTGTTCAAGTGATCAGATAAAGTGGCTGCATTCAAAGCCAAACTGGAATTATGGGGGCGATGAGTGAACATTGGGATTTTTGACATTTCAAACATTAGCAGAGATTTTGAAAGAGACTGAGCCAGGACCTTCTTTCTCCCAGCTGGTGCATGATCACCTACCTCAGCTTTCAAAAGAGTTTGAGCATTACTTCCTGACCACAAAAGACCCCTGAACTGGGAAGGCATGGATCCGCAACCCATTTATGAATAAGCCAGGTGAATTGACTTTGTCCGTGCTAGAAGAGGATTAACTGCTTGAGACCACAAATGACGTTGGCCTTAAAAGTACGTTTGAGACAACTTCAAATCTCCATACGTTCTGGATTAAAGTCAAGGCAAAATATCCTGAGATTGCCACAAAAGCACTGAAAAGCCTGCTTCCATTTCCAGCATCCTATCTTTGTGAAGCAGGGTTTTCTGCAGTGACAGCGACCAAAATGAGATCACGGAGTAGACTGGACATGAGCAACACACGTCGGTGTCACTGTCTCACATCACCCCAGATGTGACCATCTAGTTGAAGGAGAACAAGCTCAGGGCTCCCACTGATTCTGCATTAGGGTGAGTTGTATAATTATTTCATTATATATTACACTGTAATAATGATAGAAATAAAGTGCACAGTAAATGTAATGCGCTTGAATCATCCTGAAACCATCCCCCCGCCTCCCCCACCTCCCTGGTCCATGGAAAAATTGTCTTCCACGAAACCGGTCCCTGGTGCCAGAAAGGTTGGAGACCGCTGTTGTAGATGATGATGATAATAATAATAATAATAATAATAGCTACAGATTCCTCCCAAACTCGCATACATGCACCTTTGCAGTGTGAACTCGCTGCCACTCCTGGCAAGAGTTGGAGTCACTTTCTGTACCCGCTTGAATCTGACTGGACTTCTGGCTTTCTTTGACCAGTAGAATGGGGCAGAAGTGATGATGTTGTAGGAGTTCCACGTCTAGGCTGCAAGAGATCTTATAGTTAATCTTCTCATGCTTTTCCTGTTCTGAGGTCTCCATGTGAAAAAGCTTAGGCTAGCCTTCTTGAGGAGAAGAGAACATGGAGAGCAGAGACGTTCCAGCTTTGGCTCTATAACGTAACCTGCCTGCCCACAGCCCATTCAACTCCCTTTGATTCACCAGCTGCCTCTGGAATCACCCAGTTGACCCACGGACTTGTGAATAATAATAAAATGGTTGTTATTATAAACCTTTAGTTTGGGTATGGTTTTATGCAGCCATAGATAATGGTCATATATAGTGTCATCCTAATTCAGATACACACTTTATTTTTTTTTAATATTTATTTATTTGGCTGCTCTGGGTCTTAGTTGCAGCACATGGGATCTTTGTTGCAGCATGCAGGATCTTCGTTGCGGCAGGCGGGATCTTTAGTTGCGGCATGCGTGATCTAGTGCCCTGACCAGGGATCAAACCCGGCCCCCTGCATTGGGAGCACGGAGTCTCAACCAGTAAACCACCAGGGAAGTCCCCAGATATACACTTTAAAAACATAAGTGTATGTCTGGATGGTGGGATTATAGGTGATTTTAATTTTCTTTTTTATACTTTCATATATTTTCTAATGAACTTGCCTTACTTTAATAATAAGATTAATAATAAATGATATTGAACATAATACTGAGTTTTTTAAAAGGGTCATTTCAAGCAACTAGTAACTGATTGGGCAACTCAGTCACTTTCTTTAGGGAGTCCTTAGAACTATATGTTCCAGTTATCCATTTTTGTCTAACAAACCACCCCAGAACTTAATGGCAGAAAACAACAACCATTTTATTATGCTGATGATTTTGTGGATCAGAAATTTGGCCCGGGCATAGTGAGAGAGGCTTATCTCTGCGTCTTGATGATTGAAGTCTCATCTGGGGTACTCACATGGCAGGAAATGGTTGAGAAAGCTCGCCTGGGGTCATGTGCCCAAGGGCCTTGGTTCTAGCTGTAGGCTGGTTGCCTTACTTCTTCTGTGTGTTGTGGCTGGTGGAGCTGGAATGTTTAAGAGGGCTTCTTCAGTCACATATCTGGTGCTTGAGCAGAGACACGTGAAATATCTGGGGCTGGCCAGGGCTCACTCTCTGTCTCCTCAAGGCTTTTCCACATGTCAAGTTTGAGCAGCAAGGTAGTAGTGTAGTCAGTGTAGCCAGATTTCTTACTCGATGGCTGGCTTCACCCAGGGTAAACATTCTAAGAGGTGAAAACTGTAATCCTTCTTATGACCTAGTCTTAGGAGACTCAGAACGTGACTTCTGTTGCATTTAATTGGTTGAGCAAGTCACTAAAGCCAGATCAGATTCCAGGGGAGGAGGATTACTGCTCAATAGGGTGGTAGCAAAAAAGTTATGGCTATCTTAAGGCTACCAAAGTCCACCCTCTGGCCACAAATTATATACATGCCTCCCACAAGCAAAATACACTCACTCTTTTCCAAGGACTCCCCCTCCCAAATTACATCATATTACAGCATTGACTGTCAAGGATCTCTTTACTGAAATCAGATCTGGATGTGGATGAGTCTCATTGGATGTGAATCACTGAGTGCAGCTACTTGGGTACAGGTTCTTCTTGATCTGAAGACCTGTGAACTACAGAAACAAGCTGTTTTTACCTACACACTCTCAACACCCAGTGGTGAGAAAGGCACAGTATTGCCACAGTAGATACTTCTGTCCCAAAAGGAGGGATGTAGAGGGCCCATGGCAGTCACTGCTTATAGCATTTCTGAAATCCAGCCACGTACATGTCATCAGTGATTCTTCTTGGAACAGGGAATGTGTGGAATGAATGTTTGTGTCCTTCCAAATTCGTATGTTGAAACCCTACCCCTCACTGTGTGATAATATTGGGAAGTGAGGCCTCTGGGAGATGATAAGGTCATGAAGGTCAGTGTCCTTATAAAGGTCATGAATCGGTCACCTCAGGGAACTCTCTCACTCATTCTGCCATGTGGGAACACAGCGAGAGGCCTGCAGCCAGGAAGGGGGCCCGCACCTGACCATGGTCTCAGACTTCTAGCCTCCAGAACTGTGAGAAATAGATTTCTGTTTATAAGTCACTCAGTCTATGGTACTTTGTTAGAGTGGCCTGAACTGCCTAAGACAAGGAATATTCCCTTGATTGGGGTTCAGTGCTACTTCCTGGGAATAACTCCTGCTTTGGAAATTATTTCCTTTGTATCCGCAGATTGTATCAGGCCTCCCTGGGTTTGAATTCTGACTCCACATTTACTAGCTATGTGACTATACAAGTTATTTTATCTCTCTGAACCTAAAGTTTATCATCTATAAAAAGCATATAGGGCTTCCCTGGTGGCGCAGTGGTTGAGAGTCCGCCTGCCGATGCAGGGGACACGGGTTCGTGCCCCGGTCTGGGAAGATCCCACATGCCGCAGAGCGGCTAGGCCCGTGAGCCATGGCCGCTGAGCCTGTGCGTCCGGAGCCTGCGCTCCGCAAGGGGAGAGGCCACAACAGTGAGAGGCCCGCATAACGCAAAAAAAAAAAAAAAAAAAAAAAAAAAAGCATATAGTAATACCACCTTATAATATTATTATGGAGATTAAATAAACCACTATATGTACTTACCATGGTACCTGGCATCCAACAACTGTTAGTTTTCATCTCTCTGTGACATTATGTTGAGCAGTGGAAAAATTGTCACAGGCCTTGAGAAGACCACAGGAACTCCCTCAAACAGAGACCACATTGGGGGAATCTCCTATAGAACTACTGAACCATGAATTGGGGCATGTTCCACACAATTGTTGAATAATGGACTTTTATTGCAGAGAGGAAACTTTGAAAGAATCTAATTAGCTCAGTTACCAAAAGAGAATACCAAAGGCTTCAGAACTTACCATGCCTGATGTCACTGGATGCTGTTCTTTAGCCTCTAGGGACATTGTTTCATGGACTACAAGTTTCAGTATAACTTTATCCTTTCATCTGCCATAAAAAAGCTGTTGTGAACAGAATTCCAAGTGTAGAGAATGGCACCAAAATTCGTCTGACCCGGCTGAAATGTTTGACCCCTGCCATCTGGCTCAGAGTTGAGCAGTTGTTCAGAAGCCTCCATAGATTCAAGAAGTTGACTGAGACCTTGAGGTTGCAACACAGTGAGAGGAGGATATGGTATTTAATGTCAACAACTGAATGCAGAAAAGGAAGCCTGCGTCTGGTTGGCGTGGCTCTATGGTCTTGTAACACAGCCCTACTGAAAAAGCCAATGAGACGTGATCTCAAGCACAGTGTTTGGATCATTATATGAGGTGATTTAAAGAAATTCCATTGCACTTATAAATAAATGCTCATGAATAAGAAGGGAAATCAAAAAATTGAAAAATGTATTCTAAGTTTTCTTGTAAAGCTACCTCCCCCACCCGCCCTCCTTTTTTTTTCCTACTGGAACGGTATGCAGTGAGACAGATAGGTAGTCAGCAAACACAGCCAGCAGTGCCAGTGCTCCGTCCATATACCCTGAATCCCTTTACTACATCATCTTCCATCCCTTTGTCCCTTTACTGTCTTCATGTACTCTGGCTCCCCCTGAGTTTACCCTTCCCATATCCAGCACCAGGATCTCTTTTTTGGAGGACTGCACACAGACTGCTGCTGCCTACTTTGCTGGTGTAGACGAAGAGCTAAAGTGCCTGGGAATTTACATACCCTTGGGGGCAGCCCCTCACCAGTGGCTGAGTGGAGTACAGTACTCTTAAGAACAAGTCTGAGGAGCAACATCCACTATCTATAGACGCCTCCCCGCCCCCCCACCCCCTGCAGCATTAAGCCAAAGTTACTTTCTGTGGGAGTTTGCTTGATATTTTGCCTTTGCTTGGCCTCCTTATCTTCACAGTCTCACTTTCCATGACCCTCCCAGTTTTTTTAGGGAGTATTTTTTAACATTTTCACCTGAATCTTTCACCTGACTCTGTAAAAGTTTTTATAACAAATCATTTTCACCTGAATCTTCATCTCAGAGTCTGCTTCTGGAGAACCTAACCCACAGATAGCGTGGAAGATGTCAAAATTACCTTTGAAAATCCATTATGTCTCCCATAAGTACAAGAAACATGGCTTATGTATACAATCCTAAAAAGTAGATTTTGCACACTAAACTTTGGGAACGACTAAAATATATAAAGCAAGGAGTAAAATAAGATTCTGTATGGAGATATCTGGGTCCTTAAGAGAGTTTGCAAATCTCAGGCAGTAAATGAAGATGGATGGAGAAATCTAAAGGGTTCTGCTTGACTACATGGTTTATTTCATTATGTCTTAATATTAAGCCTCTATAACTTGAATACATATTAATAGATTTGCTTGTGTTATTGTTGAGAAGGTTAAACAAGGTTATATGGGGAGATCAGCTTCTAAAATCAGCAGGGAATTTAAATGCACATACAATGATGATATTAACCTGTGTCTTTTGAACTTTATTTATTCACAACATATATATTGAGCAAGTTCTATGTGTTATGTATTATTCACATTATTCTAAACACCGGGAATATAGTAGTAAACAGAACAGACAAATCCTTGCCTTCATGAAGCTTGCATTTTAGTGGGGGAAGAGATAGCAAACAAGTTATTATATTATATGTCACAATGGAGAGAACCACTATGAAGAAGAATAAATCAGGGTAAGGTAGGTAGAAAGTTCCAGGGAAGGGGTGCTTTTTTATTTGAGTAGTCAGCGTGGGCCTCACTGAAAAGGTGACATTTGGATAGAGACCTAAAGGAGGTGAGGAAATGAGGCATGCTGATATCTGGTGAAAGATCATTCCAGGTAGAGGGAAGAGTGTGATGGACACAGGTCTTCTTCTAGGGGAACATAACTGGCTACAGTCAGGTTGCCACTGTCTGGATCCACAACCACATTAACATGGAGGTCACTCTTCTCCTGAGCCTCTCCCAGCCAGTGACTGAGCATAATTGGGTACTAATTCAAGACTATTCCATGAGATGGGAAACACCTCTGACAGGCAACTGTGACTCGAAGACAACCCATTGGCCTACCGGAAGCTTCCTTAGGACTGTGCTGCAGTCTGAAACCTTCCTATGCAATCCTCTTGGCTTTCTTTCTCCTTCACAGGTGCCAGCCTGGCATTGTGGTCAAAGGCCCTTCCCACCTTATCCCTCTCCATCCCTTTTATCCTTCACCCACATTTCCCCACAGGACATTTCTTGCTCATCTGATTCCATCTTGACATCTGCTCTTGGAGGGTCCAAAAAACACAAACAACAGATGTGAAAGACTGAGGCAGGAGCGTGCTGACGTGGTTGAGGATCATCATGGCCAGCGTGGCAGGAGAAGAGTTAGAAATGGGGAGGCTAGTAGGGAATGAGAAGAGAGACCGAGCAGGAGGCCAAGTCCTCAGGGTCTGGCAGCCTTCTTAAGGACGTAGAGTTTTACTCTAAGGCAGGGACACCTTTGGAGGATTTTGAGCAGTGGAGAATGTGATCTAACATTTTAAAAGGACCATTGTCACTGCTGCATTGAGAACAGATCATAGGAGGATAGGGCAAAAGCAGGGAGACCAGTTTGGGGGCCACTGAAGAGTTCAGACAAGAGATGATGAGCTTTGCAGGAGGTGGGTAGTGGAAGAGGTAATGAGCCATGGATGGACTCTGAATGTATTTGAAGGTAGAGCCAAAAGGATTCGCTGATAGTTTAGGCATGAGGTGTGAAAGAAAGAGGAGCCAAAGATGAAACCAAGAGTCTTGGCCTGAGCAAGTAACATTAGCATTTACTGAGACAGGGAAGACTAGATATTGTGAAATATTATTATAGATTTCGTAGTTTATACTGGTTTCTCCCACCTGTGTGCTGCCAGTGGTGCTTTGCTGATATTTCTTTTCTTTACAAATCACACTCTTCATACAGTGGTTGCTGCTGCTACCATCGCTACCTATCAGTGAATGTGTCCTTATTGCCTACTCCCAAAACCATTACAGATATATACAGTATTAAAATAAATAAATATATATGTGTATTTATATTTCCTATCTCTCTCAGTTAATTCTTACAACGATCTCATTAGAGCAGCCCTAGGTTGTTGTTGTTTTTCTTTTTGAGGTCTAAGGTTATATCAAGAGTTAGTGCCAGACTCAGAACGGAATCCAGGCTGGTGTGACTCTAATGCTGTGCTCTTCATTATGCTGTGTGCTTCCTCCTGCCCTGTGTGGCCCTTCTGTGACTGTTTTGTGTTCACTACCATATCCCTATCAGTCTGTATCTTGAGAACAGGATGGCATTCTAATCAGCTTTGTATATGCCACTTCAACTCCTGTTTCCTTGCATAGCATAGGTCCGATAATTTCTTGTGGCATTTTGTGACTTGTGTGTCCCGGACCCTCTCCTACCCACCTTGTAAGTGACTAATGAAACTTTTTGGGAATTCTTACAGATGACCATATCTGTTGGCCTAATAATATCCAGTGGCTTCCTTGCTTGCCCCTTACCCATCTGGCACTGTTTGGCCCCACTCCAAACTTGGTCCTTGGACTTGAACCCCCAGGTGTCTCTGGGCTCCATCTGCCCCCGAAACATCAGGGAGAAGACCCTGTGTGAAACCTAGGACCCTAACATCTCACTAGTCATGATGCTAATGTTCTCGTTAAACAGAGATTTAGGCACATTCCATTATTTGCATAGACATTCTATTTCCCAGAATATCTGAAGGGCTCCCTTTAGCCAACGGAGTTACAACTTGAAAACACTTATACTATTTGACATATATGAATTATACAAGCAGGTTGGGTTTCAACTGCAAAAGAAAAGCCAGCACAGCAAAAAATTGACTAATTGCTGAAACACTTTTTCCTATCCATTCACAATCTTTTATATAAACTTGAATGTTAACTTCTAATTATTTGACAACAAAATGCATTTGCAAAGATCCACCTTCAAAATGGCCAGCACTTTCTGACACTCTCTAGCTAATAATAACTCTGGACTGTAGACATCTGATCAGAATTAATTGTGGCAGACTGGAGTCCTGCAAATGTTAAAAGTCTTTAGTTTTACAGACCAATAGATATTATGGTTCAGCAGCTCTGCATTATTAGTAGTAAGTTCCTTGAATCTCAAGGGAGGCGGCACAACAGACCATTGTAACCTTTATAAACTAAATTAGAATTAGGGATTGTGCTTGTTGATTGTGAGCATTAAGAACAAGATATAGAATAAAAATAACACCCTCTTTTATATCTACCAAACAATTTAATATATAAAAAGCTTGCTTTGCCTGAGAAGTAAGAATAAAGCAGTCAGCCAAATATAAAATATCCATCATATGCAGGGGAAATATCTGACAAGTTTAGGGAGTAGACTGACAAAGACAAAACCCTATTAAAAAAGGTCAGAGCATAATTCTAGTGGATAGAATATGGGCCAAGAAGACATTAGTCTCCAAATCAAGGTGAAGGTTTGTAGCATAAGTCATATCTAAACTTCTAAAGGACTGAGGAGCTAGGATTTCTACATGTTACTGGTTCTTCCTGTATGTTATTTGTTCACATTACAAGTGGAACAGCTTTATTATTGGGGACATATCATAAAATGAATATGTAGAATTTTCCATGGGTGGATTGTCAACACTTAAAATGGTCAGACTGCCTCAAGCTGGGATAGAGCAGAGGGTGGTGTGTGTGGGGAAGGGGTGTTAGGTGGGGTGAGAAAGAAACTTGAGAGACTTGGCGTGTGTCAACAGACCATGGCAAGAAGCAAGAAGTAGCTTCCAAAAACTGTTAAATTAGATTGGATTGGTAGAAATGAAGGAATCTATTATCATCTTTAGCACAAAGAGCACCCCAGTACACAGCTGTTGACCAGCTATAGGTTATTCTTAGTGTCTCAGAGACAGTAAGATATTCATATCAATTTTTCATTCATTTAGCATCATTTATTACGGGCCCTTCATGTATTAAGTATTGCATTAGAATGCTAGGGCAAGGCTGGCAAGTCCTGGTACTAGTGCTGGTACTTGCTCATTGTTCCCACGGGAAACATCACCAATCAATGACAACATTACTTCCACTGCTTTTGGTCATGGCCTCAGCATCTTTTTTAGCACAGATATGTTTACTCACTACTGTCAGAGACCACATGGAGGCTAATCAAGTAACAGAGTGAAAGCTAGAATGAAGTTAGACAGGTGGGGATAGAGAAATGAATAAATTTGAAAGGTACTAAAAAGGTAAAAGAGACGGGGCATTATCAATGACTGAATGTTGTCTGGGGATGCAAGTTGCTGGGACAAAGTCAAGAATGACATTAAGGTTTCTAGCTTGCTCAACTAGATGAATGGTAACACCATTCGTTGAGATTTATGAGGAGGAAAAACATCTGTAGGGAGAAAGATAAGGTCCACTTAAAGTACTTTGAGTTTTAGGTTCCCGTGTGCCCTCCAAACAGAGAGTAAGACATTGGATATTTGGGTCTGTAATTCACATGCACACAGCTAATGAAACAGTATAGGGGAGTTCTTATAACACATGGACACTGGAGTCCCATTATTTGGGTTTGAATCTTCACTCCAAAGGGCACCAGCTGTGTGATCTTGGTCACGTTCCTTAATATATCTTTACCCTTTCTTTCCTCATTTCTAACATGGAGATAACAATAATATCTATCTTACAGGATCATCTTGAAGACTAAATGAATGCCTGGCAAACACATAGTGAGCACTCTGTGAATGCTAGCTCCCGTCATCACTGTCATTGAATCTAAACAGCGCTAAGTGTTTGTAGAATGAACGAATCAGAGATCATCCAGAGAAAGTGTACAGAATGTGAAGATAAGAGGAATAAGAATAGGAACATGATTTTATCATTCCTTAAGTGGTTAGTAATCTAGTTGGATGAGAATTCAAGTACTTTAGAATGTACTTGAATGAACAAAGAAGATCCAGAATTCAAATGGTATATTCTTATCAGGAACACAGAAAAGAGAGTCAGGTCCCAGACCAAAAGATTGAAGAGCATGTGGGTCAGATAATCTTGAATGAGTTAGGTCCTTCTAAAGGCACTTGTGTGTCCAAAAGGCAAGTGTTGGCTACCAAACACCAATGTTTGGTTAAAAGGCAAGAAAAGAAAGCAAGAGGCAAGGTTTTGTTGATAACAGTTTGGCACAGTTGCAGCAAGCAGTATGGTGGCCAAAGGAGCTATTTCCATGTCACTGGAAATAACAACATGAATCCACAAATCTGGTGTTCTCCCACAATAAACATGCTCCTGAAAAGATGTGTGAGAATCACGACATTGTATATCTGTGTTTTAAAACATATTATGTCACTGTAATATATTTTGTTAGTTACTAATATAACTGGAGTAGCAAGGTTTATAGAAGCCAGTGCTAGTGACTGACACTGCCATCCCACAGGTTCTCGAGCCCAAAGCCCTCAAGTCATCCTTGATTCCTCTCTTTGCTCTTCACTTCCTGCATCAATTCATTGGGTCCTGTTGACTCTTTAAGTTCCAAGGACATCTCACATCCATTATCCTTTCTTCATCTCTCCACTCTTATCCCCCTGGCGCAAAGCAGCATCTTCTCTCACCTGGGCAGCCTATAGTAGTCAGCAGTCTCCCTGCTTCTCCATGTAGTTCGTTCTCAGAATCACACCATATAACTCCCCAGCTTAGAGTAAAATCCAAATTCTTACCTGTAAGGCATTGTGTGACCTAGCCCCTGCCTACCTCTTGCATTTTTCCCTCTTTCCATCTTCTACTATGCTTCAGCCTAAGTGGCTGCCTTACTTTTCTCAAATGCACCAAGCTCTTTCCAGCCTGAGGAATTGTACACCATCTGTTCCTCCTGTGAGACCTCTAGATTTTCAGAAGACTGATTCCTTCTAGTCATCGAGGTTCTCATTTCAACTGTGATCCCTTCAGGGAGTCTACTCTGAACTCTCCCTCTATAAGACACTCCCTCTATACAGCCCCATTTCCCTGATCACTTTCTAAGAGATCTTGTTCAGTTGTCTTCCTTGTACTTTTCTGATATTTTCTTCTTGCTTTATTTGTGACTTTTTGTTACTGGCTCCCCCACAAGAGTGGAAGTTCCATGACAGTGGAGACCAGGGCTGTGGCCAACTTATCCACTGGGCACAGGGGGCACAGAACCTAGCACCCATGATGCTTTTAGGGGCCCATGAAAATGTTTTAATTTCTTTAAAAATTAGAAGAAACATGAATGTAATAATAATGAACATAAAATAAAGAATTCATTGCGGATTAAATTTATTTTTAAACACAATCATAAAATATAATTTTTAATATTTTTTATGGAGGAAGGAGCCCATAAGGCATAAGGCAGCCATGGTGGGAACCCTGTCCATCTTGTTCACTAGTGGGTCTTCAGGACCTCGAACTATACCTGGCACATAGTAAGCCCTCAAAATGAATTCGCTGTCCAGATAAATGAAATAGCTTGAAAACTTTGGGGTCTGGCCTAATAGAACTCAGGTTGTGTGTGTGTGTGTTTTGGACACCTTTTGTTTGCCGCTCTAGATCTACTCTCTGCCCTTCTCCATTTGTCTCTGGGCCTGAGGAAGCTGATCTGTATATATACCAATGGCTTCAGGTTGGATTCAGCCAAGGGGAGGCATCATCATGAGATCTGAGGATGGGAGGACAGTGAGGTCTCAGTATTTATTCCTGGAGTTCCCTCCCTGCTGATCGAAATGGACCTCATTCCCCCATTACTCTAATGACCAATGATAATAATAATAACAATAATTGATGTTTATTGAGAATAAATCTGGTGTTGATGTTTTTATGTAGCAAAATGGTATGATAGTATGATGCAACAGCCTTTACTTCATACTTGAATTTTGCAGCACAAAAATGTAGACTTCATCAATTTCCTCAAAGATCTCCTTATACTTTGACATTTATATTGTTTTCTTTAGGTGTCCCTTTTCTATCACCATGCTTTAAAGCTTTTGCTTCTATTGTTAACAGGTCTAGCTTTGCTAGATTCTCATTTATCAGTGGATGTAGTATGAGATTGAGCAACGTTCCAACGTCACTATCATTAACTTTGTGAAATCTCGACTCTTTTGCAGTAGGTGATTTCATGAGGAACATGTTTGCTCTGGTTCCTCTGAACCTAGCCCAATTACTATGTCATGATACTGTGGGCCTTTAGTGTTAAGTGGCTTTTGTTTCTGCAAGAATGACTAATATCCTGTTTCTTGAGCTGTATAAAAGAATCCACATAGCACTTAAAAAAACACTTTAGTTTCTACAGGAAAATATTTTTTTCATGATAAAAATAGACATATGGTAAAACCTAAATTCTTTCAATAAGTAAACACTTTGTGGTTCCTAGTTTCTAGAGCATAAATAGTATATGTTTCTGCTTTGTCATCTGCCTTTGTTCTTATCTTATTTTTTATTTCCACTTTTTCTCTAGAAAATCAAAATTTCAGAGTGTACAAAATATAAAGCTAACATCTACAAGTCATTTTAAAGGTAAAAAATGGAAAATTATATGAGACAATATACATACATGTATTTTCAAAAGTATTTCAAATTAATGACTCAGATAAATTTGGTTTTAATATATAACAATATTAGCCCTAATGGCTAAGTTCATTATAATAATCAGTATATAAATTTCATGGTAATATGATAAGTGCTTGTGAGATAAAATGTGAGATAACTAACTCACTCATTTTCGCATTTATTTTAGACAAGGATTTTTGTCATATTTCTAAGTAGCTTGCAGCTGTATAGGTTAGTTCTGGTTATTCCTTCATTTTATCAGCTATCTGAACGGCAGTTATGTTCTATAATACTCGCAAATTCATTTGCTTTGCTAATCCATATAAACTATATCTCATGCATAACCATTGGCACATAATCACGGTAAAACTTAGATAATTGTTGGAACATCAACATTTAATTGTGATTATTATTATTGTCTTAATGGTGCTTTTGCATGGTGTTTCATCAGCACCTCTGGTCTGAGAAGGCCCAATTTGACCCTCTATCTCAGCTGCTTTCCTTCCTCAGTGGTGCCCCTTCAGTAGAATGGCACCCTGATCTTTGCAGGTCCTCAGAGTAAGCATTCCTGAGTCATCTTCCATTTGTTCCTCTACCCCATCCCCACTACTCCTCCTCCTTCCCCCTAATCCTTCATCTAAGAAGTCACCTGATCCTGTTGTTTCTTTCCAGAATGGGAAAAGGGAGGAACATTTCAGACAAGGAGCTGTGGAGAGGTGTGGCTTGTTTGAAAACTGATGCTCAGTGTGGACCAAGTACTGCGTCATGGGGGAGAGTGGTGGTGGGAGATGAGCAGGTTGAGGAAGACCATGCAGTGCCTTGAAGGTCTTGATTAGGAACTTGGATTTTGTCCTTTACACAGAGCAGAGTCACTGGGAAAAAGACAGACAAACAACAACAGAAAAATGCAGAGTTGGGAATCAGCATACTATCTGCATTGAAAGGAAGGTAAGGGAGTTTCAGGTGCTGATAAAACAGTAATTGACTGGAAGACAGGGAACATGGGCTCATGAAGGAAGGAAGGAAGCTGAAGGTATGGAGAGGGAGAGGGCCATATCAGGAAAGGAAGGAGGAATGCCAGAGAGCAGTTTAGAAGGAATGAAGAAACAGGACAAGTAGAGAATTCAAGGTGGTGGTCAGACAGAAATTTCAGAATTGAAGTTTTGAGAAGAGTATGACCCTGGGAGTCATGCTGAATATTACTGAAATAGATGAGGACACGGAGCTGGGAAGCTAGGACTTTGGTGGGGTCCTTAGTGGGGATATTGACATTACATTACTGGGTGATGGTAGCATTCAGAGTGGAAAGGAAATCCTCAACATACAGAGGAATGTGAAGTGGATGCCAGTGGATGCTGGGAATGGGGCAAGGCAAAAGAGCTTATTGGTTGAGAGCACTGGCTGGGCTTGAATCCTGGCTCTGCCACTTTCTGATTGTGTGGCCCTGGGGAAGTTAGGGTCACCTCTCTGTGCCTCTCTTCTCTCATCTGCAAAATGGGGATCAAATAATAATAACTGTTTCACAAGACCACTGTCAACATTATATGAGATAGAGCCTGTAAAGCACTCAGAACACTGCCTAGCTCATAGTAGGTGCCCAGTCAATATTAGCCATTGTAACTCAGAGGAGGAGAAGTAAAGGCTGTTTTGGGGAAGGAGGCAGGATAATATTGGCTCTCCTTCCCAGTGAGGGGAAGGAAACAAGTGCCTGGGAAAAATATATCCATATTTAAAGGAAACTTGTAAGAAAAAAACCCAATCGTCATGTATAATAAGCATCACTGGAAATCTAAGGTAACTTTTTGGCAATAACCTGAGCTTCCAGAGTGCTCAGGGGAATGACAGCTGCCCAGAGGATTTGACTCGTGACCCGAGCTATGGAAGACAGTGATAAGAGATGCAGAGCGTTGGGATGTAGACATAAGGGACAGATGGGCTACTCAGCCTTGGAATTTCATATGGAACTCTAAAGAGGGGTGGTCTGTATGCTTACAGGATCCCATTCTATGGTTATGACCACAGTGGTTAGGCTGTAGGAGCCTCAGAATGGAGGTTTACTAGAATGCACTTTAGTGAGTGTTCTGAGCAGCCAGAGATGCTAGATTAAGATGTTGAAAATTGTATTCCCTTTGCTCTTGGAATTTGTCCTTCAAAGTTTGATTCTATCTGTATCTTAAACCTCACCATTTTACTTTGGGGTATTGAGTTCAGTCTGTAACTTACATCTTGGATGAAACTGCTTTGTCTTCCTGGTTGTAACTCTTGCCTCTTTGGGGAATGATTTGGCCACCCTTGCTTATGGCACAGCAGTCTCAGACTACTCTGTGTAACTCCTATCTTAGATTGGGTTCCCTGGGAACATACTTAAAGATGAAAAGTTGGGTGCAGAAAGCTCATTGGGGAGTGCTCTCTGGAGATAACCTGTATGGAGGCAAGGAAGGCAGGATTGGGCAGAGAGAGAAGCTGATGTGCAGTGAGGTTGCAACTGAGGCCTCAGCCAATCCTACAGGGATTCTAGAGGTGGCATGGCCCTTCAGAGTTGTCCCAGTTGAGGCCAAGGAGCCTGGTATTTGTATCCCATTGTTTGCCAGTCATTGACTGTGGGCTGCTTCCTAGAGTGGGCATTACATTGGGTGAGGTCCTTCCCTGAGGCTGAAGTAACGTTCCAGTGAGGAATGCTGTTAGAAGCCTTCCTTAGCTGACATTCCCAGCAGTTGAGGGATGGGTTTGTTGGCCCTGGAAAGCAGCCCTGGGTGGAGCATCACTTAGTGCCCATCCAGCTGGCCCCAGGTCCTTTAGAGTACAATAGTGTGGGTATGAGATGGGTGATGAAGAAAGAGAAAGAAAGCCAAACAGGGAAGGTAGAAGACTGAAGTCTTATTTTACATCCTTCATAGTTTTTCCCAGGTACACCCACAAGAGGCAAGGCCATAAACATCACAGAGAATCAAGACTGGTGTAACAAATGTGGAAATCACCGCCATGGGCCATGCAAGAAGGGGAGGAAGCGTGTATATCCTATACCACTCTCTCTATCCTTAGTTGCACATGTACACATCATATTTAAATATCTTTGGGGTCATCATTCCATTTGGCAGCACTACTGTGGAATTGCAAAGAAATTGATCTGCATATCACATGGGTGCTAATAATGAGGAGAATGAGCTTTTGGAAATTATCACAGAGTTAAGGGACTAATTGTGACCAGACTACTGTCTCCTCTAGAGAAATTACCCTTAGAGAAGAACGAGCAGTGCATTCTCCCATTAGGAGTATTTTTTAAAAGATAAGAGCTTGGTTACGTATTAAATTTAAGGTGATATAGGAAAATTTTTTTTTTTTTTTTTTTTTTTGCGGTACGCGGGCCTCTCACTGTTGCGGCCTCTCCCATTGCGGAGCACAGGCTCCGGACGCGCAGGCCCAGCGGCCATGGCTCACGGGCCCAGCCGCTCCGCGGCATGCGGGATCCTCCCGGACCGGGACACGAGCCCGAGCCCCCTGCATCGGCAGGCGGACTCTCAACCACTGCGCCACCAGAGAAGCCCGATATAGGAAAATTTTAAAGGCTAAAACATGGCAGCTCCATTCTAATATGTGGATTATTGGGACACCTGATAAAAAAGTAACGTCTGGGCTGTGCCAGGTTTGTAAAATTAATATCTACTGACTTGTTTGAAACATGCTCTTGTGAGTGATCATGTCTCCAGCAAGTTATTTGACTTTTTCTTAGCACCAAAAATGTGAATCTTTCACCATAGGGATCTAAAGATCTCCTTTTAGGGTCAATTATTTGAGTTACTACCCCAGGATTCCAGAAAATTATTGATTCCCTGACCACCATGAGGCAACTTTTGATATTTCCAATGCCAGAAGCAAAAGTCACAAAAGACTCCGCCCATTCACGCACTGGGAAATTATCTAAATGATGACAATTCTCTTATTCCCTGGGAGAGAATGAAGAAATAGTGAATATGTGTTAGAAAGAAACTTCAGATATACCCCTCTTTGTTAAAGTGTGAATTTCACTCTAAATATGCTCATCTCGTAAGTTGTAAGTTATTGCTAGAAAAAAATAGATAGAACCTGGCCATTCCCAAGTTTATGAGATCACGTAGTCTTTCCTGATGAAAAATTCCCTGCTCAACAACCAATTTGCCACTAATGATAATAAGGTCACCCAAGTGCACGGCTGTTGGGTTTCTGTGGTGTACACAATGACTGATTAAAATTACCCAAGGAAACCATGGAAGTGGGCTATTATACTGGTTGGAGAATTGTGCATAGAATGAAGCCTTAGGCATTGATAGGAGCTGGTTAGTCTGCCTGCCATTAATTAACAAGGGAAACCTCTCTTCTTTTAAATAATTTATATCTGCATCTAAAGTAGGTAATAGAAGGAGTATAATAATAAGGAAGCATTACTGCTCACGAGGAGGCCTTCTCCAAACACACTTTACCAGCGCAAGAAGTACCTGGGTTTGATCACAGTTCACTCTATGACAAAGCTCAGCCTAAACAATTGACTCTTCTGATGAGATTATTGAATAAGCCACTGAAACTAGTTAATCTACTAATCTAGGTATAAGGAGAATGTGGTGCTTTTATGTCTTTGTTGGGCAAACTGCATCAGAAATTTTTTGTTTTTTATTTTATAGTTTTCAAGAGAAAAGAAAGATACCTTTGACTTAGATCCTAGACCATTCCTTTTGTGCATTTGGCTTAAATACCTTGCAAAGCCATTGAAATAAGTGCCATTTTATTAAATGGGAAAAATGTAGATTGATTACATTCATATAAATAATAAATTTTCCAAACATCTAAACTATTTCTTGAGCTGCATTAATGCACATCTGCATTTCTCTTTAACATGAAACAGCTGTTGTATTTTTCATTTTATGGCATTTTAAAGAGAAGGAAACGATTGGAAACAAACATGAATCACAAGTCCCCACTACGTTTCATTAAAGACAATACCACATTAATTCCTATTGCTCCTGAGCCTGATGGAGAATGGAAACTTCCTTCATTTTTTTTTTTTTTTGCTTTATAACAAATTTAATCAGTTATACATATACATATGTTCCCATATCCCCTCCCTTTTGCGTCTCCCTCCCACCCTCCCTATCCCACCCCTCCAGGCGGTCACAAAGCACCGAGCTGATCTCCCTGTGCTATGCAGCTGCTTCCCACTAGCTATCTACCTTACGTTTGGTAGTGTATATATGTCCATGCCACTCTTTCACTTTGTCACAGCTTACCCTTCCCCCTCCCCATATCCTCAAGTCCATTCTCTAGTAGGTCTGTGTCTTTATTCCTGTCTTACCCCTATGTTCTTCATGACATTTTTTTCTTAAATTCCATATATATGTGTCAGCATAAAGTATTTGTCTTTCTCTTTCTGACTTACTTCACTCTGTATGACAGACTCTAGGTCCATCCACCTCATTACAAATAGCTCAATTTCATTTCTTTTTATGGCTGAGTAATATTCCATTGTATATATGTGCCACATCTTCTTTACCCATTCATCTGATGATGGACACTTAGGTTGTTTCCATCTCCGGGCTATTGTAAATAGGGCTGCTATGAACATTTTGGTACATGTCTCTTTTTGAATTATGGTTTTCTCAGGGTATATGCCCAGTAGTGGGATTGCTGGGTCATATGGTAGTTCTATTTGTAGTTTTTTAAGGAACCTCCATACCATTCTCCATAGTGGCTGTACCAATTCACATTCCCACCAGCAGTGCAAGAGTGTTCCTTTTTTTCCACACCCTCTCCAGCATTTATTGTTTCTAGATTTTTTGATGACGGCCATTCTGACTGGTGTGAGATGATATCTCATTGTAGTTTTGATTTGCATTTCTCTAATGAGCAAAGATGTTGAGCATCCTTTCATGTGTTTGTTGGCAGTCTGTATATCTTCTGTGGAGAAATGTCTATTTAGGTCTTCTGCCCATTTTTGGATTGGGTTGTTTGTTTTTTTGTTATTGAGCTGCATGAGCTGCTTATAAATTTTGGAGATTAATCCTTTGTCAGTTGCTTCATTGGCAAATATTTTCTCCCATTCTGAGGGTTGTCTTTTGGTCTTGTTTATGGTTTCCTTTGCTGTGCAAAAGCTTTTAAGTTTCATTAGGTCCCATGTGTTTATTTTTGTCTTTATTTCCATTTCTCTAGGAGGTGGGTCCAAAAGGATCTTGCTGTGATTTATGTCATAGAGTGTTCTGCCTATGTTTTCCTCAAAGAGTTTGATAGTGTCTGGCCTTACATTTAGGTCTTTAATCCATTTTGAGCTTATTTTTGTGTATGGTGTTAGGGAGTGATCTAATCTCATACTTTTACATGTCCCTATCCAGTTTTCCCAGCACCACTTATTGAAGAGACTGTCCTTTCTCCACTGTACATTCCTGCCTCCTTTATCAAAGATAAGGTGACCATATGTCCGTGGGTTTATCTCTGGGCTTTCTATCCTGTTCCATTGATCTATCTTTCTGTTTTTGTGCCAGTACCATACTGTCTTGATTACTGTAGCTTTGTAGTATAGTCTGAAGTCAGGGAGCCTGATTCCTCCAGCTCCATTTTTCGTTCTCAAGATTGCTTTGGCTATTCGGGGTCTTTTGTGTTTCCATACAAATTGTGAAATTTTTTGCTCTAGTTCTGTGAAAAATGTCAGTGGTAGTTTGATAGGGATTGCATTGAATCTGTAGATTGCTTTGGGTAGTAGAGTCATTTTCACAATGTTGATTCTTCCAATCCAAGAACATGGTACATCTCTCCATCTATTTGTATCATCTTTAATTTCTTTCATCAGTGTCTTATAATTTTCTGCATACAGGTCTTTTGTCTCCTTAGGTAGGTTTATTCCTAGATATTTTATTCTTTTTGTTGCAATGGTAAATGGGAGTGTTTCCTTGATTTCACTTTCAGATTTTTCATCATTAGTATATAGGAATGCCAGAGATTTCTGTGCATTAATTTTGTATCCTGCAACTTTACCAAATTCATTGATTAGCTCTAGTAGTTTTCTGGTAGCATCTTTAGGATTCTCTATGTATAGTATCATGTCATCTGCAAACAGTGACAGCTTTACTTCTTCTTTTCCGATTTGGATTCCTTTTATTTCCTTTTCTTCTCTGATTGCTGTGGCTAAAACTTCCAAAACTATGTTGAATAAGAGTGGTGAGAGTGGGCAACCTTGTGTTGTTCCTGATCTTAGTGGAAATGGTTTCAGTTTTTCACCATTGAGGACGATGCTGGCTGTGGGTTTGTCATATATGGCCTTTATTATGTTGAGGAAAGTTCCCTCTATGCCTACTTTCTGCAGGGTTTTTATCATAAATGGGAGTTGAATTTTGTCGAAAGCTTTCTCTGCATCTATTGAGATTATTATATGGTTTTTCTCCTTCAATTTGTTAATATGGTGTATCACGTTGATTGATTTGCGTATATTGAAGAATCCTTGCATTCCTGGAATAAACCCCACTTGATCATGGTGTATGATCCTTTTAATGTGCTATTGGATTCTGTTTGCTAGTATTTTGTTGAGGATTTTTGCATCTATGTTCATCAGTGATATTGGCCTGTAGTTTTCTTTCTTTGTGACATCCTTGCCTGGTTTTGGTATCAAGGTGATGGTGGCCTCGTAGAATGAGTTTGGGAGTGTTCCTCCCTCTGCTATATTTTGGAACAGTTTGAGAAGGATAGGTGTTAGCTCTTCTCTAAATGTTTGATAGAATTCACCTGTGAAGCCATCTGGTCCTGGGCTTTTGTTTGTTGGAACATTTTTTATCACAGTTTCAATTTCAGTGCTTGTGATTGGTCTGTTCATATTTTCTGTTTCTTCCTGATTCAGTCTTGGCAGGTTGTGCATTTCTAAGAATTTGTCCATTTCTTCCAGGTTGTCCATTTTATTGGCATAGAGTTGCTTGTAGTAATCTCTCATGATCTTTTGTATTTCTGCAGTGTCAGTTGTTACTTCTCCTTTTTCATTTCTAATTCTATTGATTTGAGTCTTCTCCCTTTTTTTCTTGATGAGTCTGGTTAATGGTTTATCAATTTTGTTTATCTTCTCAAAGAACCAGCTTTTAGTTTTATTGATCTTTGCTCTCGTTTCCTTCATTTCTTTTTCATTTATTTCTGATCTGATTTTTATGATCTTTCCTTCTGCTAACTTTGGGATTTTTTGTTCTTCTTTCTCTAATTGCTTTAGGTGCAAGGTTAGGTTGTTTATTCGAGATGTTTCCTGTTTCTTAAGGTGGGATTGTATTGCTATAAACTTCCCTCTTAGAACTGCTTTTGCTGCATCCCATAGGTTTTGGGTTGTCGTGTCTCCATTGTCATTTGTTTCTAGGTATTTTTTAATTTCCTCTTTGATTTCTTCAGTGATCACTTTGTTATTAAGTAGTGTATTGTTTAGCCTCCATGTGTTTGTATTTTTTACAGCTCGTTTCCTGTAATTGATATCTATTCTCATAGCATTGTGGTCGGAAAAGATACTTGATACAATTTCAATTTTCTTAAATTTACCAAGGCTTGATTTGTGACCCAAGATATGATCTATCCTGGAGAATGTTCCATGAGCACTTGAGAAAAATGTGTATTCTGTTGTTTTTGGATGGAATGTCCTATAAATATCAATTAAGTCCATCTTGTTTAATGTATCATTTAAAGCTTGTGTTTCCTTATTTATTTTCATTTTGGATGATCTGTCCATTGGTGAAAGTGGAGTGTTAAAGTCCCCTACTATGATTGTGTTACTGTCGATTTCTCCTTTTATGGCTGTTAGTATTTGCCTTATGTATTGAGGTGCTCCTATGTTGGGTGCATAAATATTTACAATTGTTATATCTTCTTCTTGGATCGATCCCTTGATCATTATGTACTGTCCTTCTTTGTCTCTTCTAGTAGTCTTTATTTTAAAGTCTATTTTGTCTGATATGAGAATTGCTACTCCAGCTTTCTTTTGGTTTCCGTTTGCATGGAATATCTTTTTCCATCCCCTTACTTTCAGTCTGTATGTGTCTCTAGGTCTGAAGTGGGTCTCTTGTAGACAGCATATATATGGGTCTTGTTTTTGTATCCATTCAGCCAATCTGTGTCTTTTGGTGGGAGCATTTAGTCCATTTACATTTAAGGTAATTATCGATATGTATGTTCCTATTCCCATTTTCTTAATTGTTTTGGGTTCGTTATTGTAGGTCTTTTCCTTCTGTTGTGTTTCTTGCCTAGAGAAGTTCCTTTAGCATTTGTTGTAAAGCTGGTTTGGTGGTGCTGAACTCTCTCAGCTTTTGCTTGTCTGTAAACGTTTTAATTTCTCCATCAAATCTGAATGAGATCCTTGCTGGGTAGAGTAATCTTGGTTGCAGGTTTTTCTCCTTCATCACTTTAAGTATGTCCTGCCACTCCCTTCTGGCTTGTAGAGTTTCTGCTGAGAGATCAGCTGTTATCCTGATGGGGATTCCCTTGTGTGTTATTTGTTGTTTTTGCCTTGCTGCTTTTAATATGATTTCTTTGTGTTTAATTTTTGACAGTTTGATTAATATGTGTCTTGGCATATTTCTCCTTGGATTTATTCTGTATGGGACTCTCTGTGCCTCTTGGACTTGATTAACTATTTCCTTTCCCATATTAGGGAAGTTTTCAACTATAATCTCTTCAAATATTTTCTCAGTCCCTTTCTTTTTCTCTTCTTCTTCTGGAACCCCTATAATTCGAATGTTGGTGCGTTTAATGTTGTCCCAGAGGTCTCTGAGACTGTCCTCTGTTCTTTTCATTCTTTTTTCTTTATTTTGCTCTGCAGCAGTTATTTCCACTATTTTATCTTCCACCTCACTTATCCGTTCTTCTGCCTCAGTTATTCTGCTATTGATCCCATCTAGAGTATTTTTTATTTCATTTATTGTGTTTTTAATCGATGCTTGATTCATCTTTAGTTCTTCTAGGTCCTTGTTAACTGTTTCTTGCATTTTGTCTATTCTATTTCCAAGATTTTGGATCTGGGAAATAGAATCTTGGATCATCTTTACCATCATTATTCTGAATTCTTTTTCAGGTAGACTGCCTATTACGTCTTCATTTGTTAGGTCTGGTGGGTTTTTATCTTGCTCCTTCTCCTGCTGTGTGTTTTTCTGTCTTCTCATTTTGCTTATGTTACTGTGTTTGGGGTCTCCTTTTTGCAGGCTGCAGGTTCGTAGTTCCCGTTGTTTTTGGTGTCTGTCCCCAGTGGCTAAGGTTGGTTTAGTGGGTTGTGTAGGCTTCCTGGTGGAGGGGACTAGTGCCTGTGTTCTGGTGGGTGAGGCTGGATCTTGTCTTTCTAGTGGGCAGGTCCACGTCTGGTGGTGTGTTTTGGGGTGTCTGCGGACTTTTTATGATTTTAGGCCACCTCTCTGCTAATGGGTGGCGTTGTGTTCCTGTCTTGCTAGTTGTTTGGCATAGGGTGTCCAGCACTGTAGCTTGCTGGTCGTTGAATGAAGCTGGGTGCTGGTGTTGAGATGGAGATCTCTGCAAGATTTTCGCCGTTTGATATTATGTGGAGCTGGGAGGTCTCTTGTGGACCAGTGTCCTGAAGTTGGCTCTCCCACCTCAGAGGCACAGCACTGACTCCTGGCTCCTCAATTTGGGATGATTTGTTGTCCATTCATGTATTCCACAGATGCAGGGTACATCAAGTTGATTGTGGAGCTTTAATCCGCTGCTTCTGAGGCTGCTGGGAGAGGTTTCCCTTTCTCTTCTTTGTTCTCACAGCTCCTGGGTCTCAGCTTTGGATTTGGCCCCGCCTCTGCGTGTAGGTCGCCGGAGGGCGTCTGTTCTTCGCTCAGACAGGACAGGGTTAAAGGAGCAACCTCTTCGGGGACTCTGGCTCACTCAGGCCGGGCGGGAGGGAGGGGCACAGAGTGCGGGGCGAGCCTGCAGCGGCAGAGGTCGGCGTGACGTTGCACCAGCCCGAGGCGCGCCGTGCGTTCTCCCAGGGAAGCCGCCCCTGGATCCCGGGACCCCGGCAGTGGCGGGCTGCACAGGCTCCCGGAAGGGCGGTGTGGACAGTGACCTGTGCTCGCACACAGGCTTCTTGGCGGCGGTAGCAGGAGCCCCAGCGTCCCACACCCGTCACTGGGCTCCGCGCTTTCAGTCGTGACTCGCGCCCGTCTGTGGAGCCCCTTTAAGCAGCGCTCTTAATCCCCTCTCCTCGCGCACCAGGAAACCAAGAGGGAAGAAAAAGTCTCTTGCCTCTTCGGCAGCTCCAGAGTTTTCCCGGACTCCCTGCCGGCTAGCTGTGGCTCATTAGCCCCCTTCAGGCTGAGTTCTCGCCGCCAGCCCCAGTCCTCTCCCCGCGCTCCGACCAAAGCCCGAGCCTCAGCTTCCAGCGCCGCCGGGGCGAGCAGACATGCCTCTCGGGCCGGTGAGCGCCGCCCGGCACCGACCCTCCGCGCGGGAATCTCTCCGCTCCGCCCTACCCAGGTATGTGGGGAGTTTCTTGCCTTTTGGGAGGTCTGGGGTCTTCTGCCATCGTTCAGTAGGTGTTCTGTAGGAGTTGTTCCACGTGTAGCTGTATTTCTGGTGTATCCGTGGGGAGGACGGTGATCTCCGCGTCTTACTCTTCCGCCATCTTACCCGGAAGCCCTTCCTTCATTTTTAAAACCCTGAAAGTTAACATAGAAACTTTTTAATGTAAGCTTTTTTTTTGGGCTGCGTTGGGTCTTTGTTGCTGTGTGCAGGCTTTCTCTAGTTGTGGCGAGCAGGGGCTACTCTTCATTGTGGTGCACCGGCTTCTCATTACAGTGGCTACTCTTGTTGTGGAGTACATGCTCTAGGCGCGTGGACTTCAGTAGTTGTGGCACGCGGGCTCAGTAGCTGTGGCTTGGGGCTCTAGAGTGCAGGCTCAGTAGTTGTGGTGCATGGACTTAGCTGCTCTGCGGCATGTGGGATGTGGGATCTTCCCAGACCAGGGCTCGAACCTGTGTCCCCTGCATTGGCAGGCGGATTCTTAACCACTGTGCTACCAGGGAAGTCCTGATGTAAGCATTTAAATTATCAACTTCGAATGAGAAAGTGAGTTGGCTCTGATACGCATCAGCTTAACTGCACTTAGGAACTGCAAAGGTATAGAATTTACCTACATAAATCAAAACATCACAGTGAAAGGTAGCCATGTAAGTCTCCATTTCTCACCTGGCATTCTCATTTGGATGGAAGAATTGATTTTCTTAGCAATGGAATAAGCTGCTCTCCTTTTGCTGACATGGTTTCTTTACAGTTATGCAAATGAAATTTCAGTCATCTTCCTTATCATGGCCTTGGGAAATAAAAAAGTCTGGCTCGTTAAATATGGCCGATGTTTTTCATTATAGTTTGATAACCTACATTCTACATGTATAACAAGAACTGAAACTAGATTTTTTTTTTTCTGACATACCTGAGCTGAAAATCAAATTAATTTTCCGTCACCATGGACTTGCGACTTCATATTTTCAATAGGATTCTGAGTTCATACTCTAAGACACTTTTGTCCTCCTTTTTGCCCCCTGTCTCTCATGATTCTATACTTTGGCACTATGGCTTAGTGGGGAAAAAAAAAACAACTTTGTATTTTAGAGTCAAATATATGTAGGGCAGAATTGTGCCTCTGCTTCAGATCTGCTGTGTGAACTTTGGCAAGTTAAATGAACACTGAGCTTTAGAATGTCTGTTTGTTAAATGAGAAAAATAATTGTTGCCTTTAAGATTGTTATAAGCGTTAAAGGAGATAATATAAGTAAAAATATTCACCATAGGGCCTAGGACCCAGTAGGAACTCACAGACTGTGACCTTCTCTTTCCCACTCTCTTCCCACCTCCCTCCTCTCACTCCTTAGCTCAAAGGGACAGTGGCTGGGCAGTTGTCAAGGACCCTCTCAGTTTCAGGCTAAGAATATCTCCCACAAGTTTGTAAAGTGTCATGAGAAAGCTTCCTTCAGAGAACGCAAGTCACTGCAACTGTCTACAGGACAGCATCCCCATTTGTGTAGATTTCAACCCCAGGCTCAGCATGATATATCATTTTCTTGAAGGTGAATCACAAAGGCATCCTGGAGGCAGGGAGAATCCTGAAGTTCTCTAGTGATATTTGAGAGTAGGGCACAGTCCCAGGCTTAGGGAAGAGTTTCTCAGTCCCTTTCAGGGCTCCCAGGAATGGGGACCTGGAAAGCTTTTTGACTGGAAACCAAATAAGACAGCAGAAATCTACCAGGCTAGGATGTGGCCATGGTCAAACCAGAGTATGCAGAGTTAACAGAATCAAGAATATATGCCAGAATTCAATGGCTGGTAATATAATATTTATTCTTACAAGCAACTCTACAGTACAGGGAGAACTCCCCACTTAACCACCTTGATTCTTACAACTCTTAGGCAGTGAGTATTATTTGCCGAGTTTTATAAACAGGGAAAGAGAAACTCATTGAGACAAAACCAGTACCAAAATCTCAGTCTTTCTGTACTAGGAGGTAGTGATGTGTAGAATTGCATGTGTGGATTATAGAATCAGACACGTTGGCTCAGATCCAAGCCCTGGCACTTCCTTGCTCAGTGTCCTTGGACATGTTATTTAACTTGCCTGAATTTCAATTTCCTCATGTGAAAAATAGGAATAACTTTATAGGGCTGCTGTGAAGATTCAGTAAGTTGTTCAAGCCAAAACCTAGGAATCTTCCTCTTCTCTCAAACTCCTCATCCTTCCTCCTTTTCATCAAACTCCAAACCTCCTCCGCTTCCAGCCTTTCTCATTTCAACATAGGGTACCCTATCCACCTGTTAGTTCAGGTCAGTAACTTGGATGTGATCCTTGATTCCTCTCTTTTCCCCATCATCCTCCCAACCTTCCCAACCGCAGTCCAGTCCACAAATCTCTCAGCTCTGCCTCCCAGATCTGTCTTCATGAATCTGCCCACTAGTCTCCACTTATGCTGACAGACACCACAGTCTCTAACTGGGCAACCGCAGCAGCCCCTGCTTCTACACATACCCCTTAGTCTTTTCCCTACATTACAGCCAAAGTGAGCTTTTAGAAATGTAAATCATATGTGACTCTAGTGCTTAAAATCTTCCAGTGGCTTCTTGCTGCTCTGAGACTAGAATCCAAACAAACTCCATGCATGGCCTGCTTATTAGTCCAAACATATCTCATACTCTTTCTTGTTTCCCACACCCCTGCCACACTGTTCATCTCAGGGCTTTTGAACAGGCTGATTCTTCTGATTGGAATGTTTTCTCTCATCCTTTAGATTTTAGAATCTGAAGCAAAGTTCAACATATAACCTCAGAGAGGCCTTGAGCTCCCTATCTTAATTAGATCCCTGTCCTAGACACTCTTTATCATATTATTGCCCTCTACCTTTTTTTTTTTTTTAACATCTTTTTTGGAGTATAATTGCTTTATGATGGTGTGTTAGTTTCTGCTTTATAACAAAGTGAATCAGTTATACATATACATATATCCCTGTATCTCCTCCCTCTTGCGTCTCCCTCCCTCCCTCCCTATCCTACACCTCTAGGTGGCCACAAAGCACTGAGCTGACCTCCGTGTGCTATGCGGCTGCTTCCCACTAGCTATCTATTTTACATTTGGTAGTATACATAAGTCCATACCACTCTCTCACTTCATCCCAGCTTACCCTTCCCCCTCCCCGTGTCCTCAAGTCCATTCTCTACGTCTGCGTCTTTATTTCTGTACTGCACCTAGGTTCTTCAGAACCTTTTTTTTTTTTTTAGATTCCATATATATGTGTTAGCATACGGTATTTGTTTTTCTCTTTCTGGCTTAACTTCACTCTGTATGACAGTCTCTGGGTCCATTCACCTCACTACAAATAACTCAATTTCGTTTCTTTTTATGGCTGAGTAATATTCCATTGTATATATGTGCCACATCTTCTTTATCCATTCATCTGTCAGTGGACACTTAGGTTGTTTCCAGGTCCTGGCTATTGTAAATTGAGCTGCAGTGAACATTGTGATGCATGACTCTTTTTGAATTATGGTTTTCTCAGGGTGTATGCTAGTAGTGGGATTGCTGGGTCATATGGTAGTTCTATTTTTAGTTTTTTAAGGAACCACCATACTGTTCTCCATAGTGGCTGTAACAATTTACATTCCCACCAACAGTGCAAGAGGGTTCCCTTTTCTCCACACCCTCTCCAGCATTTATTGTTTGTAGATTTTTTGATGATGGCCATTCTGACTGGTGTGAGGTGATACCTCATTGTAGTTTTGATTTGCATTTCTCTAATGATTAGTGAGGTTAAGCATCCTTTCATGTGTTTGTTGGCAATCTGTATATGTTCTTTGGAGAAATGTCTGTTTAGGTCTTCTGCCCATTTTTGGATTGGGTTGTTTGTTTTTTTGATATTGAGCTGCATGAGCTGCTTGTAAATTTTGGAGATTAATCCTTTGTCAGTTGCTTCATTTGCAAATATTTTCTTCCATTCTGAGGGTTGTCTTTTCGTCTTGTTTATGTTTTCCTGCCCTCTACCTTTTTTGTTTCCATTTATAGCACTTAACATTATCCTATTTCTTTTTGTTTTAAAGTTATTTCTTTGGTGTTAATTTGATGGTTTATTGTTATTTGTCTCTGTCCACTAGTATGTAACTCCAAGGGATCAGGGACTTGTCTTGATAATCACTGAATATTACTGGGGCAGAGAAGACACTCAATAGATATTTGTTGAATGAATGTAAACAGCAGAGCACATGCAGTAAATACTCAAAAAATGCTATATTTTGCTTCCTCTACTAAAAGCAAAGGCTGAAAGTAGTTCAAAATCAAGCAGAAAATAATGATGTGTCTGGAACACAGTAATGGAAAGAAGACACAATTTGGAGTCAGACCAGCCAGGGTTCCAACTCTTCTTCCCTAAGCCTCAGTTTCTTTGTTTGTCAAATGGGAATAATGATGTCAGAATGAAATGAAATGACTTACAAAGTGCTTAGTACCAAGACTGCTCTAAACCCCAAATAAGTGATCTTTTCTATTATCATTGAGACTGTGCCAATTTGGTACAATGGAATTTTGTTGATTCACAAATACTTTTTGTTTCCTTTCTCCTTTCAGAATTGAGCTTGCTGAATTTGAGAGTCAGGCTTGTTTTGGTTAAGAATTTGCAGGGTAGGGACAAATGCAAGACAAAGGAACAGTTAGTCCTGTGGTTTTCTTCCATAACTTTTCAGTGATCTGCATAATTTATGGTTCGTTAATCTTGATTGACCAGAGACTCTGGAACTAAGAATCAGCTTAATTTTATTTAATTGATGCTATATTGATATATTGGGAAAAAGTAGTCAATTTTCACAAATAAACCTCAACTGAATCAGATTGGCTGCCTTTCAATTATATAAGATATTAATTATTGTGGGAAAAATGATTTGACTGAAAAATATGGTTGATTTCACGCTCATTTATAAAAATAGTGCAAAGTACAGCAAGTTTATATGATGTGTTCCAGGTCATCCTGTATGTGCAAGGAAGTAAAAGGGTGTAAACCCATGGACTCATGATGTAGTGATAGACCAGAAGACAAGTGTCCTCAGTATTACCTTTCTCAGGTAGGAAACTTCTCATTCCTGGGCTGACGGCTATTGGTTTCTGCTCCTTGTTTTTGCTCTATTTTCGGCAAATAGTAAAACGATGACTGATTAGTTATCTTGAAACTAATATCCTTTGAGTGTTGATCAGCCAAATCCATGGCAATTCCATATTGTTGGATAGAAGGGACTAAAGACCCACGAAGATAAAAACTCTAAATTATATCACATGCATTCTTTTGAAAAGTAATATTTCTTTTAGGAAACAGTGTTCCTATCTTTCTTATTCAGTTCCCTCTACTTGGAGTGCCATTTCCTGGTTCACCTGTGAATGTCTGGATGCTGCCCATTTCCTAAACCCCTGCTACTTTCTCCATGAAAATTTTCTCTAAATCTGTGTTGCCCAATATGGTAGCCACTAAGTATATGTGACTAGTTAATTAAAATTAATTAAAATTAAATTTAAAAACTCTTAGTCAACTGGCCACATTTCAAGTGCTTGATAGCTACATCTGGCTAGTAGCTACTCTTTTGGACAATGCAGATATAGAACATTTCCAACATTTCAGAAAATTCTATTGGATAGTGCTGTCTCAAGCACTCTAGGTGAATATACTCTCAACTTTCTCTGTCTGCTCAGAGAACCCTTTTTGTTCCTTTATGGAACAAGTCATTTTCTACCTTGATTGGTTATATCAGAGTGATTGTTTTCAAATGATAATATGTAGAGCTAGAATCTATGACTCTGGCCTTCTACTTCAACAAGAAGAGCTACATTTTTGTCTGTTTCACCTGGTGGAGTTCCATGTGAGATTACTTTTGCTAAAAGTTTGAAAACCTCTGCCCTCTTTTTTTTTTTTTTTGGTTTGTTTTTTTATTTTATTTTATTTTATTTTTTTAATTAGTTTCTGCTTTATAAGAAAGTGAATCAGTCATACATATACATCTGTTCCCACATCCCTTCCCTCATGCATCTCCCTCCCTCCCACCCTCCCCATCCCACCCCTCCAGGCGGTCACAAAGCAAAACCTCTGCCCTCTTTACAACTGTTATATTTTCTGCTCAGACCATTTGAGGGCAGGATTTACTTCCGATTCATTTTTTTAGCTCCTCACTACCTGGTCCAGGGAGTTGCTGGAGTAGACACTCAAACATTTCTGGTTGGTTGAATGAAGGAGTTAAGTTCTAGAGTCTATGGCCTAATGCAGCTCTATTTCACAGACACGACAATACAGTTACTGCAGTCAGATCCCTGGCCAATCTGGGATTGGATGCTTTCCCTAACTTGCCCATCACTGTCAGTGTTAGGATACATAAACTCATGGCATTTTCTGCTCCATAAATTACTTTCTCTTCTCTCTCTCTAACAATTATTTGGGTTTTGATTTACAGTTTGGTTTACCTTTTCTGATCTGTTTACACCTCCTAACAACCTTCCATTCATCCAGTTCTCTCTCCAAGGAGTTTAACCAGATTGGCCTATTAGCACTTCTTTTTTAGCAAACAGATAAATACATCACTCTACTCAAGTATGGAGGACACCTTGTAGTGAGGAGATAAACCAGTACTTCCCTGTAGATTTTCTTTACCTACAGTGAATGCATTACTTGAGGCAATTACATCGATAATAATAATAATGCACACACATGTACATATTTCATGTTTATATCTCCACTGGGAGTTTTGATTTCTCCTTAGAGTCAAGGACTGTGGGATCACATGAGATTTCTCAGCTTACTTGGATGTTAGACAGGCTATGTTGTTTAACAGTTGTAATGTATGATGAATATGAGTAAAAAGTGGGTTTAACCAAAATGTACATGATACCTGTTTTTACACCTCCCCCATAAGATCATTAGAATTATATCATATTATCATATATTCTAAAAGAGAATTTATCATCTTTCCACATTCCAGATAGTTATGACCTCCTTGCTAATTAGTTGTTCAAATAAATTGGGTGGCAATTCAAAGAAAGCACCATTGATATTAAAGTATGTTTATTCTAAAGAATGAGTATCACATTTTACTCCTTAGCTCTTTTATGTAGAGATGCTTGCTATGTCTCAATGAATTAATGGTTTTCCTGAAACACTAAATTGTCTTTGTTCAACTGAGGGACAATAATCAAGTTGGTTTTTGATGCACTATTAATTTATAGCTGTGCAGGTGATGGCCCCAACATCAGCCTATGATGTATTTTTTTTTTTTTTTTTTTGCGGTACGTGGGCCTCTCACTGCCGTGGCCTCTCCCGTTATGGAGCACAGGCTCCGGACGCACAGGCCCAGCGGCCATGGCTCACCGGCCCAGCCGCTCCGCGGCATGTGGGATCCTCCCGGACCGGGGCACGAACCTGTGTCCCCTGCATTGGCAGGCGGACTCCCAACCACTGCTCCACCAGGGAAGCCCTTATGATGTATTTTTATCAAGACTAATTCCAATGTAATATTTCAATTTAGTTTTCACTAAAACATTCAATTTGAATTTAAAAAGCAGTCAATATAGGTTAATAAAATGGTGTCAACTGATCACTAATGAGTTGTTCTTCTTGTATAACACTGCCCTTCTCACCATGAATTGTCTTGAACTGACATCTCACTACCCTGGCTACCAGCCAAAAAGACATGTGAGTGCCTACTATTGCCCTACACCCAGGGATGCTAAATATGGGTACAATGAATTGCTGCTGCAATAACAAAAGACCATAAATATAGTAGTTTAAAACACCACCAATTTATTATCTCACAGTTTTAGTGGGCCAGAAATCTAGCACAGCATGACTCAGTTGGTTCTCTGCTTAGGTTCTCAAAAGGACAAAATCTAAGTTTCTGTAGGACCAAGTGGCTTTCTAAAGACTCTGGGGGAAAAGATCCACTTCCAAGCTCATTGAGACTATTGGCAGAATTTAATTCCTTGTGGTAGTAGGTCCCAGTTTCCTTGCTAGCTGTCAGCTGAGAGCCTCTCTCAGCTCCTAAGACTGCCTGCAACCCTCATCTCATTGCCCTTTCCATCTTGAATCTCTCTGCCTTCTCCTTTTACTGAATCTTCCTGACTCCAACCAAGAAATTTCTGTTTTAAAGGGCTTCTGTGATTAGAATAGATTGAGTCTTCCCAAATAATTCAGGATAATCTCCCTATTTTAAGGTCCAGAGCCTTAATTACATTTACAATATTTTTTTCTTTTTGGCTGCTATCTAACATAATATATTCATAGGTTCCAGAGATTAGGGCATGGGCACATTTTGGGGGGCTACTATGCTTACCACAGTGAGAGCGTATGATAGAAATAGAGGGGCTCTTCACGGTATTGGTGAGGAATCAGGTATGTGAAGGGGGATGGAACTGGAAATAGAGCTAAGGATAGTAAAATTAATCACTCCCTGCCACATGTTCCCATAACACTTAGGTGATCCCACTAAGTGTAAATTCCAATATATTGAGTCATTTTCCCATCTCCTCCTTGAGACCAGGGACCTGGCTTTATTCAGTTTTGCACCCTAGGGCTAGCACACTGCTTTCTCTCCCAATAGGTAATTGATACATATTTTTGAAGTTGAGTTGAAGGAACATGATGGCAATTGATGATAGCAAAATAACATTTCTTAAGCCAAGGAGTATACGTCTGAATGAGGATTGTCGGACAGAGGTGGTGGGGAGGTAATTTTAGGAGGGGTATTGTTGGTCAGACTGGAATCACACCATGGATTAGACCCTATCTTCCTCTCTCATGCTTGCTGCTTCCTACCCTCCTAGACCCTGCACCACCTTGAAACCTTCTGATTTTGGAGTCATTGCTTTATCAACTTTTGGTATTTTAGGACAGTTCATTGTTTCCTAGGCTTCTCAGTAGTCCATAGCCCTTCCATACTGTAAAGGGTTCCTCATCTCTTCAATAAATGTAGCTTGATTTCATCTTACCATCTAAGAGCTGTTCATTTAACATATTGGGTTCCACAGGATTAGCATCTGACTAGGTCATTACTTGGGGTTAAATAGGGAGGCAATTCTTTGGAAGTCAACTATTCTAGATTGTGGTTGGTCTACTTCACATGACCTCTCTGAGGCTCAGTATTCTCATCCACAAAATGGGGGTATGACACCTCATAGATCGTCATGCAGATTAAATGGGAGCATGAAGGTAAGTGCTTGGTCCTTAATTATTAATTCAATTAATTAATGGTAAATGAGTGTTAGTCCTCAACACTTCCTTATAATAATTTGAGCCCAAATTATACATGTGCCTGAAGTGTGAACAAATAGAAACACAATAGCAATTGAGACCCTAGTGATAGGACACTTCCTCCTCTCTACCCCGACTAGTCTCTCCTTTTTCCTCATTGGATGCTTGCCTCTGTCTCCATCCTGGAAAAGCATGGAACAGACTCAGTGTCAGTGTCTAATAATCTGAGGGAGTCCCCACTCCAGCCTTCAGTGATCTCCCTTCTCTCAAGCTGTTGTCTTAATTTTCATTCAGCAACTCATGTGCTAGTTGGGGACACCTCTTCTCTTGTTATTCAGCTTTTCATGTGTTTATATCTTATCTCTTAAACTATTTTATGAGCTTCTAGTCACTCGTTCAAACACGTAGTTTGAGCACCTACCATGTGTTAGGCAGTGGAGAGGTAGTGGGATCTGGATAGACACAGTCTCGTTCCTCTTCCTTAGCAGCCTGTGTGGAAGGTGGACAGTTAAACAATCAACTGTGGTCAGTGTGACATGTTGTTACAGGGGACAGAAAGGGGGTCATAGGAGCCCAGGTATCTTTATGCAGTCCATAGTGCCTCAGACTGAGTAGGTGCACAGTAAATATTAATAGATTGAAAATGTTTACGATTTTACCTTGTTGGGAACTCAGTATAGTTGAAAGTAATATTATAGGTTGTTGTCTCTCAACTTGAGGTCAGGCTTCATCAGAGATTTCCCAGCAGGTCATGAAACAGATGGACATCTCTTTGCTCTCCAGTCAGCACCCACAGCACTGCCCTTGCTAGGCCTAGTCCATGGCTGACTACCCACAATCTCTCTGCTGCCCTATTAAAGCTTAATTAATGGCTCAAAGATTAATTGATGCTGAGGCTTGAGAATATATCCATGTACTGAGGGAGCCTCTTTATTTTTGTTGCCCAGTTCTTCCTGTTTTCACTTTTGTCTTCTTTGCTAATGTTGATTTTAAAGAGATAGGCCTTATTTCTCAAGCAGAAATGTACTTCAGGAACCAGTGAAACAAAGGCAAACTATTTTTGCTCTTCGTTTTCAATTGCGCTGAAATTCTGCTTATTTTGTGAAGGATTGAGGGAGAGGTTGTGGGTCCTCTCAGAGGGCCCACAGATGGACAAGTTTATGGGCCATGATACCCACGATAACAGGTCTTTTATTTATGATGCTTATTCCATATGCACGCAGTTCTCAGACACCCCGCACTCTACTCACTCCTTCCCCTTGAAGTCCCAGAATGTTTCCCACACACATCCAAGGACAGCGTGCCTTCTAACTCCCCTCACACCCCTGAGTGTTCTCCACGAACAGTTGACGAGAGTGCGGGAGAAGAGGAGAATTATGTTACTATGATCTTTTCCTCCTGACAACCTTCCTTACATGTGATGAAATATAAATAGTATAAACCGTGATCCACCATTAAACCTGGAAGAGAAATGGCACTGAGATTCATAAATTAATGTTAAATTTATTTTCCACAGTGATTGCAGGATTAGGGAGAGCTCACTCACCTGTAGTTGGCAATGACAAATGATCACCGAAGAATTGCGTTATTCAGTTTTCGGTGACAATATTAAGAAAAATCTTAAAAATACTTCATGGAATCATGAATGTAACATTTGGTGAAGTGACTTTCCCCCCGATGCCTTTAAAAAATCACATGGCCCCATAATTACCTGAACTTCTTGACATACTAATTAACTCTGATTTAAAACAGCCATTACTTTTAGAGTTAAGCTTAGTGAACGTTGTCTAATATTATTATGCGACCATTAATATGACTATGGAAAAATGAGATAAGAAAAAGAAGGCAGTAATTAAGATGAGTAATTTGGTAACAAAGTTGAGCTAAAGCAGGTTGATGACTCCTCAGCATGTGATAGTGTACATTATTGGTATAATTTATCTTTCAAACTAAATGACTGTACGTATCCCCAAGCCCTCTATGTTAGATTTTTGTTCTTATAGCTATTGGCAAATGCTGCGGTAGACTTCAGAATGAGTCCTAGGAAGTTATCACTCTGCAAGTTCAGGAATTTTGACCTCTGAATGTTTTATGAAAATAACTAGATCTAGGTGCTTTCTTAGTAACTAAAAAAAGGGGGAAATTCAGAGTGCATTTAACGGGGAAAATAGAAAATTTTTGCAAAATTCAACAGAATCCAAGACAAAATGTTCTTTCTCATTCTTGAAAAGAATGAGCAACAAGCTACCAGCATTGTCAGGATCACAGTTTTGGAGATCAATGAAATCATGAATGTTTGCCATGACTGAAATCAACATTCCATGTTCACTCACTGAAGAGTGTATTTCTTATGATTAGGACATCCAATGTAAAAGCAGAAATTAAATAAATAATCTGAATATTTTATCTAAGTGATTCCACCATGTGGATGTAAAATCATACATTCAATAAATTTGTTCATGCATTAGATAAGAGCTTATTATGTGTTAGACATCATTCTAAGTGTTAGAGATTCACTAAGGAATAGACAGACAAACTCCTTGAATTCAAGGATCATAAATTCTAATGGCAGGAATCAGAAAATTAATCAATTAACATAAATAAAATATCAGATTGTGGTAAGTGCTGTGAAGCAAAAAGGAATGATGACAGAGTGAGTGGAAGACTGCTTTAAATAGAGATGCCAGGGAAAGCAAGTCTGAGGAAGTGGTACTTAAGCTAAGATCTAAATAATATGAATGTGCAGGTTACAGGGGAAGAACACCCCCGGGAGAGGGGACACAGTGTAAAGTCCCAGAGAGGTTGAAGCCCTCTCTGGCTTGAAGTGAGGGTGGGGGTAGTGATATAAGCTGAGATCTCAGAGGTAGCAGAGGCATATGATGTATGGCTCTCCTGGTTGTGATAAGTATTTAATCCAAGTGCTGTGGGAAGCTCTTAGTGGGTCTTAATCAGAAAATGGCATGATATGGCATGTATTATTAAAGACTGTTGTTTGCTGGGGAAGAACTAGTTAGGAGGCTATGTGACAGCCTGGACTGAAGAAGTGGGTTGGAATGGGGAGAGAGAAAGAAGTAGGTGGATTCAGGGCATGCTTTAGAAATAGAGTTAATAACTCTTGCTGATGAAGTGGGTGTTGGGTGAGAGAGGTCAAGGATGATCCTTAGGTTTTTGGCTTAAGCAACAAGGTAGATTGTGTAGTGCCTCTTCCTGAGATGGGGGAAGGCTGGGAGAAGAGCAGATCTTTTGATGGGGAGGTAGTGGGAAAGAAGATAGCAGGTGGGAATAAAATATTCTGTTTTAGACATGTTAAATTCCAAATGCTTATTAGATATCTAATCATCTGTGCAGTTTTTTAAAGTACAGGTTCTCACACCTACCTATATCACTTAGGAATATATTGGTTTCGGGTAAGAAAATAACCAAAGGGAAATGGCTTAAACAAATAGGGGCTGACTTTCTTCGTGTAAAAGCATGTACAGAGACATGTGGCACAGAGGTGGTCATGCTATGCTATTATGCTATGATATGATATTCTTAGCTTTTTGGTCATTGCCTTTGGTTACAAGATAGTGGCTGTAGCTCTAGACATCCATGTCCACATTTAAGTCAGGAAGAAGTGGGAAGAGGAGTGCCAGAAATATTACATATATATATATCTATATATATATATCTATATATATCTATATATATATATACATACACACAAATGCACACACACACATAAAATTATATATATATATGATCAAGAAAGCAAGTTTTCTTGGAAGCTCTCATCAGAGACTTACACTTATTCTCATTGACCAGATCTGTGTCACATGGCAACCCCCAGCTGCAAGGGAACCTGGAAAAGAGAGTATTTAGCTGGACCCATTGATGCCCTGTACAAAACTGGGGTTGTGTTAGCAAGAGGGAAGGGGTACTTAACATTAGATAGGCAATCAACAGTGTCTACCACTATAGGATATTCAAATTTAGAATGTCTGGGGGCAGGAGAAGGTGGGAAAGCTGATGGTGTGACACATTCTAATGCAAGCTGGGCCATATAAAAGCTGGTGTAGACAACAAGCTCAAGAATGGACTGAGCAGGCCTTCATGTTACTGCTCAATTCTTACAAAATACCTTCTATACCATCATTTACCTCATGGGAGATTAATGGGAGCAATGGATGTAGGCCACTCTGCTTTCTGAGGCTGCCCTTTATGCACTCTTGAGCAACTAGAGTGGAGGGCAGGCCTAGTTATCTTGAGCTTGGGTGTAATATGTTGTGTCACCCCCACCCCCATTATGGAAATTATCATTAATTATTAACAGGAATATCTTTTATTTTTATTTGTTTATTTTTTTTTTGGCTGTGCTGGGTCTTTGTTGCTGTGCGCAGACTTTCTCTAGTTGCGGCGAGTGGAGGCTACTCTTCGTTACAGTGCATGGGCTTCTCATTGCAGTGGCTTCTCTGTTGTGGAACACAGGCTCTAGGCACGTGGGCTTCAGTAGTTGTGGCTTGCTGGCTCTAGAGCGCAGGCTCAAGAGTTGTGGTGCATGGGCTTAGTTGCTCTGCGGCATGTGGGATCTTCCTGGCCCAGGGCTCGAACTTGTGTCCCCTGCATTGGCAGGCGGATTCTTAATCACTGCGCCACTAAGGAAGCCCCAACAGGAACATCTTTGACATGATGCATTGTCTATATTGTCACTGCCAAGAATGGGACAGTGATTGATGGATGCCCCTTGGATGGAATACAGCAAAGTGCAATGTAGAATAGAAGCTCAGAAATTTAGAAAAGAAGCACAGAGTACCAAATACCTTGGTGTCTCTTTCTCTCTCTCTTTCTTTAAACACACACATATATATATACACTACTCTAAAAGGTGAAAAATACTCATTTACCAAGTTGGAAGCCAAATATAAATTTTTCCCTTAAATTCTAGGAAATAAGACATTTTAGGCTTCCTCTTTTTTTTTAACATCTTTATTGGCATATAATTGCTTTACAGTGTTGTGTTAGTTTCTGCTGTATAACAAAGTTAATCAGCTATATGTATACATATATCCCCATATCCCCTCCCTCTTGCACCTCCCTCCAACCCTTCCTATCCCTCCCCCGCTCCCTATCCCTCCCCTCCAGGTGGACACAAAGCCCCAAGCTGATCTCCCTGTGCTATGCAGCTGCTTCCCACTAGCTATCTATTTTACATTTGGTAGTGTATATATGTCCATACTACTCTCTCACTTTCTCAGCTTCCCCTTCCCCCTCTCCATGTCCTCAAGTCCATTCTCTACATCTGCGTCTTTATTCCCTAGGTTCATCAGAACCTTTTTTGTTTTTTTTAGATTCCATATATATGTGTTAGCATATGGTATTTGTTTTTCTCTTTCTGACTTACTTCACTTAGCCAGGACATGGAAGCAACCTAAGTGTCCATCGACAGATGAATGGATAAAGAAGATGTGGCACATATATACAATGGAATATTAGCCACAAAAAAAACTGAAATTGAGTTTTATTTGTAGTGAGGTAGATGGAGCTAGGCTTCCTCTTTGTTTTCATCTAATCCTTTAAACCTGATACTAAATGTAGGGCCTGCTCAGGACAAGGTTAATCTTTGGAGCTATCCATTTCTTTTTTTTTTTTTTAGGTATGCGGGCCTCTCACTGTTGTGGCCTCTCCCGTTGCGGAGCACAGGCTCCGGACGTGCAGGCTCAGCGGCCATGGCTCACAGGCCCAGCTGCTCCGCGGCATCCTCCTGGACCGGGGCACAAACCCGTGTCCCCTGCATCGGCAGGCGGACTCCCAACCACTGCACCACCAGGGAAGCCCGGCTATCCATTCCTTTTATGTATGTTTCTACATGCTTTTAGGGCAATCTTTTCTATGTGTCTAGGTTCTCCCTGAGTGTATGCTATGCTCTTGAACTTTCCCAACTAGCATCCTCACCCATCAGAACAGGAACTCTAGAAGTACATAGTCTAGAGTTGGTGCAGAGCCTGACTCATGCTATCAAGAACCTAGCCTCCTTCGAGACTCTAGTTCATCATCATTAACTTATTGGCCGTTGCTTCATGGTTGCTGCTACATAGAGCTACTACTACAGCTCCAAACATCCCATCCACATTCAAGACAGAAAATAGAGCAAAGGTTGGTACCAACAGCATCTGTTTCCCTTTCATTAGCAAAGAAAAAGCTTCCCCGTGAATCATAAATTCCCAAACTGTAAAGAAAGTTGGGGAAAAGAGGACTTGGTTTAGCAAAACTTGAGTTCTGGAAGCTAGAACAAAGGAGGGAAAAGATTGATGTCTCCACTTAGCTTGATGGTGACTATATTGATGACCATGAGTCATGGATGACAGTTGCTTTCCACCACACAGATGACAAGTGAAAGATGCATATCGTGGTGGGAACACTATCCTTGAAGGCAGTCTGATGAGGGATGTGGGTCCTTTCAAGTCAGACCTTGTAACTTCTGCTATGCATAAGATTGGAACTGCCTCCATGACTTCATTTTCTGTGAACTTTGGCAGTAAATCAGTGGCCCCTATTCAGGGTCTTTGGAAGCATCTATCAGCCTGAGAAAGGCAGGAAAGATATCTCTGATCCCAGAGTCCATCTTTTTTCTAAAGGAGGATATAAGTCTCTGACACAGGGTATAATATTTGCTCTTAGCTGGAGGCAAGCAATTAACACTATTTTATCATAAATGTTAAAAGAATGTTAAGGTAATTATCTGGGTTAAATAAAAATAAAAATTGCCACTATATTCAGAACAGCACTGGCATTCTTTCCTCATGGACTAATGGTTATTTATTCTTGTCCTTTCACCTCCTCACACTCATTTTTAAAACTGATGTTATCTGTGTGAAAGCTGTATCTGGTTATTAAAATCATCATGGATCTTCTCTTGCTGTTTTTCCCCCATTAAAAAAAATGTGGTGGGGCTTCCCTGGTGGCGCAGTGGTTGAGAGTCCGCCTGCCGATGCAGGGGACACGGGTTTGTGCCTCGGTCCGGGAAGATCCCACGTGCCGCGGAGCGGCTATGCCCGTGAGCCATGGCCGCTGAGCCTGCGCATCCGGAGCCTGTGCTCCGCAACGGAAGAGGCCACAACAGTGAGAGCCCGCGTACCGCAAAAAAGAAAAAAAAAAAATGTGGTGGGCTTCCCTGGTGGCGCAGTGGTTGAGAGTCCGCCTACCGATGCAGGGGACACGGGTTCGTGCCCCGGTCTGGGAAGATCCCACGTGCCGCGGAGCAGCTGGGCCCGTGAGCCATGGCCACTGAGCCTGCGCGTCCGGAGCCTGTGCTGCGCAACGGGAGAGGCCACAACAGTGAGAGGCCCGCGTACCACAAAAAAAAAAAAAAAAAAATGTGGTATAATTTATATGCAGTGAAATTCTCATATCTTAAGTATACCATTCAGTATGTTTTACTGAATGCGTATCAAGGCACAGAACTTTTATAGACCACTCCAGAAAGTTCCCTTATGCCACTTTCTCATCATTTCTTCCTCCTTTGCCCCAGAAGAAGCAACCACTCATCTGATTTCTGTCACTAAACGTTAGTCTTGCCTATTTTAGAATTTCATATAAATGAAGTCATTCAGAATGTCCTTTTATTAGTTGGCTAGTTATTTCACTCAGGATATTTTTGAAATTGATCCATGTTGTTTCATGGGTCTGTAGATTATTCCTTTGTATTGGTTACTAGTATTTGACTGTATGATTATACCACAATTTATGTAGCCAATATCCTGATGATAGACATCTGGCTTGTGTCCATATTTGGACTACTATAAATAGAGCTGCTATAAGCATTTGTGTAAAAAGCTTTTTGTAGACAGATATTTTGATTTCTCTTGGGTAAAAAACTAGAAATGGAATTGTTGTGTTATAAGGTGCTGTATATTTAAATTTTTAGGAAATTGCTAAATGTTTTTTCCAAAGTTGTACCATTTTACACTCTTACTAGCAAAGTGTGAGGGTTCTGGGTACTCCATATCCTCTCTAATATTTCATATTACCAATCTTTTAAATTTATGGTGGGTGAGTTTTAGTATTTAATGATTTTAATTTGTGTTGCACCGATGACCAATAATATTTAGTATGTTTTTATGTGCTTATTGGCTATTTATATATTTTCTTTTATAAAGTGTTTGTTTAATATTTTTGCTTAATTTTTTACTGAGTTGTTTGTCTTTTTGTTATTGAGTTGCAGGAGTTCTTTATATACTCTGGATACAAGTTCTTTGTCAAATATATACTTTGAGAATATTTTCTCTTAGCCTGTGGCTTGCCTATTCATTTCCTTTACAGTGTTTTGATAAGCAGAAACTTTTAACTTGAATGATTCCAAGTGATCAAGTTTTTCTTTTATGTTTTATGCTTTTTATTTCTTCTCCAAGAAATGTTGTTCACCTCAAGGTCACAGAGATATTCTCCTATTTCTTCTAATGGCTCTATCGTTTTTACTTTCATGTCTATCTTTTGTTCCACCTTGAATTGATTTTTCTGTCTATGGTGTGAGGTAGGGGTTAAGCTGTCTTTTCTTTACTCAGATGTGCAATATGATAATACTTGGAAAATCTAGTAAGCTTTCAAAATCAGAGATAGTCTTAGTTTCTGGCCCACTCTTTTGTGGCTAGTGGGATAGAGAAAGTATATAGTTTAGTGATTGTGATTTGGAATCACAAACAATTCTGCCAGTTAGTAACTATGTGATGATTGCAAGTTAATAATCTCTCTTTATTTCTTCACCTATAAAATAGCAATAGTATCTGGTCATAAACTTCACATAAATTTTCTATCTATAAAGTAACAATAGTACCTACATTATGGGATTAATAGGAAGATGAAATGAATTTTTACATGTAAAGTACTTGAAAGAGTTCCTGACGCTAACCACTTTATAATATTAGCTATAATATATAATAATGATATATATATAATGAAATAACTCAATTTCCCCCTTGATCTTTATTCCTTATCTATTAATAATTCCTTTATTTTTTGCAGCTAAACTTTTTTTTTATTGAAGTATAGTTGCTGTACAATATTATATAAGTTACAGGTGTACAATATAGTGACTCACAATTTTTAAAGATTATACTCCATTTATAGTTATTATAAAATATTGGCTATATTCCCCATGTTGTACAATATATCCTTGTAGCTTATCTTATAGCTAATAGTTTGTATCTCTTAATATCTTACCCCTATAGTGCCCCCCCTTCCCTCTCCCCACTGGTAACCACTAGTGTGTTCTCTATGTCTGTGAGTCTGCTTCTTTTCTGTTATGTTCACTAGTTTGTTGTATTTTTAGATTCCACATGTAAGTGATATCATACAGTGTTTGTCTTTTTCTGTGTAGCTTATTTCACTTAGCATAATGCCCTCCAAATCCATCTATGTTGCTGTGACAAAATTTTGCTCTTTCTTATGGCTGAGTAGTATTCCATTGAGTATACCTACCATGTCCTCTTTTTTTAAAATTAATTAATTAATTAATTTTTAAATTTTTGGCTGCTTTAGCTCTTCATTGCTTTTCTCTAGTTGAGGTGAGCAGGGGCTACTCTTCGTTGTGGTGTGCAGGCTTCTCATTGCAGTGGCTTCTATTTGTTGCAGAGCACAGGTTCTAGGCATGTGGGCTTCAGCAGCTGTGACCTGTGGGCTCTGGAGCACAGGCTCAGTAGTTGTGGTGCATGGGCTTAGTTGCTGTGTGGCCTGTGGGCTCTTCCCAGACCAGGGCTCAAACCCGTGTCCCCTGCATTGGCAGGTGGATTCTTAACCGCTGTGCCACCAGGGAGGTCCCTACCATGTCTTCTTTATCCATTCATCTGTTGATGGACACTTAGGTTGCTTCCATATCTTGGTTATTATAAATAATGCTGCTATAAACATTGAGGTGCATATATGTTTCTGAATTAGTGTTTTTGTTCTTTTCAGATATATACCCAGGAGTAGAATTTCTGGGTCATATGTTAGTTCTAGTTTTAGTTTTTTGAGAAACCTACATACTGTTTTCCATAGTAGCTGCACCAATTTGCATTCCCACCAGTAGTGTACGAGGGTTCCCTTTTCTCCACATCCTCGCCAACTTTTGTTATTTGTGTTTTTTTTTTTTTTTTTTTTTTGCGGTATGCGGGCCTCTCACTGTTGTGGCCTCTCCCGTTGCAGAGCACAGGCTCCGGATGCGCAGGCTCAGCGGCCATGGCTCACGGGCCCAGCCACTCCGCGGCATATGGGATCCTCCCGGACCGGGGCACGAACCCGTATCCCCTGCATCGGCAGGCAGCCTCTCAACCACTGCGCCACCAGGGAGGCCCTATTTGTGTTCTTTTTGATGATAGTCATTCTGACAGGTGTGAGGTGATATCTCATTGTGGTTTTGCTTTGCATTTCCCTGATAATTAGGACTGTTGAACATCTTTTCATGTGCCTGTTGGCCACCTGCATTTCCTCTTTGGAAAAATATCTATTCAGTTTTTCTGCCCATTTTTTAATTGGGTTGATGTTGAGTTGTATGAGCTGTTTGTATATGTTGGATATTAATCCTTTATCAGTCATATAATTTGTAAATATTTTCTCTGATTCAGTAGGTTTTCTTTTCATTTTGTCAGTGGTTTCCTTTGCTGTGCAAAAGCTTTTAAGTTTAATTAGGTCCCATTTGTTTATTTTTGCTTTTATTTCCTTTACTTTAGGAGATGGATCCAAAAAAATGTTGCTGTGATATGTCAAAGAGTGTTCTGCCTATGTTTTCCTCTAGGAGTTTTATACTATTTCGTTTTATACTTAGACCTTTAATCCATTTTGAGTTTATTTTTGTATATGGTGTTAGAGAATGTTCTAATTTCATTCTTTTACATGTAGATGTCCAGTTTTCCCAGCACCACTTATTGAGGAGACTGTCTTTTCTCCATTATATATTCTTGCCTCCTTTGTCATACATTAATTGACCATAAGTGCGTGGTGTTATTTCTGGGCTCTCTATCCTGTTCCATTGATCTATGTGTCTGTTTTTGTACCAGTACCACACTGTTTTGATTACTGGAGCTTTGTAGTATAGTCTCAAGTCAGGGACCATGATTCCTCCAGCTCTCTTCTTCTTTCTCAAGATTGTTTTGGCTATTTGGGGTCTTTTGTGTTTCCATACAAATTTTAAAACTGTTTGTTCTAGTTTCCCCTTGATCTTTTTTATTCCAGACTGGCCATCATTGAGTGCTTACTATGGGGGAACCTGTGTTAGGTACTAGTGATGGCACAGTGAACAGGATAGATGTGGTCCCTGCTCTCATGAAGCTTTCAGTTTAATGTGGGAGAAAGGCATTAAGCAAATATCATGAAAAATGGTTTAAAGGAGATGTATAGAGTGTTAGGACAATCTAAAATGCAAAGACCCCATCTGCTTCTGGGGAGTCAGAGAAAGCCTTTTTGAGGAAGTGAAATTTCACATGGGCCAGAAATGAAGAGTATGGAACAGTCTAATGGGCTGTAATCTCATTAAGAGCAGGAACTAAATATGCATATTATTTCTCCCAACATCAAGCTGAGTGATATCCTAGAGAAGATTAAATGATCTTTGAGAATCTATAGTGTCATTTAAGGGGAGAGAGGTAAAAAGCAGTGCCTGACAATTAAGTGTTTCCTAAATGAATGATTGAATGAAAGAATGAAACAAATATATTTATTGGGCACTTAAAACTCTAGGGAGAGAGGGAGCCAGGGGCAGGCAGGTTGGGTCTTTGCAGGTTTATTCAGGACCAGTGGCAGTGCCCTCCCACTTCATCTTCACTGATAGGTGGGATATCGTGTCTGGAAGGGCCACCTGTGTCTGAAGTTCATCATCCAGTGTGGGAGAAAATGCAGAAACAAATGGGGGAGTACTGTCAAAGACACCTAACAGATTATCCTCTAATACTTCTTAGAGAAGGTGGCCCCTGAGCTGGATCTTGAGGTGTCCCAGGAGTTCCCTAGGAGAAAACAAGTGGAAAGAACAGAGGGAATGCTTGGCAGAAGTATGAGAGAACATGGCATATTGCCTCTCCAGTACCTCATCCTGAGTCTGGCATCTATGAATGCTAACATCTCTGAATTTAGCTGGACTATTTTGTGGGGGTAATGACATTTTTGGTCTGCACCACCTCTTGGGATAATAAATTTCCATAAGGTTTACATTCATGGTGAAAGACACACTTCCTTTTACTTGTTCCAAATTTCTCTAAGTGCTTCCTAGTTTAATATTCCCTTTCTGTTGCTTCTGTTGCTACATACTTTTCCTTATTTAGCCTAAATTAAGGCTCAGGCTTCTTAGTGATCCACCTATATGATACATATCTGTATCATATAGATATAGATATGTAAATTTTTTAAAAATTGGGATACATTTATTAAAGCAGAAAATGAAAATTAGCTTCCTTAAGGAGGAAATAGGAAGTATTTTTGCTTGAAATATATTTAGTTTGTAAAAGTTTTATGCAAATTTTTATAAAGTTCAAAAACTAAAGGGCAGTCAATTTTATTTCCTGTTTGGAAAATAATCAGTTGTTACAAGAGTTAAGGCTTAAGAGAAGGGAACTGCTTTATATTTAAATATTTCAATAGATTTATTTCAAAATGTGTCATTCCAGAAATAATGGTGAAAATCAAGATTACCATGAAGCTTACATGGGATTTTGAGTTAACCACCCTAACTAATTAAGCAAAATTATCCTAATTTATTTATTATGTTAATGATCTGAATTAATTTATAGTAATTTAACATGTATTACTAAAGATTTATTATGTTTCCTACTAAATGACTTAAGAGCTATAAATCCCATGGTTAAATGTAATTAGTGGAGACATATTTATTGAAAGGGATAATTACATCTGATAAAAGTTCTTCAGTTAGGCTTAATTAAAACAGATTATTCCCCATAAATGAAAAATAAATATGGTAATTACTGGGTAGCTTTTCATTGCAAAAATGAGTATCTCGGCATTTAAATTTTCTAAAAGGGGTAGGAAAGAAAACTATTTTACTGATTACTTCCCAATAAAGTATGATTAATAATCCCTGGGAAATAGGCATTTTCCAGGAGTAAACATTTTGCTACTAAATTGCTAAAGGAGAAATTCTGCTCAGGAAAATCTATCATTAACTCATTTCTAAGTGGACTGTGGCTATTTTTGAACATAATGAATTGTGTTTCAAGGAAAATTTTTTTTCTTGTGAAGATTATCTCTAGCTCAGCTAAATAGCAGTGTCAGGGGAAAAAAAAAAAAGAGTGTTAATCACTCTGAAAATAAACTTTTCTACCATAACCTGGGCTGGGCGTGGTTATGATGCACAGAATGTGTAGGACCTGAAGTTCAGAACAGGTTCAGGACATAGGAGTGAGAACATATGGAGAGATTACAATGTAAAGTTATGTTTCAGTTACATGTGTGCATGCATATTAAAGTGTAAAACTACATTAGATTACTTTTATATTTAATTGGTATTTTTTCAATAGCAGCACTATTACTGAAAAATTCCACTTTACCTTTTTAAAACATTTTCAGTACCTTATTAATTCATTGGATCATTCTATCCCCCAGGAACGCAGATGAAGCAGGGGTTATTGGCTTCAAAGAGGCTAATAAGTTCAAGATCACATAGTTAATTAGTGGACGAGTTAGGACTTGAATTGATATTTTGACCTTGGTGCAACATCCTTTCTCCAATATTGTTAAAGTGTAGAAGTGTCCACGGACATGATGAGAAGGTGGAGTTGGCTACAAGCTGCTGTTAAGTACCAGCTGGTACGTGTAAATTTCTCTCTGTAGCATGGCCAGATGGAAAATGTTATGTTCATGGTATGGCTTTAGCATGAAAACAAACGGTAGAACAAATAAGCCTAGTGTGGTGGACCCCCTTTAGATCAGAGTAGCCGGAATGACCGTCTGCAGACCAGATGATCAATGGCATGCAGTGGTCTGCATGTGGACAGTTTTTAGAAGGATGAAGGCAGATAGGTCATCATCTACCACTATCTGCCACTGGGGGGAGCTAAAACTAGGCCCTGGCGGTTCTGACCGTCTCACTCCTAGGCTTTTGCCATGTTTAAATATGTGCCTTTCTCTGGAGACCTCAAAGTATTATCACAGACAGTATCGTATTTCTCCTTACAATATCCTTTTGCATTCTATAGCGCTCAGGTGATTTATCAAAGTCAGTAGTATGGCTAATATGTGCTCCGTCCTCCCAGAATTACATAAATGCCTAAGGACAGGAGCTGAGGAGAAACCTATGCTGCCAGAGCTATAAAACTGAAGGATTTTAAAGGAAGACCTCAAGCAGAAGCTCTCCTCTTTTGTGCACGGCTTTGGGCTTTGCAAGGGCTTTTTTGTTCTCCCTTTGCCCCCCGCCCCAAGAATAATTGAATTACTGTTTTAAAATGTATACTGAATGCTTCCCATTAGGCAATTCCATTTTAATCAATGTCTACATTAGTTCCAGAGACCTGCTTAATTTATATTGTTGAAAAATGTTGAGTTGTATTGGTCAAAAGCAACTGAAGGACATTTCAAACATTTTCACTAAATTTAGCTTAAGTACCATTATAATAGATCCAAAGGTGTCTAGATTCTTTGGACATATTGGGAAGTGAGTAGTATCATTTGTGGTGCCACTATATGGGCCACACTCTGTGACTGTCAAGTCATTTTTTATATAGAGATGTTGACTATATTTATAGAAATGATAACTGGGTCCTTAAGATTTTTAATAGTATACCTAAAGGTCATACCAAATAAGACATACACCTGAGGAAAATTCAGTGCATATGAGCGAAAATAAGCAGCTTTCTGACAAAAAAATGTATTTTGAAATTTAAAATGTGACTTAAAAGACTTTAATTACTGCTGAATTATTTGAGGTCCATATACTACATGGGGAAGGCCTGGTAAGTGCTTCGGTGAGAAGTAGCAGGCAGGCATACACAACTTCTATCTGAGCAAAGATGCTCTAACCCCCATGCTTGTGCCCATGCATCAGGGTTCCATGGCTTCTTCATAAGAAATCTAACTTTATTCATGTAAAAATTATGACAGCTAAATAAGTACAAGAATTTCCATAGGGGTTGTATAATCGTATCATGGTTAAAAGTATGAAATATGGAGCCAGAATGACTGGATTCAAGTGTGGCTTTGCCAGGTGTCAGCTGTCTGTTCTTGGATAGAGTTCCTGAACTCTCTGTGTCTTGTTTCCTTCATTTGCAAAATGTGGGTAATATTAGTGCCTACCTCATAGGGTTGTGTGAAGGTTAAGTAATTTTAGGTCTCATTATTAATCCAAATAGATTTAGTATTAGATTTATGTACATTTGGCTGAGGTCTACATGTTTCTGCAAGCTTTTGTGTTGAGAGATATATGTATACTTTTTGGCCTCACTTAATATAATGTATGCTAAATGATGTGAACAGGGTGATTCGGGAAAGGCTGATTTTGGCTCCAGACTGTATGCATCTAACTGGCATTCATTATTCTGTTACATTACCCTACTCTACACATGGCTTTCACTCTGAGGGTGGGCAGAGTAGGATGTGCCCCTGCAAAGTTACTGGTATGAATGATTATTAACAGAAGAAATCTGTGTCCACCAAAAGCTGTCATGTGCTGAGTATCCAAACAAGAGTCCCATTCTTGAATCTATTTTGCTCTCCTGTTTTATATTCATGATTTGCTTTAATATATTTTGATTCTGAGTTCCAAAGGATCAATGTCATTATCCTCAAAGTAAATAAAGTACGTCTAATCTACTCTACATTTTCATAGAAGATAAATCAATTTTACAAGCCATTTTCTTTGCATTTGCTCATTGACTTTGTCATCATTAATTTTTCTGTTTCCAGAACATGGTTTGCAACCTAAGGATACATCACCTTCTCAACTGTTGCCCGTAACATTTTACTATTATCTTCCAACTTGACTAAATCATCCACTAGCTAAAAATAGAAATTTCAGGTGAATAGTTTTTCTTCTTTAATCACTAACCCTTTCCTGTAACTGCCTTTACATTCCAAGACACTAGGTAAACCCCATCTCTCCAAGGTAAAAATGCCCAATACTTCTGCATGTTAAGGAACTGATTAGCTATTCATGAGTTTAAAAATGCATTATGCATTAATTTATTTATCTTCTCAAAGTTCAGCTTCTGGCTCTGGGATGCTTTCTCCCCAATCTAATTTCTTTTTTTTTTTTTTTGCGATACGCGGGCCTCTCACTGTGTGGCCTCTCCTGCCGCGGAGCACAGGCTCCGGACGCGCAGGCCCAGCGGCCACGGCTCACGGGCCCAGACGCTCCGCGGCATGTGGGATCCTCGCGGACTGGGGCACGAATCCGCGTCCCCTGCATCGGCAAGCGTACTCCCAACCACTGCGCCAGCAGGGAAGCCCCCCCAATCTAATTTCTTTAAAACAAAATCCAAGTACATTGAGTGTGATTGAATAGCATTTATTAGGGAAGCATGACCTCTTGGTGTTTTTATTTCTTTAAGGTGAAAGTGAGGAGCATGTGGATTCTTTTCAGCTCTGTAATTCCCTCTAAACCAAATACTTCCACTTTAAATATGAAATTACTGCAGTAACTTTCCCTGATGTTAACGGTAGAGTGTATGAAGGGGAAAGAATGTGCAATTTGTTCAAAGTAATTCCAACTGTTTTATTGCCTTCCAATCCAAGATAATTGCATATAAAGAAATTCACTTAAATTATTGACATTAATTCACTAACTAGAACTTTAAATAATTTCATGAAAAGAAAAATTTAGCAAAGTCCCAGAAATAAGCAAGATTTAACAACTTATTAGAACTGTTTCTACATTATTATAAATCAAAATCACATTTCTGTAATTTTGGCAGCAACAATTTTCTTTTTACAGAGTATGGAGTTAAAATATCATGTATAAGATTGGGCTTAGTAACTACATATTTTAGCTCTTATTAAAACAACTACATGGACAAACAGATTTTTCCCCTTGTTTTTGTTCTTTACATGGTCTATTTCCAGAACTTATAAACTGAAACCTTATCATAGCCCATTCATTCCAGAGGAGGAGCCTGTGGTCATTGTTTTTTTTCAATAAATATATAAGTACCTACTCTGCTAGTCATTATTCCAGGTGCTGGGATACAACAGTGCTGAGGATGAGAACTGATTCCTGCCCTCATGGGGTGTACTTGGTAGGAGAGGGAGACCAAAAACTAGTACATAAAATCATCTCAGCTAGTACAGAGTTCTGTGGAGAAATGAAGCGAGTGATGGGGTGGGTGGGCAAGAGGCTTCAGAGGGAGACACCTCTGAGGAGATGGCAGTTAAGCCAAAAGATGAGAACACCCAACCACCTGGGGGAGGAGTGTTCCCAGCACTGAGGTGGGGACAGCTTGGTGTGTCTGAGGACTAGGGAAAAGCTGGTGTGGCTGCAACACAGTGAGAAGGGGGCAGCTGCAGGAGACGGTGTCGGGAAGATCAGCAGGGACCAGCACTGGCAGGCCCGTGGGAAGGGGTCTGGATTTTACTCTAAGTGTCGTGGAAGGGCACTGGGAGTTTTGAGTAGGTTACTGACTCGTGAACTGTTTTATCTTTTACGATCACTCTGGCTCTCAGGTGGAAAATGGAGTTGGCAGGGGAGGGACAAGAATGAAAGCAGGAAGTGTAAGATGGCCCCTGAACAAGAGGCCCATTGTTGTAATTGTCAGAACTTCTACCCAGTAGCTTCATTTACGGAGGCAACGTGGTGTGTGTGTGGGAGGTCTGGGGAGCTGAGTTCTTGACAAATTCTGCCTCATGTTCTCTCTAGACTTTGGGCTTCAGGATATTGGGCCAGACAGTCCCTTCTGGTTCTAGTATCTTAAGAAGCCTACTCTCAGGACAGCTAGAAATTCCCCCAATGGTACAGCAGTCTTACTGCCCTGCTCTGGAACACTGAGGGTTCTCAGTTCTGCAGGTGATTTTAGTAGGTCAGTCGTGATGCCACAGAGAAGCAGAAGTGCAGCATAGAGCCAGGGTGGGAAGCAGGTGGGGGCTGGAGAAAACACCCACCAGTTAGTTTCAGAAGCAGGTGCAGGAGAAGGTGGAGGTGAGATGGGGCCGATGACCCTTAGGGGCCAGGGTACCATGGAGGAAAACCATGTCAGAGGATAAGCATGACCTGGCCCCTTTGTCAAGTCTGGGGCTCTCAGAGAAGCAGGAGCCAGAGATGGAGACAGGCTCAGAGGAGTTGAATCTAAGACAGGGTCACCTCAGTGGCCAAGAACAGGGAACCAGCAAGAAACATGATTCCTCCGAGGACACCGAGTTCTGTCTATAGAGAGAGTGGCTTTGAGCCTCTGGTCTGACTTCATTTCATAGTAACAGGCATTGCCCAGAAAAGCTGGAAAATGTTTGGAACCTAGAACCTACTTCTGATCTCCAAGCAAGGGCCACTTAACTGCAGAGTGTAAGAATACTCTTGACCCTAGGATGGGCAGGAGGTGACATGAATCAAGCCTGCTTTAATGTTATGCTTGCCTTGATCATGTGCCTCTGTTCTCCAAAAGGAGCAACTGTTCCACTTAGCCTGACTAGTTCCTGCCATGCAGAAATGGTGAATTGGCTAATTTGCAAATCTCAAAACCTTTCACTGGTTCCTGACACAGGAAGTGCTGTCTGCCTGAATGAACCACCATGTTCAGTGTAACCAAGCTTCAGTCTCTACTCCAGCTGCTAATGCAAGTGTGTGTTTTATTCTTGTATCTCAATCCTATCACGATTATCTGTCTGCATCACTTCTTTTCTTCAAGATTTAGTTCCAGCTCAGGTCTGACCATCTTTCTTGCCCTAACCCTCCTTTCAGCGAGTGAATCACAGTGATGGGTTCCCGGATAACCCTGACACCCTGTCACCTCGCATTTTCTCTCCCTTCCCTCGCCTTCCTCCTGACCAGCAGACCTATCTGACACTTTCCTCTCTAACCTCATCAGGAGCACTGCAGGTACCTGACAGGTCCTATGATTCTCCTTGCCCTCTGGGTCTGCAAATGTCTGACCTGACTCACAGTTGGTTCAGCCTCTGGTCCATCAAGTCCATTCTAATGGGACACAGTCTAAAACAGTAAATTCAGTAATAGGGTCATAACTTTTAAATTGACATTTCTGTTCAGGCTCCCATAGGGAAGTGACCCTGTAAATGAACAATTTTCTTCCATCCACATTCACTACCCAAGATTGATGAATCATATTTATTTTCAACATTAACAAATCTTTTCAAATGGAAGCATCAAAATTCACAACTGAGCTCTGTTCTATGACCCATGGTTTGTGCAGAAAAGAATTTCATGTGAAGAAATTCCGAGGCCAATTTTTAGAATAGGTCAACGCATAAAATGTCAAGACACATTCATTTCCGAGACTAGGAAGAGGATAGAAAAATAAAGAACAAGATACAGTTCCCACTGAAGGTACTCTCTTGAACTGGCCCATGAGAAAATATTTAACCTGTTGAATAGCAGTGGAAGAACAGGGCAGGGAATGAATAAATGGCCAGGGCCTTGGAAAACCAGGTAGCTGTTTAAACATTCAGAAGAAGATCGAATTCAATTTAGCAAGCTCATGGAACGGTTAAGGGCTTGAGCTTTGGAGACTGACTTTCTGAGTTCTTATTGCTGCTAGGTGCTAGGTGTGTGACCATGGACAGCTTACTGAACCTCTCTATGCCTCAGTTTCCTTGATAATAACTTGGGATGATAATAGTACCTCATTGTCAGGACTATGAGGCTGAACTCAGTCAATCATTGGAAATGTTTAAGCACAGAGAATGACACAGCAAATGGCAGTCTTGGTTGTTGTTATCATCCTTACTTTACTCTCACCATCTCCAGTGGTGTCACTCTAGACCATGCCACAATCACTTGTCACCTGGAATATGGTATTTGTTGGATAATAATACTGAAACAGACTCCTCATTGGTCATTCAGCATCTGCCCTTGCCTCACTTAAGTCCTTTCTCATCAGCATGGCCCAAGTTACCTTTCATGAAAGATCTTGATATGTCACTTCCAGATGAAAATGCTTATAGTAGTTGCCCACAACTCTAGGATCAAGTCCATATTCCTTCATCAAGTGGTGTTATTATTTAAAGGAACTGATCTATACTCAACTTCATGGTCCTAATCACAATCTCCATGAACTTATTAACATGTGATCATTTAATATCTATCTATGACCTACATGATCTAGTGGGGGAAGAGTTTTCTGTTCCATCTCTAGTATCTCGCACAGTGCCTGCCACGTGGTAGGTGCTCAGTAAATATTTGTTGAGATACCCACTAAGTATAAAGAAGATTTGTTGAATGAATGGATGTCACTAGGTATAGAAAGAGTATAAGAAATAACTTTGATGTGTGATACCATGGAAATTTCCCTTATGGTTGTGTCTCACAGAGTTTTGATGTAAACTCTTATTTTAATTCTCTTTAATGCAACACAGTGGGGGTGGAATGGAGAATAAAGAGATATCAGAAAGAAAGAATAGTCACAAAAGCAAATTAAACTATTAAAAAGCACAAAATAGTTCCACTTAAAATTTAAAGGATATGATTTTAAGAATCTAGCATTTCTTTTTCCTTTTTGGGCCAAGTTTCTAATGTATTTTATATTTCAAGTCACCCAGTGATGTTTTATGGTGAAAGTGTTTTATTTTTCTACACTTTTAAAAAAGCTTCAGAGTCTACATAGCTTTCCCTCAAATATAACTCTATGCTCAGCATAAGTAGGGGAAAACATCTAGACCAAATTATTTTCCTTACAACACCAGGAACCGGTACCCTCTTCCTAGAGATTATATAGATTTCCCAATTTTGTCTTATACTTTGGATTTTTGTCTAAACAAATAAGTGGTATCCGCTAATTCATTTATTCCCTTGTTCATTTATCCAAAAAAGATTTACTAAGTTCCTAATGGGCCAACCACCATGTTAGGTTGGGCTAATAACCTTGTGCTTAAGGTGCAAAGCAGATCTTAATGGGTGACCCATACTTGCTGGTAACTTTTTAAGCAGCAACCTTTTTGCTGTAAATTCAAAATGCACAACAGCTGTTAAAGCCCCTGTTTACTCTTAATATTTTTAAGCTTAAATTGACCACACTACTCAGTGTGTGTCTGTGTGCGAATGTGAGTGCATCTGTGTGAATGTGAGTGTGTGTGTATGTTGAACTAGATGTGTTTCCCTCCTTGAACTAGAAATATTTATGAGGTACACTGCTTAGCAGTGTCACTGGTGACCACGTTGTCCAGAGTAGCATAAAGTATAGCTGTTGCCCTTCCCCTTGAATAATTTTCTAAGAAAAAGAGCTGACTCAGTTTCTTTCAGCTATATTCCTTTGGACACAGATATGCTGAAATCCAAGATTTTGTAAGTTGAAAGAGTGGGCAAATTATTTGCTCTTATCTTTAGTACTTTAGAAAATATTCAAGTGCATAATACAAGCCTCTGATTCAGAATAAATCTATCATCTCGGTGTTAAGCTGTTTCTAGACTACTCCCTCAGTCTTGACTCTTGATGACTTCAGGCGGTGCTGAGCTGAATCATCCCCTTGCTAGTGAGAGGGTTTCTTGCTTAAACACATGGTGGAAATTGTCAAATTTCCTTCTCCCTAAATAACCTAATCCTATGCCCCGACATAACTTAAACAATGGTAGAATTTTGCTGAAGCACAAGCTTTGACCAACAGCCAAAATAGATCATGGGCATCCTCTGGGGAGTATTATGGGTGAAGAAGTTGAGGAAGACAATTTTCAGTAAGTGAAGCTGTGGATGTGGATTAGCCCACTTGTATTTCAACTCACCAACACAATCAAGTGCCAGAAAAGAGCAGAGCTCAGGGGTTGCCAGTCTTTAGCATCCCCAAGAATCTCCTGTGGAACTTGTTGTTTCAGGTCATCAGTGGCATCATCACCCCGCCCCCTGCCCAAAGACACATCCAGAGTCAGGGCTAGGAGCCAGGTGAGCAAGCATCCCAGGATATAGTAACTTAATACCAGTACTGGCAGTGGGGTCTTTCCTAAAGGTAGTTTATTTTATTATATGCATTTATATTACAAAGTATATATTATATGTTTATCATATATAAAATATTTCCCTCTTTGCTTTGGCTGCCAGGAAACTGAAGAGAGTAACGGGAGTACCTCCCATTCACTTCTTACTTTAACGCTATCTCATTTGAGTTAATGAGAGACAGTATAGCAAAACGGTTAAGAGTATGGACAGTAGAGCCAGACCCGCAGCTCCAAATACTGACTTTATCACTACTGGTTTGTGACCTTAGACATCTCATTACACTTTCTGTGCCTCACTTTTCAAATTAGTGAAACGGGAATCATAGTCAAGAATCACAGAATCCTTGTCAGAATGAAATGAAGTAATATGTGCAGAGTGCCTGGCACATGGTTATCACCCATGTATATATTTATTTTTATTACATTTGTGTTGTTATTTACTCCTCACAACAATTCTATGACACGCCTCTTATAAGCATTGGGGTAGAAAAAACTGTATTTCAAAAAGGGTTGGTAACTTGCCTAAATTTTCCCATTAAGTGATCTGAACCCTGTCTGTCTGAATCCAAATCTTTTGACCGTTCCAACAGATCACAGTGTTTCCCGTGCTGTCAGAGATAAAGTTAATGTGTATGCCCCCATCTTAGCCAATGTTGTGGTAATATTTATAGTTCTGCTCTCTTGGTATAGGTTTTAATATCTCCTCTCCATTTTCTTTTATTAATTAATTTTTATTGGAGTAAAATTGCTTTACAATGTGGTGTTAGTTTCTGCTGTACAATGAAGTGAATCAGCTATACGTATACATATACCCCCTCCCTCTTGGACCTCCCTCCCCGCCCCCAGCATCTAGGTCATCACAGAGCACCGAGCTGAGCTCCCTGTGCTATGCAGCAGGTTCCCACTATTTTTGATTGCATTATCTTATACATCTCTCATTGTAATTGCCTCAGATATTTTTTTGAAAATAGGCATAGAATAATTTTCAAATAAAATAAATATATCAAGGCAAACATTCAGCATATGGGTCTGTTGCCTGAGAAAGTGGACACATAAGTGCATTAAGACTGACAGTAAAATTTGTGATTGGATTTGAGACCAAGGCAAGCATGCTGGCATTTTTGGAGGAGCTCCTCTCTACAGAGAACTAAGAAAAGCAGTTAATGAGTAAATTCATTGTCATCTGTTTTCATTGTACTGGATTTACCAATAAAATTCTATAAATTATATAGAATGACCACAATATATAAATCCAAAGAATAAGAAGCTGTATTTTTCTTGATGGTCTGTGGCAAAAATTGGTGGCACAAACTGTGGTTCAGCCAAATTGATAATTGGTTGGAACTTGGATATTGATTGAGTCTAGTTCCTGCAGAGATTTTCTGCCCTTACAAAGTAAGGAAAGTAGGTCAAAGATGATAGCATGGCTGGAATGCATAACAAGTTGCTAAGAAGTAGACACTAAAATGATTTAGCACAGACTGTGGTAAGAACAAGCTTACCAGTTCAAAATGCATGGAATGTCTGATTTGTATCATCATCCCTATTGTCTTTTTTTTTCTTGTTTTCTTTTTTAAAAAACATATTAATCGGAGTATAATTACTTTACAATGGTGTGTTAGTTTTTACTTTATAACAAAGTGAATCTGCTATACATATACATATAACCCATATCTCCTCCCTCTTGCATCTCCCTCCCACCCTCCCTATCCCACCCCTTTAGGTGGTCACAAAGCACCGAGCTGATCTCCCTGTGCTATGCAGCTGCTTCCCACTAGCTATCTATTTTACATTTGGTACTGTATATATGTGTCCATGCCAATCTCGCACTTTGTCCCAGCTTACCCTTCCCCCTCCCCATGTTCTCAAGCCCATTCTCTACGTCTGCATCTTTATTCCTGTCCTGCCCCTAGGTTCTTCAGAACCTTTTTTTTTTTCAATTCCATATATATGTGTTAGCATGTGGTATTTGTTTTTCTCTGTCTGACTTACTTCACTCTGTATGACAGACTCTAGGTGCATCAACCTCACTACAAATAACTCAATTTCATTTCTTTGTATGGCCGAGTAATATTCCATTTTATATATGTGCCACGTCTTCTTTATCCATTCACCTGTTGATGGACACTTAGGTTGCTTCCATGTCCTGGCTATTGTACATAGAGCTGCAATGAACACTGTGGTAGATGACTCTTTTTGAATTATGGTTTCCTCAGGGTATATGCCCAGTAGTGGGATTGCTGGGTCATATGGTAGTTCTATTTTTAGTTTTTTAAGGAACCTCTGTACTGTTCTCCATAGTGGCTGTATCAATTTATATTCCCACCAACAGTGCAAGAAGGTTCCCTTTTCTCCACACCCTCTCCAGCATTTATTGTTTGTAGATTTTTTGATGATGGCCATTCAGACTGGTGTGAGGTGATACCTCATTGTAGTTTTGATTTGCATTTCTCTAATGTTTAGTGACGTTGAGCATCCTTTCATGTGTTTGTTGGCAATCGTATATCTTCTTTGGAGAAATGTCTGTTTAGGTCTTCTGCCCATTTTTGGATTGGGTTGTTTGCTTTTTGGTATTGAGCTGCAAGAGCTGCTTGTAAATTATAGAGATTAATCCTTTGTCAGTTGCTTCATTTGCAAATATTTTCTCCCATTCGGAGGGTTGTCTTTTCGTCTTGTTTATGGTTTCCTTTGCTGTGCAAAAGCTTTGAAGTTTCATTAGGTCCCATTTGTTTATTTTTATTTTTACTTCCATTCCTCTATGAGGTGGGTCAAAAAGGGTCTTGCTGTGATTTCTGTCATACAGTGTTCAGCCTATGTTTTCCTCTAAGAGTTTTATAGTGTCTGGCCTTATTACATTAGGTCTTTAATCCATTTTGAGTTTATTTTTGTGTATGGTGTTAGGGAGTGTTCTAATTTCATTCTTTTACGTGTAGCTGTCCAGTTTTCCGAGCACCACTTATTGAAGAGGCTGTCTTCTCTCCATTATATATTCTTGCCTTGTTTATCAAAAATAAGGTGACCATATGTGTGTGGGTTTATCTCTGGGCTTTCTATCCTGTTCCAGTGATCTATATTTCTGTTTTTGTGCCAGTACCATACTGTCTTGATTACTGTAGCTTTGTAGTATAGTCTGAAGTCAGGGAGCCTGATTCCTCCAGCTGTTTTTATTTCTCAAGATTGCTTTGGGTATTTGAGGTCTTTTGTGTTTGCATACAAATTGTGAGCTTTTTTGTTCTAGTTCTGTAAAAAATGCCATTGGTAGTTTGATAGGGATTGCATTGAATCTGTAGATTGCTGGGGGTAGTATAGTCATTTTCACAATATTGATTCTTCCAATCCAAGAACATGGTATATCTCTCCATCTGTTTGTATCATCTTTAATTTCTTTCATCAGTGTCTTATAGTTTTCTGCATACAGGTCTTTTGTCTCCTTAGGTAGTTTTATTCCTAGGTATTTTACTCATTTTGTTGCAGTGGTAAAGGGGAGCATTTCCTTAACTTCTCTTCCTGATTTTTCATCATTAGTGTGTAAGAGGGCAAGAGGTTTCTGTGCTTTAATTTTGTATCCTGCTACTTACCCAAATTCATTGATTAGCTCTAGTAGTTTTCTGGTAGCGTCTTTAGGATTCTCTACATATAGTATCATGTCATCTGCAAACAGTGACAGCTTTACTTCTTCTTTTCCAATTTGGATTGGAAAATCCAAATTTTTATTCTTTTATTTCTTTTTCTTTTATTTCTTTTTCTTCTCTGATTGCTGTGGCTAAAACTTCCAAAGCTATGTTCAGTAATAGTGGTGAGAGTGGGCAACCTTGTTTTGTTCCTGATCTTAGTGGAGATGGTTTCAGTTTTTCACCACTGAGAATGATGTTGGGTGTGGATTTGTCATATATGGTCTTTATTATGTTTAGGTAAGTTCCCTCTATGCCTACTTTCTGGAGGTTTTTTATCATAAATGGGTATTGAAGTTTGTCGAGAGCTTTTTCTGCATCTCTTGTGATGATCATATGGTTTTTATCCTTCAATTTCTTAATATGGTTTATCACATCGATTGATTTGCATATATTGAAGAATCCTTGCATTCCTGGGATAAACCCCACTTGATCATGGTGTATGATCCTTTTAAGGTGCTATTGGATTCTGTTTGCTAGTATTTTTTTGAGGATTTTTGCATCTATGTTCATCAGTGATATTAGCCTGTAGTTTTCTTTCTTTGTGACATCTTTGTCTGGTTTTGGTATCAGGGTGATGGTGGCCTCGTAGAATGATTTTGGGAGTGTTCCTCCCTCTCCTATATTTTGGAAGAGTTTGAGAAGGATAGGTGTTAGCTCTTCTCTAAATGTTTGATAGAATTCGCCTGTGAAGCCATCTGGTCCTGGGCTTTTGTTTGTTGGAAGATTTTTAATCACAGTCTTAATATCTGTGCTTGTGATTGGTCTGTTTATATTTTCTATTTCTTCCTGGTTCAGTCTCAGAAGGTTGTGCTCTTCTAAGAATTTATCCATTTCTTCCAGGTTGTCCATTTTATTGGCATATAGTTGCTTCTAGTAATCTCTCATGATCCTTTTTATTTCTGCAGTTTCAGTTGTTACTTCTCCTTTTTCATTTCTAATTCTATTGATTTGAGTCTTCTCCCTTTTTTCTTGATGAGTCTGGATAATGGTTTATCAATTTTGTTTATCTTCTCACAGAACCAGCTTTTAATTTTATTGATCTTTGCAATCGTTTCCTTCATTGCTTTTTCATTTATTTCTGATCTGATCTTTATGATTTCCTTCCTTCTGCTAACTTTGGGGTGTTTTTGTTCTTCTTTCTCTAATTGCTTTAGGTGTAAGGTTTGGTTGTTATTTATTTTTTTATTTTTTTGTGGTATGCGGGCCTGTCACTGTTGTGGCCTCTCCCGTTGCGGAGCACAGGCTCCGGACGCTCAGGCTCAGCGGCCATGGCTCATGGGTCCAGCCACTCCGCGGCATGTGGGATCCTCCCGGACCGGGGCATGAACCCGTGTCCTCTGCATCAGCAGGCGGACTCTCAACCATTGCGCCACCAGGGAAGCCCTAGGTTGTTTATTTGAGATGTTTCTTGTTCCTTGAGGTAGGACTGTATTGCTATAAACTTCCCTCTTAAAATTGCTTTTGCTGCATCCCATAGGTTTTGGATCATCCTGTTTTCATTGTCATTTGTTTCTAGGTATTTTGTGATTTCCTCTTTGATTTATTCAGTGATCTCTTGGTTATTAAGTAGTGTATTGTTTATCTTCCATGTATTTGTATTTTTTACAGATTTTTCCCTGTTATTGATATATAGTCTCATAGCATTGTGGTCAGAAAAGACACTTGATACGATTTCAATTTTCTTAAATTTACGGAGGCTTGATTTGTGACCCAAGACATGATCTATCCTGGAAAATATTCCAGGAGCACTTGAGAAGAAAGTGTATTCTGTTGTTTTTTTCTGGAATGTCCTATAAATATCAATTAAGTCCATCTTGTTTAATGTATTATTTAAAGCTGGTGTTTCCTTATTTATTTTCATTTTGGATGATCTGTTCATTGGTGAAAGTGGGGTGTTAAAGTCCCCTACTATGATTGTGTTACTGTCGATTTCCCCTTTTATGGTTGTTAGCATTTGCCTTATGTATTGAGGTGCTCCTATGTTGCATGCATAAATATTTACAATTGTTATATCTTCTTCTTGGATTGATCCCTTGATTATTATGTAGTGTCCTTCTTTGTCTCTTGTAATAGTCTTTACTTTAAAGTCTATTTTGTCTGATATGAGAATTGCTACTCCAGCTTTCTTTTGATTTCCGTTTGCATGGAATATCTTTTTCCATACCTTCACTTTCAGTCTGCATGTGTCCCTAGGTCTGAAGTGGGTCTCTTGTAGACAGCATATATACGGGTCTTGTGTTTGTATCCATTCAGCCAGTCTATGTCTTTTGGTTGGAGCCTTTAATCCATTTACATTTAAGGGAATTATCGATATGTATGTTCCTACTACCATTTTCTTAATTGTTTTGTGTTTGTTATTGTAGGTCTTTTCCTTCTCTTGTGTTTCTTGCCTAGAGAAGTTTCTTTAGTATTTGTTGTAAAGCTGGTTTGGTCGTGCTGAATTCTCTTAGCTTTTGCTTGCCTGTAAAGGTTTGAATTTCTCTGTCGAATCTGAATGAGATCCTTATTGGGGAGAGTAATCTTGGTTGTAGGTTCTTCCCTTTCATCACTTTAAATATGTCCACTCCCTTCTGGCTTGCAGAGTTTCTGCTGAAAGATCCGCTCTTAACCTTATGGGAATTCCCTTGTATGTTATTTGTTGTTTTTCCCTTGCTGCTTTTAATATTTTTTCTCTGTGTTTAATTTTTGATATTTTGATTAGTATGTGTCTTGGTGTGTTTCTCCTTAGATTTATCCTGTATAGGACTCTCTGTTCTTCCTGGACTTGATTAACTATTTTCTTTCCCATATTAGGGAATTTTTAAGTATAATCTCTTCAAATATTTTGTCAGTCCCTTTCTTTTTCTCTTCTTCTTCCAGGACCCCTATAATGTGAATGTTGGTGCATTTAATGTTTTCCCAGAGGTCTCTTTGACTTTCCTCAATTCTTTTCATTCTTTTTTCTTTATTCTGCTCTGCAGTAGTTATTTCCACTATTTTATCTTCCAGGTCACTTATCTGTTCTTCTGCCTCAGTTATTCTGCTATTGATTCCTTCTAGAGAATTTTTCATTTCATTTATTGTGTTGTTCATCATTGTTTGTTTGCTCTTTAGTTCTTCTAGGTCCTTTTTAAACATTTCTTTTATTTTCTCCATTCTCTTTTCAAGATTTTGGATCATCTTTACTATCATTACTCTGAATTCTTTTTCAGGTAGACTGCCCATTTCCTCTTCATTTGTTTGGTCTGGTGGGTTTTTACCTTGCTCCTTCATCTGCTGTGTGCTTTTCTGTCTTCTCATCTTGCTTAACTTACCATGTTTGGCGTCTTCTTTTCACAGGCTGCAGGTTTGTAGTTCCCGTTGTTTTTGGTGTCTGCCCCCAGTGGGTGAGGTTGGTTCAGTGGGTTGTGTAGGCTTCCTGGTGGAGGGGACTAGTGCCTGTGTTCTGGAGGATGAGGCTGGATCTTGTCTTTCCGGTGGGCAGGATTGTGTCTGGTGGTGTGTTTGGGGGTGTTTTTGACCTTATTATGATTTTAGGGACCCTCTTCTAATGGTTGGGGTTGTGTTCCTGTCTTGCTAGTTGTTTAGCATAGGGTGTCCAGCACTGTAGCTTGCTGGTCGTTGAGTGGAGCTGAGTCTTAGCATTGAGATGGAGATCTCTGGGAGAACTTTTGCTGTTTAACATTACGTGGAGCCGGGAGGTCTCTGGTGGACCAATGTCCTGAACTTGGCTCTCCCACCTCAGAGACACAGGCCTGACACCTGGCCAGAGCACCAAGACCCTGTCAGCCACATGGCTCAGAAGAAAAGGGAGAAAACAAACAAACAAACAAACAAATAAATAAAAGAATGTTATTAAAATAAAAAATAATTATTAAACATTTTTAAAAAGTAATTTAAAAAAAGAAAGGAAGAATATAGCAACCAAACCAAAAAACAAGTCCACCAGTGATAACAAGTGCTAAAAACTGTACTAAATAAAAAACAAAAAACGGACAGACAGAACCCTAGGACAAATGGTAAAAGCAAGGCTATATAGACAAAATCACACAAAGCGGCATACACATACACACTCACAAAAAGAGAAAAAGGAAAAAAAGATATATATATATATATATATAATTGCTCTCAAAGTCCAGTGCCTCAGTTTGGGGATGATTCGTTGTCTATTCAGGTATTCCACAGATGCAGGGTACATCCAGTTGATTATGGAGATATAATCCGCTGCCCCTGAGACTGCTGGGAGAGATTTCCCTTTCTCTTCTTTGTTCGCACAGCTCCTGGGATTCAGCTTTGGATTTGGCCCCACCTCTGCGTGTACGTTGCCTCAGGGCGTCTGTTCTTCACTCAGACAGGACGGGGTTAAAGTAGCAGCTGATTCGGGGGCTCTGGCTCACTCAGGCAGCGGGGAGGGAGGGGTACAGATGCTGGGCGAGCCTGTGGCAGCAGAGGCCAGCGTGATGTTGCACCAGCCTGAGGCGCGCCGTGCGTTCTCCCGGGGAAGTTGTCCCTGGATCACGGGACCCTGGCAGTGGCGGGCTGCACAGGCTCCCAGGAGGGGAGGTGTGGATAGTGTCCTGTGCTTGCACACAGGCTTCTTGGTGGCTGCAGCAGCAGCCTTAGCGTCTCATGCCCGTCTCTGGGGTCCGCGCTGATAGCCGCAGCTCGCGCCCGTCTCTGGAGCTCGTTTAGGTTGTGCTCTGAATCCCCTCTCCTCGCGCACCCCGAAACAATGGTCTCTTGCCTCTTAGGCAGGTCCAGACTTTTTCCTGGACTCCCTTCCGTCTAGCTGTAGTGCACTAGCCCCCTTCAGGCTGTGTTCACGCAGCCAACCCCAGTCCTCTCCCTGGGATCCGACCTCCGAAGCCCGAGCCTCAGCTCCCAGCCCCTGCCCACCCCTGCGGGTGAGCAGACAAGCCTCTCGGGCTGGTGAGTCCTGGTCGGCTCTGATCCTCTCTGTGGGAATCTCTCCGCTTGGCCCTCTGCACCCCTGTTGCTGCGCTCTCCTCCGTGGCTCCGAAACGTCCGCCCCGCCCACCACCAGTCTCCGCCCGCGAAGGGGCTTCCTAGTGTGTGGAAACCTTTCCTCCTTCACGGCTCCCTCCCACTGGTGCAGGTCCCGTCCCTATTCTTTTGTCTCTGTTTTTTCTTTTTTCTTTTGCCCCACCCAGGTACGTGGGGGAGTTTCTTGCCTTTGGGGAAGTCTGAGGTCTTCTGCCAGCGTTCAGTAAGTGTTCTGTAGGAGTTGTTCCACATGTAGATGCATTTCTGATGTATTTGTGAGGAGGAAGGCGATCTCCATGTCTCACTCCTCTGCCATCTTGAAGGTCTCCCCCTATTGTCTTTAATCCTAAGGATAGAGACACACACCAGAAATAATCTCCAGCTCTTTCGATCTTTGTCATGAAGCACACAGTTGTCCATTGCTTGTGGGGATCCTCACCTTTTCTTCTTTTCTGAACAACAGCTGATTGTTTCCTGCAGCTTCAAACCTCAGGAAGCTCTTTTATGAGGTTGTGGAGCTGAAATGCACTTTCTGGGAGTCTGTAAGACTGCAGCCTATATCAGAGGAGCTAGTCTTCCAACAGGACCTCTATAAACATGGGTCATTAGAATCACCACAGGAAGTCAGTGTATCTGGTATGCTGTAGCTGTGACCTTTCATGCCAGCCACTCAGCCTCTGAACCACCACTGACCAACAGCGATCTGCAGGCATCTCTCAACGGTTCTGACAGCTGCTAGAGGTATAGAGTCTGCCTGGGGGATGATACAGACCTCATCCCAGGGAGGAGCTTTCTATCAATCTGTAGGGCTGTCTCCAGTAATTTGGGAAACAGCCTCTTCATTCTAGGGTTGCCATGAACAGGAGCTTCTTAGTCTTAGAACAAATACTTGTGATATGGAGCAACAAGGGACTTCTTTGCCACAAAGAACATCTGTCTTCTCAGAGCATCACTTTCAGGCCCTGGAAATCTCTGTGCCTTCCCCAACCCAATTGCTTAAAATAAACTATTATATTGGATAAGCTAGAATTTTTCTGTTTGCTCCATGGGAAGACTTTTCCTTATTTCTCCTTGAAGAAGCTTCATGGAAGTTCCCAAATGCCCTGGAAGAGCCCTCTTCCATTTCAGTATGGCAGAGAGGGTGCTTCTGTGAGACCCTGATGAGGTTAAAAATTTTAAAGTTGGAAACAACCTGATTAATAAACAATGAGGCAATGGTTTTATGTTGTGGATAAATATTAAGTAGTATAATATTATATCAACAAAACAGAACAGAAAATCATAGCGCACATTCTTGAGTTTCTAAGAAGCTTGGAAGAAAACAATAAAAATGTATTCAGCACTTAACTATGTGCCAGGAATGATACTAAATCCTTTCTACACATTATCTCATTTAGTACTCTGAAGCAAAGCCTATGGGAAATGTGCTATTATTATCTTTATTCTACAGATTAGGAAGCTAAGGCTTAAAGAGATTAAGCAATTTGCACAGAATTATTGTATTAGTTAGCTTCTGCAAATGAAATAAAGTGTTTTAAAACAGCAAACATTTACTATTTGCCATAATTCTGTGGCTTGACTGTAATTCTTCTGGACTCAGTAACCTGGCCAGGGCTGAATGGTCAAGGATGGCCTCTCTCCGATGGCCTCTCTCCCATCTCTGAGCCTTCACTGGGACAATGGGACAGCTGGGCCTCGCCCCATGTGGTCACTTATCCTCCAGGAAGCTAACCCAGGCTTGTTCACATGGTGGTGGAGGAGTTCCCAGTCACAAGAGTGGCCAAAACCAAATACCCAAGCATTTTTCGTGTTTCTGCTGGTGTCATGTTTAATAACATCCCACTGGTTAAATAAAATAAGCTATGTTGGGCCAACGGGTAAGGAAATAGATTCCACCTCTTGATTGCAAGAGTGGCATAGTCACATTGCAAGGGGGCTTGCATACAGGAATGGGAAAAATTTGTGGCCGTTTGCAATCTATCCTAGTCACAAATTCAGTAAGTGGCCAAAAAGGTATTAGAATCTAGGTATTCTCATTGCAAAGTCACACTACACTACTGAAACATGTGATGATGATCTTCTTTGGATATCTTGATGCTTTGGGATTTTTTTTTCATTTTTATATAATGAATATGAATTACTCTGAAAATTAATGTAACTTAAAAAACCTATTATGAATGCATTTAGATAATCTAGGCACTTTGAATAAAAGGCTAATATCACAGGCACCTCACTTTAACATTTTGTAGCACGTCTTCTGGTTTTCCAACCTCTGAGGTGTCCAGAGAGTTGACTGCAGACTCTTAGAAGTTACTATAAATTATGACATAGTACCTTATGTGAACTCTGTCAGAAACAGCAGAGAAGCAGCTCTTTGATTCCCACCGAAGTTTCTCATGTGAGCCAAACCCATGTCATCTGAGCTGCTATCTACTCTAACTATCCTGTCACCACAGGAATGCCAAGAAATAGCCAAAGAACCTGAAAGGTTGCGACTAATTGCCTTCTGTCTCCACTAAGCTCTGGGAGGCTGGGTTTAGAAACAGCTTTATGCTGATTATTCAAGTTGTGTGCAGTTAAAGTGTTTTATAAAAAAAAGTGGTGGATTCATACATTTATTCATTCCTTCTTCAGATTTTTTTTTTTTTCGGTACGCCAGCCTCTCTCTGTTGTGGCCTCTCCCGTTGCGGAGCACAGGCTCCGGACGCGCAGGCTCAGCGGCCATGGCTCACGGGCCCAGCTGCTCCATGGCACATGGTTTCCTCCCGGACTGGGGCACGAACCCGTGTCCCCTGCATCGGCGGGCGGACTCTCAACCACTGCGCCACCAGGGAAGCCCCCTTCTTCAGATTTTTATTGAGTGCCCACCATGTGCTGGCACTTGGCTGGGAGCTGGGGATGCAGTAGTGAATAAGACAGACAGAATTTCTGACCTCAGAGAGCTTCCATTTGAATGAGGGAAAGTTAACAAGTCAACAGGTAATAGACAAGACAACTGCACAGCTGAATGCAATGAGGTGGGGAGTCACTAAGGCAGCCACTGTGGATGGAGTGGTCAGGGAGCACTTCTCTGAAGAGAGCACTAGAGCAAGAACCTGAAAGATGAGAATGAGCTGGTCCCATGAAGTATTGGGGATGGGACATTTCAGGGAGAGGGAAAAGCAAATGCAAGGGCCTGGATGCAGGTAAGGGCTTGTTTGTGTTTTGGAGAAACAGAAAGGAGGAATTGTGCTTCCCTCTTCTCCCTTCTCCACCATGTCTCCGCCTCAGTTGGTGCAGTGGCCGTGTAAGAAAACGTAGGACCAAATCAAGCAAAGTTAATCAAAATGTGGCAGACAAAACTATCACTTTTTTGTAGTGAGAAATGCAACTTACTATTCAAAATAGTATTTCTTCACATCTTTGACCGCTTGTGCCATCAACATCAGTATTCATGAGAAGGGTGATCATTTCTTGATTAAAAATTTAATACCTAAATGTGGTTCTAATATATTAGTGAATGTCTATGGGAGCCATTTTCCATTAAATGGTACTGAATAAATCTGTGATTGTCACTCAGTAATTATCTACAATGAAATCATGTGCTATGAATGCTTAAATTTGAAGCTGGGTAAAAAGCATAAAAATTATAGGTTTTTTTGGTCTTACAAAGCATTAGGATCACTTTACAGAAATTTTCTTGATATAAACATTTTTTTCCAAAGTATATTTTTGTTGTCTTCCTGCTTCCATAATTATTCTGTACTTTGTCAGTGAAAGGAATGTCTGCCTTATCACTTCTTTTAAACATCTATGTTATTTTACTTTATTTTTGGCATATAAAATACCCTTGATTCCACAAACATTTATTGAGCATCACTCTCTGCCCAGCCCTGGGCTAGGTGTTGGGAATACCAAGACAAACAGGACAAAATGTTTATCCTCTTGGACATATCATTTTGTGCCTCTCAGGGCAAGCCTTCTAATTACAGAGACAGTTTAACATTTGCTACTCCCTAAAACCCTTCAGTATTACAGAACTAGCTCCTACAGCAGTTTATCCCCAACCTTACATGATAGACAGAGAAATATGATTTTACCACCTAGTCTCAGAGACCAAAAATAAAAAGTAAAATGCAAACGAACTCCTGCCGAGAGAAGAATTTCTCTCAAACCCAGTCTGCAAAGTGATAGGCCCTGACATGGATGCTGGCAGCCAGCACAACAGAAGTCAAGGGTTATTTCAGATGCATGGGAGGGACCAAATGCAGATGGCTCTGCCCACTCCATACATATACTAAGCACTCATACTGTGAGTGCGTGCGTGCGTGTGTGTGTGTGTGTGTGTGTGTAATGGATTAGACAGCTCTACTGAAAAGAAGTTGCAGGTGTTGACTAGAGCATTAGAGTTTAATGCTCTCAGCCTTAAAGGCATGGTCTGCAATCTAATTTCTGGAACTCTCACATCTCAGGAGATGCAAAAACTAGGCTGTTGAGAGGACTGAACTGCATGACCCATCCTACTTGGGGCCCCTGTAGTCAGAAGCTGATCAAGAGCTTCATTATCTATTGGCAGGTATGGCTGACAGAGGAGCACCTGTTAGCTAGGTTAGCTGGCAGGAGGCTGGGATCTTTGACTCTGGCTTTGTGTGTGTGTGTGTGTGTGTGTGTGTGTGTGTTTCTCAATAAAATTTCTACCTTTGCTAGGGCTGCTGCCAAGAATAAAGAAAAAAAAAAGCAGGCTGAGGAAAATTGCATGTTTGAATGTAAGTATACTGAATAATACTTCTTTGTCTTAAAGATGTTGGGCTATTGCTGTTCATTTTTGCTTGAGGAAATTTCTTGTTTTAGAGGGTTCAATGTTAAGAGGCAGTATGAGAAAATCCAGAATGTGCAATTAAGTAACTCACAAATCCAGTCAGCAAGAGACAAAATAAACTAGCTCCAAAAGTGTTTTTTACTCAACAGTAAAGTTTGGCCAAACTTTATTATTACAATCAAATGATCAGTGGTTGCTAGGTGGGTAATTTCTATAATTTTAATCCCAAATGGGAAACCTCTCATTGTGGGAGAATCATGAAATCATGGTGAAAGGAAACTGTAGATATTGTATAGTGAGAGGTGGGATAGTTCTTGATAAAACCTTAAAAAAACCTTTACGGTTATGAACCTTAAAATATTACATTGAATGAAAGAAGCTGGCACAAAGAAGTACAGTCATCCCTTGATATCTGAGGGGGGATTGGGTCCAAGACCAGCCCTGGGTACCAAAATCTGTGGATTTTCAAAATCTCATAGTTGGTCCTCCATCCACAGATTCCACATCTGCAGATTCAGTCAACCACAGATCATAAAAATAGTACTGTACATAATCTGTGGTTCGTTGAATCGGCCAATGTACAACCTGTGGATACCAGGTGACTGTACATACTATACGATTTCAGTTATATGAAGTTCAAGAACAGACAAAATTGATCACTGTTGATAAAAATCAAAGAACTGACTAGAAATGGACATGATGGAACTTTCTGGGATGATGGAAATGCTCTATATCTTGTTCTGGGTGGTGGTTACATGTTAGATCCACACATTTTAATGTCTATAAATTATGCCTCAGTTCAAAATGAATAAAACCGAACACTTCAGATTTATGCACTTTAATGTATGTAAGTTATACCTCAATTAAAAAATGAATAAAATTATACACACGCAAAGATACATGTTAAATAGTCTCAAACGTTTTTTTTTCCTAAATTGATCCTCATGCAAACATATTGATCACTTCTGTTTTAAATAGTTCTTTCTTTTACCTGTTTGCCAAATGACAATTTTATTAAATAAGGATTAAAACCTGCATAGCCTCACAGATTTTTCTAATTGTAACTAGTATTGGTGAACTGTGGTTTACATTCTAGGTCCTATTGACTGTTCCTTGTTAGACAAGATATATTTTAAAACTCTCTAAGGCTTAGTTATTTCTTCTGTACAATAAAGATGATTAAACTTTCCTGAAGACTGTGTAGAAGCAAAAAGATAAGGTACATTATAGTCCTGCTAGTTCAAATGTCATTTCAGATTGTTGGCCTCAGCATCTCTCAAAATTTCAGGCCCCACCCTGGACCTACTAAATCAGAATCTTTGTTTTAACAGAATGCCAAGGCAATTTGTATGCATACGAAAGTTTTAGAGGCATTGTCTTAAAATACATCGTAAATTATAACATGAGATACAGTATTAGAAATTGTCATTAATACAGTTTCTACGGTGGAAACATGGCTCAGTGTTTAGCATGTACGTTTCTCCTGTTTTTGCCAGTCTGTTGGGCTGAAACCACTCTGCCGCCATTGTGGGTAACATCTTTGTGAACGGTGGCCGCCACGAGTTGCTGGTGGAGGCACCTCATAAGTCAGTGTAGGATGCTCTCCTAGGACCGGCCAACGAACTACACTTCCAGCTACCCAGGATACGATTTCGTGTGGAATCAGTGTGGCCTAAGAGCTATGGGAACGTATACATGCTGTCAGAACACTGACAATTAATTCCTTCAAACTCCAAAAGCAATGAGAGATTTCCACCCTGGAACTTGGTTTTCTTCCCCACAAATCTGTTTCTAGCCAAGCTCAGTAAAAGGTGCTGCCCTCCACGCCGTCACTGAAGCCGGCGAGCTTCAGGCCCTCTGACGCCCACCTCTACCCAGTCCGTCAACACGTCCCATCAAGCCCGTCTCCAAATTTCCCTTCCGCCTTCCTGGAGCCCTCCATTTTCACCACCGCCACCCCCGTCTCTTCCTTGAGCTACTGCCTCCTAGTGGCTCTCCGCTTTCACTGCATACCCTTTCACCATTCAGCGCAGCTCAGAGGAAACGTCACATCACTCCCCAGGCGAAAACCTCTCATGTGTTCCTGTTATGTGTAGACTGTGTCATACCTCACACGTGCTCCTGGAAGGCCCCACAACGTCTTGCCAGAATTGGTTCCCGTGTGTCTCAGCAGCTGCCGGTGCCCCTCTTGTTGCTCACTCAGCGTCAGCTTCTTCTACCTCAGGTCCTCAGGTTAGCTTGCCTCATGCCTGTGTACCTTGCACATGCTCCTCCCTGGCTGAGATCGGTCTCCTTTGAATTCATAGCTCAGTTTAGTCCCTCTCATGTCGGTTAATCCCCCACTTCTGTGCGTGCTCTACCTAAAGTAGCCCCTCTGTCAGCCTCTGTCTCAGCCCTTTGTTTCTTTCCTGCGTGGCGCTTTACACAAGTCTCAGCCATTCTGCATATTTGTCTGTTTTTGTTTTATCTCCCCCTTGGGAATAGTAGGGCTCATGTCTATATCGTCCCCTACACTATTGTGTCCCCTGGTGTCCCTCAGTGCCAGGCACATGGCAGGTGCTTAATAGATACTGGTTATGACTAACTGACTGACTACCTGAATGAATAAATGAATGAATGAATGAGTGAATGGATTTATGACCTTACATCGCCAAATGGCTGCTTAATTAGGTGATGTTGTCTGGAATTTATCTCCAAACAAAGTAAAAAAAAAATGCCCACCTCTTAATTCTAAGCTCATCCACACCAGCTTGCTGAATGCATTGTTAAAGTTCTCAAAAAGCACTTTAAAAAAAAAAAAGAAAGAAAAGCAGAATTCATTTTTGCAGAGCTTTTTGGCTTTGTATCCCTGATCCTCCCATGACCTCACCTTGCTTTCGGAAGGGGCGGTTCCCTTGCACTAGTTTCATCAATTTTTGTCCCTGGACCCCTGCTGTTGGTGACCTCAGGAAAAGCAAGCACGACATCACCTTTAATTAGCAGGAGAGGAGCCTGCCTGATATACACAGCACCTTAGAAACAAGAAACAGAAAAATGTAAGGCAGGACCAGGTTCATGGGAAGGAACTAGGAAATGAAAAAGAATAATTATCCTGTTTTAGCATAATGTTGTTAATCTGTATTGCCCATTATCATCTAGAGTGTCTTGCCTGTTGAAGTGTGTGAGCTGTGGAGCTGCTTTTTGCTTCAGCAGTGTAGCTAACGTTAGGCACTGGCTCCCCATCCATCATAATAATTAGTATGTCATAATTTTCAGCCCTTCTTGACTCTGCAGTAAAGAGATAGAAGAGGCATTTAAAGTTACTCAGGAATTGTTCACTAAATCTCCTCCCTGTTCTTTATGGGGATGGATAGCTGTATTTCTGCCCTATTTATTTTATGTTTGGCCTGTGATAATGAAGTATATTTCATCTGGAAGTGTATAGCTTTAATTTTCATGTTCTACTTGGAAACATCTCACGGTGTCATTTTGTTTTAGCTGTACAGTATATAAAAAGAGCCCACACTTCTTTCTGAACTCACCCACCAGAGTTAATTCTAGTTTCAAAACCAAAATTATGATTTTATGAGCTGACTACATAATAACACGTACTGGTTCCACAGTCCTTTAGAGTCTACAAAGTGCTCTCCTTGTTTTATCCCTTAATTCTCACAAGTGCCCGGGGATGTAGAAAAGGCAGGGATTATCCACATGCTCCTTTTTACAGAATGAGGAGCAGAAAGGTCAACTGACTTGACTAAGAGCCAGGACTTGAATCCAGGTTCTCTAATTATAAATTATGGGTCTTCTCTAATTACTCTGGCAATATCTCCTTCTGCTCTGGAGTATGCTTCTGCTGAAATGGAGAAGGAAATTTTCATTTATTCTTTCTTTCCCTCAGCATTGTGAACAGGATAAGCTTTCCCTCTTCTGGTAGATAAAGGGAAAGAATGTTTGTATAAAAATGTAGAGCTTAAAAGGGATTTTTGGCCTAGGGCAGGGGTTCTCAAAGTGTGGTCTCCAGACCAGCAGCCTCAGCAGCTCCAGGAATCTTGTTAAAAGTGTATATTTTCAATCCCCATCCTAGACCTACTGGTCAGAAACTCTGGGGTGAGGCTCAGCAGTCTGCTGAAAGAAGCCCTCCAGGTGATGCTGATACAGGCTACTGCAGTCTAGGGAAAAGATGGGGAAACACAGGAGGGATAGAGAAGAGAGAAATGACATCGTGTCCTATGAGGAGGAAAACCCTCTTAGGTTCAATATCAGGGCCATGTAAATTCAACTGACAAAAGTAACTTAACAGGATAAAATTTATATAATTTGTATTTGATGTTAACATTTTGTGTGTATATGTAAGGGTCTCATAGAAAAAGACATGAAAACCCAAAGAAACAGTTGGGCCTAAGAGCTTATATACTATTTTAACAAAGAGCCATAAATTTGTGGAGAGGTGACAAGACGAAGGAAAAGAGTTTGGGCTTCTAGGGACAGTAAGTTGTGGGAAAGTAAATATATGGGAGAAACTAATGGAAGGTAAGATTTCAGTAATATTTGTTTATGCAGATTCAAGTAAATGCTGCCTCCAGTAATAAAAGTTGTCTCTGCTTCCTGGTCTGGGAGAGGGGAGTGGACTCACTTTCACAAAAGGACATTTATACCCTGCTTTTAGACAGAAAGGGGGAGGGCAGAGAGCTTTTCTTGCATCTGCTGTTTCTCAATCACTTTCAGTTCAAAATAACTCTTATGCCAAAGTGGCATATTTGGGGATGGCATATTCTGATCCCGTTCCATACCAAGGGCACAGGGTCTAGAGCCAGACTGCTGGCTTTATATTGCAGTCTTGCTTTATTCATTCGTAAAGTATTTCCTGAGCATTTACTATGTGCCAGGCACTGTGCAGAAGCTTGGGATATAGCAGGGGAAAAAAAAAAAACAAAGATCTCCATCCTCATGGACCAGACATTCTGCCTTACACCGGTTGACTGAGTGCTCTAAGGCACAAAGTACTTCCCTTCTCTGTCCCCTGATTCCTGGCCTGTAAAGGAAGAATACCAATTGTGCCTAACTCACAGGGACTTTGTAAGGATGACACATGAGGCACCCAGCGCCCAGCACACACTTAGAACACTGTATGTGCTCGCCGCCTCCTTGATGAGCACAATCTCAGTTGCTCAGTGCTATCAACAAGCTGGCAGTCACAATTCTTGCCAGCTGTCCCAAACTATGATCATAAATCCTAAAGAAATATACCATTTCCTAGAGGTACCAGACTGACACAGATATCACAAAGATGCTTAAAGTGGATGCTCAAAATATTCAACTTAGAAATTTCCCGAGAATAGATTTCACAAAGAGGTGATAGGTGTCTCTTTGTGAGACAGTCAGATTTTGTTGTAATTTCTAGTATCATTATGGCAGTATTGGTCCAAATCCTCTGGGAATAAATGTGTTCCTGACACTGCTTCTGAGTCCTCTAACCTGATGTTAGTACAGGGCTCAAAGATGAGGAACTTATAGGATGATTTCAAGCAGCACAGGGATTAATTTAAGATGCCCTAGATTTAAAGGTCTGGCTGCTCCAGGAGGGCAGAGATGGAGTGAAGAGATGAGCCTTCCTTGGGTTAACTTCAGGTCTGCTCTTCCCCAAATAGAAAATTGTTTGTGCTGTATCCAAAGCCTGGCTCAAATCTCAGCTCCTCTAAGACATGCTCGCGTGTTGTATCAGCCTGTGTGAAATTCTCCTGACGGGTTTGGTGCCCCTCCCCACCTCCTTTAGCCTTCCCCCCACAAAGGAGCAGACAAACACAGCTAGCTAGCTATGGGGGAAACAAAGTACTGCTTCGCTGTATTTAATGCAGTTCCTTGAAAATCCCTCCTCCCTCAGGACAAGACTGCAGTGAAAGCTGTATTGAAAAGACAGTATAGGCAAAAATCTAATTAGAACACCTATGCCCACTTCCCCAGATAGAAGTATTGAGAATGGTTTTTATTGTGTGGCATGTTTATTGTGTGGTATGTTTGTTGGATGTGTTGAAGAGAGAGCCAGACAGACACAGAGAGTGAGTGGGTATTTGGGCCTCAGAGCAAGAGAGAACAAGAAGGGAGGAAGAAAGGGAGAGAGGGATGAGGAAGGAAAGAAGGTAGAAAGGGAAGGAGGAAGGGAAGGCTGGGGAGAAGGAAGGAGAATTGGAAAGGAGGGATGGAAGGAGGGAAAAAGGAAGGAAAAGAGCAAGAAAGAGAAGGAGGAAGGGAAGTATAAAGGAGAGGAAGGAGGCAGGAAGGAAGGGAGGCAGGGGAGATGACCTAGACCTGCAGAGCCAACTCCAAGTTCACATACCCAACCCACTGTCTGTCAGTGGGCGTGGCTGGCCCCACCTGCTTCTGTGTAGAGCAGGAGGTGGCAGAAGGGTGCATCTTGTCTGAGGACCCCTTTGATTCAGTGTTCCTACCACCTCTGTAATGTGGCCTCATGATTGAAGATCCTCTCCTCCTCCTCTGTCCTCTCCTCCCCATGGGACCTTTGCCTCTACCATGGGGACTCAGCCATGTGGACCTTGTGATCCACATACACCTGCACACCTGTATCTTCCCCTAGACTTTGGGATCTTGGATGGTAGGGGCCACCTCTTAGGCACCATTTTATTTCCTACAATGCCTAGTGCTTTACACTTAGTAGGGATCATGATGTTTATCTAATGTAGTGAAACTGTTTACTGGGCCCTGTCCTATTTCTCGGAGAAATATAGACCAACTGGGGTACAGTTTTTCTAGTGTACTCTAGTGATTATAAGGGACAAAACAATTCTTCCTTTTAATCCTTTCTTGATGATGAAACATTACTGAGCTAAAATTTAGTGGAACATTTTATGTTGTTTTGTTTTTTCTCCTCCTGCCAGCACTGCCCCATTCCAACAAGAATAAAGCTCTGAAGGAACCCCTCATACTTCAGATCTAAATTTAAAGAAGTCTGACTCAATTGCTCAGTTAGTTAAATTTGCAGTAGTCTCTTAAGAGATACTTATGGACTTATCTCATACTTTTGCATTTTCCTTTTCTTCCAGTTGAGAAGTAGCAAATATGAAGTGACAACCACATTTCTGTACATGGAGTTATTTACAGGCCAAGATGATTGGTTTCCTGATCATCATTTCATAAGGTAATTTTCTTGGGATGCAGACACTGGCCCCCTTGGTTTATCCTGTCCACGTGTTGCATTATGTGTTGCTTCAGTCTCACAAGACACCCCAGGTAGTACCACAGCCCATTTGAGTTTGTCAGATACACTTATTGAAATTTGGAGTTTCCTTTGTGGCCTGTGGCTAAAAGCCAAAGATTTGGACATGTAGCTTACCACTCAAACATCTTAAAAGTAGAAGCCACAGAATAAGATGAGGCCATCAAAATTTCCATTGCCTGAAAACCAAAGGATATATAGACTCCCAGTTTCAGGACAAGCTTTTATTCAGCTGTGAAATATTCAAGCCAATTTCTCCAATAATGATACTGAACACTATGTAGCATTTTAAAAAATCACAGCCTATTTTTCACATCCATAGCTTCTAGTATCTCTGTGAGTGTGGCACAGGAGCTTTGGTAAAATCTTTATTGCTTTCTCTTATAGAATCCTCATAATACCTTATGAGACCAGTTGTTCTTATCTCCATGTTATAAATGTAGAAACTGAGGTTTAGGAAGAGTAAATGCTGTCCCCCAGGTCATACAGCTGGCAAACGGCAGGGCCTAGTTTCAAATCTAGATCCCGCAGTTACTCAAGCCATAGTATTTCTACTACCCTGTTTTTATTGTATAAACAAAGAGAATCTGAGATGACATGATAGTGTTGGACCTTATAGATAATGAAAAGCAGTGCATAAGCCACAAATTAGAGTTTGAGATATGTAAACCAGTAGATTTTCAGACTCAGCTTCTTTGTAAAGACATTTAATACGGATTTCAAACATCCAAGAAAAATTTAGAGAACAAAGAGAGCCCTTGCCCTACTATGTATCAAAACATATTATAGAACTATAGCAATTGGAAGAGTGTGGCATTGACAAATGGATCAAGACAGAGAGTCTGGAAATATACTCATAAATAAATGGAAACTTTGCATATGAGAAAGTTGGCATTTGAAATGAAGGGGCAAGAGATGAGCTGACCATTCAGCAAGTGGTATGGGGATACTGACTGACAAAAAAAGTTTCTATCTCATGTTATTTGCAGAAATGCTAGCTTAAAAGTCTAAAAAATTTTTTAAATGATGTACTAGAAATCACACTGTCACCCAGGGCATTCCCATGAGTACTTGAGTTTGAGTTGTAAAATCGAGAATGTATTTGTCCATAGATCGACTTTTTGTACACAACCATATTAAGACCCTGTGATTTGTATCTGAGTGGGTGCTGCCAACTACACATGTCATACCCTGTTACTGGCATATCATCCATTTGCTACCTGACCCCTTTGGTAACCAGAGACCTGTACTTTGGTGATAGCTGGCTGGATTTGGGGTACAAGACTTTGCTGTGGAAGAAAGCAAATCTAAGTTCCCCTGACTCCCCACCCATACCACCCAAGATGAGGATAGATGGCCCTACTATGTGTTCCCATGGCAACTGGTATTTCTTGTGTCAGTTGTTATTGCTGTTGACTGTTCTGTATCTCCTGCTGGATGGTAACTTTCAAAGATTAAAGGTCCTGTCTGCTTTGCTCACCTCTGGTTTATCCCAATGTTTGGCCCATCCAGATGCTCAATGATGCTGGTGAAATGTATAAATAAGCACACTGTTGGCCCCATGAATAGGGATAACAGAGGTTGGTAGGGAAAAACGTAAAGGTGTGTAATAACAAGACCGGCAGGCTTTTATGAGCGTTCTGGGCCAAATGGGAGATGTGTGTGTCTGTGGTTTCTGAGAGGGTCCAGACAAATTAGGAGAAAGCATGGGAATATACCATCCCAGGTCAGGATGGTGGCCTGTGCATATGTGAAAAACAACATAACACAATAGCTACCCCATTCAGAATCCTTACATCATGCCAGGCACTGTGTTAAGCACTTTATGTGCATTATTCCATTTACTTTCCATAGCAGCTTTAAGGGATGGTTGATATCATTATCATAATTTTCCACATGAGCAACTTGAATTTCAGAAAGGGTAAATACCTTTTACAAGTTTGCTCAGCTAGTAAGTGACAGACTCAAAATCAAGTTTGACTCCTAACTGCATCCCAGCAGAGTGAACTGAGTCTAATGAAAGGGATGTTATTTAGGAATAATAATAGTATTTTGCATCCCCAGCTCAACATCCTGGCTTTTCAGTCTTCTCCTACCCACTTCATTAAGACAGCCAACAAGAACAACTCAAAGAAAAACAACCCTAACAAAGCAAACCCAGCCCTTGGAGACCTTAGACCTCCCAGTGAGTGAGAAGTGATTTCTGCTGCTCTTGTCCCAGAGCCCTACTTGGTGGTCAGTACTCCAGGTTGCAAAGGGATGCCCCTAAGACAGATCATGTTCTCTCCAGCTCCCCAGTATCTGCACTGCATCTCACACCGGCATGCACTTTACACGAGAGCTCAAAAGTCGCAAGCTCTGGACACCTACAAAGAGCTCACCTGGTTCAGATGAAATGCTTCAGCAGCCTGCAGCTACCTGCTCAGTCTTTTGCACTGGACCACACTTTAGTCTTATCAACTGAAAATTAGTAGTGGCTGTCAACCAACTGGATCATTGCAATTGATGGTCTACAATTTTAATTCACCATGACTGATTGCCTTATTCTACAGGAAGTTAGTAGTATTAACCTGAGCAATACTTACTTGGCTTCAGCTAAATGTATATATGTTTCCTAACTGAATTATAGGGACCGGTCTTAATATTTTTTAGTTTCTTTTCCACGTTAGGATATAGTTGAAAGTTTGCAAAAAAATACCAAAACTGAAAAAAGTGGAACAATTTCCTTTATTTAAATTGTCCATTTCCACCATTACTTACGATGAATAAACAAAAGACAAAAGGCAGAAATTTCCCAACCCTTTTAATAAAAGTTATGATTTGAATAATGATTCTAAGATAAAAGGTTCAAGTTCCTAATTGGAGAAAGTGATAGAAAAATCAATCAGCTGCATAAGAGAATGAAAATATACTACTTAAATTAGCTTTGTGTGGCCTGTGGGTATATTAATCCTGGAAAACCAAAACTAATGAGACTAATTTTAAGAGAGAATACTACTTTTGCAGGTGTTTCTAACTCCCACAAATGGTTTTATGTAGAAATAAGATGTACACATGGTCACTAAATCCCAAAAAATGACCACTCTGGAAGGAAAATAAAATTCGTATAATAGATGCATTTGTTTATGTGACCTACACTCAAATAAGATAACATTGACCTACTAAATACACAAATAGTGATGTTAATTCCATTGTATGGTATTTTGGCACAGTCCATCTCTTATAGAAACAAGTAGTTCAGTTCCCTCAAGATAAAGCTGGTTGCCACTCCATGACCCCTCTTCAGAGGCCAGGTTCTTCATCAAGGAATTTTGGGGGCAGAAGGGGCAGGGCCTCTCTCTTGTTCAAGAGCCAGTCTTGGGACTTCCCTGGTGGTCCAGTGGTTAAGAATCCATCTTGCAATGCAGGGGACACTGGTTCAGTCCCTGGTCGGGGAGCTAAGCTCCCACATGCCGCGGGGCAACTGAGCCCACACACCACAACTAGAGAGCCCGTGAGCCGCAACTTCAGAGCCCACGCGCCCTGGAGCCCACACACCACAACTAGAGAGAGAAGCCCGTGCACTGCAGTGAAAGATCCTGTGTGCTGCAACTAAGACCCAAAGCAGCCAAAAATATAAATAAATAAATAAATATTTAAAAAAAAACAAAAGAACCAGTCTCGCTTGGGTAAAAAGCAGGTTTTCCTTGAAAAGGAAAACCTGTCTAGATTGTGAAGGGAAGGATTGGGAAAAGAGAACATTTTTATTATGATAGTTACAATTGATATTTCAATAGATATGTGTGTATTTATTATAATGTGCAATAGGAAAAATATAATTAGCATACCCATGATATTATATAATAGGTATTATTGTGAAGGATAAGGCTAAGTAAAATAAATTAGTTGATTTAGTTGAAGTATAGAAAAAGTAATAGTATGGGGATACATGGACATGGTAAGAATTATGAAGATGGGAAATAAATTACTGAGATTTGGAAAATATTGAGGTCCAGAGGAAAGGATGGGTTCGTCTTGCTCTAGGTCAAACAGCAAGTGAGAAGCAGTGCTAGGATTGTTTATTCATGTCTTCCAACCCCCAGGATCTTCCTGGTCTTTCGACTATTGTGGGGACTTCTTCCTTCTTTGACTGGTCATGTCCCCACTTCATGTTTTTCTTCACCATGAAAAAAGTGTGAAGCTTTCTTATGTATGTCAATTGAAGAGTTTAACCTAGACAGAGAAGTGTTAAAATCTTCAACAGTGCATTTCAAACGTAGGTCTTGAACATGTTACTACGGATAGCTCCTGGAAGAGCTGCTTTGAGCAATGAGCTCAAGCCGAGAGTGGGGACCTTTCCCTGGCCCTCTGCGAAACCTCAGAAGTTAGACACAGCTAGAGAGAGGAAGCAGCATCTAAGCCACCTCAGCACGTGGCCTGCCTCCCAGTCTGTAGCCTCCTTCCCTCACATGCCAGACCAGAATCACCACCCTTCCCAATTCCTATCCACTTAAAAAGTGATGAGGAAGACTAAAAATAGAAAAGTTTGGATAAAAGAAGTCCCTGTCTGCAGGACTGTAGTCTAATCCCTATCTACCATTCACTTGGCACTGTGCCTACATAATTTCTGAACCTCAGACTACTGTTAAATAAGCACCTTATCCCCATTTTGCAAATGAGGTAACAGAAGTTCAAGGTAAATTAACTTGCCCAAATGGAAAAGTTAGGTCTTAATTCCAGGCCTATCTGACTGGAAAGTAGCAAGATGCATATTCAATATTATTTTATACATGGAAAAAGAAGAGACATATGAAATTATATTGAATAATACAAGAACATGAAATTTACTATTAGATTAGATAGTAGAACCTTGTAGGGCTAAAATAATTCAAAGTAGGACAAATCATTGTTTTATTCATTTATCTTTCTGAACTCATTTTGGACCCCTCACTATGCACCAAGCACTTGGTATTGATTTGAAGTAGAGGTCAGCCATCTATAGCCCTTGGGTAAAATCTGGCCCACTGCTTGTTTTTGTAAATAAAGTTTTATTGGAACACAGCCACAGGAATTTGTCCATGTACTTCCCGTGGCTGCTTTTGTGCTACAGTAGCAGAGGTGAATATTTGTGACAGAGTCCTTTGGGCTCACAATACCTGAAATATTTATTATCTGACCCTTAACAGAAAAAGCTTGCTGACCTTTGATCTAAGAGTTCTAGAAAGTTACATTTAAGAGGTGCAACTTGATTAAGAAAGGAAGATTAAAACTCTGAGTACAGGAGAAGAGGTCACAAACTCTGAACCCTAATTTGTCCCCACTGCTTATTTTTCATGTGACAACAATTAATAACTACATTTTATTGCATATCCATTGACTAAGTATTTTTTCTAAGCAATTTACGTGCAATATCTTATTTAAACCTCAGTGTAACTCAGTGAAAGGGTTGCTTGGTATAAAGGAGTTACTTATTAGAAACTGTTGATGTGCTTTTTTCTTCTGTCTTTCTGGGAATCTGATCTTTGCTCTCATTGGCCCCAGGCTGGCATCTTCTTGGGGTGGAGTGTGGGAATGGAGAGGAAGATGAGGATTTGTCAAGGAAAAAAATCAGAGACAAAAAAGAAGATAATCCTTAGATTCTGAGGTACAAGGGCAAATTAGACAGCAAGGCAACTTGCAAGTTGGATAATTCCCTTGCAATAATATTTAAAATTTTTATGGCTTCTTTTGGAGTATTGAGGATGGGGGTAAGCATGGAGGATCCAGTTTACAGTGTTGTCACATGCTGCAGAGCAGGTATAACCTGCTGCTCAGGTAGCTGGGCTGGCTCTAGGGTATGAGGATATAGGGGTAGTAAAAGGCCAATAGCCCATCTCTTTTCTTGCCTGGCAAATTGTAGAAAGAGAAAGGGGTAAATAAAGAAAAAGAGCAACAGAAACAGGATGTTATACATTTCCTCACTCTTGGCTTCAGGGAGGGAAGGAGGCAGTTATGTCACATCAGTAAGGCCTTAACTGACGGAAGCGGGGTACTGTCCATGCCACTGAGGCATTTGGACAAGGATGTTATCTTGGATGGACCCAGAATTCATCTGGGTATGTTGTACCCAGTGCCCCAAACCCTGAGTTTCATGTACCTCCTGATATCCTATAAAACTCACATCTAGGTATCTAGTGTGCAAGATACCTACATACCTACTTAGGGAGAGAGACAGGGGAGAGGAGCCTCTGAGAGTCTGGGCATTTTTAGGAAGAGAGATTGAACTAAAGATATTGTTTAATTTTTAGATTAGATTCAGTTTTAAGCAAGATTGCATATTAAGTTTTCACTCTTCACTCCACCGGCCCGTGCCACTATTCCCACTAATGGGGGTGAGGAGGTCAGATTAATTTTGGTCTAAATTATTTACAATTATATATATACTGTACAAACAAGTTGTATTGCCAGCTAAAAGTTACAACCTTTTTACACTAACATCATCTCCACTTTCACTCATCTGTCTGGCTCCAGTAAAAACTTTAGACTTACACGTAGAAAGGGCTGTTATTAACATCATTGTGATTGTCATTGCTATTACTAGGATTTAGGTCATCATGCTAAAGTCCAAACTGCACACATTACAATTGAGGCTGGAACCAGTATCCTGGAAGACACCAGATGTATGCAAAAGTGAAGCAGTGTTCTAGAAACCAGTTAATGAAAGCAGCAACAGGTTACTTACGTAGAGAAGATCTGAACCACAGCCCACCCTGGGGGAGTCCCAGGGCAAGGAAGGGGACTGTTCTTCAGAGATGTGCCTTTTTACCCCTCTGTGTTCTGAGTTTCACTTTAGAGAAAAGTTAGAAAACAATGTGGGGACTGGAAGGACTCTAGACCTGAAGGAGAGTTTGCAAGAAGGTGTTTCTCTCCTGGCTCTGCACTCTGAGACCAGTTGCTCAGAACTGGTAATGAGCGAAGAGCCGGTGGCAGTTAGATAGCGGGGTGGGGAGGGGAAAGGGCAGGAGTTGGAGAGGTGAGAACTCTGACTCACGATGATGGAGATGATGGAGAAGTGGTGAGGAGGAGTGGCGTTTTTCCTCCCTGTGGAAAACTCTAGAGTTACCCTTTGAAACCCTAGCTGTGGTCTAACTAGCTGGCAAATCCTCCCACACGCCAGAATGAGAAGGAAGGCTGCGCCCTTGGACACCAGCTGCTGAGCAAGTCCTGGCACATGCCGGCTGCCTGACTCTGAGTGATTTGAAAGTTGTTTCAAGCTCTAACTTCAGTCTCCAGCACTGTGTTCCTACCAGGAAGTTGTTTTTCTCCTTCCTGGAGAGGTCTGAGAGCTCTCTGAATATTCCAGTGGGGAGAAGCCGGCAAGACAGTTCATCTGGAGCTTCCATCTGTGGGAGGAAAAATAATTTTTTTTAAGTAGGCAGAGTTGTGAAGTGTATATAATAAGGCCTGGCTTTGGCACCTGGACACAGAGCCTTCATTCCAAATTTCTTCTAGCAGGTAGGCAGATTTCCAGGTTACAAACTACAGGACTAAAATGTGGCTGAGTCTGGGGTGGGATCCAGCCATGCCCAGAGACTCCACCTACAGAAAAGCAAGGAGAAAAACCAAATACCGGTAGGATTTAGGCCGAGGACAACGTTTTTTCCATGAAGGTTCACTTGTTTCCCTCAGTCTCTGTGAGATTCTTTTTTTTTTTTTTTTTTTTGCGGTACGTGGGCCTCTCACTGTTGTGGCCTCTCCCGTTGTGGAGCACAGGCTCCGGACGCACAGGCTCAGCGGCCATGGCTCACGGGCCCAGCCACTCCGCGGCATGTGGGATCTTCCCGAACCGGGGGAGGAACCCGCATCCCTTGCATCGGCAGGTGGACTCTCAACCACTGCGCCACCAGGGAAGCCCTCTGTGAGATTCTTAAAAAGAAAAAGGGATGGTTTTGTGGATAGCTTTTCACTGTACTGTCTACATTTTCTATAATGAGTGTATATTTCTTTGCTTCTCAGAAAAAAAATCTTTAAAAAATAGGAATAAAAACTTGGATCTTAATAGCTGCTTACATCCCGTGCCTTTAGATTGTGGTTAGAGGTGGGGAGAGGTGAGGGAACAATGATACTCTTCTTCTTTTAAGGCTTCTTCCCTGCATCCCCACTCCCACCTAATTCATGAACAATTTGCGCTGCTCAAAAACTATGGTCTGGGTAATATATAACACTAGATTATGGTTTATTTTTCTTGGTGATAATGCTGTATTGTTTGTATGAGGAGAGTATATAGGAGAAAGTCTTTATTTGTAAGAGATATAGGTGGGAACACTGAAGAGTGAAGTGTCAGGATGCCTGCTGCTTAATTTAAAATGGCTCTGGTAAAAAGGCAAATATGAAGCAAATATTGCAAGAAGTTAACAATTGTTGAGCTTAGTGATTGCTCTGTGTGTTTTCCTTACGATCTTTCAGTTTCTCTGTTTGAACATTTCTGTAATTTAAAAAAATGGAAACAAAACCAGACTCCCTTCAATCTTTGATCATCTTCTTTTTTCTTCTTTTGTCTTGCTCCTTTCTTACCTGTTCCCTCATGTACCTGAGCCAGCATACAGACATGACTTTCAGGGAAGCATGTTCATGGTAGGGAAGAAGAAAACAATTTGTTCTGGGTTCTCATCAATGCTATGCTCCCCACCATTCAACACCCATTGCCCCTCTCCTCCAGCACTGTGTTTGTGCAAGACTGTTTATTGCATTGTTGTTTATAATACTTTTTAATTGGAAATAATCTTTATTTCCATCATTAGAAGATTAGTTAAATAGTTTAAGATACATCTATACAATGAAATACCATGTGGACTAAAGCAGGTTTGTATGTGTTTCTATTATTTAAAATTTTTTATTATTTCGTTATTTAAATAATTAATAAAATAGCCAAAAAGGAAATAAAAAACCAAATTATTCAATTTCCCACCACTCAGAAATAACCAACAAGAAAACGACAGGCATCCTAATACAAATATGGAAAGGTGCCCAGCTTTTTTTTTTTTTTGTGGTACGCGGGCCTCTCACTGTTGTGGCCTTTCCCATTGCAGAGCACAGGCTCCGAACGCGCAGGCTCAGCGGCCATGGCTCACGGGCCTAGCCGCTCCGCGGCACGTGGGATCTTCCCGGACCGGGGCACGAACCCACGTCCCCTGCATCGGCAGGCAGACTCTCAACCACTGCGCCACCAGGGAAGCCCACCCTAATTACTTGAATTTAACCTCAGAAAAGTCATCTAATGCTGTTGTATAACTTCAGGTAAGAAGAGCTATAATTTCTAATAATACTCAATTTTTAAAATGTGGGAAGTTTGAGGTAATTAGTTTTTTGTATCAGACTTAGTCAGCATTTATAGACTCTCCAGTCTGAAAAATGAGGACGTTGAGAATACCTTTTACTTTGTTCCAACTTGCTTCTCCACTAACTGTTTTATATTTTTATTTACACATTGTTAAGATGTATAACATTGGCCTTCTGCATAGTTCATGATGTTGATGTGTCTTAATTCTATGTTGAACTGGATTTAATTCTCACTGGTATTTTATCACAACATATTCATTTTTGAGTTCTTCATTTTAAGCTATCTTTTATTTGGCTAGATGTATCATCAATCTTTTTTCCCCCTCAGAAAGATTCATGAGGGTGTTCTCTGAGTCCTTAAGGCTAATGAGTTTCTGTCTTTAACCTTGTACTTACTGTAGTCTTGACTGTGTATAAACTTTCCTCAGAACTTTGCACACATTGCTCTGTTGCCTTTTATCATCTAATGTTACCGTGGAGATATCTGAAGCAAGTCTACTATTTCCCCTTTGTACATGGGCTACTACTTTTTAGCCTGTATATCCATAGAATTCTTACTGTATATCTTTGAAGTTTTTCAGGATATCTCTTTACATATTTTTCCTGAGTTATGGTGTGTCTTTTTTTTTTTTTTTTTTTTTTTTTTTTTTTTTTTGCGGTAGGCGGGCCTCTCACTGTTGTGGCCTCTCCCCTTGCAGAGCACAGGCTCCGGATGCGCAGGCTCAGCAGCCATGGCTCACGGGCCCAGCCGCTCTGCGGCATGTGGGATCTTCCCAGACCGGGGCACGAACCCGTGTCCCCTGCATCGGCAGGCGGACTCTCAACCACTGCGCCACCAGGGAAGCCCTGGTGTGTCTTTTTGGATATAGATTTACATCTTTATTTCAAGAAAATATTCTTGCTCATTGGGGCTTGTTCTCTTGGAACTTCTTCTGAGAGACTTCTTGGAACCTGGCAATGGGCAAAGCTAGAAGCGTCTTGGGAGACTGTCAGTGGAGACTTGAAAAGAAGAAAGGAAACTGCTCCTGGAAGCTTCATAAAAGGGGGCCCATATTATACATTTAATGGGACAGTTGATTAGACTATACCTGTAGTAACTTGAAAAATAGAAAATGTACCTAGGGAATTCCCTAGTGGTCCAGTGGTTAGGACTCTGTGCTTTCACTGCTGAGGGCCCAGGTTCGATCCCTGGTCGGAGAACTAAGATCATAAGCTGCGTGGTGTGGCCAAAAAAAAAAAAGAAAAGAAAATGTACCTAACTAACTTACATACCTAGCTAAGAATAGTTCCAGATATTGGAAGCACCAACTGATCCTTTCATCTACATATAATAAGGTACAGTTAGAGAGAGAGGAACTGAAGAAGGAACTACTTCATTTTAAAACAGAATTAGAGGAAGTATTTCCAACCCAGAACTTGCTAAGTCAGAAGATAAAACTATTTCTCATTCTAACATTCTCAGCCAGGAAAATTTTCTCAAAATAAGAGACAGTGTCAGGGCAAATATAGAATATAGAGCACTGCCTATGGAATGTTGATTTGTGGTCAAAACTCTATAAGATCCTTTGTTAAGACATTAGAGAGATGAAAGGCAGTGCTTCATAGATCCTTTCTTATCTAGAATAAAAAGACTTCTAGTAATTTTAAGAGCATGACTTGTAGACCCTCTCAGCTAGACAATAAATTTCTAAAAATCTTAAGGGTCTTGTCATAGCACTCTGATTCACAGTTCTAAAGTAGAGAGGATTTGCATGGACATTTCTCTTTTCTAATGAATTGAGTTATAATTAGATAGCTACAAATTACACAAACTTTTTATAGGAATTATATCAATTTGGACTAAAAGTTAACAGAAATAGCTGAGAATTAAAAGAGGCCTCTAGGCCCCTAACTTATATTGCGGGTTGAGAAAGCTACTCAGCTGTAAGTATGGACCATATTTTATGGAAAAGGAAAGATGAGTCAAAGAGAATAGCCACAAATCAGAGCTTAAAGCTAGGAGACATGGACAGTCATCATAGGTTATGACAGAACTGGATCCTGATCAAGGAACCTGTGATATGTGCCCAGCTGGATTTCAGAATTATTATGGACCACTGACTGTTATGTGCTTTTATTGTCCCTCTTTTTTAAAAAAAAATATATTTATTTATTTATTTTTGGCTGTGTTGGGTCTTCATTTCTGTGCGAGGGCTTTCTCTAGTTGCAGCGAGCGGGGGCCACTCTTCATCACGGTGCGTGGGCCTCTCACTATCTCGGCCTCTCTTGTTGTGGAGCACAGGCTCCAGATGCGCAGGCTCAGTAGTTGTGGCTCACGGGCCCAGTTGCTCCGCGGCATGTGGGATCTTCCCAGACCAGGGCTCGAACCCCTGTCCCCTGCATTGGCAGGCAGATTCTCAACCACTGCGCCACCAGGGAAGCCCCTGTCCCTCTTTTGAATGAGAGTATATCTTATAGTGTTTCTGACCTTGCCTTACCATTATATATTGGACGTGTGTGCAGGGAGTTAGAAACTTGCCTCTTTAGTTCATACATCCTCAGATCAAGAGCTGCACTTGAGGAGCCTCATTCAGAACTGGAGCTTATTTAAATGACAATATCTTGGACTTCAAGTCTAAATCTGGTGCTGTAATGGATGAGATTCTGGTGATTCTCAGGGATTAGGAGGTGTGTGTTTTGCATGAGTTAGGTGGGCTATGGGGAATGTGATAAATCATTAGGTGTCAAAGGATTCACTGTAATAGACTATTACTTTAGTGTCTCCTAATGAGTCATGTCTGCCAGCATTTGTGTCCTAGTATAGCTCACTCTCCATAAATTTGAGCTGGCCCTGTCACCCAGTTTAATTAGTTAAATGTGCTGGAAGTGATACCGTGTCAATTCTGGACAGCTTCTACTTCTGTACTCTTAGAAGTTAGCTACCACACAAGAAGTCCAACTGCCTTAAGACTGCCATCCTGTGAGGAAGCTCAAACTAGCCAGACATAGAGACCATGTGGATTAAGGGACCCAGGCCACAACCCCAGCTGAGCTCCCAGCTTACTCAGCGCCCAGAGGCCAACCATCTGAGTGATTCATCTTATCAGTGCATTCACCAGACTTAGTTGAGCTACCCTTGCTAATGTTATGTGGGATATAGACGAATGGTCCTCCCCAAGCCCTGTGCAAATTGAAGAGTTGTGAGAAAATATGTTTTAAGCCACTGAGTTTTGAGGTACTTTGTTACATAGCAATAGAAATTGAAACATATTAACTTTCTTCTTTGAGTTATTTTTATTTCAAACATCATGTTGTTGGAAATTTCTTTAAGGGGCTATATATATATTTCTTGGTTTGAATTTTTGGCTTACAATACTTCCTCCTTTCTACACCTTCTCTGCCAATTATTTTACATTTGTTCCAATGTTTATTCCTTTCCAACTAATACTAATCTTCAAGTAATTCAACTAAGTAATTGAGTAACTTAGTAATTCAACAAAAAACAAATATTTTTTCAGCAAAGGAAACTACCATCAAAATTAAAAGGCAACCTACTGAATTAGAATATTTGCAAGTCATATATCTGATAAGGGGTTAAAGTCCAAAATATGTAAAGAACTCATACAAAGACAACAAAAAAACAAACAACCTGATTAAGATATGGGCAGACGATCTGAATAGACATTTTCCAAGGAAGACATACAGATGGCCAACAGGCACATGAAAAGATGCTTGACATCACTAATCATCAGGGAAATGCAAATCAAAACCACAGTGAGATACCACCTTATACCTGTTGGAATGGCCATTATTGAAAAGATAAGAAATAACAAACGTTGGAGAAGATGTGGAGAAAAGGGAACGCTTGTACACTGTTGGAGGATTGTAAATTGGTGCAACCACTATGGAAAACAATATGGAGATTCCTCAAAAAAATTAAGAATAGAAGTACCATATGACCCATCTATTCCACTTCTGGGTATTTATCCAAAGAGCATGAAAATGCTAACTCAAAAAGATATATATTCATCTCTATGTTCATTTCATCATTATTTACAATAGTCAAGATATGGAAATAACGTAAGTGTCCATCAATGGGTGAATGAATAAAGAAGATGTGGCATACACACACAGACACACACACACAGGAACACTACTCAGCCATAAAAGAATGAAATCCTGACATTTTTTATAATACCTTGAAGGTACAATATTACACTAAATGAAATAAGTCAGATGGAGAAAAACAAATACCATATGATTTTACTTATATGTGGAATCTAAAAAACAAAACAAATGCAAAGAAAATAAAACAAGAACAAACAAAATAAAACAAGAACAAACAAAATAAAACCAAAAACAAACTCATAGGTACAGAGAACAGACTAACAGTTACCAGAGAACAGTGGATGAAATGGGTAAAGGGGGTCGATTGTAGGGTGATGTATGGTAACTAGACTTGTGGTGATTGCTTTGTAGTGTACACAGATGTTGAATTATAATGCTGTATAGAAAAGTATAAAAAGTGTTTGTTTATAAATAAGAACACGTGGAGATGAATGGAGAGGGTAAATTGCAGCTTCTTTGATTCAGGTTTCAGCACTGTTTCCTCTGCTGAGAATGATGTCTCCTTTTGTGTTTCAGTGTTTTCAGCAATACTGTGACTCAAGGGAAACCCTTGAAAGTGGCAAAGTCCTCTGTTTGTAATCCAGTGGCTAATGCTGTCCTTCCTCTGTTTACCCCACCTCATCTCCAGCAGTCTCTCTTAGCAAGTAGAGAGACCATAGAATTCATTGTTTAAGTTATCATTCACTCTGTAGTGAAAGGAGGCTTTCTATTTATAATTGCACTAGGGTAGTAGACACAAAGTGGGCACACCAGGTCATCAAACCACCTTGTTTGTAAGCCCTGGTTGTAAACAATAAAAATGAAATGTACCTTCTTGAGTTCTACTTGCTTAGCTTTCCTGCTGTGGAGAATGGGACAGTGCAGGGACAGTCCCCACTCCTCCTTTGGCCTGTCTGTGTCCCTCATTCTCATTGTTTCTGTTAATGAATTCATATATTGACCTTTCAGACCTGGGTCATCAGCATGTTAAGGGAATCCTGCCTAATTTCTAGGGAGGTTATGCGTAGCCCTCAGTGACTTTCCACATTTTGGGCCAAGTTTAAAAGCATAAGGCAGAGTTCATGGTTTGTGGTTCACAGCCTATGGTTTGGAATTTTGTGTATTTACTTCTATCGTTACTACAGGGGTATACTTTCCTTCCATTTTCATTTTTTAAAGTTGTTTTTGATGGGCTTAGAGGGGAAGAATAGAATTAAAATGTCTTACTCTGTTATCTTTAACTAAAAGACTACTGTTTCGGCATGGAGATATGACCTTGATATAGAGTCAAACATAAGAAAGCAGATTACAGTATATTAGGTATGGTATATATACCTTTGTGTTTAAAAAATGCACTTTATATTCATAACATATTACTAAGGGTATTCATCCCAGTGGTAGCTGAAGTCATTTTATGGAGTGAGGAGAATGTATGTAATGTATATGATTATGAAATTTTTACAATGGGCATGAATTAATTAAATAAATCAGTAAAGAAATCACTGAATATCATTCCATTTTGGAGAAACATAAAAATACTTAAGTTTCCGTGGTCCTTGTTGCATTGTGGAGTTAAGAATCCATGCCACTAACAAGGCATCCTGTGGTTAAGAATGAAATGCTCTTTTATTTTGATCCAATAGCCTTTCCTCAAATTTTTCCTACTGTAGACCTTACAGGGAATTATCTTTCTTAGCTCGAAAAAATATGAGTTGCTAGGCCAGGAAAGCACTTTGATCCTGAAGGTTAGGGGCTAGTAGGATAGGATTGGATTAGCCACAGTAACAATAAAAAAGACAATCCCTGTCTGTGTTAGGATGGTTGATGCCTGTTGTCTGGGCTTCTGGGTCTGCAGTTGGCCTGTTCCCTGACTTATTTATTTCCCTAGCTTGCATTACCGTTTACCTGCCCATTGTCCTCTGTCGTCTTTGATGCCCTGGGATGCAGCATTAATATTTTAGCAATGGTGGTATATCCCTTAGCATACCCAGAATGGAGGAGATAAGCAATAAATAACAGTGATAAGCCTGTGCTGCCAGAGCTTCTTTGGAGGGCTTTACTGAGCACACCAAGAAATGGATTCATGAAACTTAGTTTGGTGCAGTGGAAAGAAAAACATAGGAAAGAAACAGAGTGGTGCACGTCGCTGTCACACCCATGTCAGAAATCTGGGTGAGAAAGGTAAACGTCAGTGGCTCAAAGACTTTCCAGGGAAGAGCAAGGCTGCTATAGTACGTCAAGCAGCTGACACAGGAGCAGAGCTTGACAAGTCATTTTGATGCTGGTCTGGAAAACTCCTTGGAAATAAACACATTGTTCAAAAAGGCCCCAAATCCAAATCAGTCCAGAGAGGAGAGCTGAGGGAATGAGTAAAAATAAGTCAGGGAGGGATAATGACCGCTCCTGCCTCTACTCCTGGTCATAACCAGGATCCCAGCAGGTACGGCTATTTGATTTGGTCAGTTGACAGGCTGAGTGGTGCAGGGGAAATATGGCCTGAAGAGTCAGGCAGCCCTGAGATAAAACCCAGCTACGTGGGCTTCCCTGGTGGCACAGTGGTTGAGAGTCCGCCTGCCGATGCAGGGGACACGGGTTCGTGCCCCGGTCCGGGAAGATCCCACATGCCGTGGAGCGGCTGGGCCCGTGAGCCATGGCCACTGAGCCTGCGCGTCCGGAGCCTGTGCTCCGCAACGGGAGAGGCCACAACAGTGAGAGGCCGCAAAACAAACAAACAAACAAACAAAAAAATCCCCAGCTATGTGGACTTAGGATCTTGGGCAAGTGACTTCTCTCTGCTCATAGGGAAATTCTCAGCTGGTTCCGTTCTGTGGCACTAATTCTGTGTTTGGGTTTATCTGTAATGTAGAGATGACAGTATCTTCCCTGTGATCATTTGAGGGTTGAATGAGGTAGTGCCTATGAAGTGCTGGTCCACAGACAGTGTTTGATGAATGCTGGTTCCTCATTCTCTGGAGCCTGTCCTCTGTCCCAAAGCTCTCAGAGGTAGAACACTCTGGCACCTGACCTTGACCTCCCACCTCCTCCTGTTTCTCCTCTTCCCCCTTCTTCTTCTTCTTCTGTTCTGTAAGGACGGTGAAGCCCTGAGCTGGCAGATAAATTGGGCTCCAGCTTGGGTGAAGCAGAGAGAATTCTAGACGTATTTGTCCTGCACCCGAGGAAGCAAGCTGCGTTTGTGCTCCTGGTTTTCATTACGGAGCTGGTCATATTTTATCTGCTCTTAAGTGGCAGCTAGATCTGCCCTGGTCAGGTCAACACAGACTCTGACTACAGGAGAGAGAAGCAGGTACTAAAGCCGGTCAGAGGTATTTATTTCTCCTATCTTACTGTGTTACCTGAAAGAAGCACTAAGATCTTGAAACCTGAGCTTCGGAGTTGCAGTTCTCCATTTGCGATGTCCTTCAAGTTTTGGGCCTGTTTTCACCCAGGTGTGTGATGCTTCCAGCTTTCATCATGGTGCCCACCTTCTCAAAGGCATCATTAACTCCCCATTGCCCGTAAGATAAATCCCAAACTCCTTACCTTGGCATCTAGTGCCCTCTGCTCTCTCACTCCAATTACTCTCCATTTTATTTCCCACCATTCCTAAGCATGAAGTAGTCCCAAACTAAACTATTCACTGTTTCCCTCATGCTCCCTGCATTTTCCTGCCTGTCCTCCTTTTTGATGTTCTTTCTGTGCCTGGAATACTCCTTTCTCCTCCTCCTCCCTTCATGGTCAAGTCATATCTGTTATGCAAAACCCAGCTCAAATGCTGGCCCCTCCATAAAGCTTTACTTGTGCACTTTCTAGCTGGAGTCAATCTTGTTCTCCAAACTCTTTTGGCTTTTTCTCCAATCAGAGCACCAATGTCTGATGCTTAGAACTCTCACTTCTGCAGTACAAGCCTTTTGAAGTAGTCTCCTTCCCTCATAGAATGTTGGCCCCTTGAAAGTAAAATTTATGCATAACCTCTGTCTCTTTTTCCCACAGTGTCTTATACACAATAGGTGACTAGATGAATGAATTTGAAGGCAGTAGTTGAGCTGTTGTATGTATATATAATTGCTGATGATGTACCATTTGTTACAGCAGCTATGGCAAATTCCTCTCATGCGTGCCCTCATGGACCTTCTGGTGCCTGTGGCGAAATTCTACTCATATGCCAACCCCAATCAGCAAGTGGGTGTCTAGAGAAGTAGGTTGAAAAAGATTTTAAGGTCGTGTCTTGTGTCAGTAGGATGGAGTGCTGTGATTGATTAGTGATGTCTCCCATTACCCTGTATCAGAATTGATAGAAAGGTGGAATCTTTGTCACATCACATCTAATGTTTCCATATTGGTAGAAAGTTGTAATAAATGGCATGGATGTACTTGCAATGAAAACTGACTCTCCTAAAATTATAATCACATCAATATATGAAGAAGTTACAAAAATAACACAAGATCGGAGTCACCAGGCCTATCACTTTGGCCTCTTCCACTTGCGACCTAGTAGCAAATTACTTAATCTCCCTTTACCCACATGTACAATGAATTAGTAATACCCATGTTACCTATTTCACAGCCAAATAAGAGGATATTTTTCCTGGTTATGAGGACAAAATTTTATATGTATATGTAAAATTATATATATAATATATGTATACATATATATTTATATAGTATATGTATTTATATATGTTTATGGGTAATGATTAAAATTCATAAATAACTTTTATTATTTCTCACTTTGAAAGTCTCACAGGTTCTTCAAATTAAAAAAAAAATACAGAGAAGGAAAGAGAAACGCACTAATTCTTCTTGAACAGAGACAATCACTAGTAACAACTTAGTATATATCCTTGCAGATCCTTTTCAATGAGGTGTATAGCCTTTAGAATTCTTTTGAGACTTGTATTCTTTTTTTTAATCAGTACAGAGTGAAACTTTTTGGATGCCACTAAGTATTATTCTATAACATTGCTTGCATGTTAAATAGTATTTTATTATATTTTAATAGCATGTTGTCCCCTGTGAAGTACAACGCAAATGCAATGTTGATTTGATATTTATATGATGAGCACAAGCAAGGGGGAACCTAGAAATAGACCAATTAAAACTTGTTGCCTTGTAGTTTGCTTGGAATAGTGGGTTTTCGGGTAGTGCTGTGGTCTCTTATCCAGGAATCTTTATGGCAATGGTAATTGTGAGGTGTGTTGATCTGTAGTGAAGGTTAGTACATTGGATTTGATGGGGCTCAAAGGACAAATAAAAAGTTAAGGTTGAACTTTCCTCAAGCAGTGTTTATGTGCTCATTGGATTTAGAGTCAGTTTTGCAAATGTTCCTACAGGAATGGATTCATTTTTGAAAAGCTGTAATCAGCAAGAAACAAAGGGCAGGGATGTTTTTGAACTCAAATTTTTGTAGGGCTCTTTGTTCCCCTTTTGTTAAAAAAAAGAAGCAGAAATTGAGTAAATTTAGAAAAGTACAACAAGCATTATGCTTGTTTCTACTGACTTAAAAGAAATACTCCTTCCTTGAATATAGGAGTCTTTTTTAATTTTACTTTATTTTATTTTTTTTGCAGTACGCGGGCCTCTTACTGTTGTGGCCTCTCCCGTTGCGGAGCACAGGCTCCGGACGCGCAGGCTCAGCGGCCATGGCTCACGGGCCCAGCCGCTCCGCGGCATGTGGGATCTTCCCAGACCACGGCACGAACCTGTGTCCCCTGCATCGGCAGGCGGACTCTCAACCACTGCGCCACCAGGGAAGCCCTATAGGAGTCTTTTTTGATCTGGAGTACAGGACTAGATTTCTGAAAACATTAGAAACGTGAGAAAATTTTCAAATTTAGGATTCTGTAGTGTTACTGTAAAATGTATATCCCTCTAAATGGCCACTCTATAAGACAACTATTTTTAGGGCTTTTTAAAAGAATTCTAGGGACATGTGTTTGCAGTAGGGTGTAGTAAAGACACGTAGGCTTTGGAATTGTGAAAGATCTGACTTAAGGTTAATTTCTGCCATTTACTAGCGGCATGATCTTGAACAAATTACCCAACCTCTTTCAGCTCCAGTTAACTTGATGACAGTACCTGTATCACAGGATAGTTTTGAGAGTTAGATGAAATCATGTCTTTAAATTTCTTGGCATAGTATAGGTACTCACTGAGTGTTGATCACTCATCTGTATAGTAGGCTCTAAATAGGTCATGGAGGTAGACAAGTTGGCTAACTCTCTCTCCTCAGGAGCCTGATGGCTGAGCCACCAGAACACTTTATTTTCTTGGCTACAAGAATTATTTGTTACAACATAAGTAAAAGAACTGATAAGCACAGTCTGTAAGAAGGTTCTGAGAAATTAGAATATTGATCAAAGCAAAAATGAAAGGAAAAGAACTTAGGCATTTTAAAATGTCCTTGGTTGCTTTCCAATATTTTCTCTTACTATCAGTTTATTTTATCTTAATTCTAATTACTTTCCTTTTGGCCTAGAGGCTTTCTGATTCTCCATGTACAGCCATGCCCATGCTTATCTCTTTTTGTGGCATCTCATCTCAGGCGTAGCTTTAAGCCATCTGGGATCAAAGACTTCTGCTTAGGGGATGCTGCATTTAACTAAGCATAGATACTTTGCAGTGTTTTATCATACTTATTTTAATACCCAACCCATTTGCTTTGACTTTTTTACCCAGTTAGAGAGGAAGAGGCTTATGAGGACAGAGCAAAGTCCTCAACTGTACATTAATTCTTCCCTCTGTTTACTCCTTAACCTATTACAAAAAAATTATTCCTCAAAAAGATCACCTTTCCTCTTAAACATCACAACATATCTCAATATAAATGAAATTATTTTGAAAAGTAACATTAGATTATGTACAGTTTCTCTCCAGTGTGATTTCCAACACTGATATGTTGTTAAATTCTATGTACTGAAGAAGCTATTTGGAAATACACTACATATATCCAATTGGTTCATCACATTTACATCACTCTCTCCTTTAAGGCCTAAGAGATAACTCTAAATATTGACTCTTTTAAATATTGAACCTCCTTTATTGAATCAGTCTCAGCTGTGTAAACTTTAAGTGAAAATCAAAGCACTAAAAATGAGCCCAATATTTAAATTCCATTATAATTACCCCTGGGTGGCCAAAGGAGTGGACCTTTAGGTACTGAGCTTTTGTTACATGAAATCTAGCTGGGCTTTCCTGATCTGGACTGGGAAATCACCTCAGTGCTTTGGGCCTGAGGCTAAAATGGACTGTTTCCCACTAGGAAACATAGATTAAATCAAAAGCTTGGCATTCTGGAAAATTTCCTACCCTCTAGGAAACATGTTTGTGAAATGACCACGTAAACGCTTTATTCTTGAAGTAGCGCAGAGCATAGCCTGGCTGGTTAGCTGCAGGTAAGGGGCAGAGCTTGAGGAGCAGACTGAAAAGGTGTGATGTCTGGATGGCGGGGCTCTGTAGTTAATGGGAGGTGGGGAAGACACAGCATGGTCTGAATGCCTTGGACACCTAAGGTCCTTTTGTGAGTCATTTCATTACTCCTTGTAACTTTCCTCCCAAGTAACTTCCATTACACACGCTGAACAGATGAGCAACTGAGCCTCAGAAAATGTAAGGATCCTGCTCATGTTCATGTGGCTAGTGCCAGGAAGGCCAGAATTTCAACCTATCTGTCTGACTCAAAATCTATGCCCTTTTCACTTCATCCTACATCTCCTAAGTAGAGAAGTGTCTTGGTGTAGAGCTGCACTGTTCAACAGAAATATAAGGAAAGCTATAAGTGTGAACCACATATGTCATTTAAAATTTTCCAGTACCCACATTTAAACTGATTTTAATAATGTAGTTTATTTAACCTAATGTATCTAAAATATTATCATTTTAACATGCAATTAATAAAAAAAATCTCATGAGGTATTTTATATTCTTTTCTTCACACTAAGTTTTCACAATCTGATGTGCATTTTATACTTACAACATATCTCAATTAGAACTGGCCGCATTTCCAGTACTCAGTATCCACATGTGGCTGATGGCTGCCATGTTGGATGGGACATATATAGACAATCAGTAATGTTATCAGGACACTTAACTGGGTTGATGTGGGAGAACTCAGTATTGGGAAACCCAGGAGGAGATGATACTCTGAAGGGTAACTAGGTCAGGCAACTTGGCATACAGGAAGTGTATCATTCACTCATTCATTCATTCAACATGTATTAGTGAGTACCTCCTAAGCATCAGGTACTGTTCTAGGTGCTAAGCTAGAGAGGCAAACAAGATTAAGTGCTTTCACTAGTGGAATCTACACTCTAGGAGGTGAGATAGACAATAAGCAAATAAGAATATAATTTAAGTGATTTGAATAAAAAGTACAGCCAGCAAGAAGATAGAGTGTAGCAGGGACTGTTTTTGATGAGGTAATGAGGAGAGGCCTTCCTGAAGAAAAGTCATTTGAGCAGAGACTGAAGCCAGGCCTAGGAAAGCCTGAGTAAACGGTGTTCTACGCAGAGGGAATACTGAGATGGCAACATGCTGAACAGCGTCTGGGAATAGCAAGGCCAGTGTTTGGAGGGGAGGGGGTGTGGTAGGAAGTGAGGCTTGAGAGTGAGACTGTGGTCAGCTCGTGCAAGGCCTCATAGGGTGTGGTAAGGGCTTCCCCAAGTGTGATGGGAAGTCTTCATAGGGTTTTGAGTCAGAGAGCAGAGTTCTCTGAACTCACATACCTTTATATCTGGCTATGATATGGAGAGGAAACTGGAGGTGGGGGGATGAATAGCAGATTGTTATTGCAGGTAGTGAGCTATGAGGAGTAAGTCTCACTTCATTGGAATGGGGATGAGCAAACACTAGATATGATTCCATTCTCAGGCAATGGGTGTTACTAAATGCTATTTTATATATTGCATATGTTGATTAAATTAGAGAGCATTTCTTCAAATTGCACAACTGAATGATATTAAATGGCTTACCCAGACAGGGACTCAGAGAATTGGGTCATGATCTATTGCCAAAACTGGGGCAGGATGGATGAGTGTGGTTGACATTAGAGGGTAATTTGGTCGGGAACACCAGAAATGCCAGAATCTGCCTTAGCCCAGCCAATTCTCTTCTCTGAGAGGGTCCCAAGGAATACTGGATTACAAGAAATAATGACCCACACAAAATAAGAGTATCACTGTATTGTAAGCTGACCTTGTGTTTAAAACTCCAGTGTACAGTTACTCGGTTAAAATATTAGCACAAGGGGCATGAAATGGACTCTAAAGGTGGGAGGGTTCCTCTCTTAGGTTCATGCTGAGATGTTGAAATCTTATCACTAAGGATGAGAGCACCCCCTCAATAGAATGTGAGCTTCTGTTGGGAATCCTATACCTGGGATCCTATTGACCTTCTACTGGGAATCCAATAGACTGGGGCCCTACCTTACTTACAGCCATATCCCAAGAGATAGGAGCTGGCATCTAATAAGTGCTCAATATTTGTTGCTTCTATTCATCCACTCATCCTATGATTCCTTCATCTAATGAATATCTTTGCTGAGCACTGGGATATAGCAGGGAGGAGACATAGCCATTGCATTCTGCATTCACAGTCCACCATCAGAAATAGAACTCATCTCTACCTTATGATGAGTTCTTTGGGAAGGAAGGACAGTTCACTATGGGAGCTCACGTGAGGGTTCGCAAATTCAGGGCAAGAGAGGGTGGAGAGCCTTCCTGGAGGCAATGGTGCCTGCAGAGATCCTTCCTGGGCTTAGAATGAGGATGTAAGCATTTGTAAACAGTAAAGATACACTCTGTTCGTGGACTTCCTAGTAGTATCAAGGTCGCTTGAATGCAGAACTGTATTTTCAGAATAATAGCCTGTAGTTACTGGCTGGCAAATTTAAATGGTGATAGAGCCTTATTAATATGTATGACCTACACCTTTCCTAAATTTGGTAGAATGAAAAGCTGGAGTATACGATAATTTTTAAAAATCTACATTCATTCTGTTCATTTGGGTAATCTGGCATATAATACCTGATTATCATAATTTTACCTAAATAATAATAAACTAGACAGAGGAAAATTAAAATCTTTCACATTAGATGTAATTATAATTTTTTACAGTAACATTCACAGTTAGATTCTTAATTAAGTCTTCATGCCTCTTTTACAAAAGTGTATTTTGTTGATATAGTTAATTTTTTAACATCTGCATTAATGAGAGGAAAGAACAGCATAGATAATTCCCCAAAACCAAAGCTTAAAATCCTTTTCACTGGGTTGTGCGATAAAGTCTGTCCTGTGCAATGCCTGATATTTGCTTTCCTGATGATGTACTTTTTGGAATAATAGTAACATGCGTTTGCATTTCCTGAAAAGAAACAAATGGCTGATATAAATCAGGGAAGAGAATATGGCAGGGGCTGAGGGATGAGGAAGTCTGTTTGGAATTGACATTTTTCCAGTGACAATAGGTATATAGATAACTGAGTAGCCCATATGTCATAAATTGAAAGAGATGTTTCTTTCCTTCCTTCCTTCCTTCCTTCCTTCCTTCCTTCCTTCCTCCCTCCCTCCCTCCCTCTGCCCCCCTCCTTCTTTCCTTCCTCCCTTCTCTAATCTCAATTCATTTATTATATTTTCAGAAATATTCAATGTCAACACAAACCCATTCAAGTTCAGGTAAAACCTTAACAAGAAGCAGCTTATCAACATGATCACCTCCATGGGAACTAACTACTTCTGCCCATTTCTAGCTTAAGACCCTCTAGACACATGATCGTAAACCTGAGAGGGAAGTACTGTGCATATGTTGTGCATATGTTGCTGCTCCTGCTGTGCATGTGTTGATACCCAATATGCTATTTTTTGAAAAATCACAAAGAATTTAGCAAGCATCTTCAGTGGTAGGGCATTTTTCAGTATTTGTTGCTGCCATCATAATAAAGATTACAAATGATCTCCCTGCTGCTCAGGGTACTACATCTTCTAGGGTCAGACATCAAAGCAAAGATGGCAGAAATGCATTCAGTCTCGCTTTATGAATTTACTTTGCTTATTGCATTTCTTTTCTTGGGAATGTGATTGCTTTGGAATTACTGGGATCACAGAGAAAAGCACACCATCAAGAGAGTAAGCTATAGAGTGGGGAAATGTGATAAAGTCAATTTAAGTTTAACAGAAATCTTGGGGGTTTTTGATCCACAGCTTCGAGGTAACTGCTTCAACTTTTGCAAAGTCAGAGGAAATATTTTTATCCATTTCTGTTGTTGTTGTTATTGTTGAACACGCTCACAAAAGGGCAGACCTGGGGTGTTACCTGAAGCTTGATGGCAGTTTGGAATAATATGCCATCTCCAAAAGTACGTCCAGTGATCCAATTATCACAGAAATGTAGTTGTGTTGATTTTTGGTTGTGAAAAAAAAGATAAGCAGAACAATGAAACAGTGTATCAAATACTAAATGGACATCAGATTAAGCCAAACTTCTCATTCATTTCAACAGGAGCAATCTTAAACCCCTATTTAAATTCTCATGTAAAATTTTTTAGCCTTTTTTTTTTTTTTTTTTTTTTCGGTATGTGGGCCTCTCACTGTTGTGGCCTCTCACGTTGCGGAGCACAGGCTCTGGACGCGCAGGCTCAGCGGCCATGGCCCACGGGCCTAGCCGCTACGCGGCATGTGGGATCTTCCTGGACCGGGGCACGAACCCATGTCCCCTGCATCGGCAGGCGGACTCTCAACCACTGTGCCACCAGGGAAGCCCAGCATATTATTTTTGATAATTATACAAGATGTCACATAATAGAAATAAAAATTGCAAAACATCTTTTTTTTAAAAAAAAACACAACAGGATTATATTTTAATACACAACCAAAATACAAAACACCATAGTAAATTGATGGCAATAAAATATGGTATTTCATTTGCACTGCATGACAAATGTTTAACATCCTTAATCATAAATGAGTTTTTAGAAACCAGTAACAAAGACATTGATATATCAAGGGAATGGGAAAAAAAACAAACAAAAGAAAATGAAATAACGCCAAGTGACTAGTAAGGATTAAGCATATATGAAGATGACAGGGCTGAACAATAACAGAAGAAAAGCAATTTCTTTGTAATACCACATTACCAAAGATTAAAAATGTAACATTTGTACAGTTTTAAGAAATATACCCACATAAACACTGGGGGACAAGATTGATGAGGTCCCGTCTATATAGTAGGGAAAACTAGTTTGGACTCGAAACTATAAATTTTGGATATCCTGGGCTTCCCTGGTGGCACAGTGGTTGGGAGTCCACCTGCCGATGCAGGGGACGCGGGTTCCTGCCCCGGTCCGGGAAGATCTCACATGCCGCGGAGCGGGTGGTCCTGTGAGCCATGGCCGCTGAGCCTGCGTGTCCGGAGCTTGTGCTCCGCAACGGGAGAGGCCACAACAGTGAGAGGCCTGCATACCGCAAAAAAAAAAAAAAAAAAAAAAAAAAAATTTGGACATCCTTAGTCCTAGCAGTTCCAAGTCATTGGAATTATTTCAACAAATTAGTTGGATAAATTCGCAATTTATATATAAACCATATTTACTGAGTAGAAAATTTGTAGCTAGTATATAGATCCCCCAAATAAATGACTTGCATGTTAATTTATCAATACACCCAAAAGGATGTGCACAAAATTTCTTTAATAGTAGATAACATAGAGGTGGCAGACTTAGAGGAGGAAAAAAGGCATTTACAAGTAAAATATTATACTTCACAATTTCCATGTCCTTTGAAATCTTGAAAAAGATGAATTTTTATGAGTCAATTTTAAATTTCCCTGTGATAAGTGAAAAATTTTTAAATGTGCACTTGATACTTACAGGAGCACTGTAATTAAGCCTTGAAATTACACCATCCTTAGCTTCTCTGTGTAATAATGCCTCCATCATTCATATTCTCTTGGACATGTGATCTGAACTTTTAAGAGTAAGAGCACGTTCATGTACACACATGTGCGCACGCACACACACACACACACACACACACACACACTGGGACTCTCATCACTCATTCTTTGGGTACCAATGTACATGCAAAGACACAGACTTAGTTGGGTTTCAAGCTATGTTTTTAGGATTGCAAGTAACCAAAATGGATTTTGGCAAGTTAACTAAGGAGAAATTTGTTGGAAGAGATGGGGCTACTTATAAAATCAGTGGGAGGCTGAAGAAGCAAGCTTAGAGATGGACATGAACCAATGCAATCTACTTGGCAGGAATTGTCCTGTAGCACCAGAGTGCTGCAGCTCACTGAATAAGCCCCGACCTTTTTTCGTTCTGTTCTTCTCTTGGTTGAAATTGAGATTCCTGGAAGGGAACAGGCATTCGATTGGCCTATTTGCTCACATGCTCACCCTTAGAAGGAGAGAGCGGAGTACTTCCATCAACTGTCCCATGAGACTGTATCTAATGGGGGAAGGGTGGATGTTTAAAAGGATGGATGCTGGCCAGCCCAAAGCAGCAAGCAAACAGTTCAGAGTGTGAGGGTGAAGAGGTGTTACTACTTGGAGAGATATTCCTAACCCTGAGTAGAGACTGTCAGGGTTGGACCTGTCTCCTCTTGCACCATTTCAAAGCAGAGCTCAGCTTGGGATGATGTAGTGAGCTCCTGGTATGGAGTCTGAAGATATGGGTGTCATACAGCTTAGTTCTGTGACTTCTTGCAATTTTCTTATCTTTCTTGCATCCTAGTTTCCTCGTCTTGCCTATCTCACAGAGTTATTATGGACGTATAAGAACAGTGTACATTAATATATGTGAAAGCACTTTCTAAAACCGGTAAGTGGTTTCCAAATGTTCCTATAAGTTTGAGAATCTTCTGTTAGTGCCTGCAAGAGCCCAAAGAGCAACACAAAGGCCCAGCAGCATGTGCTAGATCCTGCACATGCCCTAGATACTGAGATCAGTGTCACTTCATGAATATGCCCTTGACAGATTAGATGGGTGAAAAGACTATCATGAAACTTAATTTTAGATGAAGTCTGGCATCCACCAGACATAGGCTATACCTCGTAAAGCAAAATCTTCACTTTCTTCTTTCTAGAACAGTCTGTTCCATGATGCTCGTTCCCAGAATCCTTAGGTTTCAGGCATCTGTCTGGATTTTGGTTTCTTACATTATAAATAAAAAACATACACAGAGAGGTTGTACTTTATTTGAGGGCTATGTCCCTGGAGTCCTTGCATAATTCAAAATTCACCTATTTCAGGGCAAATACCAACAAAAGGTAGGAGGGAGCTTTGTTTACCAGATAAAATGAGTGTCCCCATGTAGCCCTAGTATAAACTCAGTTTACAGTTCACTTGCCTCCTTCAGCTCTGAGATTAAATTGTGTCATTGTCAACAAACTTTATTTGGGGGGAGGGTTAGTGTTGCATTATTTTAAATTTTGCACATACAGAGAATCTCAACATATTTTATGTCACATTATACTGAATTCACATAATTCAAATCTGCACTCAATGTGGTGGCTCTATAATTTGGTGCACTACTCTAATGACTACACCTTCTATAATGCTCCAAATTTCAGGAGCACATTTGGTTTAAATCAGTAACACATCCACTGTCGAATATATCCTATTTTGTGAATGCATAAGGAGGAGCCAGGTAAAACTAGAATACTGTAGTGTACATTTCTTCTCAACCCATCTACGGAAAATTCTGATTTTAAGAAACCTAGGCACTTGTGTCTTATGACTATGTCTTGCTTTCCCATGAGCCAGCTTCAGGGAATTGCATTAAGAGTTTTATTTTCATGCTAGGCCAATTTCTCAGTTGTGAAATGAGTCTCTCTGGTTTTGGTGAGGGGTGGGTGACCCCAGTCAAGGGAGTAAACCTCACCCCATCAAGAGATTGGTTTGCTTGTTAATTTCATGGAAGGCTTTGTATTGAGGTAAGCAAAAGGCCGATGGGGAAACCTTGCAACCACCTGTAAGAATTCGGGCCACTCGCAGCAAACCTTTGAATTCCTCATGCTCACGTTTGCCATTTAACAGATGCAGAAACTGAGGCCTCAGAAAGTCCACTCACCTTCCCAAAGTCACGTAGTGGTGAAGAGGTGAGGCCTGGCCAACTGTAGAGCTGAGTTCTCATCCACAAACAACCCACTTCTCCCTTCAAAGAGAAGCCTTCAAACTATTTTGTAAAGGAGCCCCTGAAACCTCGCCTCTTGTTTTCTCTGATTCTCATTCCCGACCCATATCTTCTTTTTTTAAAGTTGTTTATTTATTTATTTATTTTTGGCCGCACTGTGTGTCTTACAGGATCTTAGCTCCCCAACCAGGGACTGAACCCGCATCTTCGGCAGTGAAAGCACAGAGTCCTAACCACTGGACCACCACGGAATTCCCTCCTACCCATATCTTTGTTTTTTTTTCATTACGTGGGCCTCTCACTGTTGTGGCCTCTCCCATTGCAGAGCACAGGCTCCAGACGCGCCGGCCCAGCGGCCATGGCTCACGGGCCCAGCCACTCCGCAGCATGTGGGATCCTCCCAGACCGGGGCACGAACCCATGTCCCCTGCATTGGCAGGCAGACTCCCAACCACTGTGCCACCAGGGAAGCCCCTACCCATATCTTTTAATGTTGCTTTCAACAAACAGTTTTCAGGGCTATACCTACGAAATTCATTTTTTAAAAAATTATTGATTAGGTATTTTGTCAAACAAACCCATAAGCCTTTGAATGAGGTATAGGAAAGTGATACATTTCAAAAAGGTGGCTAAGCACAATAAACTAAAATTTTTAAAAAAGAACAGTAGGAAAATTTTTGGATGAACATACAGCTTTCAAGTGGAATGCTTCTAGTATGGAATTACGTGAGCATGGCATAGATGAATCATGTAGTCATTTTCTAATTTCCCTGCCTGTATCTTTTTTTTTTTTTTTTTTTTTTTGCGGTATGCGGGCCTCTCACTGTTGTGGCCTCTCCCGTTGCGGAGCACAGGCTCCGGACACGCAGGCTTAGCAGCCATGGCTCACGGGCCCAGCCGCCCCGTGGCATGTGGGATCTTCCGGACGGGGGCACGAACCCGTGTCCTCTGCATCAGCAGGCGGACTCTCAACCACTGCGTCACCAGGGAAGGCCCCTGCCTGTATCTTTGGTTCTAGTTGGAATGTCTCCTCCAAGTTTGTTCACCTCTATTCTTTTTTTGTGTGTGTATAGGTTTCAGTGTGACTTTGCCTAACATGGCACGGGGGGGACTTAATAAATGAAGCTACTGCTTCTTATTCTTGATTATTCATGATATTGCAGACCTGGGTCTTATCAATTCTTAAAATAAAAATCATCTCTTGCAACGGTCTGGAGCCTCATAGACTGCAAAGTACATTCTGCCTATCTGATTCCACTCAACCCTCACAGTTGTCTTCTGGCTTAGACAGAATGGATAAATAGCTTGAACTGCAAGCTACTTTGCAGCTTGCTAGGGCAGGAGAGCTGGAATCCATCCCGCGTCACTTGATTCTCTGCTCTTTGTTCTTTCCCTTTGGCTGCACAGCTTCTCCCTAGGGTCACTCATCAGGCACCATCCACTTCTCCCTGCTTGGGGTCTGTACTGAGGGCCTTGCACATCCACATAAGGATGTGATCTGTAGTAGCATTTCAGCAACTACCATCACAGGCAATGCCTGTTCTTCCCCTAACAGTGTAATTATTTGTGCCTCAGTTATCTTCTCCAACCCAAGCCTAGTGTCCAAATGGTGACTCATTTAAATCTAGGCCTCAGGCACAGTCAGTAGGATGGACACTGTCTTGCCATAGTGCCTCCACCTCTTTCAACTTGTTAACTCACTGCTCTAGCAGAACGGCCTTGTACCGCCTCCTTCCCAGAACCAACTGCCAGCAACACACGCAGGCTCTGCCATGATTAATTATTGATTTCACGTAATGTGTTTGTATGGAGGAAGCTCATCTCATTTGAGGGCTGCTGTTATCTGTCAGTAGAACAAACTGTGTGATTATCAGTGGGTATCCTATGGCCATCTATGAGGAACTGTAACCTCTAATCCATCTAACTGTAGTGACATTATGGTACGCCATGCAAGAGTGGGTTGTTTTTCTTAACGTGACGTCTGCTGCTGTTGGCCTGCTTTTGTGCCCAGAAATAGCTGCACAGATTCTTCAGTGCAACTCCTTTTTAGTTCCAATTCGGTCCTGCTGGAAAGGAGACCAGCAAAGTCCATTTACTATAATGTAACGTAGCTGTGACTTCAAATAAATGGAGCACCAGGTATTATTTGTTTTCTGCTTTCTCTGTAGCAGGCATACCTCCTGGCATTTTTTTTGGTAACCTTGCTATTCTCTGGAGAACAAGACAAGAAATTTTGGTTGGAAACAAACTTCACATCATTAACATCTTCAGGAGATGCTGTTGGGTTCTTGAGTCCCCCATCACCTTTACGTGCCCTTCACGGACCCCGGGCTAAGTTGAGATTGCTCTGTTTTGTAAATTTGATGAGGCAGATATATTGCAGGGAGCACCCCTTATGCTCACTGCAGGAATGAGGGCCTGAAGAGCTAGGATCTAAGTCTCTCTTCATTGTGTAATTTCTCTTTCCATTTGACAGCTTCATCTCCACCGAGCCACTGGCTGTCTTGATTGGGAGCTTTTTCCCAACAGTGGAACAGAAGTTTCTAAATAAAGATATGAGCTGTTTGTGTAGCTGTCTTTGCCTGTTTGGAATTTTCCATCATGAGGTGGGAGATTGGATGGAATAGCCTACGTAGGTAGTGACTTTGTTTTCCATCCTTGCTCAAAATATTGGCCTGGAGTATCAGGAGATGAGCCAATTAAAAATTGTTGTTTCAAGTGCTAGTCTTCTCTCCTTTAGCAGCAGTTTTATCTCCTGCCTTCTGCTACCTAAAGTTACCTCCATTAGGTGTTTCTTTCTTGCTGCCATATAAAGTGATTATAAATAACACTGTAGACAGACTGGTGTTAGAGGGAAACGTTTCCAGTCGTGTGCACCATTGTGGGTTATGTCTTTGAAGCTCACACTGAGCTCCTCAAGCTCCATTTTAAGTGTCACATTATCACAGCCCAGTCGCCTAGGCAAGTTAAGAGTACTGAGCTAGGGAATGCACATAAATGCCAATCACAGTGTAGAGCTGTCAACTGCATCTTAAATATGTCACTCAGAAATCTGGTGAATGAGCCAGAAACAAAAGTATAAAATATGATAACTTTCTTTGAATGTCCTCTCATATATTTCAGCATTTAGGGATCATGTTGACAATAATATTGCACAAATCATGAATGCTACTTTTAGTAGTTTTAGGTAGGGAATGGAGGAGAAGATTTGGGCTTTGGGGTCAGAGGGATCTGGGTTCTGATTTCACAGCTTTTTGGTACAGAACAAATATGCCCTCAGAGCTTCCATCTTTTCATCTAAATAATGTGAACATAACAAGGATCTTGCAGGTCATGGAGACTGAGTAGGCAGTACCACAAAATCAGCTAGCTCAGTGCCTGACCCATAGTAGCCTGAGGCATCCTGCCATCCATCACACCACCTAGTCCACTGGGCACATGTCATTCTGAGTTAATTATAGCTCTGACTATATAGACCTTTTTCCAAAGTTCAGTTGTGTTCCTTTCATACAACCATTTGAACTGTCTACAGAGTGTTTCTAAGACAATACTAGACCATACCTGGAGTATTAGAAAATGTCCTGAGTGGTAGTTCGAAAGGGCCCATCCAGAGGTGAGTGATGAGGTTGGTGAGAATGCTTAAGAATCATCTGGGCACATGCTAAGTGTGGGCAGATTCTAGGGCCCCACTCCTTAGAATCTGATTCAGTAGGTTTGAATGAGGGGTCCCTGCAATTTGCTTGATTAATGTCAACAGAAGTACCAGTGGACATCTGAGATTGTCAGCTGGGAAAGGATCACTCAAGGGGGATGAGACAGAAGCCTTCCAGTTGCTAAATATGTGTCATGGACATGATGTGATTTGTTCTGGAGCCCTAAGGGTCACAACAGAACCTCATGGGTAGAAATTCCAGGGAAGAAAATTTCAGCTTAATATAGCTATTTTCTAAAGATTAAAGCTATCTAAGGGTGGAATATATAGCCTCCAGGAGTAATGAGCCCTCTAGCTCTGGAGGAATTCAAGTTTGTCTATCTGCATGGCCTCTGGGAATTTTATATTGAAGAAATTAGCTCATGCTCTTATTCTCAATGGTACTTAATTACTTTTATTGTAATTGTTTACCTATGGGTCTAGTGCACTGAACTCTCACAAGTGTTTATTAACCATCTACCTGGTGCCTGATTCTGTGAAGATGAAGCACAAAAGTGCTGCATGAATCCAGGTGAAGGCGTGATCTTAGCAGATGCTATTGTCAGGCAAAGAGAAGGAGCTGGGCTTCTGTTTCTGTATGGGAGAAGGTAATAGGCATACTGGCAGTGAGAAGGCGGTGGTGAGGGTGAGATTACCCACTGGGAAAAGCAGTGAGGGGTAGTTTTGCTTTGAGAAGAAAAGTTCTTTCACACCAGCATTTAACACATTAACTGAGTAAAGCTTTCATTTTCTTCCAAATGGGTATCCATTTTTCTACCTTTCTCTTCAGAACTATGAAGTTCCAGTTGGCTCCTGGAGATAAACAGAGTCATTAAACACTTATTTTTCTTGGCTCCACATGTGTCTTTCCTTCTCCCTTTAAATTTGTGGTCACCATTAATGTATATAAGATGTACTCCCCCTTTTTGTCAGAAACTGTTCAGACAACGTCCTCTTCCTCATACTCTCCCAAGAGGAGAAAAGAACGATCCTCAATGGCAAATGGCGGGTGCAGTGAAGTAACACCAAGAGCTGGCTTCACACTCAGCAGAGAACCCTGCACCTCCTTCTTGTGGAATATGTTCCCCTTTTGATTTTCTACAAACTTGTATGAGGAACTGCTGTTTTTTAAAAAATATATTTATTTATTTTCCTTATTTTATTTGGCTGCATCGGGTCTTAGTTGCGGCACACACGATCTTTGTCGAGGCATGTGGGATCTTTTCGTTATGGCGCGCGGTCTGCTCGGGTTTCTCTCTAGTTGTGGCGTGCAGGCTCCAGGGCGCGTGGGCTCTGTAGTTTGCAGCACGTGGGCTCCCTCGTTGAGGTGCGCAAGCTCAGTAGTTGTGGTGCACGGGCTTAGTTGCTCCGCGGCATGTGGGATCTTAGTTCCCCAACCCATGTGCCCTGCATTGGAAGGCAGATTCTTTACCACTGGACCACCAGGGAAGTCCCAGGAGTTGTGGTTTGAATCAAGCAGGAGACACTGAATAGTTTCTCTCTTTCTAGGATTTCAAAATAATAGCACCATATTCTAGAGTCTAGACTCCGTTTCTGTTTTAAAGCTAGGAGCCAATTACTGACACCAAGATGGCATTAGATGTTTTTAGAGTTGGGTCATCTAGGTGACATTTTGTTAAAAGTGTATGTACATGGGCCAATTATTAGACCTACCAAGTTTTATGATTAGCTGGCCTTAGAAACCTTGTTAAACCACATGTGCAGGTTCATGTGAAGTGGTTACTCAGTTTGATTGTTCTTTGTTGTACCTCCTCTCCCTCCTTCCTTGATAGCTGCTATTTATTTGGTATTTTAAAATATTTCCTCTTGTTGACATATAGATCCATCTACCAAAAACTCATAACGATACCTTCATCTATAAATGTTCAGAGTTTCTTAAAATCCTAATACAGAATGAGACTGTCTAAAAGTTCTAGTTTTGGAAGTTGCCATCAGCAGCAGATTTTGCTGAATAGTACTCTATGTGTTTAATAATAAGGTTTTCTTTTTCTATAAACTATTTCTTGTGGAACTGTTCTCTCTGATGCTGAGGTTACAGAAAAATATCATTTTTCTGTCACTGTTGGTGTTCTTCAGGACCTCAATTTAAAATGGATGAGCTTTTAGAAACCTAGGTGGTTATCTACATCAGAAAAATACCTTATCCTGGGCCCCATCGGGTGATTTGGACAAAGCAATGCAATTTAGATGGGGGAAATGGTATGTATTACATTTTATAAGAGCCAGCTTTCAGTAATAACCATCTGACCCTTGTGATCCTATGTTTTCAATTTTCCTGTTAAAGAATGCAACAAGCAAAGTTGCCAAAGCATATTTTTCTGTCAGGTGTTCACTGATTTGTGAGTTGCTGGGCAGATTTTCCATTTTCAGTGTTAGAAGACAGGAACACATCCAACACTTACTTTTCTCTTAAAGTAACTTTTCATGCAACTGTCTCATGGCATATACTAAACTCTGGGTTTGTATTTGAAAAGAAAGCCCCTATGTATGAGTGCAGAGAAATAGTGGCATGATTTTAACCTTGATTCTAGGCTTTTGTTTTGCTTTGGTCTTTTTGATTTGGATATGAGCTCAGTATCTGCTAATTAAAAGAATAAAAATAGCAGCCTATTGCTAATACCAAAATACATTTATTGAGTGCCTACCTTGTATATATTCCTTTGCTAGGCTTTATTCTGGGACATCTTATACAACATATCTTATTTAAAAGACTGATTAATGAAGTAGCAGCTTGGAAATCCCTAGTGGGAAGTAGCTGTGGTATTCAGTATAGTTTCCCCAACTGCCATGCATGGCATCAACCTGAGGATATCTGTGTATTAAGATGAGTAATAAAAAAATCATTTCTAGGAAATGCCCTGTGTCTTTGTACAATTTCCTGGCCTCCAGGGAAAGAAGTCCAGATAACGTGAATGTTACTTGGCTTGGTAAAAATGTTGAAGTGAATCATGATCACTATTCCTGCCTTCTCTTCCTTTTCTTTTCTCTAAATCAAAAAGCAGTTTAACATTAGCATAGTTGTATTAGTTCTCTGTTGTTGCATAACAAGTTACCCCCAAACTTAGCAGCTTAAAACAACCAACATTTATTATCTCCTAGTTTCTGAGGGCTAGGGATTCAGGAGTGGCATGGCTTGGTAGTTCTGGTTCAGGGTCTCTCATGAGGTTATGGTTAGGAGGGCAGTAGGGCTGCAGTGATCTGAAGGCCAACAACTGGAAAGACTGAAAGACTTTGAAAGATCTGAAGGACTAGGACTAGAAGATGCACTTCCAAGAAGGCTCACTTACTTGGCTCTTGGCAGGAGACCTCAGTTCCTTTCTATGTGAGCCTTTCTACAGTGTCCTTGGGATGAGGCAGCTGGCTCTCCCCAGAGTGAGTGATCTGAGAGTGAGAGCGAGAGCGAGAGAAAGAGAGAGAGAGAGAGAACAAACAGGAAGCCACAGTGGTGTTTTAACATTTTATTTTATATTGGAGTATTGGAATATAGTTGATTAACAATGTTGTGTTAATTTCAGGTGTACAGCAAAGTGATTCAGTTATACATATACATGTATCTATTCTTTTTCAAATTCTTTTCCCATTTAGGTTGTTACATAATATTGATCAGAGTTCCCTGTGCTATACAGTAGGTACTTGCTGGATATGTCATTGTAGTTTGGATTTGCATTTCTCTAATAATCAGTGATGTTGAACATCTTTTCATGTGCCTCTTGGCCATCTTTATGTCTTCTTTGGAAAAATGTGTATTTAGGTCTTCTGCCCATTTTTGGATTGGGTTGTTTGTTTTTATGATATTAAGGCACATGAGCTGTTTGTAAATTTTGGAGACTAATCTCTTGTTGGTTGCACTGTTTGCAGATATTTTCTCCCATTCTGTGGGTTGTCTTTTCGTTCTGTTTATGGTTTCCTTTGCTGTGCAAAAGCTTTTGAGTTTAATTGGGTCTCATTTGCTTATTTTTGTTTTTGTTTCCATTATTCTGGGAGACAGATCAAAAAAGATATTGCTACAATTTATGTCAGAGTGTTCTGCCTATGTTTTCCTCTAAGAGTTTTATAGTGTCCAGTCTTACATTTAGGTCTTTAATCAATTTTGAGTTTATTTTTGAGTATGGTGTTAAAGAGTGTTCTAATTTCATTTTATTTACATGTAGCTGTCCAGTTTTCCCAGCACCATTTATTGAAGAGACTGTCTTTCCCCCATTGTATAGTTTTGCCTCCTTTGTCTTGGATTAATTGACCATAGGTGCATGGGTTTATTTCTGAGCTTTCTATCCTGTTCCACTGATCTATAGTTCTGTTTTTGTGCCAGTACCATACTGTTTTGATGACTATACCTTTGTAGTATAGTCTGAAGTCAGGGAGCCTGATTCCTCCAGCTCCATTTTTCTTCCTCAGGATTGCTTTGGCTATTTGGGGTCTTTTGTGTCTCCATACAAATTTTAAGATTTTTTGTTCTATTTCTGTGAAAAATGCCATTGGTAATTTGATAGGGATTGCACTGAATCTGTAGATTGCCTTGGGTAGTATAGTCATTTTGACAATATTGATTCTTCAAATCCAAGAAGAATATATCTTTCCATCTGTTTGTGTCATCTTTGATTTCTTTCATCAGCATCGTATAGTTTTTGAAGTACAGTTGCATTTCTATACACTAACAACAAAAGATCAGAAAGAAAAATTAAAGAAACAGTCCCATTTACCATTGCATCAAAAAGAATAAAATACCTAGGAATAAACCCACAGTGACTTTTATGAATTAGTCTCCAAAGTCACTCAACTGTCACTTTCTCTTTATTCTATCTGTTAGAAGTGAGTCACTAATTCCATCACACATTCAAGGGGAGGAGAATTAGACTCCAACTCTTAAAGGGAAGAGTATCAAAGAATTTGGGAAAATGCATTCAAACTACCACAGTTGTACCTGTCATTTAAAATTTACAAAGAGTTTCCAAACATTGTTCCTTCAAAAGAGTTCACAATGGCAGTAGTGCCTTTCTCACCTATCACTAAGGTGCAGGGCCTCTTGCTGTAGAAGAGCTGTAATATATTATCAGGCTTTTGTGTAACTCTCTGCTTCTAATTACTATCCTATGGCATTCTGGCCAGAATTTGTATTAGCCAGTGGAGAAATGATAATGTGCTGAGACATTTTGCTGTGCTCAAACAGAGCACTTCCCCGTGGTTTTAAGATTTTCCATCATCCTATTTTCCTTATCATGAGGATGGTATCACTGAAGAGCACGTATGAGTGGACTGACTGATTCATTTCATGAGCACTGAGGAGAGAGAGGAACATCTCTCTTAAGTTTGTGGTTCTCCTTGGTAAGACAAATTTAAATAAATCACATGTTCATAAAGAAAGCTTAGAAAAGACCATCACAGTATACTGGAGTAGATTTTATATGTATTAATAGTAATAAAGCCATTTTTATATTCACCTCTTGAGAAACATTAAGTGTTCTAAGATACTAACTTAGGGACCTGTTAATGAGCAAGGTGCTGGTTTGGAAAGGTTTTTTTTTGTTGTTGTTGTTCTTTTTAATCTTTTATGTTAACATAAAGTAAAATAACCAGTTTTGGTATGCATATCTATGAATTATACACATGTATAAATTCTTATAACCACTACCACAATCAAAATGCCATACAATTCCATCACCCCCCAAAATCTCCCTCTTGCTATACCTTCATAGTCATATCTAATGCCACCCATAAATTATTTCAATCTCTGACCTTTTCTCCATCACCATAGTTTTGTCTGAAAGTGCCGTGTAAATGGATTCATATAGTATCTGATCTTTAAGTTCTTTCATTCAACACAGTGCTTTTGCAGTTCATCCAAGGTGCTGTCTCAATAGTTTATCCCTTCTATTGTTAAGTGGTATTACATTGTATGGATGTACCAGTTCATTTATACATTCATCTGCTGAAGGACATTTGAGTTATTTCTGGCTTTTGGCAATTATGAATATGCATTTATGTACAAGTGTTTTAGTGGACATAAATTTTCATTTCCCTAGGGTAAATACGTAGGAGTGGGATTAGTGCATGATGTGATAATTGAATATGTAATTTTATAAAAACTGTCAAACTGTTTTGAAGAGTAGTTGTACCATTTTGCATTCCCACCAGCAATGTATGAGAATTCCAGCTGCTTCACATGATCACCATCACTTGGAATTATCTGAATTTTTATTTTAGTCATTCTGTTAACTGTATAGTGGTATCTCATTAAGTTTTTTTTAAATTTGCATTTCCCTAATGTCTAATGATAGTGAACATCTTTTCAATAAAAGATGTTTGTCCTCTGTATATCCTCTTGATGAAGTGTCTGTTCAAGTCTTGTTTATTTTTAAATGGGTTATTTTCTTACTGTTGAGTTTTGTGAATTCTTTTTATATTGTGTTCTTGTTATATCTAATAATCCTTCACGTAAATCCAGGTCAAGAATATTTTTCCTGTGCTTTCTTTTAAAAGCTGTATATTTTACATTTAGAACTACGATACATGTTAGTTAAACTTTGCATAATATATGAGGTTTAGATTGGAGATTATCCTTATCTATCTATCTATCTATCTATCTTATGTATAATGAATTGTCCCAACACCATTTGTTGAAAAGACTATGCTTTCTCCATTGAACTGCCTGTGCACCTTTGCCAAAAATCAACTGGCCATATTTATGTTGGTCTATTTTTGGACTCTCAATTCTGTGGAGATTTTTTTCTGGTTCTTCATATGCTGAGTAATATTGTATCACATCCTGGGCATTTTGAATCTAATGTTATGAGACCATGGGTCTCGCTTAAACCCTATAAAGAATACTGATAGGTTTTATTCTAGCAGGCTTTTGAACTGGTTAGGTTCAGGTCACTCATTTCAACCAGCCTTCTAGAGATTGTGGTTTCAATGCTGAGTCCATTTTTGAAGACTTTGCAATGATCTGGATGGCATCACCCAGCAGACCATTCGATACTTGGGTGGTTGACTGTGATATATTGTCTAGGGTCAGATCTATGCATGAGCTGCTTGGGTAATTCCGGAATTCAAAAACAGCTTCATGGGTTTATTCTCCCAAGCTCCTTATCCATACATGTTCTCCCAGTATTTTATTGTTCCATAAAACTTCCTCTCATCTGTGGTCAATCAGTGGTACAGATCATATAGGAAAGGCAAGATAAACATCTGAATCTTTCCCTTTATTTGCTAGTTTTCAAAATAATGGATTAGTCTACCAGTATCCTCCAATGATGACCTATTAGAGTTTTTCTTTCTTTTTAAAGAATCATTTTGATCTCATGGATTTAAACATATTTGATCTGTTTAGATCTATTGCAATTATTAACCTTATTGATGAGTACAAATTTAGTAGAGAACTCTTTTTGATCATTTGACTGCCTTGATAAACCATGCATTTGGCCAAGTCACTTGTCTGAATTATAGTGGGAACAGATGATGATAAATCAGTAAGACTCCTGGAAGACTGATCTTTTCCTTAAGGACCCATTACCATTACTGGCCAGCAAGTATTCAGGAATGAAGTACAATGTCATCCATCCATTCATTTTTAATTATTTGCTCACTCACTGAACCAACAAACATTTATTGAATGCATACCATGTACCAGCCTCTGTGTTAGGCACAGGGATCTCAGTAGCAAGTAGAAATAGGCATGTTCCCTGACCTCAGGGAGATTACATTCTAGTCAGGGAAATAGAGACATTGGTGAAATAATTGCACAAACACACGTTAAATTGTAATGTGTCAGGAACTAAAAAAGATAACTTTGAGGAGGAGGTATGAAAGTGAGTGGTAGAGTTGGTCTCTTCTGGAAGGTCAAGGAAGGTCTCCCTTAGAGAAGATAACTTGTCTGACATCTGAGGGAGGGGAAGAGGCTGACCAAGCAAAAGGAGGAGCGGGTGAGAGTAAATGTAATCTCCCTGTTGTTCCTGTTTATATGTTATAAGCCAGCCCCATGCAGACTGTAATCCTCCTAAGCCTAGATTGAAAAAAAACATATATTTTGAAGGCTTCCATTGATGTTTAAACAAATTTTTGTCCCTCACTTACATTTCCCTTCTCCAATGAATCCCACTAACCTCTTCTGGTCATCAAGTTGAGCATACATAATAGGCTATTTGGACAAATAAACAAACATAGATTTTCTATTCACTGCCTATGAAAGAAAACTCCATCTAGAGGATCTTATAAAGATTCCTTGTCCTTTCCCTGATTTTTCTTTGGAAAACTGTTGATTTCCTTCAAGAAGAGTTCAGGAGCACTTAATTATCTGCAGGACAAGTTGAATCACATCTCCAAACTCAGTTTTGATTCTAGCTGAGCCCACTAAGCAGTGGGCCCCCATGGGGCTTGCTTCAGCTGCTTGCATCTGCATTGGTTACTCCTGGTAGCCAGGCCTTGACATAAAGAAAGAGAAAGCTTGGATGGTGGCTAAAGAAATTGCCACATACCTGCCTGTTTACCCTGGGAATCATCCCCTTAGAGGTAGGCCTGGCCTTTACAGTGAGTGGAGAGGCTTGACACAGACAGAGGGCAAGGGAGAGCAAAAGAATGGATGAGCAGAGTGGCCTTCTACCTTAAATTAGGAGGTTTGATCCTGACAAGTGCTCTGGGCACCCCTCTGTTGCTCATAAAAATAAGGTGTACTCTGAGAGTGCTGTGAACCCAGCACTGCAATCTTTTCATTTTATTCCTTGTTTCCCATGCATGTCTTTTGCCAGCTGCATGCAGGTGAAGTGGGGTCCTGCCCCTGGGCCTGATACGAATGTGCTCTTAGCCAGAGTGGCGAGTTGCCATTCTATGGATGCTCAGGGTTTACTGCAGGAGAAGAGCCTTATTAGGAGCAGAGCCCTCCCTCTGGTTCAAGGACTCTCCTCCCCAGGTCAGGCACTGTTGACCCCACAGTAGCAACCACCAAAAATCCTTGGTTTGCTGCCCAAGGCTCTCATGTTACAGTTAAAGACCTGCAAATGTCTGTAGAGTCTTGGCCAGAAAGATCTGGCTAGCATTACAATTTCAAGGAAGAAATATTTCATTGTTGACTCTTTTTCCAAACTCAAGTGAGCTAAAGCCAAAGAGGATTTTATTGCTCTTACAGTAGAATAATCCCTGGGAAGATATGGCTTTAGGCCTAAGATGTTTCAAATGATGTCAGGAGCCCTTGATGTCTTTCCTAAGCTATAAAAAAATTGGTGTACTGTTACCAAAAGAAGAAAAATGTTGTTGGATTGCCACAAAATAACAAATATCCATTTTAGTTATTTTAACATACATAGTATGCTTGGATAGGATTATATTTTCTTCTCTCTCCTCCCTTTTTCTGGAGCCTGGCACTTGTCATGGATAAAGAAATGGAGGGGGATGTTCATAATGCAACTCCAAGAAAAGATGGAGATAACAAGGTATACAAGAGAGTCTGTCTGGAAGTTCACATTTACAGGGCAAGATGGCAAATTATTTCTTTAAAATAATCCACCCAGAGGTTAGCCACGATAGAGGTATCTTCTCCACCCACTCTGCCTACTTTCATCCTCATGAGTGAAGCTCCCCTCTTCTTAGGAGTAGAACTGGGTAGAAAATGGAATGACTGCCAATACACAAAGAGGAGGTGGTATCTGGGTGGAGGAAAGAAGGAGATGAGAGAGGGAGGGAGGTTGTGAGATGGGCAGGGAATGTGAAGGAGAAGGTCTGTAGCTAAAGTGCTGGCCCTGGGGATGCTCTAAAATCTCTAGTGAGGCTAAGAGCCGTCTACAAAATTCGTGGAGACAAGTTACAGATCCTGGACATTACTGCCAAAGCCTGACCATCCTTTGAACTCAGTAGAGGTAGAAGCAAAGAATTTATGAAACACTCTTTGGGGTTCTGGTGTGCGTGCACGCGCGCATGTGTGTGTGTGTGTGTGTGTGTGTGTGTGTGTGTGAGCTTGGTTGAAGGAGGGAAGTACCAACAGGTGCCTGGATCTCCCCTCCCAGAAGCTGGGAAATGAGCAGAGCCCACAGGATGGACCAACCAGCTGATGAGTTTCTTTTTTCTCTGTAAATGATTGTCCTCCTCACTCTCCTCCAAGATCAGCGTTACATATACCACTCAGTGGCTGTCTTGTGAAGGGTTAATGTTTCCGTACAAAGGCAATGTACCTGAGGAGTTACACTCATAGCTTTGGGGTCAGACAATCCTGGGCTGAGTCCCTTCTCCACCATGTGCTACCCGTGCGACCTTGTACTCCCTGTGTGACCTTGAGCATGTTATTTCTTCTCACATTTAGTAAGCTCTCAATAGTTGGGAGAGACAATGATGATGCAGATCCCTATTATCTTTACTGAGTTTGCCTGTGTGGGATTTTCAAACTTGAGCCTGAGGGTCAGATTGGAAAAAAAAACAAAAAAACAAAAAAAAACAACTTACTGAAATAGCGGTTTAAATGTTTGGGATGAGAGCCTCAGCTTTGCTATTGCCTGAGTATGAGGCCACAGGAGCCACTTCACTGTGCTGGGCTTTGCTTTCTATATCTACACAGTCTGTACGTGGAGGGGAGGAGTGATCAAAACAAGTGACGCTCCCCATCTCACGGGATCATGTTGGACCCTGGGTTGGATCTTGCTTTATAAATTTTTGCTGGGAAAAATGGAAGAGGTGGGGAGCCAGAGGACAGGGTGTGGCAGGGGGAAAGAGGGGGAAAGGAGAAGGAGGGCTGGCTCCAACTACTAGGTGTTAAGAGTAATATTGCCTGTCCCTTTCCTGGGGCTGGTCAGGACGAGGGCCGAGGGACAGCTCAACCTCCCCGTGTGGGACATCTATCCCGACCTCCGTGTTTTCCCTTGGGAGCTGAAACCTGCCAGCACAGCCAGCTTCTCTCCTCAGCCCAGCTCAGAACTTTATGCACGCCAATGTGTTTATATTCATCTGTTCCGATTCTGAGTAGTGAAAAATCATTTTATGTGCTCCAAGCTGAGAGGGAAGAAAAAGTTCGTACATTGATTCCTTGTGGTCTAGGGAGTCATGGGATGGCTTCTATAATTCTAGAAATTATGACAAGGCATCCATAAAGATGAGGTAGAATCCCCATCAGCAGTTCCGGTAGCTCAATGGAACATTATTTAATACCCATTCGTGGCAGTGTGGCAGCATTGAAAGACTTCATTTAATTCCTTCATCACAGTTAGAGCATGAGCAGACAGCAGGCTGGGCATGTGGGGGCCCAGGAGCTCCTCTGGCCCCCCCAGACTGGGGCCCAGGGATTTGTGGCTGTTTGGGCTTTGTCCATTGTTATTTTGTGCACTTCTAAAAAGTGATTGTCTGTTTAATTTACATTTAGAGCTCTCTCAACTTAAAACCAGGTCCTACCAAAAACATTCTGAGTTAATTCAGTTCCATTCCATTCAGATTAATTCAATCAAAGGAACATTTGTGGAGCAACTAGTTGCTGCTATGCTAGACCTGTGGGGGCCATAAAAGTGAACCGGGGGCTTCCCTGGTGGCGCAGTGGTTGAGAGTCCGCCTGCCGGTGCAGGGGACACGGGTTCGTGCCCCGGTCTGGGAGGATCCCACATGCCGCGGAGCGGCTGGGCCCGTGAGCCATGGCTGCTGGGCCTGCGCGTCTGGAGCCTGTGCTCCGCAAGGGGAGAGGCCACAACAGTGAGAGGCCCGCCTACCGCAAAAAAAAAAAAAAAAAAAAAAAAAAAAAAAAAAAGTGAACCGGGCCAATCCCCTGCTTCCCCAAAGCTTGGTGGATGTTCAGCAGTTGCTACTTAAAGCTCCGTAAATTGTAGGATGAAGGCAGTATTGGAAATTGAACACAGTTCAAGCCTCTCACTGACCAGATTGGCCAGTTCTCTTCGATTTTCCGTTGTTTTCACCCTCATCTGCTTCCTTTACCTAATAAAGAACACAACTATTAGTTCAGCAAATATTAAGGACCTAAGTGTATGCCCAGCATAGAGGCAGTGTGAGAGGAAAACTAATTGTTCTCATTCATTTACCAGCTTATTGGATAGTATCAGGAACCCACACTAGAGAGCCAGTTGGTCGGGTCGTGAACAAGGACAAGTTGACGACTTCTCTAAGCTCCATTTCCTCATCTGCACGTGGAAATGATAATAACCTGCACCCTCATGGCTGTGAGAACTAAAGGAGCTAATGTGTATACAAAATTCAGCGTATTTCCTAGCACATGGTAGGTGCTCAAGAGCTGCTTTCTATCATCATCATCATTGCCTATTTTAGAGCAGAAATTCCTAAAGGTCAGTGATAGTTGCATTTTATGGATGACAAACAGCCTCCGGCACCTGTTAACAAGTGATCAATAATTAATAAATACTAATAAAATACTAAACGTTAAGTGTTTTAAATCTCTCCCCCATGCCTCTGTCAGTAAGGAAGACTGTATTGAGTTAGCTCCAATAGTATCATCCTTGGCAGCCCTGAATCTGGGCCTGGTAAACGGGAAAATGAAGGAAGCGAGAGGCTAAGTGGGGTCACGTGATAAGGAGCTGAGACAGAGCCAGCATGGAGAGAGACCAGGGAGGGTTCTGCAGACCTGGTTTGGGATGGAGCATGGGGGGGAACCCTGAGAGGGAGAGGCCAGAGACTTGGGGATAGGTCCCTTCTGTTTGAGAGAGAGAAAGAAAAAGAGAGAGAAAGAGAGAGAATGAACGAATGGGTGGATGGATGGATGGATGGATGGATGAATGAATGAATGAATGAATGAATGAAAAGCCCTTAAGGCAGCACAGGCCTGCACAGGTCTCAGAAGGGCTCTGCTGTCACCTTCTGGAAATTTTTAATAATTTGTCAACAAGGGGCCCCAGATTTTCATTGTGCACTGGGCTCTGCAAATTGTGTACCTGGTCCTACCTTAGGGAAAGATTTGTTACAGTTTCACTGTGTGAAATGAATGGAATCCCTTTTTAGCGTTTTCTTGAGATTTAAACAGTTTTCGATTTTTGGGGGGTGGGGTGGGTCAATTGTGGATCCTTTGACTAAAACTCTGGACTAGGCTGGGCCTCAAGCTGGTTCCGCTTTATCCAGATTCCATAGCAGAAGAGCACACTCCCCTCTGTTCTGCTGTAGGCATCCTCCTGCACCCGTCCCAGCCCAAATTCATTTGCAAGATCCTTGGGAAGTCTGTGGGCAGCCTCCAATGTGTGCTCACTCCATCAGCCCCTGGGGAAACCCAGTACACCACTCTACACTCCATTCCATTATCCTGGCAAAATGCTGAAAGAAAAGGCTGCAGAGGGCTTCCCTGGTGGCGCAGTGGTTGGGAGTCCGCTAGGTTCGTGCCCCGGTCCGGGACGATCCCACATGCCGCGGAGCGGCTGGGCCCGTGAGCCATGGCCGCTGAGCCTGCGCTCCGCAACGGGAGAGGCCACAACAGTGAGAGGCCCGCGTACCGCAAAAAAAAAAAAAAGAAAAAAAAAGAAAAGGCTGCATGTGTTCCTTGGGGGGTTCAGATAAAGGAAGCAGTGTCCCTAGACATGCTGTGTAGGGACACGGGGAAGTTCTCGCTCCTGGAGTTCAACCTGGGAAGGCGCGCGCTTCTGCTTCTGTGTGGATGCTGCGCGGAGCTGCTTTCTTGTCCTGCCTTACATTCTGACAGAAAGGCACCGTGTAGAGAGGATAAGGGACTGTGAGTTCAGCCCATTATCTAATGGTTTCAAGGGTCATTTTGATCTTGTCAGGATCAGCAGGCCTCCTTTCAGCTGACCTAGAAAGGCTGACAGAAACAATAAATGGACAATTTTGAAACTCTTCATCTGAGTTATACTCTGGAGACACATTCTGCTGTAAATACTGATCTCTAGCCCCCTCTCCACTTGCCAGCCCACCATTTTCAGAGATGATTGCTCCCGTCTCTGGCCACCACGTGGTCACCAGCTTATCTTGCCAACACTGTGTCAGGGAGCGACTTGCTGTCGCTTCTCTGTCTGCCCCGTAGTGCTTACACCACCAAGGGCCCCACGTGATGTATCCTCACAGCACACTTTCGTCTCTAATTTAGTGCCTACATAGCTGTAATGGCTGTATTGAACTGAAGCTGAGAAAAATCATCCTCGCCACCCTCCATTTTTAGGGAGTCTGTGATAGGCTGGAGGATTAACCTCTTGATCACTAGTCAGAAATCATTACCTCTCACCCCCTTCTGCCTCGTCAATAAATGGCACCGAATTTCAATTCCAGGAGACACATTCAAAACGGGGGTGTCTAGAGCTGTGCATAGGACTATAAATAGGGTGGAATCTAAAGGAAAGCATTTAAACCCAAGAGACAGATTACAGGTTACACCACACCCTATAAAGGATTTAGACTTCTAAGAATATTAACATTTCTTCTGTAACATTGTTCCGCTCATGGAAATTACAAATACTGTCATTTTTTTTTGATACTGACCATGAAAACTACATATATTTTCTTCAGACATGGTATTTTAACTAAGTAGTGAAATAAAGCAGCAAGTAACTGTAAATGGATTTCAAAGACTGTATTGCCTGAACTGTCTAGATCTGTATGTTTGTATGAAAAGTTTCTCATGCCTTGTTTAAGTGCCCCAACTCTAGAGCTGAGTGAGATCTCGTTGGCCTGAAATACCATCAGACTCCTAATAATGAGGTCAATTTGGCATGAAAAACTGGCTGTAGCTCGGTGCTTTGTGACCGCCTGGAGGGGTGGGATGGGGAGGGTGGGAGGGAGGGAGATGCATGAGGGAAGGGATGTGGGAACAGATGTATATGTATGACTGATTCACTTTGTTATAAAGCAGAAACTAATTAAAAAAATAAATAAATAAACTTAAAAAAAAAACTGGCTGTAAAGAACACTTTATAAAACAGTAAAAATCTATACTACAAATGTTATAGTGGGACCAACAAATGTCAAATTAAAGTTGGGGGAGTGGACACAAAATTCCACGAAAAGTGGATGCTTCTCGTTTGAACTAAAGACATTAGTGTGAGCCAGGGTTTCTATGTTTGGTAGAATGTTTGCTCCACAGAATCTTAATCGGAACTACGTTAAAAGGAAAAAAAAAAAAGAGCTCTGTGGTAAGGTAGACTTAAGATTCTCTGAGCTAAACAAAGCCCAGAGGGTTTTCTTATTGTAAGAATTCTCACTGCTTTTAATTTGCTTAACTGCCGTGTGAATGAGCAAGGGCAGAGGGAGAACCTGGGACCTCGAACACTCCCCAAACTTGCTGGAATTTAGAAAGTTTTTCTGAGAAATATTTCAAGGGATTAGAGTTCTGGGACCCCCTTGGGAAAACGTGTGTCTCGGTCCTGGGGGCACGTTTGGAGGGGAAGGTGTCGAGTGGGCCTGTGTGTAGGCCACAGTGTTGGAGTGCTCAGTGATCTAGGGTCCTGTGGCCACCTGGGCTGGCACCTGAGGGAACCATTACGTTCCCCTCTCCTCATGGGGCTCCTTTATGAAATTCAGATAACCATCCAGAGCGATTTGACAGGAGGAAACATAGGCTATAGCTACAGGTTAATTTGCTTGTGTTCTTTGAAGTTTGAAATCTTTGAAGTTTAGTTTTCCCTTGAGAGGTGAAGATCAGAAAACAAACGCCAAAGGTCTTTATACACTGTGGAAAGAAAGTACAATTAACAACCATGCAGTGCTCCCCAAATGCCTTGGCCAGAGTGCTGGAGTTCTAGTGTTCACAAACTTTGACTCTACTGCCGTTTTAATGGGGTGATAGTCCCCGGGGATCCAGGAATGCTGGAATCATGCCTTGCCAATCACTTTCCCAGTGCCCTCCCCTGTGAGGTTCTGAAGAGTGTTATATACCTAAGGAACAAGAGTATGCTTGAAGCTATCACTTTATTTACAGCTACTTGACTTTGAGCTCTGGTAAAGACATCTAAGTGGGGTCCTCTGGTTCTGTTCTTTTTCACAGATCTGAATTTCAGTATCTACCACTGTCCAGCCACCAGAAGAAGTTGAGGAGGGAGGGGCTGCAAGACGGCTGGAGAATAAGCCTGGCACAGTGTTCTTACCAGCTGCCAGCCTGGAGAAGCTCAGAGAGCAGGAGGAGAGGATGACAGTCCAGCATCAAACCTGTAAGGAATAGGCTCTGACAATAAACCCCGTCCCATCAGATATACTAAGAGGAGGATTGTCTTAGTCCAGTCTGGCTGCTATAACACAATACCACACCCTGTGTAGCTTTAAACAACAAAAATGTATTTCTCACAGTTCTGGGTGCTGGAAGTCCAAGATCAGTGTGCCAGTATGGTCGGGTTCGGGTGAGAACCCTCTTCCAGGTCACAGACTGCTGACTTCTGGCTGTGTCTTCACTTGCTGGAAGGAGCCAAGGGAGCTCTGTTGGGCCTCTTTTATTTTATTTATATATATATATATATATTTTAAAATTTTTTGAATTTTATTTAATTTATTTTTTTACACAGCAGGATCTTATTAGTTATCCATTTTATACATATTAGTGTATACATGTCAATCTCAATCTCCCAGTTCATCCCACCACCACCCCCACCCCCACCACTTTCCCCCCTTGGTGTCCATACGTTTGTGCTCTACATCTGTGTCTCAATTTCTGCCCTGCAAACCGGTTCATCTGTACCATTTTTCTAGGTTACACATATATGCATTAATATATGATATTTGTTTTTCTCTTTCTGACTTACTTCACTCCGTATGACAGTCTCTAGATCCATCGCATCTCTACAAATGACCCAATTTCGTTCCTTTTTATGGCTGAGTAATATTCCATTGTATATATGTACCACAACTTCTTTATCCATTTGTCTGTCGATGGGCATTTAGGTTGCTTCCGTGACCTGGCTATTGGAAATAGTGCTGCAATGAACATTGGGGTGCATGTGTCTTTTTCAATTATAGTTTTCTCTGGGTATATGCCCAGTAGTGGGATTGCTGGGTCATATGGTAATTCTATTTTTAGTTTTTTAAGGAACCTCCATACTGTTCTGCATCGTGGCTGTATCAATTTACATTCCCACCAACAGTGCAAGAGGGTTCCCTTTTCTCCATACCCTCTCCAGCATTTGTTGTTTGTAGATTTTCTGATGATGCCCATTCTAAATGGTGTGAGGTGATACCTCATTGTAGTTGTGATTTGCATTTCTCTAATCATTACTGATGTTGAGCAGCTTTTCATGTGCTTCTTGGCCATCTGTATGTCTTCTTTGGAGAAATGTCTATTTATGTCTTCTGCCCATTTTTCGATTAGGTTGTTTTTTTTTTAATATTGAGCTGCATGAGCTGTTTATATATTTTGGGGATTAATCCTTTGTCCACTGATTCGTGTGCAAAAATTTTCTCCCATTCTGAGGGATGTCTTTTCATCTTGTATATGGTTTCCTTTGCTGTGCAAAAGCTTTTAAGTTTCATTAGGTCCCATTTGTTTATTTTTGTTTTTATTTCCATTACTCTAGGAGGTGGATCATAAAAGATCTTGCTGTGATTTATGTCAAGGAGTGTTCTTCCTATGTTTTCCTCTAAGAGTTTTATAGTGTCTGGTCTTACATTTAGGTCTGTAATCCATTTTGAGTTTATTTTTGTGTATGGTGTTAGGGAGTGTTCTAATTTCATTCTTTTACATGTAGCTGTCCAGTTTTCCCAGCACCACTTATTGAAGAGACTGTCTTTTCTGCATTGTATATCCTTGCCTCCTTTGTCATAGATTAGTTGACCATCGCTGCCTGGGTTTATCTCTGGGCTTTCTATCTTGTTCCATTGATCTATATTTCTGTTTTTGTGCCAGTACCATGCTGTCTGTGTAGCTTTCTAGTATAGTCTGAAGTCAGAGAGTCTGATTCCTCCAGCTCCGCTTTTTTCTCCCAAGACTGCTTTGGCTATTCGGGGTCTTTTGTGTTTCCATACAAATTTTAAGATTTTTTGTTCTAGTTCTGTAAATAATGCCATTGGTAATTTGATAGGTATTGCATTGAATCTGTACAGATTGCTTTGGGTTCCAGTCATTTTCACAATGTTGATTCTTCCAATCCAAGAACATGGTGTATCTCTCCATCTGTTGGTATCATCTTTAATTTCTTTCATCACTGTCTTATAGTTTTCTGCATACAGGTCTTTTGTCTCCCTAGATATGTTTATTCTTAGGTATTTTATTCTTTCATTGCAGTGGTAAATGGGAGTGTTTCCTTAATTTCTCTTTCAGATTTTTCATCATTATATATAGGAATGCAAGAGATTTCTGTGCATTAATTTTGTATCCTGCAACATTACCAAATTCCTTGGTTAGCTCTAGCAGTTTTCTGGTGGCATCCTTAGGATTCTTTATGTACAGTGTCATGTCATCTGCAGACAGTGATAATTTTACTTCTTCTTTTCCCATTTGTATTCCTTTTATTTTTTTTCTTCTCTGTTTGCCATGCTAGGACTTCCAAAACTATGTTGAATAATAGTGGTGAGAGTGGACATCCTTGTCTTGTTACTGATCTTAGAGGAAATGCATTCAGTTTTTCACTGTTCAGAATGATGTTTGCTGTGGGTTTGTTGTATATGGCCTTTATTATGTTGAGGTAGGTTCCCTCTATGCCCACTTTCTGGAGAGTTTTTATCATAAATGGGTGTTGAATTTTGTCAAAAGCTTTCTCTGCATCTATTGAGATGACCATATGATTTTTCTCCTTCAATTTGTTAATATGGTGTATCACGTTGATTGATTGATGTATATTGAAGAATCCTTGCATCCCTGGGATAAATCCCACTTGATCATGGTGTATGATCCTTTTAATGTGTTGTTGGATTCTGTTTGCTAGTATTTTGATGAGGATTTTTGCATCTATATTCATCAGTGTTATTGGTCTGTAACTTTCTTTTTTTGTAGTATCTTTGTCTAGTTTTGGTATCAGGGTGATGGTGGCCTCGTAGAATGAGTTTGGGAGTTTTCCATCCTCTGCAATTTTTTGGAAGAGTTTGAGAAGGATAGGTGTTAGGTCTTCTCTAAATGTTTGATAGAATTCACCTGTTAAGCCATCTAGTCCTGGACTTTTGTTTGTTGGAATATTTTTAATCACAGTTTCAATTTCATTACTTGTGATTGGTCTGTTCATATATTCTATTTCTTCCTAGTTCAGTCTTGGAAGGTTATACCTTTCTAAGGATTGTTCCATTTCTTCCAGGTTGTCCATTTTATTGGCATAGAGTTGCTTTCAGTAGTCTCTTAGGATGCTTTGTATTTCTGTGGGATCCATTGTAACTTCTTTTACATTTCTAATTTTATTGATTTGAGTCCTCGCCATTTTTTTCTTGATGAGTCTGGCTAAAGGTTTATCAATTTTGTTTATCTTCTCAAAGAACCAGCTTTTAGTTTTATTTATCTTTGCTATTGTTTTCTTTGTTTCTATTTCATGTATTTCTGCTCTGATCTTTATGATTTCTTTCCTTCTACTAACTTTGGGTTTTGTTTGTTCTTCTTTCTCTAGTTCCTTTCGGTGTAAGGTTAGATTGTTTACTTGAGATTTTCTTGTTTCTTAAGGTAGGCTTATATTGCTATAAGCTTCCCTCTTAGAACTGCTTTTCCTGCATCCCATAGGTTTTGGATTGTCATATTTTCATTGTCATTTGTCACTAGGTATTTTTTTATTTCCTCTTGGATTTCTTCAGTGATCTCTTGGTTATTTAGTAACGTATTATTTAGCCTCCATGTGTTTGTGTTTTTTACATTTTTTTCCCTGTAATTGATTTCTAATCTCATAGCGTATTGGTCAGAAAAGGTGCTTGATATGACTTCAATTTTCTTAAATTTACTGAGGCTTGATTTGTGACCCAAAATATGATCTCTCCTGGAGAATGTTCCATGTGCACTTGAGAAGAAAGTGTAATCTGCTGTTTTTGGATGGAATGTTCTATAAATATCAATTCAGTGTATCTGTTCTTTTGTGTCATTTAAAGCTCGTGTTTCCTTATTAATTTTTTGTCTGTGTGATCTGTCTATTGGTGTAAGTGAGGTGTTAAATTCCCCCACTATTATCGTGTTAATGTGGATTTCCTCTTTTATAGCTGTTAGTAGTTGCCTTATGTATTGAGGTGTGCCTATGTTGGATGCATATATATTTATAATTGTTATATCTCCTTCTTGTATTGATCCCTTGATCATTATGTAGTGTCCTTCCTTGTCCCTTTGTAACATTGTTTATTTTAAAGTCTATATTATCTGATATGAGTATTGCTACTCCAGCTTTCTTTTGATTTCCATTTGCATGGAATATCTTTTTCCATCCCCTCACTTTCAGTCTGTATGTGTCCCTAGGTCTGAAGTGGGTCTCTTGTAGACAGCATATATATGGGTCTTGTTTTTGTATCCATTCAGCGAGCTTGTGTCTTTTGGTTGGAATATTTAATCCATTCACGTTTAAGGTAATTATTGATATGTATGTTCCTATTACCATTTTATTAATTGTTTTGGGTTTGTTTTTGTAGTTCCTTTTCTTCTCTTGTGTTTCCCACTTAGAGAAGTTCCTTTAGCATTTGTTGTAGAGGTGGTTTGGTGGTGCTGAATTCTCTTAGCTTTTGCTTGTCTGTAAAGCTTTTGATTTCTCCATAGGATCTGAATGAGATCCTTGCCAGCTAGAGTAATCTTGGTTGTAGGTTCTTCCCTTTCATCACTTTAAGTATATCATGCCACTCCCTTCTGGCTTGTAGAGTTTCTGCTGAGAAATCAGCTGTTAACCTTATGGGAGTTCCCTTGTATGTTATTTGTTGTTTTTCCCTTGCTGCTTTCAATAATTTTTCTTTGTCTTTAATTTTTGCCAATTTGATTACTATGTGTCTCAGCATGTTTCTCCTTGGGTTTATCCTGTATGGGACTCTCTGCACTTCTTGGACTTGGGTGGCTATTTCCTTTCCCATGTTAGGGAAGTTTTCTACTATAATCTCTTCAAATATTTTCTCTGGTCCTTTTTCTCTCTCTTCTCCTTCTGGGACCCCTATAATGCGAATGTTGGTGCGTTTAGTGTTGTCCCAGAGGTCTGTTAGGCTGTCCTCATTTCTTTTCATTCTTTTTTCTTTAGTCTGTTCTGCAGCAGTGAATTCCACCATTCTTTCTTCCAGGTCACTTATCCGTTCTTCTGCCTCCGTTATTCTCCTATTGATTCCTTCTAGTGTATTTTTCATTTCTGTTATTGTATTGTTCATCTCTGTTTGTTTGTTCTTTAATTCTTCTAGGTCTTAAACATTTCTTGCAACTTCTCAATCTTTGCCTCCATTCTTTTTCTGAGGTCCTGGATCATCTTCACTATCATTATTCTGAATTCTTTTTCTGGAAGTTGCCTATCTCCACTTCATTTAGTTGTTTTTCTGGGGTGTTATCTTGTTCCTTCATCTGGTACATAGCCCTCTGCCTTTTCATCTTGTCTGTCTCTCTGTGAATGTGGTTTTTGTTCCACAGGCTGCAGGATTGTAGTTCTTCTTGCTTCTGCTGTCTGCCCTCTGGTGGATGAGGCTATCTAAGAGGCTTCTGCAAGTTTCCTGATGGGAGGGACTGGTGGTGGGCAGAGCTGGCTGTTGCTCTGGTGGGCAGAGCTCAGGAAAACTTTAATCAGCTTGTCTGCTCTTGGGTGGGGCTGGGTTCCCTCCCTCTTGGTTGTTTGGCCTGAGGCGACCCAACACTGGAGCCTACCTGGGCTCTTTGGTGGGGCTAATGGCAGATTCTGGGAGGGCTCACACCAAGGAGTACTTTCCAGAACTTCTGCTGCCAGTGTCCTTGTCCTCCCAGTGAGAGAGATCCACCTCCCACCTCTGCAGGAGGCCCTCCAACACTAGCAGGTAGGTCTGGTCCAGTCTCCTATGGGGTCATTGCTCCTTCCCCTGAGTCCCGACGTGCACACTACTTTGTGTGTGCCCTCCAAGAGTGGAGTCTCTGTTTCCCCCAGTCCTGTTGATGTCCTTCAATCAAATCCCTCTAGCATTCAAAATCTGATTCTCAAGAATTCCTTCTCCCATTGCCGGACCCCCAGGTTTGGAAGCCTGACATGGGGCTCAGAACCTTCACTCCAGTGGGTGGACTTCTGTGGTATAAGTGTTCTCCAGTCTGTGAGTCACCCACCCAGCAGTTATGGGATTTGATTTTATTGTGATTACGCCCCTCCTACCATCTCATTGTGACTTCTCCTCTGTCTTTGGATGTGGGGTATCTTTTTTGGTGAGTTGTTCAGCAGTTAGTTGTGATTCCGGTATTCTTGCTAGAGGGAGTGAGAGCATGTCCTTCTACTTTGCCATCTTGAACCAATCTCTGGGCCTCTTTTATAAGGGCATTAATCTCATTCCTGAGGGCTCTGCCCTTATGACCTAATTACCTCCGAAAGGCCCACCTCCTAATACAATCACATTGGGCATTAGAATTTCAACATATGAATTTGGAGGCAGCAAAACATTCAGACCATGGTACACATTGGCCTCTGATGATGAAGAAAGAGAGAAAAGAATCAGCAGATTTAGCCCTAGTCTTAGTCTGCTTGGTTGGATGATTATTCAGACCTGATGCCATGCCTGGCTTCCCCTCTTCATGCAAGCACCTGAAGCCTTAGTAAGGTCCAAGCCAACATCCCGATGGTAACCATCAACATCACATCAATTACCAGGTTCCATCTGTGTGGACCATAAAAGCATCTTGCCTTGGGACCAAGACTGGGAGTTGCGGAGGAGATGGGATTGGGGTCACTACCACCTTCTTTGCTTATGAAATGAACCCACATAGATATCTTGGCCCCCATCCTTTAAAGGAGTTGAGTATACAATTTGACCCCAGTAGATGGATCAGAGATTAGAATGAACCATTTCCCTCACTTCTTTCCTTCTTCAGGTAACTTGAGTCCCATCTGTGTTTCTGTTTCTGAGCCTGGTTTGATTCTGATCCTGACCCTGGGATCATAGACTCCGTATTGAATAGCATTCTGAAAAGTCAGCTGGCCTACTTATGCATCCTTAGGCACATTGAGTCTGCCCCAGAGACACAGAGTTCTTTTATTTTTTAACAACTCTTTTGCTATTAAGAAATGTTTCCTTATATGTAACCTCATGCTTTTGTACTGCACTTTGTCGAGGCAAAAAAACAACTGGATATTATCTGTGGTTGAGTCTTCTGTGTGCTCAAAGATTCTTGGTCTTACTTGTTCCAGGTTGAAAAATTCAATCTTAACCTCTTTTTTCTAATTCTTATTTTCCTTCTTTTCACCATATTGTGAATGTTCCAAGCAAAAGCTTCCTTAAATTTGTTAATCATTAGAATCATCTGGAGACCTTTCTAAACGTACCAAATTGCACATCATTCTCCAGGCTTCCTGTATAAGAATTATAGGGACTGGGGTGGTTTGGAGCTTGGGCAGGAATTACCATTCTTAAATAGGACAAATAAATTATTGGGATCTTTTTGAAATGTGTGCCCAAATTACAGTTCTCCCTTTCTCAGGGAATGGCACCCATTCTTCAAATGTGGGTGCCTGGCATCCAGATTGGCACTAACGTTATGGATGGGGGGACATCTGGTTCAAACAAGGCCAAAGAGTGTCTTATTCCCAGAATTTGGAAATGGCACTTAGAGACAGGAGGTCAATCTCTGAGGGCGATTAGAAGTATGACATGAAAAAAATGGAGAAACTAAATTATGACCTGAAGATAGCGAGCAGAGAAAGATGGTCTGCAGAGACGACGTAGAGTGAAGCAGCTCTCTGAGATATTCAAGAGAAAAAAGCAAAGCATTCCAATGGCTCTAGGCTCTGGTTCTGGTCTCAGCATTCCTTCCCCAAGAGTTCCATGAGACGGTCTCTGTCCTATGTGGGTGACCTTCCCTTCTTGCCTAACCTAGCTAAAGCAGATTTTCATTACCAGCCACCAAAAGGGGCCTATCAAATATGGAACTAATGGCTCCACCAGGATTGGTGATAAGCTCACAGCCTATGTCTTCTTTCCCTGTTGAGTATAGAACTCTCTATTTTGCTTTCCTGAGAGGACACATGCCTCTTGACTTTGAAAGAATATTTCATTGACATCACTGACTAGGCAATTTTAATACTCCCCAAACTTTGAATGATTGCCATTGAACAATTTTTTCAATTTTTCTAATAGGAAAAAACCTACTAATATTTACTAACTGATGCATTCACCCCGAACCTGTAAAGGCAATACTATGATCGGCCAATTTTACATGTGAGGAAATTGAGGCATAGAAGGGGTAAATAACTCTCCTTAGGTCACAAAGCTGGTAAATGGTGGGTCCAGCACTTGAACCCAGATGTGACCACACTCTAAAATTTCAACCACTTTGATATATTTGGATTGAAACCAAAATTCAGTGGTTGAGGGAAAAACTCTTGATGCTGCCTGAGAAGTAATGTGCAAATACTCGTTTATGTACTAAGAGAACATTCCAGTTTGGACTCAATAGGAAGAAGCAAACACGGTGAGTTAGGGGGCTCTGGTAGTTTTCATAGATGAGTCAGGACTTGAATTGAGGCCAGAGAGAGGTGGAGATAGAGAATGTTGCCATCTTACCACCCATTTCCTCCTTTAAACAGATCTCTGATTTTATTCATATATCCATCCCTTCCCCAAGTGACCCATGTGCTAGGGATAGGCTGTCCTCCAGGAAAATGCCTTATTTTCTATGGGCAAGCCCATCCCTCTTGCCAGTAATTGGGCATGTGACCCAACTTAGGCCAGTGAGATGCTGGGAGAGGTTTTCTGGGGAGTTTACAAGACAACTTTGTCTGAATCTTATGGGAAAAATTTCAGAAGAGATTCTCTCTTCTGATCTGGGTGTTATTCTATCAGTTAGCTATTGCTACAAAAATATGCACGGCAAAATCCCATACAATCTCAGTACCAGAGAGTGATAAGCATCTATTTAGTGATCTAGGCCTTGCTTGTTGAAATTCAGTTCTCCTGACATTGGCTGCGCTCACTAATTAGAGTCTGGGGATCAGTTGAGCTAGCTTGTGTTCTACACCAAAGTCTCCCATTCCGTCCCAGGACTGGTAAGCTAGCCTACACATATTCTTCTCAAGACAGTGGCACTGGTATAAGAGCACCAGAGGAAATACACAAGCATATCTCAAGCCTAGTCTCCATCACATATACCAACGTTTCATTGGCTAAAGAAAATCACATGGTTAAGCTTAGTATCAAGTCCACCCTTCCTGGGAGTGATGGGGCGGGTGTTATATATTTCTGAGAAACAGTTTAATCTACCACAGGGCCGTGCATGGATATGAGACCCAGGAGAATGACAGCCCCCTTCCTTTTCAGCCTGCAGATAAAACCAACACACATGGAGAAAAGGGGATCTGAGAGAACCCCAGGAAAGCAGAGCTGGAACCACTAGATCAAATCAAACTGAAGTTTTAGTCGACATCTGGACTTTTGGTAATGTTGGCCAAGTTTGACATTATTTAAGCAAGTTTGAGGTAGATTTTCTGTTACTTGCAGCTGAAACTCTCCCAATTCAGAGTTTTCCTTGCAACATTTAGGAACAAAGGCCCAGAGATGTGAATAAACAGCACATAGGGAAAAAGCAATGCAAAGAGCCTGGAGAGACTATATATATGCACACACACACATATATATTGGCCAAGTGTTTTGTCCTTGAAAACCCAACCATACTTTTCTTTTATCACCCACACAACTTGCAGCAGATCTATTCCTTCTTGATTTTGTGTAATTTGATTCATTCACAGATGTTTGTTCATCTGGCCTTCCAGTTGGTATGGTAAAAGCCTGTCTGAACTGTGGCATTTATTATTCACTACATGCTCTTGTCAAGTCAGTAAGAAGCAGGTTTGCTTTTTTTCAAGCAATCCGGGGGACTGAGTCATTTAGGAGAAAATGTGACCCTATACCTCCTCTGATGCTGATGCTTGAAATTCTCCTGTTAAAACTCTACCACTTTCCTCTGCTCACATTGACTGAGGTGTTTCCTTCCTTTTGGTAGAGCTCTTGTTTCCTAGCTATGGAAGGCAACATTCATTTCCACCTTCCACCCCCATCATGTTACAGTAATAACAGTACATAAATTGAGTGGGCAGCTAGTCAAAGGATTTGTAAAAGTCACATTAAAAAAAATACTGGGGGGCTTCCCTGGTGGCGCAGTGGTTGAGAGTCTGCCTGCCGATGCAGGGAACATGGGTTCGTGCCCCAGTCCGGGAGGATCCCACATGCCGCGGAGCGGCTGGGCCCGTGAGCCATGGCCGCTGAGCCTGCGTGTCCGGAGCCTGTGCTCCGCAACGGGAGAGGCCACAACAGTGAGAGGCCCGCGTAATGCAAAAAAAAAAAAATAATAAAAATACTGGGAAGGAACGAAGGGTAATATCTCAGAGTAAGAATCAATCATTTAAAATAATACTTATTAAGGCTTACTGTGTGATTATAACTCAACTAAGAATTTCTTGGCACCCTTAGGAGGTAAAACATTGAGTAAGAGCATGGCTAGTATTCACTGGAAACCTACTATGTGCTGGGCTTTATATGGGGCCCACCATACACATTATTCATTCAGTCTTCACAAAGACCCTCGAAAATAACTATGCCTTTCCCCATTTTAGGAAGAAAATGATTAACTTTTCCAAGGTCTTACAGTTAGCATGTGGGGGAGTTAGAATTTGAATTTGGACATGTGAGTCCATTTTATTTACACTACACTGTATTTCCTTGAACAAAAGAGACATAGTTCAGTGATTACGGGTATAGATTTGCCTATGGGAATAGTAAAATCTGGCCCAGCTTTCTGCTAGTTGTATGACTTTGGCCAAAACATTTAACCTTTCTGTGCCTCGGTTTCCTCATTTAAAATGGGGATAATCCTATTATTACCGCCTGAGTATAGTTCTCAGAATTAAATGAGATAATGTACGCAAAACACTTAGCACAATGCATCTCAAACGAAGTTTAATTTTATTATGTAGTGAATGCCTGGCACAGTGCTGTCCATTAGAAGGTTCTGTGATGATGAAAATGTTCTCTATCTGCATTATCTAATGCTGTAGCCTCTAGCCACCTGTGGCTATTGAGAACTTAAAATGTGGCTACTGCAAGTGTGGAACTGAATTTTTGTTTCATTTCATTTTCTTTTTTTTTACATTTTTAAATTATTTAATTTTTTAACATCTTTATTGGAGTATAATTGCTTTACAACTGTGTGTTAGTTTCTGCTTTATAACAAAGTGAATCAGCTATACATATACATATATCCCCATATCTCTTCCCTCTGGTGTCTCCCTCGCACCCTCCCTATCCCACTTCTCTAGGTGGTCACAAAGCACCGAGCTGATCTCCCTGTGCTATGCGGCTGCTTCCCACTAGCTATCTATTTTACGTTTGGTAGTGTATATATGTCCATGCCACTCTCTCACTTTGTCACAGCTTACCCTTCCCCTTCCCCACGTCCTCAAGTGCATTCTCTGCATATGCGTCTTTATTCCTGTCCTGTCCCTAGGTTCTTCAGAACCTTTTTTTTTTTTTTAGATTCCATATATATGTGTTAGCATATGGTATTTGTTTTTCTCTTTCTGACTTACTTCACTCTGTCTGACAGACTCTAGGTCCATCGCATTTCATTTTCATTAACAACAATTTAAATAGCCAAACATATCTAGTGACTACCATATTGGACATCTCAGGTGTAGTATGTGCCAGATACAATATGTACAAAAAAGAATAAGATGGAATTCTCATTCATGGGAAGCTTATGGTTTAATGGAAGCTGATAAGCAAATGATTAGTAGGCATGGTGATAAGTATTATAGTGCAGCTATAGACAAAATACTATGGAATTCAAAGGAGCTTTTCCTGGGGGTCAGGAAAAGCTTTTAAGAGGTAATGACAGTTGAGCAAGGCCTTGAAGGGTGAGTAAAGATTCAGTTCATTCATTCAGCAGATATATGTTGAGTGCCTTCTCTGAGTCAGGCACCAAAGTTTGAGAGAGTATCGGAGAGATAAAGGTAAGGGTTCAGAGGCGACATCTGTATTGATTAGACTGTTCAGGAAGGTCATGTAAAAGGTAGAACTTGAACTGACCCTTGAATCACAGGTAAAATTTGGATGATGCCGGGAGCTAAGGGGGAGCATTCCAGGTAAAGAGAACAGCACGAGTAAAGAGGCAAAGTTGAGAAGAAGTGACAACCATTAGACCATCCTAACTGAAGTAGAGAATATGACTTGAGGAGAGCTATGGTGCAGTCCTTCTGGGGATGAGCATAAAGTGGGGAGGGCATGAAGCAGGCTTTGAATGGTGGTTAACGCACTTTTACCTTTATACCACTGGAGCCACCTGTTGTAAGGCGTGTAAAGTCGTCTGACAGGTGGGCTCAAAGTACACTTGAAAAACAAAGGCAGAAGTTTCATTTGGAAAGAGTGGCCCACGCAGGGGAAGTTCAGTGTTTAAAACATTTCCTGATATTCTGACTGCCAGCACCCACTCCCTTCCCATAGCCTTTCCCCTCTTGCCCATATCCCTATGAGCAAGGGTCACCACTCCATTGAATGTCTGGTTCTGGCGATCTCTCTAGTGTCTACTTCCCACTGCACTGCCTCAAACATTTGGTGCCAGGGAGGGGACAGCTGGTGGTTAGAGCATCACCTTTGCAGTGTGACAGGAACAGCAGTGCAGGGGCAGCGTGTCCTGACCAGACTGGGGCAGCATGACTGTAGCCCTGGTTGTCAAGTCTCCTTTGACTCCTGCCTGTTCTCAGAGGCTGACCTTTCTCCTCCTGCAATTCTGATACACTTGCATGAAATCTCCTTTCACTTAAGATCATCAGGGTCAGTTTCTGTGGCTTACAGTCAAGAACCTTGGCTGATACATTTGAAAATAATAAACTTGGGAGTGAACATGCTTGGTAGTGGCCCTAACTCTGCTCTAACCTGTCATCTCAGGAAAGTCTTCCATCCCACGGGGCTCACTTTTCCTGTCTCTCTAACGAGGGATCGGCACTAGTGATTTCTAAGGGAGCTTTTGAGAAAATATGGGCTTCGGGCCATGGCTTGATTTCAGCACAAGACAGTGGAAACAGAAGGAAAGGGTGGCTGTAGGAAGTATTTTACAAACACGTAAGACATGGTGGCTGATTGCATAGAGAAGGCAAAGAAGCAGAGTGAGTAAAAGATGGTTCAGATGGAATATTTGTTTTAAAATCACCCAAAACTACTTTTGCCATTCTGTTAGTTATTGTCTCCATTTGGCCAAAGAATCAGGGTTTGCAAACACCCCTCAGCCCACCCTCCTTTACGATTCCCCTGTGAACAAGCTTTGTCCATAACCATCTAAATCCATCAGAAGATTTGTAACTCACTGGTAATGGAGTCATTACTGTAATCTGGACTTTAAAGCTGAAGTAAAGGGCACCTGGTGACAAACAGTCCCTGTAGGGCTTGGGAATGTATCTGGATAGATGCAGCTAGTGACAATCTACTCCAGTCTGCTACTTCTCTGTTCCTCACATACAGCAAACCTTGGCTCAGCTGAGGACTAATCCATCCTGTAAATACAAGTTCACACTGTTCGCTGAGTAAACGTGTGTTGAGCCAGGCTCCCTGCTAGGTACCAGGGGTGCAAAGGTGGAAAGACACGGTGCCCAGTCTCAAGGGACTCCCAGCAGCTGGGCCTTGAGTGTTGTCCCCAAACTCCCACCTTGTCATTCATTTTGCCCATAGATGCACTGTGGGCCATTTCTTGACAACGGGCACTGTGCCCAGAGTGGGTGTTCAGATGAATTCACTGAGAACCCCGCTGTGCTTTGTTTGGAGTAAAAGCCTTATTGTATAGTAGCTAAGAGAGCAGGCCATGGGGTTATACAGATTGGGTTCAAATTCCCCCTCCAAACCTGGCTCTGGACTTATTAAGAGGGTGACTGAGGCAAGCTATTTACCTCTGTGGCTCGACCTCAGTTTTCTCATCTGTAAAATGGAGCATAGTAATAGCACCGATTATTTGGAGTTTAAGCAATATGCTGCAATTGGCATATAGAATGGCCTCACCATATGTGGCTGCTGTGTCGTTTTAACGATTGGAGAGCTTCAGTGATGCCATGTATAATTCAGAGTGACGGGGACAGCAGCCTGCCTGCCTCCTTTCTTTCCCTTGTTCTTTCTTTTATCTGTCCTTTCTCACTCTTCCTTTCCTTCATTTTTTTTTCTTTTTCTCTCTACATCTCTCTATGCCTCTCTCTCTCACATTCTCTTTCTGTCTTTCTCCCCTCCCTCTCTATCAGAATAAGGGAAGCTATTAGTTATAAATTATATTTAAATGCAAAAAATAAGCAGACAGGCTTGGTGAATTAAATTCAGATTGTGTCCTATTTCCTAAGAAGACAGACCTTATTTTTTTCTTCTCAGGATGATATGGCCCAAGCACCTCTTGTGCAGCCAATTTACTCAAAATTCCCCACCACTACAGACACACTTAGGAAACGACCCAACAGGAAAGGAAAGACTGCAAAGCACAAATACCTTTTCTTTTCTTTTCTCCAGAATTGCTAACTGATTTTCTGACAGTAGTATGCTGGCTTTCCAGAAAAAAAAAAAAAAAAAGCCTCAAGTGCTTGCCAATTTCTGTGGCATAATTACTCCTACCATGGTCGAATTCAAGCTTTCAGCATAAAATCACAGAACACAGAGTTGGGCGAGGTGTGCACAGCAAGCTTCAAGAGCTGCCCTTGTGTGTGCCAGCTCAGTCCGGAAACACTGCTCAGGAATGTGCAGGCTCGCTGACTCTCGGCCCACCTGCTCACCCCCCATCCCCAGGGCGCCCGGGTCCAGCACCGCTGCCCCAGGCAGGTTCCCTGCCTCCTGCCTCCGTTCTCCATCCCTCCCTCCGTCTGCCAGAATAATCCTCTGAAACCCAGATCAGAATACTTACTTCCACACTATATACTCCCCAGTGGCTCATCCTTGCCACCCAGGCCCTGCGCCACTGCCTTCACCCTGGGGCTATTCCAGGCGTCTCGTCTTGATGCAAACCCTGGGACACCTCCACGTCTTTGCTCGCATCCGGCAGGCTGCCTGAAGCCCTTCCCGGAGCTCCCACCCCTGCTCCTTTGTCTGCCTGGTGAGCCCCGGTCATCTCCAAGGCCTCACTCAAATGCCTTGTCCCTCGTAGCTGTTCTGACCCTCTCTTGTACTCTAGATGGTATCATTTACTCCCTCATCTGGGTCACCTTGGCATCTTTCTCTCATATTCCATGGTAAGACATATCTCCAGATCCTAAGATAGTAAGAAGACCATGGGTCCAGGACTGAGCTTTCATTCACTCACTCATATGTGCATTAAGCAAATATTTACGGGTGCCCTTCATGTGCCAAGCATTGTACTGGGTAGGACTGGGAGGAGAATAGAGAGTAAGACACACCCTCCTCTTCTCTGGTAGAATTCACAGTGTACTGAGAGGTATAAGCATTGAACAAACAGACAAAAATAAATACATAATTGCAAATTTGTTTGATGAAGGAAAAGAACAGGATGGTGTGAGAGAAGGTCCCACCAGTGAAGGGTTTTTAAGTTTTTAAGAAACCTGGAATATAACCCTTTAAGGGATGGGGGCCTCACTCAGGGAACTGAACATGGTGACATGAATTGTATTGTGTGGCAGACACCCTGCCTTGCCAGCTTATAAATGAGAGCAAGAATCATGCCATGTTTGCATCTGTGCCATGCTGGACTAGATTTCCAAGCCAGCTCTGGTGTAAGGGGCTTGGACCGAGATAGCCAAAATAAGGGAAGGGGAAAACAAAATGTAGAACACAGGCTTATGAGATAGAAGATTGAGAAAGCAGAGAGAAATGCATGAGAGAGCTATAGGCAAGTTGCAGAGCAAGCTCATTGCTCGTGTAATGCTCTGGCTCTGTCCTCAAACCCATATCCCAATCATCTACCAAGATGATCGGGAGAAGACTGCTTAAGGTGTAAAGAGACGATTTAGATGAGGGCTGTTATTTATTGAAATTGATTGGTTGAGCTCTGTTTTATATTTTTGTATCTCTATTAATTTATTTTTTTAATCTCAAGTGACAGAAAATTCAAATAAAGTAGACTTAAGGGAAGAAAAAAAAAAGGTTGGATGAATTGGTTCACGTAATTAAAAACTCCATAGCTACACCCAATGCCCAGATTTTTATTTCTAATATCATACTCTAATAAAAGAAACCAGAGCTCCTTGAAGAAATGACTAATTCTAGAACTGAGGCAGAGAATGTACAATAATGAGCCTGGAACATCTTATGGTACCAGAAAGTAAGAAAGTGCTCATAAGACAAGACACAAACCCACACACGTTCTGAGGTATATCAAAGGGACACAGGAGGCAACTGAAAAAGTCACAATGATCAAAAATGGAACAATTTGAGCCGCAAAATAAATAAAGTATTGAATTAAAAACCAAAGGGAAAAAAAAAAAGGCATCACAGTTCTTTGCTTTCTGGATGGCACCAACACTCGTAATATTTTCTGTAGTAGCCAAGAAAGAATTCCTTAGACAGGACAACCATGGAAGTTAGCACATGCCCCAAATCCAAAGGAAATCATTCTGTGAGAAGTTAAAAATGAAAATGGAAAGTTTTCCATGGAAATAAGACTGGTACTCAGTTTCTTCAGATGGTTTTCTTTTTAAATTATAAAATAATACATGTCATTATAAACCAACTCATGGAGAAGTGTATAAAGTAAAGCTGGTCTTTCTTTGCTCCCTCAAACATCACTTCTACTCTCCAATATTTTGGTGTGTATTTCCCAGAGCTCTGTTCATACAATTACAAACACTTATATAAGAGTATATTATATGGCCTAGGTAGAGTATGTTTATCAAACTGCTAGCATATAGTTAGTGTTCCATAATATATACCCAAACAGACAATTTTGAAAATGAGATTATACTATACAAAAAACAAAAACAAAACAAAAAAAGTCAAAGTATAAAATGAGTCCCTACTAACATAAAGAAGTGATTAAATAAATTAGGCAGAATAGACAAGTCGCTTATGCAGAATAATTCCAAATAATTTATATAGATACTCTGTCCACAAGAGGTGGAACACAACATCCCATACAATAAGTGTGAGCTGCACAAAATGACTTTCTTCCAGAGAGTGCAGTATGGAAAAGGAAAAAAGAGTAACTGTTTTTTGGAGAAATCTAAAAATACTACTTCAGCGAGGTGATTAAGATTAGCGTCAGTAATGATAAGTCAACAAAGATAAGTTGATAGCATGTACCCTTGATATGATGTGATGAAAATAACACTTTACCATGTGGTTTTTCTCCTGCAAACCCATATCCCAGTCTAATCATGAGATAAATATCAGAAACCCCAACTGTGGAACATTCTACAGAATATCTGACCAGTAATCCCCACAACTGTCAAAGTGACCAAAACCAAGGCAAGTCTGAGAAACAGTCATAGTTTAGAGGACCCTAAGGAAACATGATGACTAAATGTAATATGGTATCCTGGATAGGATGCTGGAAGAGAAAAAAGGGACATTAAGTAAAAACTAAGGAAATCTAGATAAAGCATGGACTTCAGTTAATAACATATTAATATTGGCTTATTAGCATAATGTATTATACTACTGTGAGATGTTAATAATAGGAGAAACTGGGTGTGGGGTATAGAGGAATTCTCTGTATAATCCTTACAACTTATCTGTAAATCTATTATAAAATTAAAAGTTTGTTTCAAAATTTTTGTTTAAAATCCATAGCTCTGGGCTTCCCTGGTGGCACAGTGTTTAAGAATGTGCCTGCCAATGCAGGGGACATGGGTTCGAGCCCTGGTCTGGGAAGATTACACATGCTGCAGAGCAACTAAGCCCATGCGCCACAACTACTGAGCCTGAGCTCTAGAGCCCACAAGCCACAACTACTGAGCCCACGTGCCACAACTACTGAAGCCCGTGCACCTAGAGCCCATGCTCCACAACAAGAGAAGCCACCGCAATGAGAAGCCCGTGCACTGCAACAACGAGTAACCCTCTCTTGCCGCAACTAGAGAAAACCCGTGCACAGTGACAAAGACCCAATGCAACCAAAATAATAAATAAATTAGTTAATTAAAAAAAATGAAGTCCATAGCTCTGTAAGCTTCAGAAATGGTTAGATCCGGATCTCAAATGATGTTAACCAGAATCTACCTCTCCATATTTCATCTGTGTTGGCTTAGTGCTCAGACAGGCTCCCTTCACTCACTGAAACCCTAAAACCCCAGAAGTACATTATCCTAGTGGAAGAGAAGTTCTTTTCCTAATAGTTTTAACCAAAGCCTCAGACTTGGGTCATGTGTCCATCTGGAACCAATCAGTATGGCCAGAGGGCTGTGGGACTCTTACTGGCCAGGACTAGATCACATGCCCACCTCTGGAGCAAGGATTCAGTGAGCCTGACCAAAAGACTGAGAGTGAAGAAGGGTTGTTACTTAAACAAAGTACGTCTTCAGTCTGGTACTCTGCTGCTGAGGGAACCAGCAGCTTCCCCTCCACTCACCACCCACTCTCCAAGTCTCTAAGAATTTTCCAGTTTCTACTGAGAAAGGAGACAACCTCTTGGCTAACAGGCAGATCCCATTGTACCAGGCCATCTTGACGGTCTCTGGCCAGGATGTAAATGGGCCCACCTTGGGTCGGTGGCCACCTCTGCTCCAACCAGTAGCCCTCAGGGGCTGGTACTGCTTACCTGAGCTGGGGCTATGGACAGGGTAGTCCCAGCAAGAGAAGGAAGTTGAGGCTGACAAATGCTGTGATTGGAAAGTCCTAGATATTGCCTCACATGAATGTTTTCCCTGTGTTCTAATTTGCACCTACTTGAGGAACATCTGATTCATCTCATCATTTTATTCTAATGAGAATTCCATTGTCCTTCCATTACTCTGGTATAAAAGTGTTGTCTTAAGTTGGTTGCTGCTTTCCATGAGTTCTCTCGTTCAACTTTAGGCTCCATGCTTTAACCAGAGTATACATGAGGTAGGGCACGAGAGCCTTCTTTTGCAAAGTGTTGTCATGAATGTGTCAGCCCAGTGTCAAACTGGCTCCAGGGAGAAAGATGGACATAGACTGGTTCCATCAATGAGTGCTAGAAGCATACATTAAAACTCCCCATTATTAACCTCTTTGTAAAATATTTTTTCAAGAAGTTGTATATTGCAAAATACAATATAACATTCATATCAAGTGATATAGGGATTGCTTTAAGCAAAACTCGTTGTACTCTGTATAATGAATACTGCAGTAAAAATACATATTCATTTCCTGATCACAAATTATAGCAATTTAAGCCATATTCCCTCTAGCTGTAGTATTTGGAGGAAAAAATGTATGTGCAAGCCTCCTCCCCCTTGAACAGAGATGCACGCTTCTCTGGAAGGAAGCCTCTCTGCATGCCATATTGCATGGGGCTGGTTTATCTCCAAGGCTTTCTCATCAGAGCTTTGCGGGTGGAGGCAAGGCCATCATCTGAAACACCACCAAGGGAGTACTGCAGTGATCCCAGCACAGCAGGCAATTAGTCTGATTTTGAAATGTGAGTCTGTACAAATTCTCTCAAAACATGTTACCCTGAATACATCATTTCAGCCCTGAGTTGAAAGGTTAGACAAATCCAGATTGTTTTGATTTTCTTAAGTGAGAAAGATCATTCTTTGGGTATTGTTGAAACTATATTGGTGACATTATGGTGGGTTTCAAATCAAAGGATTTCTAGGATCACTCCAGAGTTAGGGGAGCAGTGAGGAACACTGAATCTTTTTCTTTTTACCAAGGGAGCAAATAAATGCCAGTGGCCTCTATCTGTGACCACTATGCCTTCTGGCCATGACCTTTGAGGATATGGAAAATCCTTGAATCTTCATGATTTTTAACATGAGAGGTGTTCAAAGCTTGTCTTCCTGGTCACTAGAGGTTCCCATTCACCTGGTGTCCTAGAGGGGTCTGTCCCCTGCTTTTCTCTCCCCAGATCTGTGAGGAACTCTGCTAAGCATGTGACACATGTTTGCTCTGTAGCTTCTCTCCTGAGCTTTAGCACAGGGCCTGGTACATAGTCAGTGCTGATAACTATGTGCTAACTGGGTGAGGTTAGGACTATTCCTTCTTTGCTGTACAAAGGAGTGGTCAGACCCACAAGGTTATGTCACTTCTAGGGAACCTGTTTAGTTCTAGAGCCCTAGCTCCCATATCCTCCCCTCTGCTGCCTCTAGCAGATTCTCTCATTTGGCTCTCATGTATCCTGGAAGTAGTTTTCAGGATAAGACTTAGAATGCAGAGAATTTGAAGTGATTCAGAACACACTGAATTTCATAACAGCTATTGCCCCATTACTATCAGCAGCTTGGGGTTGTGAGCAGTTCAATGCTCTGAGTTGAAATTCAGCCTGAGAAGTGAGGTTTCTGAGAATCATAGTGTATACTCAGAATACCTGTTTGCCCAGGAGAGTTAGGATCTTTACTCTATAGGGAACCAAGAGATGAACTAGGTGTGAACTAGCCTCCTTGCCACAATTTGTCTCCAAACTGCCTCCAGAATTATTTCTAAAATGTGGGCCTTTGCCTGTTGTCCACAGTGTAAACTCCAAACTCTAAAGCATGGCTAAAAGTGTTCTGGAATGAATCATGTGGTCGACATTTCTACATCCATCCCATTTCTCCCCCTTAGTGTAGCAGCCACATGGTTTACAGACTGGCTGTCCAGTTTCAAAAGTGGCCCTGATTAGTCTAAGCCAAAAGGAGGACCTCATACCTGCTATTACAGTGATTGGTTGAGATGTCCCAGACCTAAGTCAATTGGCCCACGTCCTTCTCTAGCCATAGAGATTGGTTCTAGTGTGGGTTGGTTATCATAAAGCCCAGGACTCTTGTTGGATGGTCTCAGAAGCAGGCTTTCTTTCTTCCTTAGATGTTACTTGGGAAGCATGTAACCTTAGTAGTTGGCATCTGCTCTGTGACCATGAGGGGCATCTAGTGTTAGGATGAATAAAATAACTACAAAAGAGAGAGGAGTAGAAATGTAAAGGAACAAAAAACTCCTTGCTGATATGATTGAGTCACATTCCCTGCATGTATCAATAATTTAGCCTTAAAACGTTACTGTTCGTTCTCTGTGAATTTTCACCTATGGCCTCCTCTGCCCTCACTATCCTACTTCCCTTTCTGTGTTGTAAAATTCTACTCATCCTACAAAATCCACTTCAGCATCACCTCCTCTGAAATTCTCCTGCCCTCTTCCAGTCTGTCCCAGAAGGACTTAATGGCTCCCTTCTTAGTGTTCCTCAAGCATCACTTATGTAGCTATATTAGATCAATTTAAACACATTTACCGATAATAACTTAGCAGCTCATATGGATTTTTCTGCCAGGCAGTGTGCTTGGTAGGTATTATCTTGTTTAACCTTTACAGTCATCTTATGATATTATATTAATATCCTCATTTTAAATATAAAGAAACAGTTTAGAGAGGTAAAGGAACTTATCAAAGTGTCCACAGCTCATAAGAGCAGGGAGCTGGGAATCTAATTCCAGAAATTGTGCTCTTAACCTCTCCGCAGTATTCTCTTCCCTGATAATCAGTTCTTTGAAGCCGAACACTGTCTTTCATTCAGGGATGCCTGAATGTTCTAGACACTCAGGAAATACTAGCAGGATAAGTGGTTGGATGGATAGATGGATGGATGGATACATTTAATCCCTTCACATCACAGATGAGGAAACCAGGTCTCAGATGGTGTTAAGTGGTGTGTGTGGTAGGCTTAAGCACAGATGATCATTGGACTTTTTCTACAACATCTTGTCATCTTTGGAAGAAAATTATTATTTCCTCTAAAAGAAACTCTCCAAACCAAGAGGATAAAAATAAAATCCAAAGATGCTTGGACTTCTCTCTCATCCTGGAACCAGTATATGTTCCACTTAGTTGAGTCCTGAATGAGGAAGACTTTCTTGGCCCTTTCTCCAGAATCCAGGTTGTATCTTCTTTTGTTAACTCTCTTTAAATTGTTATTGACACCTAAAGTAATTTAGGGTAAAAAGAGAGTAGACCCAAATCTCATTCAAGTTCTGGCTTGGGAAGCCTATTTATAACTATGTAAACATCAGGTTTTGAAAGAGGAAGGGGAGCTTGAGCACAAAAATTAAAAGAAAAAAAAACATTGAAAATAAGAAATAGAATCACACGTCATCCTAATTAGCCAGCCGTGGAGTAAAAATTCTACACTTCTGTCATGTTGCACCATGCAAGAGAAAACTGTGGCATTAGTTTAATTACATAAATTTATGAGATGAAAGGAACAACTTTTATAATCATTCAGACAAAATTCCTATTCAGATTGCTGTGCAATATCTCTATCTAGTTTTTATTTAAGTGTTTATTAAAGCGATTCATTTTTCAAAAACCCTCAAACCTACCTGTATTTTAATGCCTTGAGGGACACTTTTAATTTCCCTTCTCTAATTTCTTTAAATGCAAGTCCTCATCAAATGCCCAGGTTCCACAAGCCTGTCAACCCGTGTACATTTAATACATGCTCTCAGCGCTTACTGGTGCCATTGAATCACTAAGAGAAAGAGCAGCAGAAAAGTCCTCCAGAAGGAAGGGATTCTCTAGGGGTTGCCCCACATCCTGAGTAATGATAATTCTTCTTCATCCTCATCGTAGCTTATTGACCACCTACTCGGTTCCAGCATTGCATTTACAAGGCAGTTTCCATCAGTCGTCTCTAAGCTTCCGGGACTGGATATGAGGGTCACCGTGCCTGCCCTGCTCACAGCTCTTTCTAAGGGAAATTGCCCCACTCCCAGCCCTGCTGCGCAGGGGACCATGTTTGAGGTCACAGGACTTGACTTCACCCTTAACCCCATCATGGTTGATTCCAAGCCAAGGCTGAGAGCCTGACCTAAGGACAACTAATCGATGGAGACTGGGATTTGTGTATCCTAATTAAAAATATTAATTTAGCCAATAACATTATCTTGGGAATTTAAGCACAGAAAGGCTCTACCTATTTCAGTGGGAACTGAAGCAGAAAGGCTAGAATATTGAACCAAGATTCTTAGCTTGGGGTTCATGAACTCATTTAGATTATGTGTGAAATTTTGGATTTTTGTGTATAAATGGTATGAACTGCTTCACAGATTTAAGGTGCAAGATCATATCTCTTATTTACTGATTAATTGCTCTGTTACTCATATATCTCCTTGGCTGAAGTTTCACTATCATCCTCTTAAGGTTCCCTCACCTCCTGAGTAATCCAAGAACCCCAAGTTTGCCCAGTCCTAAAGAGCTCTGCCCAGTTCTCACACCCAAGTCAGCAGAACTCTGGACACTGGTCAGTCCACTGCTGCTGATGCTTGTCACGGCCATGAAGTCTTGGTGGAAACCAGTATCCACAGGAAACAGCAGACACCATTGCTGTCCTGCTGTGATGATGCCCGTGTAGTTCCTGGAGGGGGACCTGAGCAGAATCTTAGAGCCAAGCTCTCACCCTCGGGGCTCTGCCACCACCAGAGGGCTAGGTCAGTGGGCTGTCCTCGTATATATGAGGGGACCCATACGCCTGGGTAAGGGTCTCAGAACACAAAGTATCCTGTTCCACCCACTCTGTCCCCACCACAGGGGTACATGTCCTATACCTACCTGTTCAGGTGAAGCTAAAAGTAATAACAAGGTCTTCTCTCCCACCCCTTCTTTTTCTAAGAAAGACAAATCTTCATGAATCCAAGATGTGTTTCTGACATCTCTTTCGCTGACACAGGGAGGAAAAAGGTAAAAAAAACCCAATAACAAATTTTAATATTTAGTTAAGCATTTTACTACCTGTGCATTTATCTGAGAAGAGGGTCCCTAGGTCCGATCAGTTTTGCAATGGTATTCTTGCTTCAGAAATAGATGAGAGACAGAGAGACAGAAGAACCACCACTGTAGAGAGAGGGCTCTGAGCACCACTGGGGGCCCTGTGGAGCCAGCATCTGGGAGACAGTCTGACAGGCTCCTCTGTCAGTGAGAGGTGCCAGCCTGTTGTGTGGCACAGAGTGAAGGATGCCTGGAATGTAACGGTCACGTTAATGGTGATGCTTACGAGTAAAAGTGCCTCAAAACATAGGTGAGTCTCACACACAATGATGAGTGAATAAAAACTGTAATATTCCAGTCATATGACGTTCAAAACAGGCAAACTTAACCTACAGTAACATAGGCCAAAAGAGTGGTTATCTTGGAGGGAAATCAATAGGGCAGGGACATAGGGCAGGCTCTATGTCAGCAGTCAGCCAATTTTTTCTTAAAGGGTCATCTAGTAAAGGTTTTAGGCTTTGAAGCCACAGGGCCTCTGTGGCAACTACTCAAATAGCCATAGACAAGACGCAAACAGTAGTGTGGGCGTGTTCTGATAAAATTCTTTTCACAAAACTGTGGCAGATGGGGTTTGGCTCATGGGCCTGAGTTTGCTGACCCCTGATCTATATCTTGATGTGGGTGGTAGTTACGTGGGTGTGTGTAGAAATTCACTGAGCCACACACTTATATTTTAGGTACTTTATTGTATGTCAATTATAGCTCAGTATTTTAAAAAAAAGAAAAAGAAAGAAGAAGAAATCTATTAAAAGGTTAAGCCAAAAGAAAACAAAAGAAGAGTTCCATGGGCTCTGGGTAGGTAGGTCCTGGAATAAACTAGAATCTGGGATCCAGAACCAGTCAGAGCTTCTGCTCTCAGGTGTTGGGAGGCTCTCTGCATATCTTCCTATCAGCTGCATGGCCCTCTCTTGATTTGAGCCAGCGGCAGTGCATGTCAGTTCTTTGCTGCAAAGAAGCCTTCCCAGGACACCCCATCACCATCTGTTGGCCAGGTATAACCACTGCGCTGGAACTGATGAAACAGCCTCCTCAGGTTGAATAACTGGTCCCAGATCACACAACTCACAGACATGCCTGGCCTCACAGCTCAGTCCTTAAAACTTTAAAACTGTGTACGTCTTTAAAACTCTCTGGAAACAAGTCCCTCTTCCCCTGGGTGGTTATAATAGAGCTGCATTTCCTAGGACTCAATTCAGCCTCACCTCAGAGTGGCCATCTGCACTTTTCATTCTCATATTCCAGTCCATCAGCAGTTGTTTGTTCTTCGTGCTCAACTTGACAGGAGATGGAGAAAAGCACACAGCCAAGGTCAGAGAGCAGCAGACTCTCTCCTCCATTAAGTGTCTTCATCTTTAAACAGCACCCGATCAAAAAATCGCCGGAACCTTTTCTCTCAGTAGCCAGCCAGCCAGGTGAGTGTCCTCTGTGAACTCTGTCTTCCCCTGTCTTTAAGCCTGGGCTTCCTTCACCCAATCGCGCTGGTCCCGGAGTGAGGACACAAGAAAGAAAAGGGATTCCACTATTAGCTATGACCCTGAGGGTTTTCCAAAAGCTGTCTACTAGGCAAAGTGAAAGAGGGAGAGAAACTTTTTCTGGGCACTTTAGGTCTCAAGAACTCCACCTACTTGAATCAGAACCAGGAGGTTTGTTTTGGTTTTGTGTTAAATTGTCTCTGTAATTTCAAGGGCTCAACCTGTGTCAAGAAATGTATTTTGTACCTTTTTATTTTGCACCTAAGCTGTGAGAAAGGCCTGCAAGTGTCAGGAAGGATGCTTGAGAGCAGCACACACCTGGGTCTCTCTGTCATACTCAGCCAGGAGAGAGAGTGAGCCCTGCAGATTGTCAACTTCCCAGGTAGGACATTCTCAGATCCCTGCCTCACCTCACTCCATGTTAGTTTCCTATTACCACTAGCTTAGTGGTTTAAGACAACACAAATTTATTTTCTTACAGTTCTAGAGTGCAACATAGGTCTCACTGGACTGGGCTAACATCCAGATGTTGGCAGAGCTACCTTCCTTTCTAGAGAATCTGTTTCCTTACACTTTCTGGCTTCTAGAGGCTGCCTGCGTTCCTTGGCTTGTGGCTCCTTCCTCCATCTTCAAAGTCAGCAATGTTGCATCTCGCTGTACTTTTCTTCCATAGTCACATCTTCCTCTGACTGACTTTCCTGCCTCCCTCTGCCCCTTTTAACGACCCTGTGATTACCCTGGGCTCATATGGATAATGCAGGATAATAACCAATTCACAACTTTAATTACATCTGCAACCTAATTCCCGTTGCCAGTAGCCTAATGTAGTCACAGGATCCACGAATTAGGACGAAGATATTCTTGGAGGCCATCATTCTGCCTGCCATTCCCCCCATACCCCCTCCCTGTGAGTGTGCATGGCATACTCATTTTCCCTGAACGTATGCACCTGGGTACGTGGTTGTACGTTTCCTTCCTATTTCTGAATCAAGATTGACTAAAACATTTGCTTATCATTCAAAGAACAAAACACTGCCGGTGTTTAAGGGGTTCAGCATTACCACATTGCTTTTATTAGAGCAAGCCAACTACTACCTTTGCCTATGGTCCATCTCACAGTATCTTCTTGTGTCTCACCTAGAACCCTGGTTTTACCAACCACAAATTGTCCCAAAACACATTTAAGAATTTGTTCAAATCCTGTATCTGAATGTATGGTTCACTAGAGGGGAATGTGTAAAGCACATATGAAAGATTAAAATTGCTTACCAAGAGCAATTAATATAGCCCATTCTGTGCAAATAACAAGTTAGATCACTTGCTGTTATTTCTAATGACTGTTGGAGAATTTGCTGACTACCTACAGGTGTACAGAGCTACACACATTTCTCTCTCTAGTCCAGGAGGCATTCTATCATGGTTTAGATTTGAGATGAGTGATTTACACAAAAAAATCATAAGTAAATGGATAGGTCAACATGTGCGAGCACCCATAGCATATTGAGCAAGTGATTAAGAGTAAGCATTTAAACTCAAACTGCCTGGGTTCAACTTTTAGCTCTTTCCCTTACTAGCTGTGTGCCTTAAGCAAGTTTAGTTACTTACCTCTCTGTGCTTCACTTGTCTCCTCTGTATAATGAAGACAGTAATAATACCCATCTCACAGGGTTGTTGTAAAAACGAAATTAGGTGATACATCTAAAATGCTTAGACCCATGTTTGACCCATAGTAATTGCTCAGTGCATGTTAATTCTTACTAGGCTCCACATCATTATTGTTATGGCTACGTGACAGACACTGGAAGGCTCACTTGGTTGAGTCTCCTATCCTCCATGAGCTTATCATCTCCAGGAAGGAACAGATAAAAAAGTAGGGAGGAAAGAGTCAAGGGAGGAAAGAGGGGCATAAAAATAGGAATGAGAAACAGGGAAGGTTTCTTAGAAGCAGCAGCATTTAAGGTGAGACTTTAAGAAGACTAAGAACTTAACCTGAGTAGCTGGAGCTGGTGGTGGAGTTGCGAGTGTTGCAGGAATTGGGCACAAGATCTAGAGGCCAAGCTAAATGCTGTAGGTGAGTTCCTGCCACGAGGACCAGTACTGCTATTGTTATGACCACGTGGCCCAAAGGAAGCCCCTGCAGTGGCAACTGCCTCTTTCGTTTCTTCCTTCCTCATGGTTCCTCACCTTTTCTTTGCCTTTTTTCTCTGTCTTCTCCTGTTGTAAAGCCTTGGCCCCAACAGCACTCTCAGGTGGGACAGGTTGATGGCCCCTGGTTTATATACAGTGCCTTCAAGGTGGGGGTGTGCCTAGGCCATATGTGTCATCCTCCTGGTCTGGGGTCTCTATGATTCCAGGATTTAGTGAGGAGAGCACCAAACTCATCTCTCTTTGTCATGTGGTTTCCTGGAGAACAGATCTGAACCAACAGTCACACATGAAGCTGTGCTGGTCCCTCTCCCATGCTTACCATAGTCCTGAGAACACTTGTCCCAGATTTTTAATAAGAATGAGATTCCATGAGTCCTGGAAACTGGGGCCTCAGCGTACAAGTAGAGGGCATGTAAAAGAATTTCAGGAGAATTGTATTGATAGATGGCACTAGCATTTCTCTGTTCTTGCTGATGAAGACCACAACTCCACTGCTTTCCCATTTCTGCCCCAGTTTTAATCTGGCTCTGGCCATTTACTGGGTTGGGGCTGTCTGGAGGTCTGGAAGCAGATGAGCTGGAATCTCGTTTCCACCACTTGTATAGGTTGAATAAATCATAGCCAGTTACGTAAACCCTCAGAGCCTCCCTCATCTCATCTGGAAAATGAGGATGAAATACTGCTCTCAGAGCATTGTGAAGAGGATCAAATGGGATGAATTTAAAGCCTGAGTCCAGTGCACAGACAGTGGTGGTGGAGTCCTGTCCTTCAGGATATCTGCCCTTCTTTCTCCCCCTCCCTCTCTTCACCACTAGCAGAGCCCTCTCAGCTGAACTGGGGCTCACGTTTCCTGCTTTCTGTTAGGCTGCAGCTGTCTGATCTCTACCTGGGACAGTCTTGCTTAGAGAGTGTAAAGTTGGAAAACCACTGAGCAGTGAGCATAGCACTACAGCACAGGACTTTGAGCCCAAAAATCTCTGTGAGTTTGGTCAAGCAGTTATACTCCTCAATCTTCTCTTCTCTAAATTGGGAGAGGACCCAACTCACAGGATTTTTGTGAAGATTAAAATGATGTTGTGTGAAAGCTCCATGTGCACTGTATTGTTATTGCCATCATCACTGATAACCACTGGCTGGTTTCCAGACGTTGTTGAGGAAGTAGTCCTTCACAGCTGCTTCACCCCTGGAGGCACCTATGAATGTGAAGCAACTCTGTCAGAAATCCACATCCTCTGATGCTCTAGACCCGAATGGTCTACTGTAGTAGTGCCTCCCCACCCCCACCCAGCCACTTGTAATGTGGCCACATAAATGTAAAACTACATTTAATTTAAAATATACTTCCTTGAGGGCAGACAGCAGAAGCAAGAAGAACTACAATTCTGCAGCCTGTGGAAGGAAAACCACATTCACAGAAAGATAGACAAAATGAAAAGCCAGAGGATTTTGTAGCAGATGAAGGAATAAGATAAAACCCCAGAAAAACAGCTAAATGAAGTGGAGATAGGCAACCTTCCAGAAAAAGAATTCAGAATAAAGATACTGAAGATGATCCAGGACCTCGGAAAAAGAATGGAGGCGAAGATCGAGAAGACGCAAGAAATGTTTAACAAAGACCTAAAAGAATTAAAGAACAAACAAACAGAGATGAACAATACAATAACTGAAATGAAAACTACACTAGAAGGAATCAATAGCAGAATAACTGAGGCAGAAGAACAGATAAGTGACCTGGAAGACAGAATGGTGGAATTCACTGCTGTGGAACAGAATAAAGAAAAAAGAATGAAAACAAATGAAGACAGCCTAACAGACCTCTGGGACAACATTAAATGCAACAACATTCACATTATGGGGGTCGCAGAAGGAGAAGAGAGAGAGAAAGGACCCGAGAAAATATTTGAAGAGATTATAGTCGAAAACTTCCCTAACATGGGAAAGGAAATAGCCACCCAAGTCCCCTAGGGAGTCCCATACAGGATAAACCCAAGGAGAAACATGCTGAGACGCATAGTAATCAAATAGGCAAAAATTAAAGACAAAGAAAAATTATTGAAAGCAATAAGGGAAAAACAAATAACATACAAGGGAACTCCCATAAGGATAACAGCTGATTTCTCAGCAGAAACTCTAAAAGCCAGAAGGGAGTGGCATGATATACTTAAAGTGATGAAAGGGAAGAACCTACAACCAAGATTACTCTAGCCAGCAACAATCTCATTCAGATTCGATGGAGAAATCAAAAGCTTTGCACACAAGCAAAAGCTAAGAGAATTCAGCACCACCAAACCAGCTCTACAACAAACGCTAAAGGAACTTCTCTAAGTAGGAAACACAAGAGAAGAAAAGGGCCTACAAAAACAAACCCAAATGAATTAATAAAATGGTAATAGGAACATACATATCAATTACCTTAAATGTGAATGGATTAAATGTTCCAACCAAAAGACACAGGCTCGCTGAACGAATACAGAAACAAGACCCATATATATGCTGTCTACAAGAGACCCACTTCAGACCTAGGGACACATACAAACTGAAAGTGAGGTGATGGAAAAAGATATTCCATGCAAATGGAAATCAAAAGAAAGCTGGAGTAGCAATACTCATATCAGATAAAGTAGACTTTAAAATAAAGAATGTTCGAAGAGACAAGGAAGGACACTACATAATGATCAAGGGAGCAATCCACGAAGCAGATATAACAATTATAAATATATATGTACCCAACATAGGAGCACCTCAATACCTAAAGCAACTACTAACAGCTATAAAAGAGGAAATCGACAGTAACATGGTAATAGTCGGGAACTTTAACACCTCACTTACACCAATGGACAGATCATCCAGAAAGAAAATTAATAGGGGAACACAAGCTTTAAATGACACAAGAGACCAGATAGAATGAATTGATATTTATACGACATTCCATCCAAAAGCAGCAGATTACACTTTCTTCTTAAGTGCACATGGAACATTCTCCAGGATAGATCACATCTTGGGTCACAAATCAAGCCTCAGTAAATTTAAGAAAATTGAAACCATATCAAGCATCTTTTCTGATCAAAACGCTATGAGATTAGAAATCAATTACAGGAAAAATATTTAAAAAACACAAACACATGGAGGCTAAACAATACGTTACTAAATAACCAAGAGATCACTGAAGAAATCACAGAGGAAATCAAGGAATACCTAGAGTCAAATGACAATGAAAACACGATGATCCAAAACCTATGGGATGCAGGAAAAGCAGTTCTAAGGGGGAAGTTTATAGCAATACAAGCCTACCTCAAGAAACAAGAAAAATCTCAAATAAACAATCTAACCTTACACCTAAAGGAACTAGAGAAAGAAGAACAAACAAAACCCAAAGTTAGTAGAAGGAAAGAAATCATAAAGATCAGAGCAGAAATACATGAAATGGAAACAAAGAAAACAATAGCAAAGACAAATAAAACTAAAAGCTGCTTCTTTGAGAAGGTAAAATTGATAAACCTTTAGCCAGACTCATCAAGAAAAAAATGGCGAGGACTCAAATCAATAAAATTAGAAATGAAAAGGGAGAAGTTACAACGGACCCCGCAGAAATACAAAGCATCCTAAGAGACTACTGCAAGCAACTCTACGCCAATAAAATGGACAACCTGGAAGAAATGGACAAATTCTTAGAAAGGTATAACCTTCCAAGACTAAACCAGGAAGAAAAAGAAAATATGAACAGACCAATCACAAGTAATGAAATTGAAACTGTGATTAAAAATCTTCCAACAAACAAAAGTCCAGGACCAGATGGCTTCAAAGGTGAATTCTATCAAACATTTAGAGAAGACCTAACACCCATCCTTCTCAAACTCTTCCAAAAAATTGCAGAGGAAGGAAAACTCCCAAACTCATTCTACGAGGCCACCATCACCCTGATACCAAAACCAGACAAAGATACTACAAAAAAAGAAAATTACAGACCAATATCAGTGATGAATATAGATGCAAAAATCCTCAACAAAATACTAGCAAACAGAATCCAACAACACATTAAAAGGATCATGCACCACGATCAAGTGGGATTTATCCCAGGGCTGCAAAGATTCTTCTGTATAGGCAAATCAATCAATGTGATACACCATATTAAAAAATTGAAGAATAAAAACCATATGATCATCTCAATAGATGCAGAAAAAGCTTTTGACAAAATTCAACACCGATTTATGATAAAAACTCTCAGAGAGTGAGCATAGAGGGAACCTACCTCAACATAATAAAGGCCGTATATGACAAACGCACAGCAAACATCATTCTCAATGGTGAAAACCTGAAAGTGTTTCCTCTAAGATCAGGAAAAAGACAAGGATGTCCACTCTTGTCACTATTATTCAACATAGTTTTGGAAGTCCTAGCCATGGCAATCATACAAGAAAAAGAAATAAAAGGAATACAAATTGGAAAAGAAGAAGTAAAACTATCACTGTTTATAGATGACATGATACTATACGTAGAGAATCCTAAAGATGCTACCAGAAAACTACTAGAGCTAATCAATGATTTGGGTAAAGTTGCAGGATACAAAATTAATGCACAGAAATCTCTTGCATTCCTATACACTAATGATGAAAAGTCTGAAAGAGAAATTAAGGAAACACTCACATGTACTATTGCCACAAAAAGAATAAAATACCTAGGAATAAACTTACCTAGGGAGGCAAAAGACCTGTATGCAGAAAACTATAAGACACTTCTGAAAGAAATTAAAGATGATACCAGCAGATGGAGAGATATATCATGTTCTTGGATTGGAAGAATCAATATTGTGAATATGACTATACTACCCAAAGCAATCTACAGATTCAATGCAATCCCTATCAAATTACCAATGTCATTATTTACAGAACTAGAACAAAAAAATCTTAAAATTTGTATGGAGACACAAAAGATCCCGAATAGCCAAAGCAGTCTTGAGGGAAAAAAACGGAGCTGGAGGAATCAGACTCCCTGACTTCAGACTATACTAGAAAGCTACAGTAATCAAGACAATATGGTACTGGCACAAAAACAGAAATATAGATCAATGGAACAACGGAGAAAGCCCAGAGATAAACCCACACACCTATGGTCAACTAATCTATGACAAAGGAGGCAAGGATATACAATGGAGAAAAGACAGTCTCTTCAGTAAGTGGTGCTGGGAAAACTGGACAGCTACATGTAAAAGAATGAAATTAGAACACCCCCTAACACCATACACAAGAATAAACTCAAAATGGATTAGAGACCTAAATGTAAGGCTGGACACTATAAAACTCTTAGAGGAAAACATAGGAATAACACTCTTTGACATAAATCATAGCAAGATCTTTTATGATTCACCCCCTAGAGTAATGGAAATAAAAACAAAAATAAACAAATGGGACCTAATGAAACTTAAAAGCTTTTACACAGCAAAGGAAACTACAAACAAGCTGAAAAGACAATCCTCAGAATGGGAGAAAATATTTGCAAACGAATCAGTGGACAAATGATTAATCCCCCAAATATATAAACAGCTCATGCAGCTCAATATTAAAAAAACAAACAACCCAATCCAAAAATGGGCAGAAGACCTAAATAGACATTTCTCCAAAGAAGACACACAGATGCCCAAGAGGCACATGAAAAGCTGCTCGACATCACTAATTATTAGAGAAATGCAAATCAAAAGTACAATGAGGTATCACCTCACACCAGTTAGAATGGGCATCATCAGAAAATCTACAAATAACAAATTCTGGAGAGGGTGTGGAGAAAAGGGAACCCTCTTGCACTGTTGGTGGGAATGTAAATTGATACAGCCACTATGGAGAACAGTATGGAAGTTTCTTAAAAAACTAAAAATAGAATTACCATATGACCCAGCAATCCCACTACTGGGCATATGCCCAGAGAAAACCATAATTCAAAAAGACACATGCACCCCAATGTTCATTGCAGCACTATTTACAATAGCCAGGTCATGGAAGTAACCTAAATGCCCATCAACAGACGAATGGATAAAGGAGATGTGGTACATATATACAATGGAATATTACTCAGCCATAAAAAGTAACGAAATTGGGTCATTTGTAGAGACATGGATGGATCTAGAGGCTGTCATACAGAGTGAAATAAGTCAGAAAGAGAAAAACAAGTATCATTTATTAACACATATATGTGGAACCTAGAAAAATGGTACAGATGAACCGGTTTGCAGGGCAGAAATAGAGACACAGATGTAGAGAACAAACGTACGGACACCAAGTGGGGAAAGTGGCAGAGTGGGTGGTAGTGGTTGGATGTCTTGTGAGATTGGGATTTACATATATACACTAATATGTATAAAATAGATAACTAATAAGATCCTGCTGTGTAAAAAATAAATTAAATTAAATTTAAAAAAAAAGAAATAGCCCACTCAGATAAAAAGAACAGGTGAACTTAAGAGGAAACATTACTAAACAAAATATTTTACCTAAGTCACCGTATCTCATAAAAATTGCAAAGTTGGGACATAGCAAGAGTAACATATCTTGTTTTTACCTCTTAAAAAACACCAGTTCAGGGGGTCTTCCATGGTGGTGCAGTGGATAAGACTCCATGCTCCCAATGCAGGGTGCCCAGGTTTGACTCCTGGTCAGGGAACTAGAGATCCCACATCTATGCCGCAACTAAGGAGCCCACGTGCCACACCTAAGGCGCCGGCGAGCCACAACTGAGGAGCCTGTGAGCCACAACTAAGACTCAGCGCAACCAAATAAATAAATAAATAAATAAATAAATAAATAAATAAATAAATAAATCAAAACCAGTTCAACCCCCCCCCCAAAAATATATATATGCATATACTTCCGTAGTCGCACTAGCCACTTTTCACCGGCTTATAGGTACTTATGGCTGGTGGCTACTGTATTGTTCAGTGCAAATATAGAACATTTTCATCATCCAGAAAGTTCTGTTGACAGCGCCAGAGTAAAATATACGTCCCCTTCCCCATCTCTTTGAAGAGTTCCAGGAACTGCTAAAGTGAATTTTGAGGATGCCATAGAGCCCATGGAACGTATCTTTTAAGTTAATCATCCTAAATACACTCTTCAGACTTACTATTGATAAAAGGACATAGAAAGGATCATTGTTGGTATGAAAATAGTAGTTAGAATTACGGAGACTCTTGACCTAGGGGAATGCACATTAATTATTACATACAAGCCCTTTCTGGGATACTCCTCAGGAATTTGGCATGGGGAGTTGGTGTCATAGAAAATTATTAGGTTTAAAGCAGAGATCCTGCAGAAACCAAGATGTAACTTTTTGGGGGAAAACAATCGAGTTAACCGACATCCCAGAAGCTGACACAGGGGAGAAGGTAATTGGCCAGCTCTTAGAGAAGTTATCAAAAGATAGCAGGAGATTTGCTACAGCCTGTCTGCATAACTCTAGGACCCCGAGAGGAAGTGGGCAATTACCGTGTGTCACCACAGAGCCTCCTTGAGAAGGAAAGGGCAGACATCAAGTCAGATGCAATAACCAGCATTACTTGCCCTGGTAGATTGGGTTTGAAATGGCTCCCTGGTGAGTGTGCTCTCTGCTGGAATTTCCTTCTGCGGCAGGTGAGGATGAGGACTGGGACAAAACCACTGTGGTTCAGTGCAGTTTCCCACTAGAAAGGTCCCGGGACAGAACAATGAGTCCAGTTTAAGTTTGTTGGTTTTTAAAAATGTCTATTGTTATTACCTTATTGTCTTTGCTTGTACTAGTAGTATAGATGGTAATGAAGAAAATGGAAGTAGGCAGTCTTCTGTGATGTAATACTGTTACAAAGATTAACTGAGGGACTGTGATAAGCTCTGGCCCTGAGTATGGCTTGTGCTAAACACTTACGCAAATGTTAGCTTGAATAATGAACAGAATACATATTTATTAGTAGTCAACATTAATATTTCTTAGTAATTTTATAAATATTACTAACATTTAATGCTATGAAATATCAGTTAAAACATTAGTAGTTTTTTTTGTTTGTTTGTTTGTTTTTTGCGGTACGTGGGCCTCTCACTGTCGTGGCCTCTCCCGTTGCGGAGCACAGGCTCCGGACGCGCAGGCTCAGCGGCCATGGCTCACGGGCCCAGACGTGGGCCCTCCTGGACCGGGGCACAAACCCGTGTCCCCTGCATCAGCAGGCGGACTCTCAACCACTGCGCCAGCAGGGAAGCCCAGTAGTATTTTTTTATTCATTCCACAAATACTTATTGAGCGCCTACTTGGTGTCAAACTCTGTTCTAAGAGCCCAGGCAAATCTTAGGAAACTTATACTTGAGTGAGGGGAGACTGCCTAGTAAGATAATTACAGATGGTGATACAGGCTAAGAAGAGTGACTAAGGGGGTGGGGGAGACATCACAGGCTACTGCCTCAGGGTGGCTGGGAAAGGACTTTCTGAGGAGGGGGCATGTGTCCTGACCCCTATATGATGAGAAGGAGCCACGAGATGCTGCAAGGTGATAGCAATTAGAATGTGCTGGACAATAAGTAGCAGAAAACTTTGATTTGAATGGTTGAAGTAATAAGAATATTTACTGTTTCACATAACAAGAAGTCCCAGTTAGGACGGTTCTAGGGCGGGCTAACTCAGGGCTCAACCACAGCACAAGGACCCACGTTCTTCCATTCCCAAGAGTTGGCTTGGTCCTCAGACTATCTCCCCTCACGGCTACCACTGTTCCCAGCACCACATCTGAAATAACATCCAGAGAAAGAAGATAGTATTTCCAGAAGTGTTCCCAGCAGATTTCTTCTTGCATCTTATTGGTCAGAACTGGGCCAAATGCTTTCCCTTAAAATCATTCACCAGCAAAGGAACAGAATCACCATGATTAGCGAACTTTTTCTGTAACGAGTTAGGAAATATTTTAGGCTTATAGGTCAAGAGGCAAAACTGAGGATATTATGTAGGTACTTATATAACAAGATAAAACAAATTTCCACAAAATTTTTATGGATTGATGAAATTCAAAATAGAATAATTAAATCTATTAAATTAAATAAATAAAATAATTAAATTCAAAATAGAATAATAATAAATAAATACTTAAATTAAATATTTTAATTAAATAATTAAAATAATAATTAAATAGAATAAAATAAAATTAAATAATAATTAAATATTTTAAAAATATAGGTCTACTTGGTGGCTTCCCTGGTGGCGCAGTGGTTGGGAGTCTGCCTGCCGATGCAGGGGACATGGGTTCATGCCCCGGTCCGGGAGGATCCCACATGCCATGGAGCGGCTGGGCCCATGAGCCATGGCTGCTGAGCCTGCGCGTCCGGAGCCTGTGCTCCACAACGGGAGAGGCCACAACAGTGAGAGGCCTGCATAATGCAAAAAAAAAAAAAAAAAAAAAAAAAAAAAAAAATATATATATATATATATATATATATATATATATATGTCTACTAATGAGAAGAATGGACTTCTTTTGGGAGGGATATCATTTTGATTATTTGAGGCTCAAAGATAGTGTTTCCTCTCACCAAATAAATTGCAAATCTCATCTGTTAATGCTGATAGGAGATTTTACATATTTCATCTTTGAAAATGTCTTTACATGGATAGGTGATACATGTGGCCTCAAAATGCTTTCAAGTCATAATTCTGTCACTGTGATTTATAGTGTGCCACTACTCAATTTTGCCTTTGTTGTGTGAAAGCAGTTACACACAAAAAGTAAACAAATGGACATAACTGTGTTTCAATAAAACTTTATTTATAGGCACTCAAATTTGCAGTTCATGTACTTTTCATGTGTAATGAAGTATTCTTTTCGATTATTCAAAAGTATAAAAACAGTTCTTAGCTTGTGGGCTGTACAAACAAGCAGTGTGACAAATTTGGCTCACGGGCTTTAGTTTTCTGACTTCTGCTCTAGAGTAATGAGGATTTTCTTTGTGTCATTAGGGGAAGGGACTCTGCCTGCAGGGATCAAGGTGGAAACCACACTTGGGTAGAGATGCAGCAGTGTTCACTTCAAGGGAGAACTTTCCAGCCTGAGGGAACAGTAAGTGCAGAGATCCAGCTGCAGTGATAAGCCCTGTGTATATGCTCCTCATCCAGGAGCAGAGAGGAGGAGGGGAAGGGAGGCCCAAGATGAAGGTGGAGGGGGAGACAACTTCCAGAATGGTGACGTGATGAGCCTCATGGACCCTCCCCACAGCAAAACAACCATAACTTGTGAAATTTTTTTTAAAAAAACAAAAACTAACCATTTAAACTACCTGAAAACTCCTTGATTGTCCTAGGGGCACACAGCAAATAAATACTTATTCAAGAAAATCTATTAAATCTTGGTAAGAACAGCGAGAGTCTGAGGCACTAGAGTCAGGACTCATTCCCTCCTTCCCCTGCCCCACAGCTGCATGTTGCAGAGGCTAAATTCCAGGTGAGTATTGCCAAGGTGTTGGGGCTCCCTTACTCCCTCAGCCGCCCCTCATTGGGAAGAGGTGTTACCCCAGCTGTGGAGAATACTGGGGACCCCTTACCTTCGCCAAGTTTGCTCATAGGGTGGAGGTTCCACACTAGGAAGGTAAGGGGAGAAGATCAGAGGATGCCATTCCAGCCCTGCAGCCAGCATATGAAGCAGGGGTGTCACTCTGAAAGAAGCAGACCACTACCCTGACCCAGCTGTGGGGAAGGGACTCAAGGATTTTGTCTGAGAGGAGAGGCAGGGCTTCCCTGGTGGCGCAGTGGTTGAGAGTCCGCCTGCCGATGCAGGGGACACGGGTTCATGCCCCGGTCCGGGAAGATCCCACATGCCACGGAGCGGCTGGGCCCGTGAGCCATGGCCACTGAGCCTGTGCATCCAGAGCCTGTGCTCCGCAACGGGAGAGGCCACAACAGTGAGAGGCCCACATACCGCACAAAAAAAAAAAAAAAAAGGAGAGGCAGGCCTAAGAAGAGAGCTCCAGGATGTCTTTAACCAAAAAGAGAGATCTTAACTAATGTAGGTGAGGATGTGGAGAAATCAGAACCCTCATATACTGCTGGTGAGAATGTAAAATGGTGCAACCACCCTGGAAAACAGTCCTTATCACTGTCCTGATGGTAGCCTTGAGGAAAAAACTTTTCATTGTGATGAAATCCAAGTTATTTAGATGTATGCATTTGGAAGTACCAGAGGAAAAGAGAGAAAAAAAGGCAGAAAAAATATATGAACAAATAATGGATGAAAATTTCCCCAAATTGATAAAAAGTTCAAACACTGAATTACCATGTGACCCAGCAATACCACTCCTAGGTACATATCCAAGAAAAATGAAAACATAACCTTATTCATAAATGTTCACAACAGCACTATTCATAATGGCAAAAAATATAGAAACAACCCAAATGTCATCAGCCAATGAATGAATAAACAAAGCATGGTATATCCCTACAATGGAATATTATTCAACCATGAAGAGGAATGAAGTATTCATATATACTACAATATTGATGAACCTTAGAGACATCATGCTAAATGAAAGAAACCAGTCATGCAAGACCACATACTGTCCATTTATATGAAGTGTCCACCATAGGCAAACCTATAGAGACAGAAAGTAGATCAGTGGTTATCAGGGTCTGTGAGGTCAGGAGAAGTGAGGAGTGACTGCTGATAGGTACAGTGTTATTTTTTAGCGTGATAGAAATGATCTAAAATTGCAGTGATGGTTTCATACATTTGTGAACATACTGAAGACCACTGAATTGTATACTATCCAAAGAAGAGGGGATATATTTATACGTATAGCTGATTCACTTTGCTGTACAGTAGAAACTAACACAACATAGTAAAGCAACTATACTCCAATAAAAATTTAAAAAAATAAATGGTTGGATTGGATGGAACATGAATTATATCTCAATAAGACTGTTATAATAAAAAAAGGTAAGACTGGAGCAGGGAGGGAAGAGCCAGCCAGGTCCTGCAGGGTTTTGCGGGCTTCACGGAAAGTCTGGTTTTACTTCAGGTGAATGAGTACACATTGGAGGTTTCAGAGCAGAAAAGTGATGTGATCTGATTTATATATTTTTAAAATTTCTTATTACTCCTTGCTCATATTAATAATATTATTACCAATGTTACTATCTTCCTGTCTGGTTTAGGTGAAGTGAGTTCATTGAATGCCTGCTCTGTAGCTTCCAGGACACCAATGCCCATTAAGCACTCATCAGCTGAAAGTCCAGGGCCAAGTACAGAAGATTGTGAGCAAGTATCAGCCAGAGCCTCATCTGGCTTGCTGGATGGTGGGCACAGATTGGATGCACCATCTGCTCTACCTTAATGCAGTTTTAGGAGCAATGAAGAGAAAATTATATAGTAGGGGCATCCATCCAGGACTCTTGCCAGCCTGACCTCTGCCATTTGTCTCTTTGTCTGACCCTAGTCATGGAAGAGAAAACCTCATGCCCCACCTGAGCCATTCCCCAAGTCAAATTACTCCACAACTGAAGTGCGTTTTCTCTGGTAATCTCTTGTATGTCCTCAGAGAGAGAGAGAGAGGGAAAACAGAGTCTCAAACAGCTTTTATATGTGAGGTGTGGCAGCTACAAGCAAGGAAGGAAGCAAACATCTCATTGTGCGGTTAAGTTGTCTCATTACATCATTTGTTGGCAGCCTTGGATGACATTAGTTCTGGGAAGTTGGCCATATGTTTTTGAAAAGATAAGGATTCTTCCTCTAGTTGTATTGATGGCAATGAGATCATGACATAAGAAGGTGGGGTTTTAATAGTAAAACGTAGCATTAAAAATTTAGACCAGAAGTTAGATACTGAGTCAGGGCCAGAATGATAGCAGTGTGTAGCTACTTTCTATCAAGACAGCAGTGAGCTGTAGTTACCTGAGAGGTTGTGGCTCAAATACATTCAAATTTTTAAAATTTAGATACTATAATAATTAAATCTAACCCAACTGTTGAACCCATTGTCCTGCAATTTGTAAGCCATGAGATGGGTTTACTGAATCACTTTTTTTTTTTTGTGGTATGCGGGCCTCTCACTGTTGTGGCCTCTCCCGTTGCGGAGCACAGGCTCCGGACGCGCAGGCTCAGTGGCCATGGCTCACGGGCCTAGCTGCTCCGCGACATGTGGGATCTTCCCAGACCAGGGCACGAACCCATGTCCCCTGCATCGGCAGGCGGATTCTCAACCACTGCGCCACCAGGGAAGCCCTTACTGAATCACTTTTAATCTTGAGACAAATTTTCAGAATGCTAATCACTGCCCCCCAAAGTCTACTTCACCATTCAGAAGAAACCTAGGCAGTTGCCTTAGATAGGATTCCCTCTATAGATTTTGACTTATTTTATAATAAGTAAGAAACTCTCCTCATGATAGGGTCCCTAATGGTGACAGGAGAGGACAATGGTGATGATCCTGAGTGTTTCCCATGTACCAGGCACTGGGCTTAATATCACTTAATTTCATGTGCTTATTTATTTTAATTCTTATGAAATAGAGACTACTAGAGCCTTGAATTACACTGAGGTGGTAACCGAAAGTCAGAGAAGGTAAGAAACTTGTCTAAAATCACACAGCTCCATAGCTTTCACAATCTTCCAAAGAAATTCATTATTTATTAGAACACTTGGTCCTTTAAATATTAACTTCTTTCGTGGGTTTCAGAATATGTCCCAAGCATTTACATGAATTTTAATTTAAATTTTTCAGGCATGCCCATGGATATAAATATTTATTGAAATATGCTTTTAAGGACAGTAAATTCACAAATATCGGTAAAAGACAATAAAATGTAGGGCAGAACAGAGATTCTATCACTAGAACTAAACCCGGACCTTCTAGATGCTTGTCTAAAACAGGAGTCAACAAACTGTGGCACGTGGGCCCAATCCAGTCTGCCACCTGCTTTGCTAAGTAAGTAAAGTTTTATGGGAACACTCTTTCATTTTGTATTGTCTGTGTGGCCGCTTCCACACTACACCACAGAACTGAGAGGCTGTGACAAAGACTGTACATTACAAAAGCAAAAATATTTACTATCTGGCCCATCATAGAAAAAGTTTGTCAACCTTTGGTCTACAGAAACTAATAGCATAAACGTAGTATATGTAATTCCCACAAACTCTGTAGTCATGCCTGCTGTGTTTCTCCAGGTTTTGGCAAAGAAGCAAACTACCAGGGCAAGTAAATGCCTTGATGCAATGTCCATCTCACTTCCTGAAATGGGTAAAGGCCTTCCTCTTTTCTTTCTACTGGGAAGAGTGAACCAGAATTAAAGAGGCCAAGCCACTTGCCCAGGTCACAGGGCAGGTGGGGGACAACTTGAATAATGATGGTATCGGTGATAACAAACCTGCTCATCTTTATCCTGTGCTTGAGCACTCTGCTCTGTGCTTTGCAGCAGTGTCTCCCTGAACTCTCTCTATAAACGCCTTCTGGGGTAAATTACTATTATTACCCCTATCTGATAGATGAGCAAACGGGGGCCTCAAGTAGGAAATTGCCAAAGGTCACATAACTTTCTGCTGACTCCAGGGAGAGTGCTTTCATGACGATACACTATCAAAGCATATTGAGTGAGAGCTCTGCCCAAAGGCCCTCCTCAGGGACTTGGTGGCACCGGAAACAACAGGTGTGGCTGCCCTTGTGGCGGCCAGGCCCAAGGTTGTACTGCTCTCCACAAGGCAGGTCAGAAAGTTGAGAGACAAGGTGTTGGGGAAGGAAAAGCAGCTTTATTCAGAAAGCCAGCAAACCGAGAAGATGGCGAACTATTGTTGTCAAGAACCATCTTAATTTGCGGTAGAATTCAAACTGCTTTTATGCTAGGAAAGGGAGAAGTAGGAAGGGGTTAAAGTCAGGAGGTGACAGACAACAGCAGACATCTGGGCGCCAGCAAGGGTCAGGGGAGGGTTGTGAAAACTCTTTGTTCTTGGTCAGCTGACTCTGGTTGATGTGGGTCTGGTCATGAAATTCCTATAAATCTTGACAAGACAATCGTTATTTTTGTTCATACTTCCTTATCTCCCTGTGGGAGGCAAATTTCGGGTGAGGGGCTCTTTGCATAAATCTTAAGCTGGAAGCAGAATTCCTTTAATGATTAACATTTCTACACGCAGGGCTAAGCAGAGGCTTCTGACTCAGGTTAAAGCAGTAGAAGAGGTAGGTACAATATGGAGACAGAGGTGTCAAATTTCTTCTTCCCTGTTGTGAGGAAATGAGTCTTTTGTGGCTACACAAGAAGGAGAAGTAGGGGTTCCGGAGAGCCTTTGGACAGGGGATCATCTGCCAGGGCGGGGTGGGGGTGGGGTGGGGGGGGGGTCTCTCCTAAACCATTTGCACCTGCATTGCTCCCAGCCCTCTTGGGCCAGCAGAGCTTCTCAAACCACTGCTTCCAGTTCACTGAGTGCCAGGTGAAGTGAGTCTCCAACCGCAGCACAGCAGAAGCAGATTTCGAATTGGAATGTGTGCCCACAGGTGATTCTTATGCAAACTAATGCTTGGGAACCACTGGGTAAATGCTGAAAAGAACGTTTGGCGCAGAGGAAGCTGGGTAGACGCTGGGTAGTGGGGAAAGCTGGTCTTCCCGGCCATCTTCATGGAGAGTTCTGCAACCAGACGGTCCGTTGGAGGATGGGAATGTGGTGAGTAGCCAGGTTTTTTTTTGTTTGTTTTTTTGCGGTACGCGGGCCTCTCACTGTTGTGGCCTCTCCCGTTGCGGAGCACAGGCTCCGGACGCACAGCACAGGCTCAGCGTCCATGGCTCACGGGCCCAGCCGCTCCGCGGCATGTGGGATCTTCCCGAACCGGGGCACAAACCCGCGTCCCCTGCATGGCAGGCGGACTCTCAACCACTGCGCCACCAGGGAAGCCCCCAAGTTTTGCTTTCAGAGTAGGGAAGGGAAGCATCGGCAAGGAGGTGGGAAAGGACAGGGAGAAAAGAGTCAGGTTTTATCCCTTCTTCCGTTCTTATCAGTGGCCCATCCAGTATGAGTACTGCTCTTATGTGGTAGCTGAATAATGCACACCCCTCACCCCCAAAGATGTCCATTGTCTAATTTCTGGAACCTAGTAATATGTCACCTTACATGGGAAAAGGGATTTTGTAGATGTGATTAAGGTAATGGATCTTGAGATGGTAAGATTACCCTAGATTATCTGGGTGCACCCAGTGTAATCAGATAAACCCTTAGAAGCAGAAAACCTTTCCTGGCTAAATCTGAAGAGATGCCAGAAGAGGCAGGAGAGATTTGAAGCATTCGTCCCTCTGTTGCTGGCTTTAAGAAATAGAAAGGGGCACAAGCTGAGAAACGCAGGTGGCATCCAGCAACTAGGAACAGCCCTCAGCTCCCAGGCAGGGAGGAAACCCGGACCTCAGTACTCAGACTTCAAGGAACTGAATTCTCCAAACCCCTGAATGAGCAAGGAAACGGGCTATCTTCTGGAGCCTTCAGAAAGTGGTACAGGCAGCCCTGCCCACATCTTAATTTTGACTTAGTGAGGCTGCGTTACACTTCTGACCCACAGAACTGTGAAATAATATACTTGAATTATTTTAGCCACTCCTTTTGTGCCAGTTTGTTAGGGCAGCAATAGAAAGTAGAATTAAGCTGTGCTGGCTGTAGCTAGAATGTGATTCAGGTTGGAGGAATTATGGGAGAAAGAAAATGGAAGAGATGCTTAATTTTGAGTCCCTTGTGAGGAAAATATACATGTTTATTATCTAATCTAGTGACACACCATAAGTATTGAGATGTGTTTCCTGTTATAATCCTTTCCAATTTAATCCCTGCCTAACCCCTGAAATGGGAAATAGGAAGAAAACTGAGAGAGAGTGCTGTGAAGCAAGCTTTCTCTGACTTACCCTCAGAACATTTAGGAAAGAGAAAGATTCCCTCCCAGACTATAGAGCATCAGTGTCAGGACTCAGAACTTTCTGCTAATTTTTGGCATCAAACTGTTCAGCTACAGTCATGCCAGACTAGGAACAGGTAGTGAACTCTTAGCTGTTTGGAACAATTTAGGAATTTCTTTGTCACAAGGTAGAACACAAGCCCCTAACAGTCTGAGTGCACCGTCTGCTCCACCCTTCACCTAGCCCAGAAATTCCGCAGCGACACCAGAGGGAGTGGTGGCCGAAGGTGACTTGCTTTATGCCCTTGGGATTCCTGTTTTCTCGTCTCCAGTTCTCTTGAGCTATTCTTAAAATCACTGCTTTTGCTTCTCCTCTACCCTGTGTTTATCATGCAGTGTTCTTTCTCCAAGAAGGGAAATAAATGTGTTGTTTAATGTATGAGGATATAATAATAGTATATTCCTTTGCCTGAAATGCATTCTTAAATGCTACCTTGGTGTGTACTTTAATTGAGTTGGATAGAAACGGCACACCACCAATTGTTAAGGTTAATGACCCAATGATCTACAAGATGAGGCACATTTACTGGCAAATAGATTTTAGTAATTGTTCCACTCCACAGTGAGAATAACGGTTTGTGCATTGATTCATCATGACTAGGTTTGTGTATTGATTGGTCATGTTTTTTAAAGACAGGACTTAGGGCTCACCTAGAGGAGACAGAAGATCAGGGTCCTGAAAACAATGGAGAGGCTGCCTAGGATCCATAAGAGTAGCAGGCCCCATAAACCCTTCCTGCTAAGAGGACTTTTGCTCAGGGAAGGCCTCAGTTGCCCTCAGGTGGAGGGAATGATGTTTCCAAGGTGATATTGGCTTGGTGGTGCTACAGGTGCCAGAATTAAAGCGCACACACACAACTAATATAGGTTTATTTTTGTTCTAATCTAAGGAGTATTAGATTAGAGCTATACTTGATACTCCAGGAGTTTCCATCAGAGTTTCCATTTCTAAGGGAACGGGAAAAAATAAACGGTTTAGGGAAAATACCTGCTAGGGTGGTTTGACCTCTTAAAATAAAAATCTTTTAATTGTTTTAGGATCAGGATGGAGGTTCAGTTTTCAAGTCGACTAAATTTGCTTTCGATGCCCTTGCCTCAGTGTGGGTTGAGAGCTGCAGAATCATCTGGGAAACCTGGCCACTCTAAACATACCTCAGTAAGTCTGCACCTTTTTATTGTCTTATATCTCTCCAAGAGTCCACACGTTCTGTTTCAAGAGTATCTCCAATTACCTTGCATTAACTGTGACAAAAGCTCAAGTGGGGGAATCAAAGCAGGATTGGACCGAGGGCGCAGAGAGCTTGCGAGAGTAGGGGGCCCGGCTCCTCCGGGCCGCAAGCTCCCCTGGGTCCTCTAAGCTCAGTGGCCATGGAGTGCAGGTCCTGAGTCCCTTTGGTCTGTGCTAATCGCAGAGAAAGTGACTGAGATGAATCGAACACAGGAATGGCAATCCTTATTTTATTTTTCCAAAGGTGATATTTATATCGTAGTTGAAACATGTAATCTGGAGATTACCTAAGACACGATGTGGGACAGAGGGGCCAGATTGCAGAGAAAAAGTTCAGCAGAACATGGTCCCACCTGAGAGGTGTCATTATTAAAAAGCAAGTGAAAGGCAGTGCATCTAGATGAATGCAATATCACACATATGCACAGAGTAATTGGTGGTGTTTTCCTTTTAAAAAAAAACCTTTAAATTGTGAAGTAGCGTACTTTAAAACCGGGATATACGATGTATATTTACAGTTTAAATTAGAGGAAAATAAGCACCTATGAACCCACCACGCAGTTTACACAATGGAATCTGAGTGACTCCCCGTTCCCCAGGACCCCCTCCCCGGGCACACCCACCTCCTCCACCTTCCTCCCTCGGAGAGACGGCGCCCTCTGAATTTTGTGTGATCATTTAACCTTTAAGAAATACCTCTCCATATCTCTGACATCGTTTAGTTGTACATAGCTTCAGTTCATTCTTTTTAAACGTTCCATATAGTTTTTCACAACTGATCTAAGCACTCTAGAGTGGATGGAAACTTGGGCCATTTCCAGTTTCCGGTATCACAAATAAGGCTGTTAAAAGCATCACTGTGCATGTCTCCTGTCACACACATGCAGGAGTTCTCCAGGGTAGACACCTTGTAAACTGGCAAACTCGCTCCTAGTTATGTGAATGTTCAGTCCTACCGCCTAACGCTAAGGTGTTTTCTAAAGTGTTTGTACCAACTTTTACTCCCAGTATCAGTGAGTGAGACCTTTTCTTGCTCCATACCCTTGCCAGTAGTAGATGTCGTTAGAGTTCTTAGGTTTTGCTAATCTGATGGCGTAAAAGATATTTCATTGCAGTTTTGGTTTCGCTAATTCAGATTGTTGATAAGGTTGAGCATCTTCTTATGTTGGCTGTTTCTTTTGTGAAAAATCTCTTCATAACCTTTTTCATTTTTTTCTATTGGGTTTTTTTCTTTGTTATTAACTCATAGGAGCTCTCTGTATTCTAGATCAGTGCTGCCCAATAGGAACATAATGCAAGCCACATATGTAATTTTAAATTTTCTAGTAGCCACATTAGAAAAGTCAAAAGAAACTGGAAAAATTGATTTTTTTATAGTATCTTTTTTTCTTTTTAAAGACACCAATTGTACTTGAACATTTGTTACTTTTTCTTTTTTTTTTTTTTTTTTTTTTTTACTTTTGGCTGTGTTGGGTCTTCGTTTCTGTGCGAGGGCTTTCTCTAGTTGTGGCAAGCGGGGGCCACTCTTCATCGCGGTACGCGGGCCTCTCACTATCGCGGCCTCTCCCTTTGCAGAGCACAGGCTCCAGACGCGCAGGCTCAGTAGTTGTGGCTCACGGGTCTAGTTGCTCTGCGGCATGTGGGATCTTCCCAGGCCAAGGGTCGAACCCATGTCCCCTGCATTAGCAGGCAGATTCTCAACCGCTGCGCCACCAGGGAAGCCCAGTAAAATTGATTTTAATGCCTTGTTATTTCATTTAACTTAGTTTATATTATCCAAATACATCTAAAATATAATCATATAAAATTATTGATGAAGACTTTGAAATCTGGTGTGTATTTTATACTTAGGGCAAATCTCAATTCGTGCTAGTCACATTTCGAGTGCTCAAAAGCCACGTGTATGTCACAGCTACTGTATAGAACAGTGCATGTCCAGAGACCGATCCCTTGTGAAGCATACTTTTTTCTAATCTTTATCTTTTCACTTTGTGGTTTCTTTTTATAAGCAGAAGTTCTTCTCTTTAATGTAGTCACATTTGATCAATCTTTTTTTAGTGCTATTTTGCATCTTGTTTAAGAAATTCTTCTCTATGCTGAGGTGATAAATCTTTATGTTTTCATCTACTAAAGTTTTCAAGTTGTGTCCTTCATATTTAGGTCTTGATGCATATGGACTTAGTGTTTGCTTTTTTGAGGTAGAAATTCAATTTTACTTCTGCATATAGTCAGCCCTTTATTGAATAGCCCTCTTTGTCCCACTGCTTTGCGTGTCAGCCCTGTCAGGTTCCTGTCAGGGAACTAGTCACATTTCCATTACAGGCATGGGTATGTTTCTGTATTCTCTCTGCACTTCCATTTGTCTTCTTTTCAAATACCACACTGTCTTAATTACAATAGCTTTAAAATAAGCCTTCTCATCTGATGGGACAAGTCCCTTGGCTTGCTTTTTTCCTTAGGAGTTTCTTGGTATATTTGGCCCTTTGCTTTCAGATATAAATTTTAAAATCCCTTTGTCATGATGTGTGAAAATCCTTTGGTGGTCCTTCCATTTTCATGGACAATCTTCCATTTTCAGATGAGTCACTTTGCACCTCTGGCCTGTCTTTTCATCTGTAAAATGGAAGTAACAGAGTTCCTTTTTTACAGAATTGTTTTTAAGATTAAATAAAATAATGCATGTATAGTCCCTAGCACAATGCCTGGCACGTGGGAAATTTCCAATAATTAAATGAGTAGTTTTATTATTGTTAGAGCCGAGTTGTGGCCGCCCTGCTGTGGAAAGTGCTGGGATCCTGAGAGGAAGGCTGGCTTTTAACTGTGCAGGACTGTAGTACAGGAAATGCAGACTTATTACCACCTTGTCATCACATTCTGATGCGGGCTTTCATGCTTAATGTTCATAATGCACACGTATGGTACTTTACACTTTTTAAAGTATTTTCCCTCATTTGGTCACATTTGGATTGTTCAGGAACCTTGAGAAGCAAGTAAGCATACACATATTTGGAAATATCTGAGCCTAGAGCTTTAGCTGAGCTTTAGGGGCTCTATCAGGGCACTGGGTGGAGGTAATGAGAAAGAAAATCTTCTACTCAGCCACCTACATGCCAGCCATCAACCAGGATGATAATGTGTAGGTAGAGATGAGAGTAGGATTGCCAGATACAATAGAAAACCTCCAGCTAAATTTGAATTTGAGATAAACAGTGAATACTTTTTAGTATAAGTATGTCCCAAATATTGCACAAGATATACTTACATTAAAATTTATTTACTCACCTGAAGGTCAAATTTAACTGGGCGTCCTCTGTTTTTATTTGCTAAATCTGACAATCCTAAGTCGGGGGTGTTGCCTTTACTACTTCAAATTGGGATTGAGCTGTAGTGATGTAATGCATTAGTTGCCCTTAGATGGTGTGCAGTCCAACCCCTCCTTTTGGCAGATGTAGAAGTTGAGATCCAGAGGCTCAGAGTTGGGTAACTGCAAAAATGGGATGCTTCTCAGCTCTACGTTCTTTCTAATGCTTCTAAATATACAAAAATACGCGGCCAAATTTCCATTATCCTGCAAACCCTAGAGAAATAGGGACCTTTACCACATTGACCACAGACCTTTGGTCATGTACAGGTTCTGTGGCAGGCCCTGGTCCCCAGACCAGTATCTGGTCACCCATGGTGTTAACCCAGGTCTGAAATGCTCAGGATTTTAGAAAGTATCATGCTGGATGGGAGTTGAAGGCCATAAAGGTAAGCGGCTGGCCTTTGAAATGACAGCCTTGTCAAAGTCTTCTGGTAGTATGGTGATAGGGATCAGAGATGCAGATAAAAGCATGCAAATTTTCAGATAAAAAAAAGAATAAGAAATGATGAAGGGGAAGGAAAGAGAAACCGAGGAGGAAATATAATGCCTCTTCCTAGCATCTGGAAGGGCTGAAGGACAGAATGGTGGAGAAGAAGTGGGGCTCCATTGGGAGAGGCAAGTGGTATAACAAGACTTAATATCAGAATATTCTTTTCTAAAATGAAGACGCTTAGACTGAGAGAGGGCTCCCATGGGCCTCTTAGACTGATGAAGAGTCCCATTGCTGGAGTCATTTAAAACCAGAACTGAGCAAGGCAATGGAAGGTGCACTGCAGGAAAAACTCCCCTGGATATCTTTTGAGATGGACTTGATCATCTGATAGGTCTTTTCCTTCTCTCAATTCCTGTGAATCACTGGCTCATTTGAAAACATGACGGTTAAAACTCTCAGGAAACCAGAAATTGAGAATTTAATTGAAAGTAATTTTCATACAAGTGAAGCATGTCCAGAAAGTCATTTTGTGTGTATGTGTAATTTTTTTTCTTTTTTTAAATTCGGGATAAGTTGAGAAACTACTCTCAAAATCCTTACCAGGCCGAAGCTTTTTTTCAAACTTGATGAACTGTTATAATTCCTAACCTGTAGTTTCAAATTATTTTTATGTGACACTTGGATGATGATGTCTCTTTGACTTCATTTATCTAACAAAATAGTCTTTTCAGGAAATGGATCTCCCAGCTTACTTCCAAGCTCTAAATAAACATCCAGAGTATCTATGTGCTATAAAATCACCTCCTCTATGATGCTGATCCAAGGCATGAAAATTGCCCTCCCGGTGCTAGAAGTCAAGCCTGGCTGACCTTCCCAATTTTTCTGCCACAAATCTGAAAAACAAACCCAGCTGTTCTGGAGAAACATCAGGAGGAGACACTCATTAGATAAACATTCATGCCTTCCTTTCATTGCAGACGGCCTCCCAGGAGATGAATTACATAAAAAAAACTCTACCTGTTAGCAGGCCTTGATTGCTGTCATGTTATTTTCCTACATTAGTTCTAATATTCCTGGTAATAGATGTTTTTTAAAGGCAATTTTGGTAGCAGCTGTTATCTTTTGCTTCATATCTTGCTTGTCCTCTGTGAAATGAATTACCAAATATTGTTAATTCTACCCTTTTTCCTCCAGCTCTTCCCCTCCATCCCTACCTCTGCAGCTCCACTGTCACAACCTAAAGGCCTCCCAGCTCCTCTGCTGTGGACTCTGTAGCTGCAGCAACATTAAGCTTCCCAAAGCAGAGCCTTGATCCTATCTCTCCTGCTCACAAACTGTCAGCAGCACCCAGTCTTCTTATGAGGCATTTTCCAAACATCGGTCATTCCAGTATCACCTCCATTATTTTTGCTGCTTTCCCTTCTCTTTGTGCCTTTGCTTACTTCATATTTATCTTTAAATGGACCTTTTTTACTTAAATGTATTCTAAAAGGAAACTTTATCTCCAAGTAAATGGAAAACCAGTATCATCTATCATAATAGAAGCTGACAATAAATACAGTGAAAGCAAAACAAAACAGAAGTAGCATCTCCTAGCTGAGATAGTACTGCCTGAGGCTGTAAGCCTGAGGCCTGCTCTCTCTATGTGTACAAAAGTTCCATTTGTTCCTCCAGATCCATTTTCCTCCCTTCTCCTTGCTCTCTGCCCCGGGAGGCTGAGCTCTATGGACAAACTCGGCAGCTCTCCTACCTTCTTGTCTCCAGTTGGGCTCAGCCTGTGGGAGCCCAGCAGGGTCTTGGAGGGAAGGAAGCAAAGCGGTGTGTTTCCTGCCCCCTCCCTTGCCTCCTGACCGCCTGCCTGGCAGTGTGCCTTGACCAAAGGTTACTGCTTGTTTTAAGGTGGCTTCGTCCACAGGGCTCCCTCCTTCTGCGTTACCGTAAACTCTGCCTGTCTCATCCCTTGACACCTAGAGATAGTGACAGCTGGGCCTTTACTAGCCCTGGGTTGCTGCTTGTGGTCACCTATCCCCGTACGTGGTCTGTAGCCCCTTTGTTAACCCCTCCTGGATTCTCCTACTTTTGATGGGGTCGTATCTCTCCTTGGAGACCCTGACTAATATAGTTGTCATGGATCGGATGTTCTAGATATGCATTGATGGAGACTTTCTCCTTGGCTTCATCAGAGGTCGGAGCGGGACTGATGGACATACTGTCTCTACGATCTACCTGGCGTGTGTATGCCAGTGACGCGTGTGTTGCCCACTCTGGGGCATACCTTTCTATGGAATAAACCCCCGCATTCTTTGTGCAGAATTCAAGCTGGACTGAAGCCCTGCTCACTCTCCGCATCCTATTTCCTTCCACACACCCTTTGTTACAGAAGAATGGACTTTATGCTGTTCCTTGCTCTTGCCCCATGATTCCCCACCTTTGGTCTGAATTTAGGCAGTTTCTTCTGACTAGAAAGTACACCTCCTCCACCTCCACAGTGAATCTGGTCCTGGTTCCAATGCTGCCTTCTCCACCAGGGCCTCACTGATATGCTAGCCAAGCAGCTCTGCACATTGTCTCAACTTCCCCCAAACCCCATGTGCCATTTCCTCCATGTCTCCTGTGGGGTACCAAGGGTTAAATTTTCCCAGGCTCCTGGCTCAGCTGAGACTCATGCGCAGGCCTGCCGGCTGCTTGGACCTACCTCTGACACCACTTGGTCATTCTTCCTCAAAGTAGGTCATGTTCTAGCTTGTTTTATCATCAGGCCTTCTCTTCTGTGCTGTATGTAAGCCACCATTCATTCATTTAACCAAGTGATTAAAACCTACAAAGTTCCAGGCACATGCTAGGTGCTGGACATTCAGTGATATGTAAAACGTGATCCCTGTCCCAGGGAGCTTAAGAAAACTGCAGAGACCCTTTTAGGAAAGCCATGGACTTCAGAGTCCCCCATTAATAACTTATTTACACACACATGTGAACAACATGTAATAGCCATTGGTTTACCATTTGGGATGAAACTGCCCTGGGTTTTGAGGCCATCCTTCATTGGGAGACAACTTCCCTCATCTACACTCCTCAGAGGAAGTCAGGGGGTCAAGTTACCACATACAAAAGCTCATAATAGGGCCAGGCTCCAAATAAGGGCTCCGTGCATGTCAGGGGTGGTGGTTGGAGGGGAGTGGTCATTAGCTAGTGAAAGGCTGGACGTTGGCTCTCTAAGAAAAGGCAAGATTCATGTTCACTTCAGACCACCTGCATTAAAACTCCTAGTGGCAAATCTTCCAAGTACCAGGGCTGTGATTACAAACAAACTCAGAGGGAAACACTCAGTAAACACACCAGAGCAGGAGCTGTAGAAGGAGCCAAGGTGTGCAGAGCAAACAGGAACTACAGCAGACAGAGTACAAGTCCACCTGGAAAATTCATACACGTACTCTACTCAGATTCTCTATGTGGAACATTTTTGTACATCTTAGAGCTGTGATAGGAACACAGAGGATTATGTAGGTTGCCAATAAATACTTACCAGATTGAATCCAGTTTGGGTACGTAACACCACAAACCTAATTTGAGGATGGCGATAGATGCACTCTATATTTTAAATATGGACTATTATTTCTGCCCTAAGATAATTTACAACTGACCCATTAACATAACTCATCTTTTTCTCTTGATCAAAAGAATGTAACTTGTAACTTGGAGAAGATCGTAGAAGTAACTCTACCTTCTCTATTATTTTAACGGACAGAAAAGTGTTAGTTTGTGGGGTTGCCTTGGGTCATTCATCTGGGGTGAACAGATACCCCTCTGCGCCCAGGAGAGGAGGAGGACATGGAAAATCCCTATCCTGGTTTCCTGCCTCAACGGAAGTCCCTGGGTACCTTTCATGCTGTCCGTCTATGAGTGAGAGGTCGAACTTCCTCAGTGAGAATCACAGCTCTTTTTGTTTACCTATTTTGTGTAACCAGAAGTGAACAGACACGTTATATTTTATTAGCTCATTCTGACAAGAGCCCTCTGAGGTTGGTACACTTGTTCCATTTACATGTGAGGAATCTGAGGCTCACTGAGCATAGGTGCCTTGCCCGGAGGACATCCGGATGGTGAGTAGTCCGGGTCCCTGGTGCCCAAGCTTGCACTTTTACTGCCTCTCAAGACACTGTGTTCATTCTGTTTGGTTGGGCTGACCTGACGTTGTGAGTATCTGATAGCTTATTACCTTGAATTCTCTAACCATTACCTTGCTGGCGCAATGGCTGATGTTCCAAAGATGACTCGAGCCCCTGCTATATCCTGAAGAGTGATCTGAAACATTAGAGAGAGACATGAGCATTGAGCGAAGTCTTCAGGAAGGGGCGGTGAATCTCCTCCCTGCTCTCCGCTACTGTCCCTGTTTGTCTGTCCTTTTGTTTGTTAACCACTTCTTCCTCCAGACCATAAACTCCACAAGTCGGGCCATAACTTTGGTTTTCACTCCTCTATTCCTGGTACCTAGCAATAAATACCTGTTGAATGAATGATTTCTAACTGAACTGGTCACCCAGATGTAATGCACATGTTTCAAGTCTACTTACCAGAATTTTTCAGCAAAGAGTTCTGTCGTTTTGACACATAGTGATACAATTTGTATAATTTATTCATAGAATTCTTCTTAGACTACTAATAAATTCCTGTGGGACATAGTCCCTTTGTATGCTGTGGAATCCACCATAAAGTGTTCACAAGAAATGACTTTTAAAAATTTTGTTCGAGGCTATGTTGATTTTGAATTTCTGAATAGTTATGCCTGAGTTTCTCTTTGTTTCAGAACATACCGTGAGGGATATTGGCATCTCTTTATATTAGGACACTTACCGATTCTGAGTTAAAAGATGGTTGGGATGTAGCAGAGGAGAGAGATCAGAAATCTCTACTCCTGGAAGCACATACCATTCACACACCAAGGAGATAAATTCCTGGTGTGGATTTTAACACACAGGTGACATCTGTGTACAGTTCGCTTATGTGTCTAGAGGGTAGGATGATCTATGAACAGGGGCTCCACATCTGCTGAAGGCAGGAAATTCAGCCCCATGTCTTGCCACCCGAGGCACTTTCATGTTTGTTTTCATCTCCTGATAAAATTGAGGCAAACCCACAGACCAACTGAGACGTCAGTCTGTTTGTGAGCATGCAGCCCGCCCTCTTGATGGCCTCCCTCCGCTCAGGAAGGCAGTGGGGAACAAGAAGAGGACCTCTGGAGAGCTTACATTCCACCGGCTTCTTTGACTTTTGCCAACCGACTTTGCAAGTGTTCTCAAAAATCACTTATTACCTCTGCAGGTGTGAAAATACCCTGTGCAGTTCCAGGGTTTGTGAAAGCACATGAAACAGCCTTGAAAGCTGCTCTGGCAAAGCGATTGCAGTTGGAATTAGCTATGTCACTAAGCCACATCCTGGTTTAAATGATATTATTTATATCCGGTTGCACTCATCAGCTCCTGAAGCCGTCTGTCGAGCACCAAAGTCTCCCCGCAGCATTTCCGCTTGGCCCTCCTTGGTGTGAGGACAAGAAGGGTGGCTCCTCTCTCAGTCTCTGTGTTTGAGCCCATTTCACACAGGAAAAAATGTCCCTAATATTGAAGTGGATAAACTCGCTGGGATTTCTGGATGTGGTACACAAACCCAGAAGGCGGTGGATTAAAAGGTAGAAAGAGGAGAGCTCGCTGCCTTCTCGTGCCTTTAAGTGGGCCTCTCTCTGGAAAGAGGAAACGTAGGTGTATACAGCAGTAACTAGCATGACTGAGGCTCAGTGTTTCTGATCATAAAATGGGAGGAAGAACAGCATGTACTTCCCAGGGTTGGTGAGGGACCCTAGGAGGAGATGCACACAGGGCTCTTAGCACGGTCGTTACTGGCAGGTAACGAGTTCCCGCTGGGTAGCCACCGCTGCCCAAGGTTATCTGGAAGGCTGTGCAACATGTGCACATGCGCATGTTAAAGAGTGTAGAAGTAGCTGTCGGGATACAGGCTCTGGTCACGTCAGGGCTGTGCTCTGGTAGGCACTGGGTGCTGGTTCCAAACCAAAGTCTCTTTTGCATGTAATGCATTTTCCCTGGGGCCCAAAAGTTTCCATGTGGCCTTTTTAACGAGAGACAAACTACAGCACTTGCATTTTGATGCCTCAGTCTGCTGTTTGATGATCTTACTGTTCGGTTTATCTATTTTGGTGCTTGTACCTGTGTTTTCTGTTGGGAAGTGAGGTGGTGGTAGATGTAGAACTTTTGTATGTTAGTGTGACCAAAATCTGACATCATTTAAAGGTAGCAAATAAAACTACCTGTTTCTCACTACCGCCTTGAAAATAGGATTAATTTGCCTTCTTGGTAATGAACGGCACTGCATTCTGCATTTGTCGGACTTCACAACCACACCCCTGTATTGGAAGACTGTATGGCTCCCTGGTGAGATACCAGCAGCCATGGTTTGGGCAGAATCACTGCCTTAATGATTCGGAAATTTTCCCCTCCAGTCTCCTAATGCTAAGAGGATAAAAACCACTGCTGAGGGTCTGGGTCTGGGAGAGAAGCCAGAGCAGCCTGCCAAGTGCAGATTTGTTTGGAAGAGTCAATGTTTAGCTAAAAAAATTGATACAAAGTTTTCCTTTTATTCCATTCAGTATCTGTGTTTGTTCTAGTATTGATATTAACATTGTTTAAATTATCCCCCCAACCCAAGAATTTTTAAGTAAAATTAAGGCTGAAAGAAGATCTATATTAAGTCTATAGTTTCGCTGACTCCCAGCATATAACATTTGCTGACTTCGTGATTATTGGATGTGAGATTTGAAACTGTATGTCAAATTCTTAATCACCCTTTTATTCCATGCTTAAACTAAACTGGGTCTATCTAAGAATAGGTGGGAAGGAACTCAGGTATGGTTTTTGGAAAAATTAGGGAGTGTTGTATCTGCAGTATTGATGAGGTATATCATGTTCCATGTCTGCTATAACATCCTGGCGGAGAGCCCTATGTTAGGTTAAAACAGAATCAGATCCAGCCTTAGTTGTGATTCACTTATTTAAAGACAGCCACTGCTTCCTAGTCTCATTTAGGCTCTTACCATGAAAAATATTAGACATTAGATGCTCTAGATCAGTAAAGGTTTGAATGACCTTTATGAGGCAGCTTGCCTTGGACTAGATAAGTAGGGAATCTTCATTGTGTGTTCAGACGTTACTTTTCTAACCCTCCTCCAATGTACAGGATGAAATAGCCTTAATTCTGCCCAATATAACTTTACTCATTGGAAAAGTATGTACTTATATATATATAAATATACTAATACAACATATATGAAGGTCTACCCTATATTAGGTATGAGGATTACCAGTATACCAGTAAGATATCAACAGACTTTACAATTAGGGCCTCTGGTCTGATGGAGCTCATATTCTAGGGTATGGAGAAAGATGATAAACACATGAATAAAATTTCAAAAACTGATATGTGCAACAGAGAAAAATTCTAAGGATATAACTAAGTTTGCCTGCTTTTGAGAGGTCAAGGACAGCCTCTCTGAGGAGCCATCATTTAAACCATGATCTTAAGAAGAAGAAGAAGCTATACTGACTATCAGGGAGAAGAGATTTCCAGACAAAAGGAACCGCTAGTGCAAAGACCCTGAGGCAGAACTAGCTTGTTTTTTGTTTTTTGTTTTTCTAGAAGCTCAGAGAAGACCACTATGCTGGACCCTTGAAGGGAAGATTGTGACATAAGATAAAGTGGGAAAGGTAGGCAGGGGCAGGTTAAGTACGCTGTGTCTCGTTGCCATGGAAACAAGTTTAGCTTTTCTTCTAACAGCAATCAAAAGCCATTGAAGAGAGGCACATGACGTGAAGGGTTTGAGAAGATCATACTAACAGTTGTGTAGAAACAGACTTCCAGGGCCAGTTAGAATATTCTAGCATTTATCCAGGTGTGAGCAGTGGTAGCGTGGACTAAGGTGGCCGGGGTGAGGAGGGAGAGAAGTGACTGAGGAAAGGGTATGGAAGTGGAGCCAATCAGTCTCACTGATGGATTAGCAAAAGAAGGACTGAGTAATAGCTAGAGCAGCACCGTCCAACAGAAGTAGAATGCAGGTCACTTTCGTAATTTCAAGTTTTCTACTTGTCACATTAAAAACAGTAGGGAAATGGATAAAATCAGCTGAGAACATTTTAGACATGTTGGCTTAAATGTATTTCAATATGTAATCAATATAAGAATTGTAACTGAGAATTTTTTTTCCATACTGAAATATAGTATATGTTTTATACTTATAGCCCTTCTCAAGTCACACCAGCTCCATTTTCAAGTGCTCAACAGCCAGTGTATTGCAGTTAGGCCTAGTTGGCCTTATATCTGAGCATACTGCAACCTAGCATGGTGCTCTGACCAGGGCTTCACCCCTTCTGGCAGCAGTCTTCTTCCTACTTAGGCAAAAAGGCTGTTGTTTTTGCCCCAGAGGGATGAACTGTGAAAACTCCTATTCCTTCTCTGTCAGCCTCTACGTAAATAGCCTCATGAATATTTAGTGCATGGGATGATGGCCATGACCCTGCCCTTACTGGGGCTTCACCACCCAGAAGGGCATTTGGTAGGTTTGGGGTCTTGGGTCTCTCTTGTCTACGCTTCCTCTAGAGTCTCCAGGTTTCTGGGTCTCCTCTTACCACAGAGCCAGTTAGTGGACCACGAGTATCAACGGGAAAAATGAACAGAAAAGGACTTTATGTTAAGCGTGTGTGTGGCCCAAATGAAGGCAAATACCTCCGTGGAATTTTGTAAACAGAAAGTTGGTATAAACCGACCAAATTCACAAGCATACACAAGAGAGCAGGACATATGCAAATAGTAAGTGGCAGTTTCATTTAACATCATATTTCTTTAATGTTAATTTTAATTATGCTTCGCAGTTTTGTTCATTTCTCATTTGAGTGCGTGCTGATGATTATATCAGAGCTGTGGTCATTAACATACTTCTACGTATCCAAGTATCTGCAAAATGAGTAAGCCGACCTTGGGGTCCATTTAAAAATTCTTCTTTTGGGGGCTTCCCTGGTGGCGCAGTGGTTGAGAGTCCGCCTGCCGATGCAGGGGACATGGGTTCGTGCCCCAGTCCGGGAAGATACCACATGCCGCGGAGCGGCTGGGCCCGTGAGCTATGGCCACTGAACCTGCGCGTCCGGAGCCTGTGCTCCGCAACGGGAGAGGCCACAACAGCGAGAGGCCCACGTACCAAAAAATTTTTTTCTTTTTAAAAGGGGTCTTTAAATTCACCAGTTCCACTAAACACTGTCCAAAGTGGTAAACGGTTTCCAGAAGCTGAGTGGGTGGATGCCCATGAAACCAACTCCCATTGCTTGACCCTGTGCCCGTGAGCTGTGCCTTCAGTTACAACTAAAATGCCAAATACATGACTTAAGCAATTAACTAGGGACTTCAGGAAGGCTTCAGTTCTTAATCTGGATACACTGCTATTTACTTTAGTATTATTTTGCCTTTGATGCCATGTTCACTTTTGATTCTTTAATATCATATCAAAAGAGAAAAGTCCTTTTAACCTGTGATGCAAATTGAAAGTACTATATTTTGGCTACCGCAAGGATTTTGGAAATGTTCCTGGAAATCTAACCACCCTTTAAAGAAAGTAATTCTATGGGAATGTATTTCTGAGTTCTAAATTATGGATTTTTAAACTAAAACATAATATTTAAAGTAAAAAACCTTCCAAAAGGCAGAAGAATTTGAAAAATGTCTAAACTTCATGTGTGTGCTTTGTATACTTTCTATAAGCCATCCGAAAAGAATGTATGGCTTAAAATCATTTCAGCACTAAAGATGGTCTCCAAATCCTAAACCAGTGGTTCTCATCCCTTAAATACATAAGGTCCTGGTTGAATTCACTAAATATTCAAACTTCCGGGCTTGACTCCCATGGAAATCTGCAGTTAACTTTCTCCCCAGATGGGAAACGGTGCTATACCTTGTGGGTGACACTGCCTGTAGGGATTGGACCAGCCACGTGTTCTAGGTCAGGGTGCCTGGCCCTTCAGAATAACAGCAGCCATCATTGCTGAGCCCCTGCTTCGAGATAAATGCTTCCCTACATTAACTGGATCCTTGCAAGCTTATTAAGAAGTTGGTGAATGTTTTATGCATGTTGCATGTGAGGAAACTAAGGCTCAGATGAGGCAAGGCCTTTATCCATTATTAAACATCTAGTGATGGACAGAGGCCATCTCCAAGGCTGTCTCCCAAGGCTGCTCGTCTATCAGATTTCTTGCCAGGTGAGCATTCACACCAGGACCTTAGATCCCTGCTGAATCAACTGAGCTAACCTAAGGAACACCTTGGATGCAGGTTATTTTGTTCCCAAACCTGTAAGTGTGGCCTGGACACTCAATGAAGACCCCATTTGGTTCTGGCTTCACAGTCACCTCAATTGCGTTCTCTTCTACCCTTGATCATCCGTTGCCATTCGTATATCGCCTCTGCCAGATTTGTCCTCAAATCTGAAGTCTCTGCCCTCAGTCAATGTTTGCACGAGTGAGCCTGACAAATGTTTTCATCTGAGAAGACAAGCTGCCTCCCTGTGCACATTTTAACATGAGCTCAGTAGAGTGGTACTATTGGGTTTGGCATAGGTCATCAACATTTTGAGCTGATGCTCGTCTAAATCATTGTCCTATTTAGACTCTGACAGGTTAAATTCATGGATTCAGGAGTCAGAGGCTCCCCCGCCTCTGGATAAAGGGCTGCCCACAGGATTGGGAAGCTCTTCCCAGCAGTGGCAGTCTGTGTGAGCTACAAGTATGGATACGTTGCAATTGCTTCTGAGATTACTCCTATTAAAATAGACCTAGAAGGAACCCTGACTAGACATCAGTCTGATGCTGCTAGTAATCATCTTATCTGACCCTTTGGTAGCTCAGGTTGGATAATGGGTAAATGGGTCTCTGTGTGCCTCTGGAGGCCTCCTGATGGGCAGTGAGGGATCTGTAAATAAGCCAAAAATCCAACTGTGAATACAGCCATGAAGATCTAGAGGCTAATTCTTAAAATAAAAACACACATCTAAAATTAAAAGACTGATGAGGCAATATCGAGAGATCTCCCTGCTGCCCAGAAAACTGGCTGTCTAAGCTCCACTTTCATCCTGCAGAGGGGCATTTCTTATGGAATTACATGATTATTTTGGTATCTTCATAAATGGTTTGGCTTTGAAAGGTGAGTTAGAGTATAAAGTCATCATGAACCATGTAGGCATGGAGGGAGGGGCCTGATGCAGTGACAGTAGCTTGAGAATCTACCCCCCAACCCACCCAAAAAAAAGGAGAGAGAGAGAGAGGATGAATAGCTATGGTGGGGACAAAAATTTATTAGCACGGGAGTTTGTTAGATTTCTTTTAAACCATTCTCCAACCCTTTGAAGAAGCTATTTTCTGTGCTGCCTCAATTTCCCTTCTAAATTTTTAAGGAGAGTTACTTTGCTGATCCAATTTATAAGCTTTTGTGATGCAGAACTTTGGGATTGAATGTGTATGTGTGTGATATACAAACATATATGTATATGTGTATATAGAGAGAAACTTATATGGGCACATGCCTAATATATGAGTGGTGTATCCGTACATATATACGTACACATATATGTGTGCTTCTGTGTAGATATGTCTGTCTGTCTCTGTCTTTCTCAGGATCATGTGGCCTAGAGAGTAAAGAGAATTTCGAGTGAAAAGTTGAGAATAAAGGATTTGGAGAGGTTCTGGAGTAGTTGTGGAGTTCATGAATTGGAGATAAAGGAAAAGAGGATTTTAAGAATCATTCTGGGTTGTAAATTAGGGTGTCAGTAATGTTCTTTGAGAGCTGCAAGACTGAAACTTTTCAGATGCGTTGGCTGATGGACCCGTGTCTCTTTGGTTAGGACACAGTACTGGGACTGAGTCACATGGGGCCCCACATAGTATTTGATTTGCACAAACATGGGTTACTGTCCCCTGCCCCCAACACACACTTCCCCTCCCCAGGCATTGCTATATACATTTTACTTCATTGGTTAACATGACTGGTGAGTAAGACATTGGGAAAGGGGAAAAATTATTTGTAGAACTAAAACAAGTTGAAGTTTGTATTCCGGGAAGACAAGTTTCTTTATTGGCATTCCCAAAGGTACAGACGGAGATACTATTAGAGAGAAAGAGACAGGAATATGAAGTGACGTGTCCAATCAGCTCCCTGTTCACGGAGAATCGTTTTCTTTCCAACCAGTACCCCTTTTCAAAGGGAGGCCAAAGAAAAGTGAGCTGTGAGACTCAGCATTCGTGTTGCTAGTGAAAATGAGGATTCCAGATCAGGAAACATTTTTGGATGGGTTGTCCTTTTGGTTTTGTCTCTGATTTGAATATTTTCCATAAAAAGAATGTGGGTTGTGTGTGTGCGTGTGTGTGGGCATGCACATGTGCATCGTTTTTCTCAATATTTCTCTCCTGGTATCTACCTCCTAGGATGATACTGGTTGTTCTCCAGTAATAGGGCTAAGACCCGGTCATAGACTGAGTACTGAGAGCTTTGTTGAATCACCAAGCTAGATTTCTATGAATCTTCAAAAGTCATGTATGAATCTTCAAGAGCCATTTATAAAAGAACTTGATGGTGGTTGAGAAATTACGGCATCTTCTTGTTTATAGCAGACTTTCAGTTCAGAAGAAAATGGCTATTGGTCAATTGTATTCTGCTCCCTGCTCCCCCCACCAAAAAAATCTAGATATTATAGGCTTCATATCTACCCTGTGGAAGTTTACTTTGTGAGGATACACATAAATATTTAACAAACTGGGAAATAAAAATATTGAAACAGTTCCTTTGTGTGTCAGAAAAAGGAAAAAAAACCCTGTGTATTTGTGTGTGTGTGTGCACGTGCACATGTGTGCATTGCAATCTCAATTAAATTAACTGCTTTTAGACAACTGTTTCTCTAAATATTTCAGGCAGGAACAGACTCTAACAGCAGGGAGAAGAAATCCAGTTGAGGGGTGCATGGCACCATCTAAAAAGGGTGAGAAATCACTCTGTCAAACAAGAGAGGATTGAAATTAAACAGGTGTGAAAATTACATGCTCCCTGGAAGAGTGGCTTATGCTAGGCAATTGACTCCAGGTGGGGGCTATGAAAGTAAACTGCTGTCTGTGTAATTTCATCCTGTCACCAGGTAACTACAGCTGTAGTAAACATGCTAATGCAACAAAGGGGCCTGTCTGCTGTGCTCTCAGAAGGAGCCAGATGACGAACCATCTGGGTTCTGCAATAAAGAATCAGGATCCGGCTTCCCTAGTCGCGCAGTGGTTGAGAGTCCACCTGCCGATTCGGGGACACGGGTTCGTGCCCCAGTCCAGGAAGATCCCACATGCCGTGGAGCGGCTGGGCCCGTGAGCCATGGCTGCTGAGCCTGCGCGTCGGAGCCTGTGCTCCGCAACGGGAGAGGCCACAACAGTGAGAGGCCGCAGCAGTGAGAGGCCCGCGTACCGCAAAAAAAAAACAAAAAACAAAAAACAATCAGGATCCCTTCCCGGCTCTTAGACTACCAGTAGCATCCTGAAGGACAGCTATTAAGAGCAATGAAGTTCTTTATATCTACTAATATCGATTACACATACACAAATTCCCTGTGAAGCACAGGATGAATGAAAGTACCCCACATATGGTGAAACTTAGGGAAAAAGCTGCAGGGTAAGTAGCGCACTATAACTAGAGTTCATAGTTGTCACAGCTGGTGATGACACAGCAGCCACAGGCCCCTGTCCGTAGCATGGTTGCAAAGAGAAGCCAAAAGTTATTTCCTGTAGCTGCTGAATCTGCTTTCTTATCTACCCCACTTAAGGAGGCTTATTAGATGTTTCTCGTAGGGATAATCTATATTTCAGTAGAATATTTGGCCATAGTGCCACTGAGAACCACTTTTCAAGATGGGGAGGAATCATTCCTTATGATGCTTCTGTGAGACATCCCCCAGTGTAAGCTTCCAGACCCTTCTGTAATGTAAATGGGGGAAGATGTATATGAGCTTACACTTAGATGGTGGAGAAACTGAGATGTTTGTATTTATGGCTGGAAAAGCTTGGGGAATGTTGTGGTTCCACTTTTCTTTTTTTCTTTACAAATGATTTGCAGAAGCCTAGAGTGACTTGCCCGAAGATGCCCGGTGGGTTAGAGGATGAGCCAGATCTGTAACTCGATGCTCTAAGCCCCATGCTGAATCCCATGATCAATCTTTGTGTTCATATCACTGCTTTGGGCCCTGAAGTTAGCTTCTCATGGTCAGATCCTGTCCCGTATTTACACTGACTGAAATACCTTTATCGTATAACAAATCTATTATACGATCAGGCTAATTAATGCTACCTGCCATAATAGACAAATCCCTCAAAACTTAATAACCCAAGATTATCTTGTGTTCATATTAGGTCAACTATAGTTTGGTGGCCCCCATAGCTATGCCATCAGGAATATGTGACCTGCAAGGTCTTGAGTGCAGGGATAGAGAGAAATGGATAAGACAGATGGGCTCATAGTCAATTGGTAAAACTTGTTACATGACCCTGACCTCAGCACTGGGGGAGGAGGCTGAGGGGGGAGGGAGCCTGGAGGTAGGAATGCTGAGGGATGCATGGATGTCTGGTAAGCAATCCAACTAAAATTCTAGCATCTCTAGACAATACCCCATAAATAGCTGTCAGGTTTGGATGTGGCAGCTCTTGGTTTGGAGACCTAAGCACTAAAAAAAAAACCAATCTGCCTTCCCTTACTCATCAGTATCCATGGCAGACAGGATACTCACAACAAGCACACTTATTGAGATTCCAAATAATTTCCTAATATTTGGAAAGGGACAGAATGGAGTCACTGAGTAGCCACTGGTCTCCTGTAATCTGAAATCTATCAGACATTGGAAGGTATCCTCTCCTCCTAGGTTGGGGGTATTCCTTGATTAGGCTCCATAAAAGGAGTTCCCTTGTGCATTGTTCTGCAGTGGACCCTGGCCTCTGGGGACCTTCAGGGGATTCTTCTGAATCTTCCTTCTGTGTCTTCCTTCTGACCGTGCCTAAAGTATGCATGGGGCATCATTCCCTCCTCAAGAGCTCCATAGATTGCTCAGTCTTCTTCCTGTTTTGGGGGAGGGAGATGTATATCTGAGAGTCATTTTAAGTCTCAGACAGAGGAAGGCTTTTTAGCTCCAGCTTCCAGTTTCTTTTGGCAATACATTTCCAAATGTAATGAGAATTGTAATTGTAATTCTCATTTACTTGAGAATTAAGTAGGCTTCTGATAATTGCTTCTAGTATGTTCCATGAGTCAGTAACTGTACAGTTCTCAAATCTACCTTGTGTTTGCTTCCTCATCCTTCTTCTACCCAAATTAATGACTGCTACTTTGAGGCTATGGCGAACAAAAAATAGGAAAGCCACATCTCCCTCACTTTTTTTTTCCCCCCAGAAAAGGGCATAAAGTTTTTAACATAGCTTTCATAAATCAGGGAGACAAAAGTGAATAACCCGATAGAAACAGGATAAAGTATACAAGTAGGCATTTCACAAGAAGTGTTGTAATTGACCAATGAATATAAGAAAAACATCATCATCACAAATTTAAAAAAATAGAATAACATATTTTCCACCTATTAGCTTGGTATGGATTTAAAACTTTATATATATATATATATATATATATATTTATTTTTATTTATTTTTATTTTTTATTTTTTATTTTTTGCGGTACGTGGGCCTCTCACTGTTGTGGCCTCTCCCATTGCGGAGCACAGGCTCCGGAACGCACAGGCTCAGCGGCCATGGCTCACGGGCCCAGACGCTCCACGGCATGTGGGATCTTCCCGGACCGGGGCACGAACCCGTGTCCCCTGCATCGGCAGGCAGACCCCCAACCACTGCGCCACCAGGGAAGCCCTAAAACTTTATATATTTTTAAAATAAAAATTGTATGTATTTAAAGTGTCCAACGTGGTGATTTGATAAACATAAAATAGTAAAATGAATGCTACAGCCAAGATAATTACTATGTCATCTCAAATAGCTACCTTTGATTTGTGTGATGAGAGCACCTGAAATCTATTGTCTTAGCATACCTTCACCATTCAGTACTGCATTATTAACTGCAGTCATCATGCCTGTACATTAGATCTCTAGGCTTGTTCCTCCTGCTACGCCCTTCACTGAGTCTTTCCTCTGAAGCATTTTATCCAATTGAGACGTTTAACTGGGCATCTGAGGTGTAAGGCCCCAAATGTTGAGATAACATATATTTCCTTGTATTTATTTAGTTTTATAAACTGGCCTGTTCTTTCCCTAGCTCATCTTTCTATCAACATCTTGCCATATGTAGCCAGTGGCAACCAACACACACTACTCCTGTGTTTTCAATATGATAGATACGTGGTCCGCCAGCTAAGACAGCACAGACACACAGCCACTAAATTTATTGCCCCTACAAAACAGGAACCACTAACTTGCTATCCTCTGCTCTCCAGTTCCTTGCTGCCTGATGCCCAGCAGCCACCCTGATGCTTCTATTGTATGGTTTTTGTTATGACGGCACCCTGCTTCTGGGTTCCAATTTCTGTGTAAGGAAAATTAATGACAAAATTTCAGGAGTTTAACACAATAAAGACCAAATGGCCCTGCTCTGTTAGTAGCTGTGCCATCTGAAATGTATCCTCTCCACAGCACATGTCTCAGTCTAGAAGTATCACAGGTCACTTCCACTCATATTCCATTACGCAGAACGAGACATGGGGAACCAGTCTAATGGCCCAGAAGGCTGGGGATCTGTAGGGGAGCCTAAGAATATTGACGCGTCTCTGCCACACGCACTCATACACTTAAGCAGCCAACTGCTAAATGGAGCTTCCTTATCAACCACTACTTGAAAGTGTAGCCACAGCATCTAAATTCCTTCTGTTTTCCCAGATAACGCAGGATTATTCCCCCTGAATTTTGTCACCAAACTCCTGTCTGCTCCACTATGGAACTGGCTTTGTAAAGGAGAGTGGTCTAGGTTCATGGTGGCAGGCAGGGGTCTTCCTAGAGGTTCTGCAAAGCCCTTTCAGCCCCACTTTTTGGAGCGGAACCTGGTGTTCTGCTGGGTGGCCTCCTGCCCCTTACCCTGCTCTCTTTACTGAGAGAGAAACTCCTCAGTTATTACTTCTTCTTCCTTCCCTTCCCTTCACATGGCTTCTTTTCAGGTCAGGAATACTAGAGTGAAAGGAGCTTTAAGGTTTCTGCTTATTTAATTTTTAAAAATAAGATGTTTTTGCTATTTCTGATTTTAAAAGGAATGCATGTTGAGATAAACTTGGAAAATCCGTTAGTATATAAAGAACAAATCAAATCGCCCACTATTTTTTAACCTAAGGATGACCACTGTTAGCATTTTATATTATTCCCTTCCTGTCTTTTGTTCTAGGCATATCTATTTATATGTAATTACAATCTTCTGTTATTCTGTGTCCTGCTTTTCTTAACAGTGAATTGTGAACATGATATTGTAGTATTGGGTATTTCTGTAAGCATAATTGAGGGGAAATTAACATATCATGCAATTATTAGCCATTTTAAAGTGTGTAATTCAGTGGCATTTAGCACATTTACAGTGTTGTGCAACTATCATCTGTCTAGTTCCACAACACTTTCATCACCCAACAGGAAATCGTACCCATTTGAGAAGTCACTCTCCATTCCCCCAATTTCCCCAGCACCTGGAAACCACTGATCTGCTTCCTGTCTCTATGGATTTGCTTATTCTGGATATTTATTTTAAAATGGAATCATGTGACATATGACCTTTTGTGTCTGGCTTCTGTTACTTTGCATAATGTTTTCAAGGTTCAGCCATGTTATATCATTATCTGTCAGTAGTTCATTCCTTTTTATGGCTGAAAAATACTCTGTTGTATGAATATAATACATTTTGCTTATCCTTTCATCAACTGATGGACATTTAAGTTGTTTCCACCTTTTGGCTATTAGGAATAGTGCTGCTATGAACAGTAGTGTACAAATTTTTGTTTGAATCCCTGTTTTCAGTTATTTTGGGTGTATGCCTAGGAGTAGAATTTCTGGACCATGTGGTAATTCTATGTTTAAGTTTTTGAGAAACCACTAAGCTGCTTTCCATAGAAGATGTATCACTGTACATTCCCATCAACGTACAAGGTTTCCAACTTGTTACATACTTACCAATACTTAGTTTCTTTTCCTTTATTTTTTTTAAATTATAATCACCCCATTGTGTGTGAAGTTGTATCTTGTTGTGGTTTTGATTTGTATTTCCCTAATGACTAATGATACTGAGGATCTTTTCTTTCGTGTGCTTATTGGCTATTTGTCTGTTATCTTTGGAGAAATGTCTGTTCAAGTCCTTTGTCTATTCTTTGAGACTTAGGAGTTCTTTGTATATTCTGGTTATTAAATCCTTATCAGATACATCACTTCCAAATATTTTCTCCCATTCTGTAGGTTCTTTATCGCTTTCTTGAAGCACAACAGTTTTAGATTTTTGTGAAGTCCAATTTATTTTTTCTTGGTTGTGCTTTTGGTGTCATATCTAAGAATCCATTTCCGAATCCAAGGTCATCAAGAATTTAGCCCTATGTTTTCTTCTAGAAGTTTTATAGTTTTAGCTCTTACATTTAGGCATTTAATCCATTTTGAGTTAATTATTTTACATGGTGTCAGGCAGGGATTCAAAATCACTCTTTTGCATATGCATGGACATACCTCAGTTTATTTTTCTAGTCTCTGATGGTTGGAAAGTAGATTCTTCCATTCAAGTATCAAGTATTCATTGTGGGCCACCACAAGCCAACATTTAAAAAATACAGCTGTGGGCAGGACAGCAATGCTTTCCACTAAAATTAAAAATGAAGGATGTTCATATACAAAACTGCATTAACAGAATAGTATGCAAGTAAAACATTAAAAAGCAAAACTGAAAAGAGTACAAGTAGAAAACATTCTATTTTCTCTGTTTAATAGTATGGAAAACTACCCTCATACTACCTTCAAATATACCACATGTCCATTCAGACACATTTTCTATGTTTGGCATAAGTCACATAATCATTTTCCATAAGGATCCCAGATTTAATCCTTTCACTGAGATTTTCATTGCCTTCCACACATAAAGCCTATCACCTATCTTATAAAGATAGAGGAAATAAGCTGTGACGTTCTATCTTATTGACAATGCAAATTCTAGTGTTCTGGTTTTTCTATACCTATGTGAACTCTTGAGTTGTCTTATATCAACAGTGAGAATGGTTTATTTTTATTGGCATTCCTAAAAAACTGAAGGTGGACTGGAATAATGGCATTCTATGAATAAAGAAAACTAATTTGCTCAGACTTCTGCTTAGATGATATAAAACATATAAAGCCACTTGAACAGTACCTGGTACATAGAAGTTAACAAATGTTAGTTGTTTTTCCAGAAGTTTCCCCAGTTTCTACTTTGCCATGCCCCACCTGTGTTCCCTTCCCAACATAACCTAGTCTAGCTACAAGTCAGGAGCAGGTTGTGCTATTAAGAAGACCACTTTAATTCTGGCCCCAGAGAATTTTGTTTTGTTTTTGTTTTGTTTTGTTTTAATTCCCCCACCTCCCAGTTCTCTGCTCAAAGCTATCTGAGATTTCTAGATGGTTTCTGACAATGAACAAGTTCAATAATTTTAATATACAGCTTTTTGGTTTGAGCACAGTATGACCAAAAACATTTTAAAAGATATTACATTAGAGAAATGCAAATCAAAACTACAATGAGGTATCACCTCACACCAGTCAGAATGGCCATCATCAAAAAATGTACAAACAATAAATACTGGAGAGGGTGTGGAGAAAAGGGAACCCTCTTGCACTGTTGGTGGGAGTGTAAATTGATACAGCCATTACGGAGAACAGTATAGAGGTTCCTTAAAAAACTAAAAACAGAACTACCATATGACCCAGCAATCCCACTACTGGGCATAAACCCTGAGAAAACCATAATTCAAAAAGAGTCATGTACCAAAATGTTCATTGCAGCTCTATTTACAATAGCCAGGGCATGGAAGCAACCTAAGTGTCCAACAACAGATGAACGGATAAAGAAGATGTGGCACATATACACAATGGAATATTACTCAGCCATAAAAAGAAACAAAGTTGAGTTATTTGTAGTGAGGTGGATGGACCTAGAGTCTGTCATACAGAGTGAAGTAAGTCAAATAGAGTAAAACAAATACCGTATGCTAACACATATATATGGAATCTAAAAAAAAAATGGTTCTGATGAATCGAGGGGCAGGACAGGAATAAAGACGCAGACCTACTAGAGAATGGACTTGAGGATATAGGGAGGGGGAAGGGTAAGCTGGGACGAAGTGAGAGAGTAGCATTGACATATGTACACTACCAAGCATAAAGTGGATAGCTAGTGGGAAGCAGCTGCATAGCACAGGGAGATCAGCTCGGTGCTTTGTGACCACCTAGAGGGGGTGGGATAGGGAGGGTGGGAGCGAGATGCAAGAGGGAGGGGATATAGGGATATATGTATATGTATAGCTGATTCGCTTTGTTATACATCAGAAACTAACACACCATTGATAAAGCACTTATCCTCTAATAAAGATGTTATTTAAAAAAAAAGATATTACACAGGGCCATTCCTCACAGACATTCCAGTTGAAGGGTAACAGAATATACCATCCCAAAATAATCCACTTCGGCATGTGAGAAGGCAAGCGAGAAGTGGCAGATACAAGAAAAGCTCTCTGCTCTTCCCCATTTGCTCAAAGGCAGGATATAAATTTGTACAGACATATCCCTTCCCTCTCTACCAAAAAGGATAGACATTAATCCCTGGAGAGAACTCTAGACCCTTATCAGCCAAGAGATGGCATAGGGGGAATCCACATAGCAAACCTTGCTAAAACTGGTACTTATCTACCACCAGATTCCCTATGTATCTGTCTTTCCACAACTTGTTGCCCTTAGAAGCTCAAAGTCCTTTTCCTTTGTCTTTTCAAATTTCAAAAAATTAATTGTTCTTTTGTTAAGATTCTATATAAGCCCAATTTCTAACCATACCTTTGAGTTACTCATCACTGGGTAATCCCATGTATGTGTGTGTACAGTGCACATGTTAATAAAATTCTGTTTGTTTTTCACTTGTTAACCGCTTTTTTGTTAGTCTAATCTTGTCAGTCTAATTTTTTGTTAGGGCCACAGTCAGTATTTTCCAGTCTAAGCAGAAGGCTGAGGTGTTTTCTGACACCACCAACCGATTCTCCAACACCATCTGGGTGTCCTACGACTCAGTTCAATTCTGACACTATCTACCTGGGGTTAGTATCAGATCCCACAGGTTAAGGGCTCAGTCCCACAAGACTGTCCCCACTTCAGATGCCAGTTGAAAGGCATAAGTTTCTGACTAGCTATACATTCAGGGGTTCCCACAACCCCCTCCTCAGTTTCAATAATTTGCTAGAACAACTCACAGAACTCAGGAAAGCACTTTACTTGCTGTGACCAGTTTACTAGAAAGGGTACAACTCAGGAACAAGGGGAAGGGACACAGAGCTTCCATGACCTCTCTAGGTGTGTCACCCTCCCAGCACCTTGATGTGTTCACTAACTGAGAAGCTCTCCAAGCCCTGCTGTTGAGGAGTTTTAATGGCGGTTTCATTACTTAGACCTGAGTGATTAAATCACTGGCCATGGGTGATGTGACTCAACCACCAGCCCCTCTCTCCTCTCCAGAGGTCAGGGGCTGGAACTGAAAGTTGCAACCCTCTTATGCCTGGTCTTTTGGTCTCCAGCCCACTTTCTGAAGCTACCTAGGGGCCCTTAACTACCAGTCATTGCATTAGCACATAAAAGACGATCTTATCACTGCAGAGATTGCAAAGGTTTGAAGAGCTAGGGACGAAGGCCAAATATTTATTTTTTTATTATATCTCACTCCCCCCACCCAGGAAGATTTGTGGGAATCCTAGTTAATGTAGAGGGTGGCAAGAAAGGAGCTAACTCCAGTTACTCACTTTCTCCCCACCCTTCACCTGGCTTCTCTGCACAGTTGGAAATAGTTGGGGAAGAAACAAAGCCAGAATTGTTTTAGTTCATCTTAGTCCTGATCCTATGAGCAAAAGCAGAGTGTGTCTGGAAACCATATGAATGTGAAAAATCTTTCTATTGAAGGCAAAATCGAGAATGGGTGAGAGAAAATCACTAGGGGTGAGAAAGTACTAGAAAGTTTTGAAAAGTTGTTGAGTTAATAGCCTGCTATAGTTCTCTGCCCTACGCTCTTGAAAGATTATGAAAACTTCAAATGGTGCCCTTTGACTGCACAATGCTTTGCAGCTGCAGCGGCCTTGTGTTTGAAACTAGCAAATATAGTGGTTAAAATGTTTCTCTGAGTTCTTTACATTTCTCCCCTTTTAATGTGTATTTTTCTTGTACCTGTAGATCTTCAGTTTTTATTGTGACCTTTTATCACGTTCTTCTTTATGTTATTCATCCTTTCTAATTGATTCCCCATCTCAACTCTCTCTGGTTGCCATGCAGTGATCCAGTGCTGCTTGCAAGGATATTCTCTTTTATTTTATCTTTTTGCAAGTTTTTAACACTTGCCTTCCTGCTTCTCAAAATTCACTCTATCTATCATGAATGACAACAAGAACACCACCATAGGCCACACATCTCTACTGTGTTTCCCCTCCAAAAACTGGTTTGTAATCATTATTCATTTTGATTTCTTAAGGTTTTCATTCCAGTAAGTTAATTTTTTTTCTTATAGGGCTGCTTTTTAATAAAATTAATAGACTATTTTAGTTTTAGGTTAACAGAAAAATTGAGCAGAAAGTACACAGAGTTCCAATATATCCTGTCAAAGCTCCTCCCGCCACCTCCCCAGACCACCCAGCTATTAACGTCTTGGATTAGTGTGCTACATTTGTTACAGTTGATGAGCCAATATCGATACATTATTATTAAAGTCCATAGTTTACATTAGGGTTCATTCTTTGTGTTGTACATTCTGTGGGTTTTGACAAATGTATAATGTCATCTACCCAGCATTGGAGTATAAAGAATTGTTTCACTGCCCTCCCCATCCTCTGTGCTCCACCTACTCAAGCTTCCCCTACAGAAACCTGGCAAACACTGATCTTCTGAGATTGGCTTTTTTTTTTTTTTTTACTTAGCAGTTTGTCTTTCAGTTTCCTCCATGTCTTTTCATGGCTTGATAGCTCATTTCTTTATATTGCTGAGTAACATTCCATTGAATGGATACACCATGGTATATTTACTCATTCAGGCTTCTTAATTGCAGAATCTGCAATTCTGGCTTTCTTCAGTACAACCAAGAGATTTATTATTCTAGATTACAATTACAACATATTCATCTTGATGCCTATGGAAAGCCCTGATTTTTCATAATTCAGGATTCTGCAAGAAACAAATGAGAACTGTACTTCATCTTTATTCCCCATCTGGTCTCACTTGAGGAAAATTTCGTGTGAACATCAGTGATATACTAGACATCCTATAATCTGAATTCTAAGCCAAGATTCTCATTTGGAAAGTATCATACAAGGTAGAGAACATTCCCCACAATCTTCCTTTGGTAAATTGTCATCTTTGTCACTAAGAAAAACAATTGAAAAATTATAAAATAATACTTTTGTTGTGTTTATCTCAGATATATTTTGTGTCCTATATATGCCATCTTCCATTCTTTGTTTATTTCATGCCTTGGTCTATTTGGGCTGCTATAGTAAAATACCACATTGGGTAGCTTTTAAAAAATAGAAATTTATTTCTCACAGTTCTGGAGAAAACTTAGAAGTCCAAGATCAGGTTGCCGGCATGGTCAGGTGAAGGCTCTCTTTTGGTCTGCAGAGTTCTCATGGTATCCTCACTTGGTGGTAGGCGCTAGGGGGCTCTGTGGGATCTCTGTTATAAGAGCACTAATTCCGTTCATGAGGGGTCCATCCTCATGACCTAATTACTTCCCACAGGTCCCACCTACTAATACCATCACCTATGAGGGTAGGATTTGGTGGGACATAAACAGGCCATAGCATTTGGTAGGTACTCTCCCTATCAGCACAAAGCTGGATGAAGTCCAGGTGACCCACATGAACTTGGCTGATTCCTTTCCCTCCTCACCCTTCAGTGAAGCTCATCATGGGCAGGTGAGAAGATTCAGTGAATCCTGATGGTTCAATGGGCAAGTTTGTCCCTAGGTAACCCAAGTAAGACTGACTTAACATGAGTGAGTTCTGACTTAACATGGGAAGCACACCGTGAGGAGGGACATAGTGTAAGTTCTTAGAGGGCAATGTCTGTATTTCCCATTTCATCCTCTCTCCCCAGGATCCAGTGGAGTTACCTTTCCTTGATGAAAACCCAGTGAGCTTATTTCAACTTACTAGAATAGGACAGAGTTTTTGGCATGGTGGATATAAAAATCAATCTTGTTTAAGTAGGATCTGATTTGTTTACCCAAGGTGGTAAATTAGAAATGAAGAAACCTCAATTTAAACTTAATTCACTGAAGATTTATTGAGGACCTAACAGATGCTAGAAATTATGCAAGGTGGGTCAGGAGATAGATGAATCAGAAATGAATTTCAGTCTCAAAGAGTTTACAGTTTTAGGAGGCGTGATTTGTTCACTATAAGTAGAAAGAAATCTAAGTTATGAGAAAAGAGTAATAGAGGTAAAGGAGTTGGTAGAGACTTCTGCATGGGAATATCCTGTAGCATGAGTAACCATGAAGGGAGAACTAAATATTCCTAGAGCAAAATGTCTGAAGTCCCAGGTGGTGAAAACTATAAAGGCTAGAAGATGGGCAGCTGTCCCCATCTTGTTAATAAGCATGGCTGAGTGTTCAATATTGTCTTTCTGCATTTTGTTTCCTATCCCATCCCACAAGGATTTTCTCTCACTGATTCTTTTCTCATGCCTCTAATATCCTTTTCTCTTCTTCCTTTTCTCTGACTCTTTTTAAATTGGCCACTAATACCTCAAAATTCAGTATGTAGTGACTCTATTGAATACATTTTTATGTGGCTTATTTCTACTTTTTGAAGATATGTGAAGTAGTTTGTATGTCTCACAATACTGAGGTTTGTTTAATGTCTATGGAGAGTTACTATGCTAAGCTCTTTGAGACAGGAGTATGTATATCTTATTCACCCCGTGTCTAGAATAGTGCCTGGGACATAGCTGGTGTTTCAAAGCTACATTGGAAAAAGGTTTCAGACCAGAAAATCCGGAGTTTGTATTCATTAGCTCTGTGCAATGGAAGTTTTGCCCAATCACTTTTAAGTATGTCTCCTCATTTAAAACATGGGATGAATAGTCATATTTCAAAGTTTACTCATAAAAATCTGAGAAAATAAAGGATAGGAAAACATTTGAAACTATCAAATATTTTAAGTATTGTATGTTGCTATTTGTGTGCATGACAGTCAGGAGCTCACAAAAGAATCCAATTCTCCAGGCCTGAAAAAGGCCTCATCCTGCCTTTCTAGTTAACTGGGTTTGATATATTTTTGAGGTTTCTTCAAGCCCTGTAATTCCACATTTCAGGGTCATCTCATTACTCCAAGCTCAAGATATGTGTCTTGTGAATCTTTCACTTGGGCCAATATTTCCAAACCTACTCCCTTTATTCTACACCCCCCCACTACTGTGTACCTTAACACATGTTAGGGAAAGGTAAACTCTTTGCCTTTCTAACTCGACACAGAGAGCAAGGTCCTACAGGTTTATTTGTAAAGTGGGTCATTATGCAGCACAGAACTCAGTGTTGCATAAAGAATATCTGAAAACTTTTCAAATTTCAGCCCATTAGCAGATCTATTCCCCACGTATATCATTAGAATCTTATACGAAGTGAATTTAAATGCCACCATCTTTGTAAGGGCTGCATGGGTGATGCAGCATGTCAGGAAAATGCACACTGATGAGCCAATTTCTTCCAAACTCAAGGCTGTAGGGATCTGGCCCCAGGATGTCCTCTTGATATGCATGTATGGATTATAAAGTGCTTCTGAATAAAAGATGCTGAGAGGAAAGGAAGGGAAATGACATATCGTATAATTTCCAGGCCCTTAAAGGATTTGAGAGAGGGGTAGAGAGGAGGTTGGGAGTTCTAGGCCATTCACTGCCCTGGGAACACATACACCTGGGCATGTACACACACAAACTTACATACCCCGCCCAAACTAAACAGCACTGGAAATGGACAGATCACTTTTGAGGGAAGTGGTCACTCAGGAATAGTGTAATAGCCAAGACGGATTCACACTCTTAGTTATCTCCCTCATTTACTCTGCCCTGTGCAGTTTCACAGTCTCTTTCACAGGCCTGTTTTGGGTTGTGAAGATGAGCTCTTCTTTGGACCAAAGCACTGTCTTCATGTTGCAGTGGAAATATCCCTAGGTAGGACACCTGAGCCATTCTGTGTCACTAACAGGATAAGAGACTGCGGCTTCCCTAAGTCAGTGTTGTCTTTTCTCTTGATAATAACTGTTCTCAGGGGTGGTGCTCTCGTATCACTGAAGGGAGCTCACCAGCTCTAGCAAAGGTAAGGCAGGATAAGGACTCAATTCAAAATCCGGTTCAGAATAACTTAGGTTATCCCAAGCTCCCAGCTGGTTGACACTAAGGTGGCATTTGATAATCGCTGCCTTACGGAACAAGAACCCAGCAGGCACATTTCCTAAGGGAAATAAGGCACCTAAAAGTGAGCAGGAGTGGGTACATTGCCTCTACCCTTCTAGGTTCTTCTGGTTGGTCTAAGAATTAAATGGACATGAGGTAGATTAACAGGAGAAAATCAAAATTTAATAACATGTATACATGGGAGAGACCCAGGAAAATTAACTCTCCAAAATAGCTGAAACCTTCACCTTAAATACCATCTTCAGCTAAAGACAAAAGAGGATGTTTGGGGGTAGTGGTTTGGGACTTCAAAGGGGAGAAAGGCAATTCACGTGGTGATGGAGAATGAAATGTTTGGTAAATAAGTGTTTGCTGGGCCGTGCAGAAAAAATGGGACACAGAGTGGTTCTGAGTTTACCCCTCTATATGTAGTCCACATACTTTGCAGATATCCCTGGTGATAGCTGTATTCCTGGGACACGCTTTATCTAAATTCTTTAGGCAGCTAAGGGGGAAGTAAAAAGAAAGACTTCCTGACTCTCCCATTTCTTAAAAATAATCAACATAAATTAATCCTCATGCCAAAGAGATACATTTGGGAGGGAAAATTCTGCCTGCCCCCGCCCACCCTGGTACATTGGGTTGTCAGATAAAACACAGGCTGCTGGTAAATTTGACGTTCAGATAAATGATGAATAATTTTTATATAAGTATGTTCCACATATGCCCACTTGAATTTGAACTTCAGATAACCAACAAATAGGTTTTTAGTATAGGTATGTTCCAAACATGCCCAGTTAAATTTGAGCTTCAGATATAGGAATAATTTTTTAGTACAAACATATCCTAAACATGCCCAGTTAAATGGGAATTTCTAAAACAATGATTTTTTTTCAGTATAAGTCCCATGTAATATTTGGCCAAGGGGATCATGTTAGGTGGAGGGAAGGGAGGGAGGCCCATGACTAATAGCCCTTCAATGCTGTATGGAATTTGGGAAGAGTTTCCAATGGAATCAGAAGAAAGCGTGAGGGAAAGTGTTGACATAAAGAAACACCACCCCCATCAAAAAGGAGACACCATTATCATGATCACTACAGATGGAATAGTTGAAATTAGGCTAAAGAGCAAAAATAAGTAATTACTGTGATCCCTAAAAGCTTTGGTTGTGCGTTTAATTTCTAAATTTTGAAGCATTTTTCTTATAGTAGGTTCACCACGAGTGCTTTACTTTAATTCAAGTAAATTTCACTATTTACTCTAGAATATCTTTGTTGGAAAACCTGTCCAGCAAGAAACACATTCTTGTCCAGATTCATTTACCTTCTCCCTGCTTCCTAAAATCTATTTATTTGCACATATTAAAAAAAATGCTCACCATTTCTGCCCCATAACCAGAACCAAGGAAATATTTAATTATTTAATGTGCTTCTCTCCCTGACATCCAGAGGGGAGTCTGGGCATTTTGAATAGAAATACAGGGCAATGTCTCTGTTCCCCTTGCCCACCTTGGATTTGGCTTCCTCCTAATTTATGCCTTTCTTCTCAGGAGTAGTTCATTGCCAACCTCTGCCTTCTGCTTCGTTACCCAACGTGAACGTCCCTTGGCATGTTTTTCCTCAGGTGAGAGGGTGAAATGTCTCAGTTTAATAGCTTGTGAGCAGAGATGGCACCTGAGCAGCAACGTGATACTCGCTCACCCGCCTGCAGCTTCAGTGGGAAGGGATTAATCTGGCATACAAAAGCAAGCACAGATAAATTGCTAAACACTGTAGTACAGTGATGGCATGCATCTCTGAGATGAGAATCTTGAAAATCAATAAGAATTGAAAAAGGAAGAATTGTAACTGTCAAAATGCAGGATGTCAGCAGGATATTTGAGTCAAGGTCCACGCTGGCATCTCTGGTGTGCAGGAAAATCATCTGTTAAGAAAAGTTGTCTCCAGGGTGACCTTTGTCATGTTTCTTTGAAAAACATTGCATCTCAGCCCAGAGACTGGATTCTTCCCCAAATCATGATTGACCTACACATCACAACAGCCAAGTGTTAGGGGGCGCTTCCTCAGCTGGGGAGGCATGCCTGAGGAAGGATGTGAAGCCAAGGTTCAGAGGTCATGCAGGGAATGGGGTCTGGATATAGTGAGGCCCATTTGAAACACATGTATGATTAAAAACAAAAACCTGTTTTCTCGAAGACCTGCTAGGAGTACAGGCAGCAACAGGGCACAGCGAGGAAAGAAGTTAACATAAAAACACTGGGCCCAGAGGCCTCTCCTGTCTCTGTTATAACATGAGGCTTTCTTTACCTTTTTAACATCTCCTTTTTAATAGATCTTTATTTTTAACTTTTTTTCCAAAACTGTACCAATTTATATTAACACAAACAGTTCCTATTGCTTCACATTGTTGCCAACCTTTGGCAATGTAAGTTATTTGTGTTGGTTTTTTCATTTGTTTTTGTTCAGTCATTCTAGTGGTTGAGTAGTAGTGGTTTGGCGTCATGGCTTTAATCTGTTTCCTTATTTCTGATGAGATTGAGTACCTTTGTATTTGTGTAGCGCCATTTAGAGATCTTCATCTGTGAACTGTCATATTTTTTTGCCTGTTTCAAACACTGGGTTCTCTATTTTTTTTCTTATTGATTCATAGTTTTTTATATCTTCCAAATGTTTTATCAGGTATATTAATTACAGATATCATCTCCTATTCTATGTATTTCCTTTTTTCCCTTAATAGTGTCTTTTGATGAACAATTCTTAATTTTAGTGTAGTCCAGTTTATTTTTTTTATGGCTTATGCTTCATCAGATTCTGTTTGGATCTTTATTTTACTACCCACTATGTTTTTTTAAGAAAAATTATGTTAAAGGATATCTCTTTGTGCATTGACTACCTCAAGCTGTAACTAATTAGCATATCTGTTCAAGAGAACAATTTTGCTTTTGCAAAGTAAATCATATAGCATAATTCACAGACCCACCAAAACCATCAATTCCTTTAGCAAACTGTGCTTTGAAAATGTACATACTATCATTGGCTTGAAGATAGAGGGATTAAAGCCCATACACATGTTTTTTTCCATTAGATCTATGTTTATTTTTCAAATCCAAGGTTTCATGGGTAATATTCTATAAAGCAGCACTTCTCAAACATCAGTGTGCCTACCAGTCACCTGGACATCTAGTTAAAAGGCAGCTCCTGATTCAGTAGGTCTGAAATGAGACCTGAGACCCTGCATTTCTGCTGGGTGATGTCTGCAGCTGATTAGAGAAGCACACTTTGAGGGGTAGGGCTCTCTAGCACAGGGCAGATTTTGCTACCATGAAGAATACATAAGAAACATTATTTATGTACTAGGTGCTACCTCAGTAAGATTTTAAATAGATTAAACTGCTCCTTTTGTTTCCCCACCGACTGCAAGATGTAGTTAAATGAATTACAGAGACCTATATTCTCAATTTTTCTCAACTATAAAATAGATTTTCAGTTGGCGATTGCTAATTTCAATTTAAAACATTTAAAGGGTTTGGAAGTGTGGTTCAGCTTGCCTTACGTATAACTAACAGAAGCTTCTGAGGCTGAATCCTGTAAAGCTGAAACCAACCAGTTGTCCAACATAGGTTAGTATCTTATTTGAAAGAAATTTCTTACTATAGAATTTGGAAATGATAGTTTAATTTGAAATAAGCTTATATCCTTCTTCTTTTTCCTTTCTCGTCCAAATACTTTCCGACTTCCCACTCAGCTTTTGCCAGCCTACTATGAAGAAGACTAACTTAACAATGGCACTTTAGATTTGAGTATCTTGAGCAACACAGTGTTTAGAAATACTCCCTGAATTTGATACTGCATTTTAGGCTTAGCTGATTTAAAAAAAAAAAAAAAGTTTTCAGAGGGGGAAAATTCTGGTTAACACTGGTTAACACTGCCTGGCCAGGTGATCAAGGTTAACATTGCCAGTGATAAGTTATATTGATAGCAGATACTCCATTTGATATAATGAGAAAATCACTTTACTTTTGCAGCCTTTCTTTCCAAAACCCATAACCCCAAAGTAATCATGAGAAAACCATCAGACAAACCTAAATTGAGGGACTTTCTACAAAATACCTGACTAATACTCCTCAAAAATGTGAAGGTTATTACAAAGACTGAGAAACTGTCACAGACCAGATGAGACTAAGGAGACGGGTTGACTAAATGCAGTGAGGTTCCTTGGATTGAATCTTGGAACAGAAAGAACATAAATGGAAACCTGAGGAAATCTGAATCAAGTCTAGTGTTTAGCTTAGGTAACAGTAATGTATCTATATTGGTTTCCTAGTTTTGACAAAAGTACCACAGTGGGCTTCCCTGGTGGCACAGTGGTCGAGAGTCCGCCTGCCGATGCAGGGGACACGGGTTCATGCCCTGGTCCGGGAAGATCCCACATGCCGCGGAGCGGCTGGGTCCGTGAGCCATGGCCACTGAGCCTGTGTGTCCGGATCCTATGCTCCACAACGGGAGAGGCCGCGACACTGAGAGGCCCGCGTACCAAAAAAAAAAAAAAAAGTACCACACTAATGTGGAAACATTAGGGGAAACTCAAGCGGGTGAGGGGTCTATGGGAACTCTCCGTACTATCTTTGCAATGTTTCTGTAAATGGAAAGTTATCCCCAAAGTTTATTAAAAATGGCATTGAAAGCAGGGTGGCGTGGGGAAGCACTTAAGAAACTACTGGAACACATCCTTTTTGAGAGCATACTTCATGGACACATTTTTTCCCTGTAAAGCGTGTGTGTGGGGGGGGGAGTGTTGTGCAGGAGTGTGTATTTTGCTAGTGACATACTGAGAAAATTCAGTAATACAAGAATCAAAGACTGCCACTGATTCAAAAAGAAACACAAGAGGACACCTCAGGGTCTTTCAAAAAAATAAAGTTCTTAGTCACGAAAGTAAGCTGAGTCCCTCAGCTGGCATTTACCAAATTGCTTTGAAAGAAAGCAAAGTCTGGAGGAACTGTTGAAAACTCTGTCGCGTGACTAATCCCAAGTTGGACCCCAGTGAAGCAAATTGGAGAGATCCATTAGGTAGACGAGACTGTCCATTTCCTCAGAATTATCGACCGGGGAGGTGCCCTTGATCCCTGTCCATGTGCCACTGGAAAAGCTCCCCTGCCGGAATCGAGTTAAGTGGAAACGTCACAATCGATAAAAGACACTCTATTTTCCATTTGCTCATTGTTTTATAAGAGCTTATTTTGTAACAGTACAAAAAGGATTCAATTCAATATAGGTTCACCTTCTGGGTGGGGAGAGGGCTCCAGATATTGACTTTAAGTGCCTGATAAAGTTTGCGACAAGGCTCCGTTTGCTAACGTTCTGGCCAAATGGCAACCTCAGCCATGGAGGACCCAGGATAAGCGGATGCTCAGCATCGCTCCATGATATTGGAGCCCCTTTTAGTGCAGCGACAAAGTCAACAAACGTCACTTGAGCACCTACTGGCTGCTGAACCATGCTGGTCAAGCACCTTTCATAGTCCTCAGTTACAAAGAGTTTCTCCAATTTGGGTTTCCTTTTTCCCTTGTTAAATAGAGTTTAAATTAGTCATCTTCCAGCTGCTCATACCATTCTTCTACTTTCATGTACAAGGGTGGCTCAAATAATACTGTTTAAAGCAATGTTTAACCTTTAGAATGACCTCATGTATTTTTTTAAAACTTTGGATTTTGAGTTTGTGATGGTGGTGGTGGTGGAGGTGGTGATGACCATGTGTTTGACTCCATTTAGAAATATTCTTTCATATTCTTTACCCCCTCCTGCCCTGCCCAAAGTGAAAAATAATGGGATCAACCAGGGATGTGGTTTTGTATATATTTAATATATGCAGTGGGTAATTTTCAAAGATGGCTGTGATCATTCCTCCCCTTCATGAATGCATACACATCTCTGCAGTTGACATTGCTACTCTTCCCATCAAGAGGGGGAATCTATTTCCCCACCCCTGGGATCTGGTTTGTGACTTGCTTTGGCCAATGGGTGTTAGCCAAAGTGATACAAAAGACTTGAAAATATGTGCTTATTGGGGCTTGCTTTCTCTTGCTGTCGAGAATTCTTCTGCCCTCATGAACAAGCCAGGGTTAGCCTCTTGGAGGATGGGAGGCCACAAAGACCGAGTCCCTGGCTGCCTCAGCCATCACAGAAAAGGCTCCAGACATGGAAGTGAACTCCTCTTAGGCCACCTGGCCCCAGCCAAGCCACCTCAGCCCCAGAGAACCACCAAATTATTGGAAATGTTAAATGTTTTAAGCTAATATGTTTTGGAGTGGTTTGTTACATAGCAAAAGCTAACTCATACAGTATATATTCTTTGTTAGATTTGTTTACTGTATTTTTTTTCCTCATTTAACCTAAGTCTTTAGAGTCTCAAATCCTAATTCATGTTGAGGTCCAGATCAAATATCTTGTCCACAGAGAATCTGCCTCTATCTGTGAGACAGAATTAATTGTTCTTATCTTGATAATTCCATGCCACTATGTCATAGTTCACATGTGACACTTATGCTATACTTCATTATACCTTTATTGTCCATGTCTGTTTTTCTCTCTTTTACTAAGCTCTAAATGGTAAGATCTGTACATCTTTGGGCATAGCCCTGTCTTCAGTGTAGCAGACGCTGAAATATTTGTTGAAATGAAGTGTAGAAAAGTTCTAGGAAAATGTTTTCTTACTAACTAACTTCTTCGTGCTGGGATCTTTGAGGGGCCCCGTATATAACAACACCCTCTTGAATTTTGATCAACCTGAGAAATAAGACAGAGGGGGTGGCAAATGTAGACTGTAATATCTATTTTATTACTGATAAAGCGAGGTTAGAGGACATGGTTCATCTGTAAGCCAACATGCTTCCTAATTCTCAATTCTAGAATTAAGCAAATGAACCCTCCCGGATGTAGTTGGTACTGTACTAAAGCGTGTCTGAGTGGGATTGAAGGACACCTGCCTGTCCCTCCCCTATTAGAGAGTTCACTCTCTCCATGTCCCCAGTGTGCATTTTTGTATGTCTGCTTTGGTGTTCACAGCTTTTCCTAGCAGTCTTGAAAAATTACATTATAAATTACAGGTCTATCTCCCCTCTGCCCCCAACCCAAGGTTCTAATTCCTTTGGGTCAAGGCTTGGCATCTTAGTTATTTCTGGGTTCCTTGTGCCTGGTAGAGTTCTAGGCACAGAGTTAGTTCTTAGTAAATAATTTTTGGAAGACTAAACCCTGTAATTCTGTGATTCTGGAGGTAGTTTGACATCAGCTTTCTCACTTAATTGGCATGGAAATCATCACAATTATTACATGGCAGCTTCCTTATGACATAATAGTGTATGGACAGAAGGGGAAACTGAACCTGTATGTGATGCTGATTTTAATAGGCACATGTTTGATTAAGGAGAACAGTTGGAACTTACGACAGTAATAAGGAGTGATTTTCACAAGTGTTGCTGCTTGTGTGCTAACTTAACCACCTCTCATATTTGCAGTGTTTTTTTTTAAGACTTAAAGTGAACATGACACGTTTTGAAAACTGAATAGAGCGATAGCTGACTTTTTTGTTCATATTTTCATTCACTGTTATAGGCAAAATGCCTTTGAAGAAGTTTCTGTAAGGAATATTGTTCTTAGATTCTAACGGGGTATGTGGTGTTGATTCCCAATATGCATCCCCAGTGTCTTCTGATTTAGGAGGTCTGGATGGAGGCCAGTGTTAAGTATGTTTAACCACCATCCAGGTAACTCTGATTCAGGTAGCCTATTCACCAGCTTACCAGTAAGGGATCTTCCAGTTGAAAGGAATAGAGATCTGCACAACTAGCTCAAGTGTATTTTTGTGTTTGTGTGTGTGGCTCTTTTTTTTTAATTTTTAAAATTTATTTTATTTTTTTTATACAGCAGGTTCTTATTAATCATCCATTTTATACACATCAGTGTACACATGTCAATCCCAATCTCCCAGTTCATCACACCACCACCACCACCCCTCCACCGCTTTCCCCCCTTGGTGTCCATACGTTTGTTCTCTACATCTGTGTCTCAATTTCTGCCCTGCAAACCAGTTCACCTGTACCATTTTTCTAGGTTCCACATATATGCGTTAATATTTGTTTTTCTCTTTCTGACTTACTTCACTCTGTATGACACTCTCTAGATCCATCCATGTTTCTACAAATGACCCAATTTCGTTCCTTTTTATGGCTGAGTAATATTCCATTGTATATATGTACCGAAACGTCTTTTATCCATTCATCTGTTGATGGGCATTTAGGTTGCTTCCATGACCTGGCTATTGTAAATAGTGCTGCAATGAACATTGGGGTGCACGTGTCTTTTTGAATTATGGTTTTCTCTGGGTATATGCCCAGTAGTGGGATTGCTGGGTCATATGGTAATTCTATTTTTAGTTTTTTAAGGAACCCCATACTGTTCTCCATAGTGGCTGTATCAGTTTACATTCCCACCAACAGTGCAAGAGGGTTCCATTTTCTCCACACCCTCTCCAGCATTGTTTGTAGATTTTCTGATGATGCCCATTCTAACTGTTGTGAGGTGATACCTCATTGTAGTTGTGATTTGCATTTCTCTAATCATTAGTAGTGTTGAGCAGCTTTTCATGTGCTTCTTGGCCATCTGTATGTCTTCTTTGGAGAAATGTCTGTTTAGGTCTTCTGCCCATTTTTGGATTGGGTTGTTTGTTTTTTTAATATTGAGCTGCATGAGTTGTTTATATATTTTGGAGCTTAATCCTTTGTCGATTCGTTTGCAAATATTTTCTCCCATTCTGAGGGTTGTCTTTTCGTCTTGTTTATGGTTTCCTTTGCTGTGCAAAAGATTTGAAGTTTCATTAGGTCCCATTTGTTTATTTTTGTTTTTATTTCCATTTCTCTAGGAGGTGGATCATAAAAGATCTTGCTGTGATTTATGTCAAAGAGTGTTCTTTCTGTGTTTTCCTCTAAGAGTTTTATAGTGTCTGGTCTTACATTTAGGTCTCTAATCCATTTTGAGTTTATTTTTGTGTATGGTGTTAAGGAGTGTTCTAATTTCATTCTTTTACATGTAGCTGTCCAGTTCTCCCAGCACCACTTATTGAAGAGACTGCCTTTTCTCCATTGTATATCCTTGCCTCCTTTGTCGTAGATTAGTTGACCATATATGCATGGGTTTATCTCTGGGCTTTCTATCCTGTTCCATTGATCTGTATCTCTTTTTGTGCCAGTACCATATTGTCTTGATTACTGTAGCTCTGAAGTCAGGGAGTCTGATTCCTCCAGCTCCGTTTTCTTTCCTCAAGACTGCTTTGGCTATTCGGGGTCTTTTGTGTCTCCATACAAATTTTAAGATTTTTTGTTCTAGTTCTGTAAATAATGCCATTGGTAATTTGATAGGGATTGCATTGAATCTGTAGATTGCTTTGGGTAGTATAGTTATATTCACAATATTGATTCTTCCAATCGAAGAACATTGTATATCTCTCACTCTGTTTCTATCATCTTTAATTTCTTTCAACAGTGTCTTATAGTTTTCTGCATACAGGTCTTTTGTCTCCCTAGGTAGGTTTATTCTTAGGTATTTTATTCTTTTTGTGGCAATGGTAAATGGCAGTGTTTCCTTAATTTCTCTTTCAGATTTTTCGTCATTAGTGTATAGGAATGCAAGAGATTTCTGTGCATTAATTTTGGATCCTGCTACTTTACCAAATTCATTGATTAGCTCTAGAAGTTTTCGGGTAGCATCTTTAGGATTCTCTATGTATAGTATCATGTCATCTGCAAACAGTGACAGTTTTACTTCTTCTTTTCCAATTTGTATTCCTTTTATTTCTTTCTCCTCTCTGATTGCCATGGCTAGGACTTCCAAAACTATGTTGAATAATAGCGGTGAGAGTGGACATCCTTGTCTTGTTCCTGATCTTAGAGGAAACACTTTCAGTTTTTCACCATTGAGAATGATGTTTGCTGTGGGTGTGTCATATATGGCCTTTATTATGTTTAGGTAGGTTCCCTCTATACCCACTTTCTGGAAAGTTTTGATTAAAAATGGGTGTTGAATCTTGTCAAAAGCTTTTTCTGCCTCTATTGAGATGATCATATGGTTTTTCTTCTTCAGTTTGTTAATATGGTGTATCACATTGATTGATTTGCATATATTGAAGAATTCTTGCATCCCTGGGATAAATCCCACTTGATCATGGTGTTTGATCCTTTTAATGTGTTGTTGGATTCTATTTGCTAGTATTTTGTTGAGGATTTTTGCATCTATATTCATCAGTGATATTGGCCTGTAATTTTCTTTTTTGTAGTATCTTTGTCTGGTTTTGGTATCAGGGTGATGGTGGCCTCCTAGAATGAGTTTGGGAGTGTTCCTACCTCTGCAATTTTTGGGAAGAGTTTGAGAATGATAGGTGTTAGCTCTTCTCTAAATGTTTGATAGAATTCACCTTTCAAGCCATCTGGTCCTGGACTTTTGTTTGTTGGAAGATTTTTAATCAGAGTTTCAATCTCATTACTTGTGATTGGTCTGTTCATATTTTCTATTTCCTCCTGGTTCAGTCTTGGAAGGTTATACTTTTCTAAGAATTTGTCCATTTCTTCCAGGTTGTCCATTTTATTGGCATATGGTTGCTTGTAGTAGTCTCTTAGGATGCTTTGAATTTCTGTAGTGTCTGTTGTAACTTCTCCTTTTTCATTTCTAATTTTATTGATTTGAGTCCTTTCCCTCTTTTTTTTTTTAATAACCTCTTGGTTATTTAGTAATGTATTGTTTCGCCTCCATGTGTTTGTGTTTTTATGTTTTTTTCCCTGAAATTGATTTCTAATCTCATAGTGTTGTGGTTGGAAAAGTTGCTTGATGTGATTTCAATTTTCTTAAATTTTCCGAGGCTTGATTTGCGACCCAAGATGTGATCTCTCCTGGAGAATGCTGGTGCACTTGAGGAGAAAGCATAATCTGCTCTTTTCAGATGGAATGTCCTATAAATATCAATTAAATCTATCTGGTCTATTGTGTCATTTAAAGCTTGTGTTTCCTTATTTATTTTCTGTCTGGATGATCTGTCCATTGGTGTAAGTGAAGTGTTAAAGTCCCCCACTATTATCATGTTACTGTCGATTTCCTCTTTTATAACTGTTAGCATTTGCCTTATGTATTGAGGTGCTCCTATGTTGGATGCATATATATTTATAATTGCTATATCTTCTTCTTGGATTGCTCCCTTGATCATTACGTACTGTCCTTCCTTGTCTCTTCTAACATTCTTTATTTTAAAGTCTATTTTATCTCATATGAGTATTGCTACTCCAGCTTTCTTTTGATTTCCATTTGCATGGAATATCTTTTTCTGTCCCCTCACTTTCAGTCTGTATGTGTCCCTAGGTCTGAAGTGGGTCTCTTGTAGACAACATATATGTGGGTCTTGTTTTTGTATCCATTCAACAAGCCTGTGTCTTTTGGTTGGAGCCTTTAATCCATTCACGTTTAAGGTAATTATTGATATGTATGTTCCTATCACCATTTTCTTATTTGTTTTGGGTTTGTTTTTGTAGTTCCTTTTCTTCTCTTGTGTTTCCCACTTAGAGAAATTCCTTTAGCATTTGTTGTAGAGCTGGTTTGGTGGTGCTGAATTCTCTTAGCTTTTGCTTTCTTGTAAAGCTTTTGATTTCTCCATCAAATCCTAATGAGATCCTTGCTGTGTAGAGTAATCTTGGTTGTAGGTTCTTCCCTTTCATCACTTTAAGTATCTCATGCCACTCCCTTCTGGCCTGTAGAGTTTCTGCTGAGAAATTAGCTGTTAACCTTATGGGAGTTCCCTTGTATGTTATTTGTCAATTTTCACTTGCTGCTTTCAATAATTTTTCTTTGTCTTTAATTTTTGCCCGTTTGATTACTATGTGTCTTGGCGTGTTTCTCCTTGGGTTTATCCTGTATGGGACTTTCTGCACTTCCTAGACTTGGGTGCCTATTTCCTTTCCCATGTTCAGGAAGTTTTTGACTATAATCTCTTCAAATATTTTCTTGGGTCCTTTCTCTCTCTCTTCTCCTTCTGGGACCCCCATATTGCGAATGTTGTTGTGTTTAATGTTGCCCCAGAGGTCTCTTAGGCTGTCTTCATTTCTTTTCATTGTTTTTCCTTTATTCTGTTCTGCAGCAGTGAATTCCACCATTCTGTCTTCCAGGTCACTTATCCGTTCTTCTGCCTCAGTTATTCTGCTATTGATTCCTTCTAGTGTAGTTTTCATTTCAGTTATTGTATTGTTCATCTCTGTTTGTTTGTTCTTTAATTCTCTACATCTCTGTTAAACATTTCTTGCATCTTCTCGATCTTTGCCTCCATTCTTCTTCCAAGGTCCTGGATCATCTTCACTAGCATCATTCTGAATTCTTTTTCTCGAAGTTGCTTATATCCACTTCATTTAGTTGTTTTCCTGGGGTTTTATCTTGTTCCTTCATCTGGTACATAGCCCTCTGCCTTTTCATCTTGTCTTTCTGTGAATGTGGTTTTTGTTCCACAGGCTGTAGGATTGTAGTTCTTCTTGCTTCTGCTGTCTCTCTTCTGGTGGATGAGGCTATCTAAATGGCTTGTGCAAGTTTCCTCAACTAGCTGAAGTTTAAAGGCCATCTTTCTTTTGTAAGCATACAGAGTTCTTCCAGGAATCCAGGGAATGTTACACAACCTGAGTTCTATAAAGTCCAGTACCAAGGCATCTCCAGGGACTGACTTGACCTTCACCTCTGTCTCCCATGCTTTCTCTAATTGTTTTTCTGTGTATCTGATGTCTTCTAAACCTCAACCACTTGCCTTGAAGTCTTTAGTCCCTTGGGACTTTGATATGTACCACCACCCACTGCATCCCAACTCTCTCAAAGTTCTCACCACCACCTTGGAACTTACCTGGGTCTTTTGCTTTAAATTCCTGAGAGAGAATTTAACTGGGACAATTCACACACTGGAGCCCTGGTACACAAAGCAAAGGTCAGGGACAACCTCTGCAATACCATTCCTGGTTGGATATCCATTCCTCATCCAGGCAGCTGGAGGATGGCAGCAGATGGGAAGGGTCTGTAGAAGTTACTGGCTGGAAGGCCGAGGGGCACTGGTGAAAAGTCCATTAGGGACACTTGTACCTTCTCACCATTTCAACCTCAGGCTTTGTGACAACTGACAAAATAGGGCATGGATTCATCTAACAAAAGACCTTTACCTTAAGGAATGTTTACCACAGGGTAGGCAATATGTGACACTGCTGTAGAGTGTGATGTTTTAATAATAGAAATACTCAAAGGGGGATGTTCTAAGATGTTTATGTGTTGGGAAGCTTTTAGAACCCAAAGGCTAGCAGATAGATGATACTCAATTAGGAAAGAGCCTTTATTGAGTTGAGCTGAACATTCAGTGCTTCTCATGTCTTAATGTACTCCTGGGAATTAGTTGCATTAAGCCCAATTTTAGCCAGGTAGAGTTTTCCATGTTGTTTTCTGGGAGGGGTGATTTTAGTTTTTATTTATCACAGTCAGTCTGAGTATGATTTACGTGATGGAACTTTACCTGGATCAACTCATTTCATATATTGGGAGTAAAAATTAAAAAAAAAGAAAAAACCTCATTCTCAGATTTGATTTCCTTGGTAACATAATAATTAGTTTGAGTTTTATGTGTATTTGTGCTGTAAGAAAAGGTAAAAATTTTAGAGTCAAAAACCAAATTATTTTCTTAAAACTGTGAACTGTCCCTAGGTTAGAAAGATTTCATTTTGGACAATGCAATGAAACTTAAGTAATTATCCATGTTGTGTGTCTGTATGTTTGACAGCAGTGCCTTCAGAATATTTTGATATGCAACCTTTCTTCTTTCCCTTTGTGTTGTCAGACAACACGCCAGCTGTCAGATGCAGAAAAGCAGGAAACTTTGGCATTGCTATTCCTGCCACCTTTACCACGGAGTCCCAATAAATAGCATAATAGGATAAAGCAGCCGCAGAGGGAGAGCAGCAGGTGGTACTCGTTGTAGCAAGAGCTGAAGGTGTAAATGAATTTCAATGTCTTCATGATACCAAACAACAATAAGATTACAGAGAATGAAGCTTTTGTTAAGAGAGAGCCCAGTATTTCAAGAAAATAATAATGATGGTGATAATTTTCATTACCATGCAGCTTTTCCCTTTGTAAGAGGTTTCAAAGAAGAAAGGCCCTGTTTTCAGAAGAGCCTATTTTCCCTCTTCTCTCTGAAGAGTCTCTCTGAACTCTGCCTTTTCAGAAAGGGGAGGTGATATTGATATGAGCCAGGTGGTAGGTGGAGGAAATTAAGTATTGTTGAAATGTTACTATAAAATACGTTTTGCTCTAATTACCAGAAAAGGAAGCCATAGTGGCCTTCATCTGGAATGTTCTTAGTTGTCACTCTGTTTCTCAGCTTGTCTATTTCCTGCCCATTCCTTGCCATTTCAAATTTGTCACTACTTCTAAGGCCCGTCCTAAGTTCTATCTCCTTTTCTCTCTGCCCTGAGTGCTCCCTATTGAAGGAGCTTTCCTCTGACCACCTACAGCACCAACAGAAACACAATACGTCACATGATTCAGCATTCGTATTGTCCTTTAGCTGTGTCTTACACTTCATGTTTTGTTTTTTTTTTGCGGTACGCGGGCCTCTCACTGTTGTGGCCTCTCCCGTTGCGGAGCACAGGCTCCGGATGCACAGGCTCAGCGGCCATGGTTCATGGGCCCAGCTGCTCCGCGGCATGTGGGATCTTCCCAGACCGGGGCACGAACCCGTGTCTCCTGCATCGGCAGGCGGACTCTCAACCACTGCGCCACCAGGGAAGCCCACACTTCATGTTTTTAACCAACTACTTGAGAAAACAGGAGGTAACTTGGCCTCCATTGTGCTCTCAGGGTGTCCAGCATGTGTCTAGATTCATAATGACCACCTTGTGCCTTAATTGCAATCAACCCAACCAGGGAACATCAAACCAGCCCCAAAGAGGGACAACTGATGATAGAAGTTGTGGCCCCTCTCACTGTGTGATGTCTTTTCTTACCTTATGCCACTGTCTCTGTCTTCTCAGCTCCCAGCCCTGGCTCTTCTCGTGCTTCTGGTCCCACACTTACCCCTCAGGCTTGGTTGCAGCTTCAGCTACTACAGTTTGCTCAGCCCCACTCTTCCCCCAGCTGTAGCTGTGCAAGGCCCTCTGACTCCTAGGCCCTCCGGATGGCTGTCCTGCTTTAGCCAGCCTCCAGGATCAGGGATCAGACCGCAGATGCTCAATTGTAAGTTTTTAACTTTATCTCTTGCAGTCAATCAAAATCAAGGCAAGCTTCGTGTCAGGGTCACAGCTGTGCTTACTCTGACCCCCTCGGTTTCTCCAGCCTTTTTCTCTTGTGTTTCGCTCCCCTTCCCTCACCTCCTTCTGGTCTTTCTGCCTCTTGAAACTTTAGGACCCTTGCACTGCCATTCCCAGAATGCTTTCCCTGCAGCCAGTCACATGTCTGGCTCCTGCTTTTCTTTTCAGGTCACACTTAAATGTTAGGTCACCCTTCCTAAATTGACTTCATCCAGTCACAGCCAGTATTTACTGCCTTCATAGAATACATCACCCTCTATAATTACCTTGTTTATTGGTTAATTTGTATACCATTTATCTCTTGCCATCAGGAGAATAGAAGCTCCATGAGAGCAGGGACTTTTATCTTTTCTATCACTGAGAAGGCATTGAATATAGAAAATGCTTAATCATGGTTGAATGGTTGCCTATATATGGAAGGAGTGAGAACGTAGAATAAAGTTCTTTACTGATCTCTGCTCTCTATTTCCTTTCACTCCAGGGGCCATGGCCTTTCTGTTGCTATGTATAGTTTGGCACCTCATTGAGAACTAAATTGTTAACGTCAGAGATGCCAAGTTGTCTTAGTAAACTGTGGCTGGATATCCATGTCACGCCTAGATTAATTACCTGTTTTTCCTCACATTTAAATAGAGAGTGACACCAATTCTAGTTGAGCATTTGCTGAGTCTACCACGTGAATGAGACAATGGTGCCACCTCTCCTAAGTGTGTGCAGATTGAACTCCACCGACAGCTCTTTTTGCCCGGCCTTATTTAATGTTCAAACGGGGTTCTGTCCAGTTGTCCCGGTTGATATATACACCAACACAGGCAACTGGGAAGATCAAGTAACATTAATTACCTGCATTGCACAGACAAGCAATCCAAGGCTCAGGGGCTGAGTCACAGAACTGAAAACTTAAAAAGAAAAATAAGGAGTGAACATACATTCTGGTTGTGAAAGACAATTTTATGTGATTCCCTTTACACCACTGTCTTTCTCTTGGTTCTCTGACACGTTTTTCCAGTTTTTTTCTGTTCCTTACAATCAGTCTACTTGAATGACATTTCCAAGACCAATGAAAGGTGACCTCCTGTGGCAACATAATCCATGGAGTCCCTCGTGACTTCCCTCAATAAACGTGTTCCTGGGAGGGTTTTGGAGACAGTCTCCTTTCTTAACTCTGGGGTGAGGTCTACACATTTTTGGGGGGTAAAGAGCCAGATGGGAATTTTAGACATGACAAGAGATGAGATAAATGTCTGCATTTTTTTCAACACTTTAGAAATGTAAAATTTATCCTTTTCTCCCAGACAATACAAAAACAGCCCAGCTGGGCCTGTGTGCCATAGTTTGATGACTTCTACTCTTAGGGGAGAGCAGAAATATTAGCCCAGGATTCTTAAACCAGTACGATGTTGAGTTTAGTATAATGTAATATTATGTAATATAACATATACAATATATAATACACATTTAATATAATAAACGTATATTTTATATACACCCACACTCTCTGAGATTTCCCAGGCAACATCAGTCTCCTAAACTCATTGACCTTGCCTTCAGCTACAAACATGTGTCTCTTTTTTGGGGGGTGTTCACTTCTAAGCTTGTGTCCTGGCAGCCCTCTCTGAGGTTCTTTAACATTGGTGGAAAGTTGGAAGGGGCCATACCTTTCAGCTTGATCATAGGAAAGATGCTTTCTCTGGGGTGTTGCTGGTCAGGGCATAAGCCTTGTCATGGGTTTCAATGCCTGGCTGCTCTTTCTCTCTCACCTTTTCTCCTTAGAGGTCCCACAGGGGCCTTTCTGCTTATTCAGTCTCCCAACTCCCCACCAGGACACATCATTTGACCAAACCCTCACTAGACTTGACTCCCAGATGTTTAGTAAATGATAAAACTTTGTCTTGAGAACATTGCTGTACTGGTGAGACCACTAAGTCAAACCGGATTAGGATTGTTTAGAGTCTTATTTCTCTCTGTGTATGGGTAAAGGGCCTCATTTTTAACTGAAGGAGAAAGTAATGATAGAGGCTTAAGAACTTCCTGACCATTTGTGACTGAGTTGTCGGGTCATGCCTTAAACCATATTTCGACTATAACACAGTGGCTTGGCTTTATTCTATGGAAAGTTCTTCCTACTGATTTTTTTAAATTAATTTTTATTGGCGTATAGTTGATTTACAGTGTTGTTAGTTTCTGCTAACCCTAAAAAAGAAAAAAAGAATGAAATAATGCCCAATAGTTTTTAATAGGACTTTAAACACCATCCAGAGTTAGAGACAAAGCCACAAGGATCTCCCCACATGAAGCCAGAACAGAACTGCATGCTAGTCATTAGGCCTGGTCCCAGGTACTTCATTTCATTGCTTCCTTCCTGGTACAGGGATGGTTACACTTCCTGCTACCTTGCAGTTAGATGAGGTCTGTAACTCGCTTTGGGTGAGTAAATGTGAGAGGGAATGGCATGTGCCTCTTCTAGGTGGAAATAGCTAGTTACCAGAGCAAGACACTGAAGTGCTCTTTTCTTTCCCAGCTTCAGGGTACAAGGAAGCACAATTGAGATAGAACCTCCGTCCCCTGGGGCCTTGAGTAACTACAATAAGCTGAGTTTCCCCATCAAGCCATACAGGTTAAGTTTATGAGACAGAAATAGGCCTCTATGGTTCTAAGTCACTGAGATTTGAGGCTTTATTGTTACTGCTGCTTAACCCAGCATCTTGACTGCTATTATCGGGCTAGCCCAAATGCTTGAGAGTTGAATGAGGAAAAAATATCTGTTAAGCTACTTGTTTGGAAGAACCACTGTTAATAGTGGTTTCCAGGTAGACTATTTCTAGAGACAACCATGCCATGTACTATGCCTGTTGAGCTGGAGCTGCGGGCAGTCATGTGTCTTTGAGTAGGAAACCAAAGACCAAACTTCTGTCACAGAAAGGGAAGAACACACACTGGCAAAAAAAAAAAAAAAAAAAAAATGCGGATACTGCGGTGAGTGCCATTGCATTTTACTCTGCAAAAATTTACCTAGTGCCTCTGCATACAAGGCATGGTTAGAACCTCAGAGTACTTGATCAGGCAGTTTCTGAAAGAAGAACTGTAAATATTCTCTGGTTTCTTGCTTGTTTTCTTTGTGGTCAAGCAATGCACTTTGAAGACACTTAATTAGCAGCTCTTGCATCTCTTTGCAGATAATTTACAAGTCTATTCTCTAAAAATGGAGAGGTCAATGAGAGTAGGATCCTGTGGCTGAACCCTGGAAAGGACCACTGGCTCCCTTCACTGTTTTCACTGGGCAGCTGGTTCCTGCAGTTTGCTGAACTCGATGGAAAGAAGCACCTGGCTACTCACATGACGTGGGGGTTATTTTGACCTCCTCAGGTTGAAACTTAATGCTAGTTTAGTGGGCCCTCTCTGCCAGCATGAGCTGGTAATGTGAAAAATCAAAACTGACAGCACATTTAAATCAACACCCCTATCCCAGATTGGGTGTCTGTACCTCTCATGGAACAATTTAAATCCCCAGATGGAAAAAAAAAGAGCTCTATTGCAATTGCTGGAGGAAGTGTATTGAAGATAGAACTTACTAACTGCTGAGAACCTAGGGCTGGGCAGACCAGGTTTAGCTTGCAAGCAGGGAAACTTAGCCACTGACCATTCAAGAAACCTGGAGAAGCCACAAAATCTAAAGGTGGACTTGCTTATTTTTGTCCTCCACATACTTGCAGCCTCTGTAGAATTTCCTGCCCTAAGCAGCCTCACGGAGGCATCATCCTTTTCTCCTCTCATTGTTAAATAACCAGATTTATTCAGTAGTATTTTTTGTGAATCTCCACAAGGCTATCACTTTGTTAGTTGAATAAGGAAATGTCAAACTCATGGACAAGTGGTCTCTTGAGCCCAGATGTTTATGATATAACCCGAGACAGAGTTCCTTTTACTAGTAGGTCTTCCGTAGTTGTATTTTGCCAATGTACCAGATGGAAATGAAACTTTGGAATTTTGAATCATAAATATTTCTGTGTGTGGTAGCGGAGTAGAAATATGGCCAAGGAGGCAAATCAGAGGCTATCCCGAGGACGAGGAAAGGATAAACACTTCCATGCTGGCAGAACACTGAGTATTTGCGTTTCCTGTCCAAAATCAAGATCTGGCGCATGATGTCAATACTTCTGGTACAGGAGCCAGTACTGGTTATTAGAAGTGGAGAATCTCTTTTTTGTTCATGTAAAGGGGCAAGGAAGCACCTGTTCCTTTATCAGAATGACCTCTGTGGTTAAGAGGCTCAGAATTGAGCAGACACTCAATTTTGAACAACTTGGCTTCATAAGGTGGGATTAGGTGAGTGTTGCTTCACGTGCAGAGCTTGGTTGGTGTCCAGTTTGTGTCTTCCAACTAGTGTAACTGATCAACACTGACCACCTCAGAGTTCGTATTTCCCCTGACATCTGATTCTACTATGGGTGCGACAACTAGTTCACGTGGGCTTTACGCAACTTTGCACAGGTACAACTAGATGGCATCTTGCTCAGGTGTGCACCACACACCTCCTGCATTTGTTGTGGGGTTTCTCTGACCCTGTGACACAGGGTGACTGTTGGAGCTTCTTGGCATCCTAGAGGCCTGGGAGTTAATGCTCCTGAGGGTAAGCCTTGGCCAATGGGAGTTGAGAGCCAGGGGATAAATGCTTCCTCTTCTAACCCCCCAGGTGGACACTTCCAAGGCACATTTCAGAGGCTGCTCAGAAGGTCCTCAGGGATCAGGCATCACGGTGCCATGGTTGGGGCCAACCTTATTGCATGTCTTTGTGTTGGCTTCCCCCCTTGCCTGTCTCCACCTCCTGCCCCAGATATCCATTTGCCAAAGAAACCACCTGCATGCAAAGTTTGTCTCAGGCTATCTTTTGAGGAAACCTGTCCTAAGATACATTCTATTCATAGGCCTCTCCTGCCTTCTGCAAAAGTGTGTAATTTTAGACTAAATTCGGTCTGACTGCTATTGGGACATTATTAGTGAATATGAAAGATCCCACTCACTTTTCCACTTCCAATATGGTTTTAGCACCAGGGGCCAGTGGACTGAAATGATCCCATTAAAATGATCAATAACCATATTTTTCGCTTTTTAATATAAGAGAGGTTCTTTTAATGTGTGTTTCTAGTCCACTGTATTGCTCCTTTGTGAGTCTTGTTATAAAGCCTTGGCCTTAGGAAAGAAATTGAAGTATAGGGCTATTTCATGGTATTTGCCTTCGTTCTCTGTATGCTTTTTGATCTTTGTAAAGTATAAACTGTCTGGGGAGAGTGCTGATGAGGAAGCCAGCACCAGTTGTAGCCTTGGTCCCCACATGGGCTGATCAGCCTTGCATGGCGGAGAACCACCACACAGCCTGAAATTGCATTCTGAATCCTGGTGGAACACGGTGTAAGTGTTTGCTCTTGGTCACCCCAGGTGGCAGATGACAACACACATTTCACCCTCCCTCCTGAACACCAAACACAAGTGCCTGTGACAGTGATTCGGAAGTGCAGTGTTGCCTGGGATGCCTGGGATGAGAACACCTTTATGTAACAGGACATTTTTAGCTGGCTGAGCAGGGTCCAGATGAGACTCCTGTAGGCAATGCCCTTCGAGGCACAGGTGCCCAGGTGTGGCAGGACCAGGCTCTCTACTCTGCATGACACCTCTGCTGCATTAGTGGGGTTGGTTCCCTGCTGAGAAGGTACAGCCACCTAGACACTGGTGTTTGTGTGTGTGTGGAAGGGCACGAGGACCAGGCTAAGGGAACTGGAATCTGCCATGCTGCTGAATACTCTAAAACCCGTGAGCTTATGGTGTGTGTTCACTGTGGCGCTTTCTCCCTTGCCCGGAATGAGTTGACTCTGCTGCCATATTTCTAATGGCAACGAGTCATATGGCAACTCAGGAGGCTGCTATTGTCCTCGAATTTCAGAGAATGCCCGTTGGCTCCCCAGGACGACTGCAGCTTTGCAGAGACTTTGTTAAAAGTCGAACTGATTCTCTACAGTAAAGCATGCTTGAATTTAGTTTTGTGGTCCAGGAATGAGGGGTGTTCTTTCTTGGAGGAGAAATTCATACAACGTAAAGTTAACCATTTTAAGGTGTACAAAGCAGTGGCATTTGGTATATTCTCAGTGTTGTAGGACTGTCATCTATCTAGTTCCAAAACACTTTCATCACTCCCAAATGAGACCCCACATGAGAGTGGTAATGAGGTTTTAATGCCTGGCTACACCAATAATTGCCTTTTTTTTTTTTTTTTTTTGCGATACCTGGGCCTCTCACTGTTGTGGCCTCTCCCATTGCGGAGCACAGGCTCCGGACCCGCAGGCTCAGCGGCCATGGCTCACGGGCCCAGCCGCTCCGCGGCATGTGGGATCTTCCCGGACCGGGGCACGAACCCATGTCCCCTGCATCGGCAGGCGGACTCCCAACCACTGTGCCACTAGGGAAGCCCCCAATAATTGCCTTTTTATGAGGAGGGGAAAAAACACAAGAACAAATCTTATATTTATGCCTTTTAATTTTATTCTATTTTTTAATGACATATCCTTTTTGGCTCCTTCAAATTTATAAAGGCAATATATTTTCAGTGTAGAAAACTAAATAAATCATGAAAATCAGAAGGAAAGAGGTACCAAACAAAAAACAAAGTAACTACAAGGCCAGTTTGGACAAAATTGTATCAGAATCCTTGGCTAAAGGGCCTGCTCTCCTTTCTCCCCTGTGTCTGGGTGGAGGTGGTGACTTGTGTATAAGTATCCCATGAAAGAATTTGGACAATGAGTTTTTATCAATCCTCGTGGGATTTTACTAATTCTCTTTTAGTGTGTCTGAGACTTACTGGTTCAACAGCAAGGGTGGGTTAGAATCAGGTCAGACCCGAGGTAAAAATCTGAGCCCTCCTACTTTCTAGCTGTGTGACCTTGGGTAAGATAGGTAAAATTTTTCTGAGCCTTGCTTTTCTCACCTGTAAAATGGGATTAATATCAGCTTCATGAGGCTATTTTGAAAAGGAAATGCCTTGCACACAGTGAGTGCTGAATAAATGACAGCTTTTTAAAAAGAAGCAAGAAGGATAACATCAGACAGAGAGGCAGATGTTCGGGGGCTCGCTTGACCCAAACCCTATGCAAGTGCCCTTCTCAGGCATGTCATCTACACAGCAGGTTTGATTGAAGCTCATGCCTCCACAAACAGAGTCAAACTCCCACATACTGAAGGTGGAATGCCAGACATCTACTACTGGGCACTGTCATCTACTGCCAGAGACCATCTCCTGATTTAAAGCAAGATGACTTTGGGTAGCAAGTGATGCTCTGGCACCAGCCCAAGAGAAAACAATCAGAGACAGAGTGCTGAGCCATGCAGGAGGGTCGTGTGCCCTGTGTCAGGCTAGCTCAGTTACAGGGAGGGCTTTGGAACCAGCCCCTCCCAAGGCTGTAAGTGACCCTGTTTGACAAGCAAGGCCCTGGCTGCCTGGGTGGGGTGTTGAATTCAAGTAGCTGAGAGGAAGTCACATACCCTACTCCTGAGGGCTGGTTCTGTGCAGGGCCTGAGTGCCCCATTTTTTGTGGTCCAGCTATGGAGTGAAATTTCGAATCCCACTACCTTTGCCTGGGTGACAAGTCCAGCCTCTTCAATTTGTAATTTACTTAGCAAATTGTCAAACACCTATGTGTTAGACGCCATTCAAGGTGTTGACATCTGGAAGTAAGAAGACGTGGTCCTGGCCATCATGGGAGTCCCCGTCTATTGTGGCCGTTCCCCAGAGTACCCTACAGGTCTCTCCTCTCAGAAGGTATCCCATCCGTGGCCATACAGGTTTGAGTAACAGTATATAGGACATGACTGTTGGAGAGTCCCAGTACACATCAGCATTTAAAACCTCTAAGATGTCCCACGGTAATGGCAAAAAGATGATGTTGGCTATGCTTATTTAAACATGAACTCTTTTTGCCACTTAACACTGCTTATCATCTCCGGGAACCAGTGTTCCCTGCTGGTCTAGAAGAAATCTGTCACAACATAATATAAGTTTTACAGACTGAGATTCATAAGCAAAACTATCCAAAGATTATGCCTCCTATATAGATGCAGCTTTTTGGAGTGCCTTCAGAGCCTTTGAGATCTGATTCCATTTCAGAAACTTCCTAAAAGAGAGATTGCAAACCGCAGCGTTGCCAGGTCCTGCATGTCACAGAGGCTGGCAGGGGTAGGGGCGGGGGAATGTGTCTGCACCCACTGGCAAATTCTTGGCACCCTGGGGACCTGGACACTCACATCCCTCAGTCACTGCTGTTTGCTGCGAATGTGGGTCAGACCACTGAGAGCTTTAAGTTTCTTAGGAGAACCTGGAAATCAGTATTTTTTCAATATGAAATTTCACAACATTCATTTGTCTTCAAATTTATAAAACGTCATGCTGGCCAAGCACAAAGAAAACAGCAACAACAAAATTCTATAGGCCAGTATTATAGATGAGCTGCCAGGCTGTGACCTTGCCCTGGGGAGGTGGGGTTGTGGCCTATTTTCAGATTAATAAGCATAAAATCAAAGTGTCTGTGAGGTAGATGCCATGCTGACATAATTACATTGGTGAGCAGACCCTCCGTGCGCTGGCGGTTTTTCTCATGCATCTATCTTGACTTGTCAGTCAGTAGCCTTCTTCCTCCCTGATATAGTTTCTGCAGCTAGCTTCCAGGACAACACAACCTCCTCCATTTCCTTTGCTGTTCTTTCTTTCTTCCCCAGTGCTGGAAATGTTGAAAGCACCAGGGCATAGTCCTTGACCCTGATTTCTCTTTTATTTGCACAGTCTTCTTTAGAGATCTCACATAGCCTAATGGTGTTACATGCCATCTCCATGCCGAGAACATGTGTATTTATATTTCCAGCCCAGTTTTCCTTCCTGAACTCCAGACTTGTATATCCAAGTCTCTTGTCATCACCAGCCTAGTAGCTCTTGAATCCAGCAGAACCAAAGCAGACATCCTGGTCTCCCCAACCCCCCAAATCTCCACACACAGCCTCCCCATCTTGATCAGGGTCTGGGCACTGGTTGCAGCGGGTTTGTGGGGTTAATTCTCTCACCTCCTTCAAAGCTTGAATTAAATGTTCCCTTCTCAGGGGGGCCGACCCTGACCACCCTGATTTAGATTATATGCCCCACCCTTGGTACCTCTGATTTCTCCTGTCCTGATTTATCTTTTTTCCATAGCACTTATCTTCTACCATACAACATATTTGTATTTACTCTGTTTATTGTTCAGCATCTGCCTCATACTAGCATGTAAATTCCACAAGGGTGGGGAAAGCTGTCTGTTTTATTTATTGTTGTACCCTTAGATTCAATATCAGGGACATAATAGAGGCTCAATATATATTTGTTGAATGAATAAATGCCAGTTGTCAATTGGCAAAGAATTCAGGAGAAGATATATTTATAAAAGCTCAAGCTTTATAAAAGTTCAAGTGTTACTTGTCCACTAATTGTATTGAACTGCAAACTATTAGTGTAGTTTGAACCACAAACCATCTGAATATCTTCAAAATGTATTTGGTAGATCAAATAACTATTATAGTAGGGGCAGGTTTTAAGAAATAATATATATTATATATTAATAAGTGTATATATATATATATGTAATATTAAAAAAAATTTTTCCTGATCAGGAATTTGACATCTTGGTCCATTGACCAAATATTCTAATGGACATCTGACTGTTTAAGCATTCTAATAGCTTTCTGCTAGGGTTCCAAACTTCAAATTAAAAGAAAAAAAAATACTGCAGACTTCTCCCTAAACTGAATAGCTCATTTCCCAGTGTGTTGCTAATCTCCAGTTTTGCCCCAAAGATAGTATTTTAAAAACTTTCACACTGAGTTCCTTTGTGTATCAAAGACAAAGTTATTATCAAAATTATTACTCATGTTCTTTGTCATGCAAAAAAGCATGAGTAATGTTTTTAATAACGCAAGCCATTATAAAGTGGATGGGCTGAATTCATTGTGTCTGTTTCTAACCCATTTTGGGAAAGAATTTTTCTCTGCACAAAGGTGTAACCCCTTGATGCCTGCATGAGTCTTTTCCCCTTATTTTTTGATACAAAGTTAAACATGTATTTCATTCATAGATTCAGAACCAAAGCTGCAACTTTTCAAGCCCCTTTCTTTTCAAGATGGAAAGGTTTTGAAAGAGACAGGTTCACTGTGAGGAACAACTTTTTTTGGAAAGAATTGCTTTGGAAGAAAATAAATGTTCAGGAAGTTTTTAAAAGTTTGCCTGATATTCCTTTGTTCAAAATGGTTTAGGGGGTAGGTCCATCAGACAGGTGATATTTTAGGAGTTCAGATTCGCTTCAGGGTTGAGGTCATATTATTACTGGCAAGCTTGGAAATAATCCCATGGTACATGGAGAGCAGAGCCCTGGCCCCTGTGCCCCCATTCCCCTATGTGATGTCCAAGCAGACATCACTGAGATCAGGGAGTCTCACCATCTTTTTTAAACATGGTGGTCCATGTAGCTACCACCAGTCAATTTGAGTTGGCATGAGAAATTACAGTAATGGATAAAATAAAGTAGTAAGAAAATATTTTTGAAAGATGGATGGTAATGTCAGGTGAACTAACGCTCATGAAGTCTGCAGTCAACGCCAAACTTTGGGTGCCTCTGCTGCTATCTCAGTACCTTCCCAGATTCTAAAATGCAGGTTCCCGTACAGCCTTTTGACCAATACCCGGTGGCCCTTTCTGAGACGTCTCAAGCCTTCATAAAGGGCTTTGGAGCAAGAGACATGGTTATAAGAGCTTCGTCTTGGCTTATCATCCCAATGTACTTTGAACATCTTGGCTGCACACAGCAAGCATCTCTGTTCCACACTCCTTAAATTACTAGATATACAGATATGACATATTCTGAGTTTCCTTCAGTAGAATCAGGTGGCCTATAACTTTCCTTCCTTTTACAAATAGCAGTCTTTGTTCTAGTTAAGAAGAGTCCCAGCCTATAAAGCAGTTATATAACAGGGGATGAGGAGAGAAGGCCTGGGAACAGAATAGCTCCCCAGAGAGAGGAAAACACATTATAACTTTCTCAAACACCAAACCTGCAGTGCTTCTCTGTGGTTGGAAAAATTTGATGTTTATTTTTCCTTCTCATTTTCGGAGAAGAAATGTGAAAGGATCAAAAGAACAGATTTGCCTGGATGTCAGTGTGGCCTGATTAGGTTGCAATTAGCCTTTTTCTCTCTTCACTGAGAGAAGCAGAGACCATCTGCGGAAATTATTTAAATTCGTGTGCCTTCCAGGGAAGCCATTTTATTTGCCACTGCATTTATTGTATCGCTGGGGAGCTTGACAGTTATTCCAAACTTCTGCTGCAATAGCACTAGTGTTGCTGGTGGCCATTAGATTAACAAAAGGAAAAATTTAACTTTCCTCCAGCTGAAAATTAACACCTTAGATTAATTAAAAAACAAATGCAATCAAGGCCCCTGGATTTTTCTCCGAAGGTCCTTCCTGTGGGGTAGGGCCTCAGGACTGCAGTGAGGCTTCTTGGCTTATGGGGAGGGAAGAGTTGAATGTTTTATCAGGATTAATTTATAATGTAATTTGCCCAATGTGAATAGAGTGGAAACCAGTGGGAGTCTAAAGTCTCTCTTACTGCATACAGAAGAGATTATCAGTGCTGGGTTTCCTTTTCTTTACGTTTTTTTTTTTTTTTTTTTCTTTCTTTCTTTTTTTTTTTTTTTTTTTTTTTTTGGTAGAGAGAGAGGAGAGAGATAAGGACACGTGGGGCTGCGTGATGCATTTTGGAGTCAGGCTGCCTTCTGTCCCCAGCCCGCCTTCTGTCCCCAGCCCAGGTGCCCCGTTACTGTCCGTGGGACCTTGGGCAAGCTGCTTCATCTCTCAGAAACTCTGTTGCCTTATCACCAAAATGGGGATAAATAACAGAACTCACAAGCCACAAAACCCTAAGTACGTTAGAAGTGCTCATTAGATGGTGGTCATTGTGGGTAGCATCTTTATGGAGGAAGATGAATGGTTAGAGGTGCTTTGGCACTTAGTAATAGTCATTGATCTCACACACACAGACAGTATTGGCAGAATTATCCATATTACTTGGTCTTTGGGACTAACACTCATGTTCTAAGACACTTGTTTTAATTATGCTTTTGCTGAGTATAATTTCATTTGGAAGGACTTGATTTGACAAAGGACGTATCAGAGTCCAATAAATTCTGTAATAGCAAATTTCCTTCTATACATTTTTACTAATTGTTTTCTTTTGAAGATATCTCCATGCTTTAGAAATGTTGTGTTTCTTTTATAATTCCTCTAACTAAAAATTTGGCTTCTTCTGTACCCTTTTGCATAGTGTTTAAAACTTTTCACTGTCTTGACCCAATCAGCTTTTCCTACCTTAGCCCATGGACCGCACTGAAATATACCCTAGCCACACTGAAATTCTTGCCATTTTTTAAACCATCATGGATTTTCATACTCTCTGCTTTGGCTCATAAGAGTTCCTCTGTCCTTGAAAACTTTTCTCCCTTCTGAATCTGGAAAATGCCTCTTTTCTTTTCATACCCATGTCATATCTTTCTCTCTTCCTCTTTGAAGATTTCCTCTACTCTTATTTCACATCCTGGTCCCATCCTTCTTTGCAGGAACAATTCATTTCTCCTTACGTTCTATTGCCTTTTAACTTTGTGTATGACAATAACAGTACCATCAAGGTGTTATTAATTTATGGGACAAAATCGTTACCTACAATTTCTGGGACGTTACAGTATTCCAGGCATTGCGTGAAGAATGCACTTGCTCATTCAAGCTTTAAAACAGCTTAATTAAGAGGTGAAAACTATGATTTTCGGCATTTGGCAAATGAGGAAACTGAGGCTCAGAAGTGCTTGCGCAGTCCCACAGCCAGTATGTGGGACAGCGAAGGCTGGAACGTGGACCAGTCTGTCTTTAAAGTCCATATTCCAAAACACATGCTGTCCTTCTGAGCTGTTGCCAGAACGAATTCCATCTTATTGTAATTTATGCACATGTCCGTCTCTCCTTTTTAAACTGTAAGTCCTCTGAGGTCCAGGACCATGGCTCATTTGTCACACTATTCCCCACAACTAGCATAGAGCCTGCTACCTGGTGGGGTCGCAGATTGTGTTAGAATACTTGGATTCATCCAGGCAGAGGCTGGCAAAGATAAGAGTTGAGGACAGTGGCCCCCTACTCTCTGAAATATGACACAGTCCCATAAATGACATCAGTTTGTGTGCCCCTCAGACAATGACAAATGAGTCTCAGTCTCCTTGAGCACATTAAGACACAATTACATTCTGTTAGCTCAGCTCTCCTGCCTTCTAAATTAGAGTAGTGAGCACGGCTTCTCTGCTCTAGTCACGTTTTGCTGCAGCAGATTCCATTCAACCTCCTGACACCAATTTGTGTGATATTTCAGCGTTTAGCGCGCAGACGGGAAAATGGTATTCCCGCCTGTGTCCTCCAGGCAAACAGCCCACTCGCAGATTTGGCCGTGTGATTTGCACTTCCCCAAGTCTGGTTGACTCTATTGAAATTCTCCTCCTGAAATTCACTCATTAAACTCTCCCATGATCCATCACTGTGAAACTGATTATCACAGTGTTGTCTTTTGCCGTTATTAATCTTTGGAGATTGATGCTCTCTGGTGCTTCTGACTGACTCACATGATTTCAGCTATTAATCTTTATCTCAATCAAATTATTTACTGTTTTAACTTGGAATGTCTTGCTGCCTCTGGGGTTGAATCTCATCAGCTCTGATGGCTCCCAGTGAAAGCTATTTTTTAAAAAGTCCCACAAACTTTTTGGTTCACAAATAAATCCTACCCACAAGAATTCCTGGACAATGTTGTTATTTTCTTGGGCCCCTTTCCAAATGCTGTATATTCTCTCCCTTTTTGTCTTTCCTCCTCCATCATAGGGCCAATTAAGTGTGGTACCTGAGAAGTGACCCACAAAAATTCTCCAATTAGATGTCCAATTCACAGGAGACTACTGTGGTGGACATAAGAATGCTCCTTGCAGAGCTCCTACTGCAAAAAGCATAACTGATTGAGGGTCCCAGCTACTGCCATTTGAAAGCTACCCTCGGTTCCTAACAAGACTTCTCCTCCTACAGACTACTTCTAGCTAATAACTGAAAGTGTTGGGGATCCTAAGGCAGGCCCATTCCTGGGAGAAGAGACTTCGTTGTTTACCAGTTTTGGCTCTAAGACTCCCCTGTGCCTTTGCTGAACCTGCCTTATGCTGCAGGGCCTCCTCTCTCTCTCTCTAGCTCACTTGGGGTCAGATTGCAGCATGATCGGATGGCTCTCCATACTTTTAAAACTAAAGTCCCAGATTCCTCTCAAAGACCTAGACTAATCCAACTCACTTTCTACTGCTGTCCAGATAAAGACCTGGCTACACATGGAGAATTTAACTTTAAAGAAAAATGATATTGGGAGGATGAGAGAAATAGGCAAACCAGAAACCTGTATCCTCTCAAGGAGAAAACAGAGCTAGTAAAATTATTAATGGCATGAAATTGAAATAGCTGGTTTCTAAGATAGAGCATGTGGCATTTGTTATTTCAAGGACTCACTGCCTAATTAACCTAATTAAGATTCAGTATGGGCTTCCCTGGTGGCGCAGTGGTTGAGAGTCCGCCTGCCGATGCAGGGGACACGGGTTCGTGCCCCAGTCCGGGAAGATCCCACATGCCGTGGAGCAGCTGGGCCTGTGAGCCATGGCCGCTGAGCCTGCGCGTCCGGAGCCTGTGCTCCACAACAGGGGAGGCCACAGCGGTGAGAGGCCCGCGTACCACAAAAAAAAAAAAAAAAAAAAAAAAAAGATTCAATATATTCATTAGGATGTATTCACATACTTCTCAAACAATTGGAGGTCAGAGGTCGGGAAGAGTAACGACAAATAAAACAGGGAGGGTGCAGTTATGTACTCTGAATCATCCTACAGATAATCATATGTTTTTGACTCTGTAACTCGAATGTGGTGATTTTTTTTTTAATAGATGTAAACTAGTTTCAAGCATGTGCGATAATAAAGGAGATGTAAAGAGATGGAGATGGTAGTCATTAAGAAGACTAAGTTTCAGGAGACAGAAACCAACCCCAATTCATGATCTCTTTAGACAGCTTATTTCTAGGAGAGTGGATATTTTTCTTCCCCCCTCCTTTTTTTTGAATAAATTAACTAAACTATATAGGTGCATATTTTCAAAAATTGTTTGGGTTTAAAACTAAAAAATCATTATTGGAGAATGTAAGTACTGGAAAACCAGAACTAAAAGACTAATAGTGCTCATAATGATGACTTAGATATATAATTCTTGGAGTTTACAAAACGCTATTACACAGTTGTCACATTTACCCTGCTCTGTGTGATCCTATCTCCCCTAACAGCATCATGGTGGAAAACATAGCAATGGCTTCCCATTTCACAGATGAGGAAATTGAGGCTTAGAGAAATTACAACTTACCCCAAATCACACAGCTCATAGGTGGTGCCAAAACCGGATGGGACCCCATGGTTGTGATTATTACTCGGACCAGTATCCCTGCTATGACCTCCCCAAGATGAAGTGTGACAAGTGCAGGGTGTAGATTCTGACACATCTTGGCTGTGTGATTTGAGGAAGCTGATGACTCTCGGGACCTCAGTCTCCTTGTCTTTTCTACCTTTTCCTGAGCATGTGAGAATGGTAGGTGGCAGAATCACAGTAGAGAGAAATCAGAAAAGCAGGTCATTTTATTGTTGTTACAAACCAATAGGAAGTTGATTTCAAATGCTCACCTTACATTTCTTCCCAATGAGTAGATTATGTTTATGTCTTTTAAAGAGACATATAACATCCCTAGTAAACATGAATTCCTTTCTACAAGTGTTTATGGGGCAACCTCTCCATGATAAACATTGGGCTAAATGTTGTGGATAAATTAGATGTTGCCACCCTCCCTGGAACTCATGGTCTAGGTAAAATGTCTCTCAGACTGTCTCCCTTAATCATTTGGGGGAGCTAGTTAAAAATACAGATTCATGGGGCCCATCACAGTCTGACTAAATCAGAATCATTGAGGTGGGGAGGGGGGTCCAGAAATGTATATTCTGAAAACAGACAGGTGCTTCTGCTCTAACTCACAACCATACAGTTCAAAAGCACCATACCAGCTAATCCATTTTCCCCACTTAGATGATTTACATTAATTAATTAAACAAATTACTTGGGCATATGTGGCCATGACCTAGGAGGAGGGAACTGACTCAACATAAAAGGAAAAGAGTCACAATGTAACGGTTCCTTCCATGCAAGTAGGAGTTATATTCTTCTCCCCCTGCTCTGCTTATTCAGGACTAGCTGAATGAAAGGTTGATCTGATGGAGCCCTAACCTAGGAGGAATGAAACCTGGAACTTAATCCCCCATCAGCCAATAAGACATGCCTGCCCTCTGGCTCTGTCTCCTGATTGGTTCAGTTAGGTGGGATGGGCACCGTGACAATGACATGCCCTTCCAGTGCATATGCAGAATCTAGCAGAGAACCTAACTCACTGGCTCTTGAAGCCTTTTGTTGATGAGTAGTTTCTTGTCTAGAAAGCCAAACATCACAGAATGATTCCAGAATGTTCAAAATGAGTAAAATTCCAGACACCCACATGTTGGCCAGTTAAGTATATAGAAAGGGAATTTAAGATACGGCAAAATCCCAGTTGCCAGCCAGAAAGAGTGGATGTCATGGAATTATTTATTCAAATCTATTTATGGAGTTTCTGCTCTATTTCAAGCATTGTACTAGGTATCAGCATTGTTTGGGGGTGGACTCTTTTACTGTTATTCTGCAGATGAGCCCAAATCACCTGTTAGGTAATACCCTAGTATTCTTCCTCTTTCCCGTCAAAGCAGAAAGAGATGGTTTGACTAAGTGGAGTAGTGGCGGAGAATCAATTGAGCTTTTCTCTGCATGAAGCCCACACCTTCAAAGGTGGAACTCACTTCCTCTCAGAAGAATGAAGTGTATACGGATCCAAACTAAAAGCTTTCTATCACGTTGCCTTTTAACGTTTCTTGCTGCTTTTAGAAAAGGGAGAGAGAATCAGATTCGGTGACACCACTTCTAATGGAGTCTTTACCTTTGATGGGTTTTGAAGGAAAAATCACTGTATATGCTCTCTATGAAATGCTTTCTGTCTTGCAATGTCAGTTTGCTTTTTTCCAGTCACAGGCAGGGATTCATATGTGGCACTGTGATCCTGGGGTCTGGAGCAGATCAACTGGTAGCTCCAAGAGGTCATTTGGGGCAGCCACTGCCCATGCACTGAAAATGTCAGGGGATGGTTCCCTTCTTGGGGTGTCTGAATCAGGCCCTCTTAAGCCCTGGATTTGATCAGGCTGGCATCTCGCTACCTTCCTGCCTCTTCCAGGCAATACTGTGTTACAGGAAAGTCAGGCCGTGGTCCTCACTTTGATGGAATTAACCTATGACGCAAGTAACTCACTGTCCTTACAGCTGAGCTGATTCTCTCTCCAGCCATCCAGAACTCTCCTGACCCCATACCAAGTCCCTGGAAGAGTGGTCAGCTTTGCCTGTTTCCATATTATTTTTTGAAGTTAACATTGAATACATTTGTTAATATTGATTACAAAATTATTTCAGGCTTTCTTAAAGAAGTTAGAAAATATAGGAAAGCACAAAGAAGAAAAACAACGTTCCTTTGTTCATCTTTCTATTGTAAATATTATATATGTGAAATATATATTAGAAATATATATAAATAAGCAGAAAATATAAAATAAATAAATAAAAATAAATAAGTAAACAAATATATATATATTTCTTTTTTTTCTGAATCACAGGTCATATTGCACACATTGTACTGTTATTACTTTTCACTCAACATTGTATTTGGAATATTGCCTCGTCTTTGAATCTTCTTTTAAAAGATGAGATTAGAACCAAAAGTTATTCCATAGGATTGATGTACCAAACCCTATTTAACCATAGTCTATTATTAGATATTTGGAGGGTTTTTTTAACTTTGTCTACTCTTCTATCAGAACTATACTTGCATTCAACTCTCTTTGAACATCTGTGATATTTTTTCCCTCAGGATAAAATTTTCAAAGTGGAATTTTGCCCATTTATTTGAAAATTTTTAGGGGCTTACATCATCCACCACTGATCCAGGAGGACCCTTGGATTAAATTCACCAGTACACTGCAGGTGGAGGTGGTGGTTTACAATCTTGGTTAATTTGATAGATCAAAATAGGTATCTAATTTTTATAAAATTTTTCACTGTTTTGATAACTATACATTTTCAAGTGTTTTCCAGTTAGGTTGACTGGCTTTTTGTGTGTTTGCCTTGAATATTTTTTCGACTTTATGTTTATTAGTGTCATTTTATGTATAGTCCACTGTAATTAAGGTATCTTTTTATTATCTTACTCTTACTTAACATAACAGATAGTTCAAAGGCTTTTGACTGACTTTTATATTTTAATGATAAAGTTTTAATTTAATTTTCATGTGGCCAAATATTTCTAAAATCTTTTTCATGGTCTCTTCTTTTGCTTTCTGATTACCTCACACTGAAAGTGAATAAATTAGAGGGAAGTATAAACTACATTCCCCTTTAGTTATTATAGGATTCAATTTTTTTAACTTGTTTAAGTCACCTGGAATTAATTGTGATGTATAAGGGGAGTATATATTAACTTTTTTGTGTGTGGGAGGGAGGAATCTAGCCACCATTTATGAAATATCTCCTCCACTGATTTAAATGCCTCCTTTTACCTATATTGACTATGTACATATTTTAAGATTTAATTAGCTTCTGTTTTTTTCCACCTGTCTACTCTTGGGGCAAGGCAACTGTTTTAGTTACTATAAATTTTAAATACATCTTAATATCTAGCATTTTGCATTTCCTGGATTTTTCTTTTTAATTTGGAAATTATCTCAATTTCTACTTTTCAGTCTGATTTTTTTTTTTTTTTTTTTTTTTGTGGTACGCGGGCCTCTCACCGCTGCGGCCTCCCCCGTTGCGGAGCACAGGCTCTGGACGCACAGGCCCAGCGGCCATGGCTCATGGGCCCAGCCGCTCCATGGCATGTGGGATCCTCCCGGACCGGGGCACGAACCCGTGTCCCCTGCATCGGCAGGCGGACTCCCAACCACTGCGCCACCAGGGAAGCCCCCAGTCTGATTTTTAATATGTGAGTTTTCCCCTTTGATTACATAGATGAACTATTGTTGTAAAAGTTCCTTGGGTGTTCAAACTGACCTTTTCAGCTAACTTTCAGATTTCCCTCCTTCACTGCTGTATATAATAAAAGGCTCCCATCTTAGACCACAAATCTCTATTGAGTGCTAGTTAATACCTGCTAACACCAGACACCAGTAATTATTAATAATCATTGCTCTTACCATTTTCTTTTACCCCTCCCATTTTCTCTGATTATATAATAATTGTCTCAATCTGTGCAGTTAAAAAGCTCAAACTTTAGGGGAAGTTATAGTACTTTTTTTGCCTGTATTTCTTTTTTTTCATCCTGTGGGATTTGGAAAGTACCAACACGTTCTCAAACTCTCTCCAGAGACCTGAAAAACATCAACATGAGTAGTAATCTCAAATTTGCTGTGCAGTTCCATTTGATCTCCGTGGAAAGAAAGGAATACTATTTCTCCCAAGGTTTGCTTCCCTGACAACAGCTCAGTGATCCATGCTAGAAACTAGCATCTCCTTGACCACAGGCATCGAGAGGTGGAAACTGTATGTCTTTCTTGCTTTCCTCCACAAGTTGAATGATAGGTGTTATATCAAAATCTAATGTACTACTGTGTACCATTGTTGGGGCCTTTTATAAATGAAGAAGTTAGCATACATGTTTTGCAAGTAAGTTTTCCATCCCATTAGTTTCACATTTCCCTGTCACTTGCTCTTTTTAAGTGACCCAGAGTGTCTGTCACTCTTTGGTCTTTTCTAGATGCTTTGAGTTCATGTAGACATCTTCTAAGAGGCAGTATAGCATCATGGGCAAGAGCAAGAGTTGGTGCCCTTTTCTACAGGAGGCAGATAGTACCCATTTTTGGCTTTATGAGCTGCCGGTCTGTGCTGCAGCTACCCAACTCTGTCGTCGTAGCGAAAAGCAGTCACGGACAGGATGTAAATGAATGAGTGCCGCTGTGTTCCGGTAGAACTTCAAACATAGGTGGCAAGCTGAGTTTGGCCTGTGGGACACGGTGTGCTGATCCCCGGTTAAAACTATAGGTTCTGGAGCCAGGTTGCTTGGAAATGAATATCTGCTCCTCACTTTCTAGGCGTGCGATCTAGGATAAGTTTCTTAATCTCCTTGCACCACAGAATAAGGGTGTCCATAAAACGAGGATGATTATAGAATCTACTTTAAAAGGTCATTTTGGGGATTGAAGGAATTAGTACAGATAAAGCTTTAGAATTTATGTGCCTGGAACATAATAAGCCCTAAACTAAGGGTCAAATGTTGTATTAGGGCTTCCCTGGTGGCACAGTGGTTGAGAGTCCGCCTGCCGATGCAGGGGACACGGGTTCGTGCCCCGGTCCGGGAAGATCCCACATGCCACGGAGCGGCTGGGCCCGTGAGCCATGGCTGCTGAGCCTGCACATCCAGAGCCTGTGCTCCACAACGGGAGAGGCCACAACAGTGAGAGGCCCGCGTATTGCAAAAAAAAAAAATGTTGTATTAGTTTGAGGTCAGTATACCACACTGATCATTGATGAATTCATCACTGCAAGAACATTTTTAGCTAGTTTTCAACATGTTGTTAATATACATTTTCCTTTCTCTTAATTTCTATTGTTTAGGCCTGGGGTCCTCCTTCATCCCACCCCAGTGTAACATCTTTAAGGAAATGCCAATGGAAAAGTGTATCTGCTACAGGCTCTTTTGTTTTATTTCCAGAAGGGCAGATTTCAGTGGCACCAGCCTCATCCCAGGATACTTTGTAACACAAAACAAGGTCTGCTTTGTTACAGCTACAGAGAAGCTCATTGCTTGTATTTCTTTTCACGCTGTTTGCCAGTTGCTCCATGGTTTCTTGGCTAATTATTTCCAGCATGGCACTGATTGAGCTGTTAATAAGGTGTGAAGGTGCCTCGAAGATACCTTCTGAGTCTTAAACAAGCCATCTACATCTCAAGCTGCAAACTGCTGTGTCCTCCAATCCCCCCAATATTTGGGCGATAGCATCTCCAATTGTAAAATTAATCAAACTTCTCTCGGTGACAGAAATGTTAATTTAAAATTTTTGTCACAATTACCGGGAGTGTTATTGCAGCTTCTGACTTGTAATTAATTTCTCCTTCCCTTTCTCCATCACTGGGTAGGACTCCTTTGTAATAGTGATAAATGAAATAGCTGCTTGACCTTCTTTTATTTAAAATAAATTACTTTACAAGAAAAAAATTACCTCTAGGTAATCAACACCTTTAGATAAACAGGGGAACACAGGACATTAGGTACTTTATTGTTTCTTTCTCTCTCCTTTTAATTTGTGTGTCTTCAGTGATTGAAACGACAAATGGGGAAAGAGTGAAGTGAGTCTACTTTTATGGCTGTGTTCTCATGTGGAACTAATTTGGGTTGCGGTGTTGGTTTTTATGGGGTCTGGGGAACACCAGCAAAATCAGAGTGTGATACTGAGGAGAGACTGCAAATGAGAATAAAAGAAACCCACAGGGGGAAAAAAGGAAACAAGATGTTACGTTTACTTGAGCAATCACTAGGAAGGTTAGTGTTCTCTCAGTGTGAATCAGCCCCTTACTACTCCAAGTGTGGGCTGCAGACCAGATGCATGGTGACAGCTGGGAGCTTGCTAGAAATGCAGAATCTCAGGTCCTGCCCTAGTCCCACTGAGTCCAGGAAGATCCTCATGTAACTTGCATATGTACTGGAGTTTGGAAACTCTGGAGCCCAAACTTAGAGATGAGGTGCCCAGGGGTGGACATTACAAGTGAGGTTTATAAGCAAACAGAAGAGGTCATGGTACATCACCACTGCTTGTGCAAAGAATGAAGAATAAGACATTCAAGGGGAATATTTGAATTGCAGAAAGTGGACAACGCAAGGTCTAGGAATGAAAAGACATACTTACAAACAGGAACTGCTTTCCTAGTTCCCCTGTGGCCCTGCTTTTGTGTGACTGTCAGAATTGTCAGCTCTTGAAGGGCAAGGACCATTTGGCTATATCACAGTACAAGGTCACCAAACATCTGAGTGCGTGAGTGAGTGGAAAGGGTAATGGAATTAACCAGCCCGACTGTAAAAATTCAAAGCAGTTGGTGTAAGGATGTAGAAAGCTTTTGTAGAGCAAGTGGGTTTGTTTGTGTGTTTAGCGAGAGTGATTGTGAGAGAATGAATAAAGATTTCTCATCTCTTGAGATCGAATGATAGAGGATGGGAGAATATTACCTGGCTGAGATGCTGGAGACTGAGAACAATATGTAAGTGCAGCAACGCTCACTGGGGGCTCACGACACGCCAGCCCCATGCTGGGCATGGGAAGTGCAGCCATGAAGATGGTAGGGGCTCCACTCAGGAGGAACTCAGAGAGTCTGAATATGGTGGGGCGACAGACTCAGTGTCTCTCTGGGGCTCGGGTTTATTACTTTCTTTGGAATAGGTTACTTTTCCCATTAATCTGGTCAGTGGCTCTATATTTAGCTTCCATGTTTGCCTCCAGATCTTATCGCAAGTAAAGTTCATGAACAGTGGTGACCTCTGGGGCCACATTCACACCAGCTGGGACAGTTTGAGTGCCACTTCCTGATGTAACTGGGAAGGTGCTTATTTGTTCCTGTTGCTTTAGTAATCAAGGGAGTTAAAGAGGATGCCTTTTAAAACCTCCATCGTCAGCGGAAGGCTCCGCAAATAAAGATTCCATACACAGTGCTTTTCTGGGAAAAATAAGACTGGCTTGGGATCTTTGTTGTGAAATCCTCTGTCAAAATTAATTAAGGGAATCCTGTAATTACAATTTATGCATCTAGATGGCCCCCAAATGGCTTGTTTCTTAATATTGGATTAGTTTTGAAACACATGAAATAACAATGAAAAGACTAAATGACCTCCTCTCCCCTTTTTTATAAACCTTAAAGGAGCTAAAATATCTTTGATTTAGTTATATCTTAAGGACAGTATGGTTAGGAGGGGACTGTTCCCTCCCCCTTTAAACCTGCTTGTATTCAGTATAAATCATCAGATTTAGGGGCCCAGGGATTTAGCCCCTACAGACAAATTGGTATTATTTTTTTAAAGCCAGGCCACATCGCAAACAAACCTATTGCAGGTAGCAAGGCTGGTAGGAGATAATTGCCAGCCCCCCGGGTTCAGAGAGAGGCATGCACCTCCAGACTGGGCTCCTCTGGCCCTTGATAAACTGAGTTATCACTAACACACACATGCTGCTGAATATATTATTTCATTCACCAAGTGGATATTTAAAATGACTTTGTAACATGCCATATTAGGTTAATTATCTTTTAAGAGTGTTTTGGAAAAACTCTAAATGTTCTGTAATAATGCTGCAGGGCACTTGGTGTAAGCTGGCCTTTCTTATTTAAGAATCATGCATTTTTTGTTCCCACTTTCATTATTGCTCCCTACCTCGAGGGACACCCAGCGAGTGTCCCTTCAGGTACCTTCTTCCTCTGCCAGCCCAGAGTCACTTTCATGGAGACCAAGGTCCTATGGGAGGCCTCCCCTCCCAGCTTTTCTGCTCTTATCCCACTGTGTGCCCCTGGGAGGCTGTCGTGAATGAGCCATGACTGCACTCAGTTCTGGTTCTTAAAGGCCCCCACCCATTTCTGTCATCTTGATACTTTGGCAAAGACATCTCAGTTCAGCAGGGATGGAGCCTCATGAGGGCACAGGCAGGGCCTTATTCACCAGAGAATCCTAGCACTGGGCATATGCTTGAGAAGCAGGCACCGAGGGGTAGGTGTCTAATGGATACTGCTGACATGATCCAGAATGTGGCTGGTCCTCAGAGATGGTGGAATGTGTGAACTGTAGGGTATTCTTGTTTCATGCTGACCTTCTTGACAAGACTTCTTTGCCTGTGTGTGATAGACAACACTGTTTGCTTTCATTCAATAATTATTCACTGCAGGTCAACAATGTGCCAGGCCAGAGACACAGGGTAAATAAGATGGCCAAGACTCTGACCTTGGGGGAGCTGGAGAATCACCAGAGAAAAGAGCAGTCAAAGACATAGCTGCGCAGTGAACTAAGTGCTCTGAAGGTCATAAAGGGGGAGAAGTGATCGTTATAGGATGGGTGGACCTAAATGCCAAGGACCATTCGGGGTGGCCTCTTTGAGGAGGTTATATTTATATTAAACCTGAAAGATGAGAGAAAGCCACAAGGGGAGAAGTGTTCCAGGCAGCAGAAATCACATATATAAAAACCCCGAGGTGGAAAAAAGTTTGACAGTTTCTAGAAACTGAAAGCAAAGCATGCTGGCTGGAGAGTGGGGAATGAGGGATAGTTGTCATTGGGATACTGTTGGAGAAGTAGGTGCAGGGTCTGGGTTGAACAGGGCCTCATGGGTGTTGGTGTATTTACAACACCCCCGTGGTCCTGTGTTGCTAAGCCACTGCAGTGCTTTAGGCAGAGAAGTTATATGATTTCATTGACAAGTTTAAAAGCTCCCTCTAGCTACTCTGCCAAGACTGAATTGGGCTTACAACTACGAAATATAGCTGAAAGAAATTTGAAAAGATATGAATAAATGGAAAGACATCCCACGTCCAAGGAGTGAAAGACTTAAGAGTGTTAAGATGATTTATTTTAACCAGCCCCACCCTAATCCACGACATCGCCTTCTCTTACCTTAGCCCCTGCCCCAAATTCTTTCTTATTGCTGTGCTGGTTCACACTCTTTCCCTTCTTCCAATCCAAGGTTTTCTTTTTAATAGTGGCAAAATATACCTAACACAAAATTTACAATTTTAACAATAAAGAAAAGGGTTATTGTGGGTGTGCGTGATTGATAGGGATGGAAAGTCACCCATTTGTTTTTTGGTTTGCTTGTTTGTTTGTTTGTTTTTTAATCTTGAGCCAAAATAAGACTACCTCTGACTGCACCATAGTTTACTTTGAATGAGCAACAAGAGTTGTTCAACGAAAAGAGAAGCTCTTTAAAGAGAGCTTTGGTCCTGGGTAAACCAAACTTCAGAAAACTTGATATAAGGCCATCCAAAATGAGCAAATAGAAGACATCTTTTAGATGTTGACTCCATTGTACTTAGGTGTTTGCTTAGCATTTATCTCCAGAGAGAGGCTGGGATCAGAAAACCTGAAGTTTGAATGTGAAGTAGTAAACTATCTAAGATAGCCTATTTATATATTTAATAGAACAATGGGACCCATTTTGCAGACCCATAATCTAGCATGAGTTCTCAAGAATTCATGTTGTAAAGCAAGATAAATCTTTTTCCTCTTTTTTCACCCAATCAAGAATCTCTCAATCCATTCATTGCCTTCAGAATGATACATAAGCTTTAGAACGCGAGAGCTGGAAGGGAGCTGAGAGGAGACGGAATCCACCCCCCTCATTTTACAGTTGAGGAACATCTGATTAACTCATTTGTCCAGGGTCACACACCTATTAATGACAGGCTCAGGACTAAAACTCAGATGTCCTGATTCCCAGGAAATGTAGACTTTGCTTCCAGTCTTATAAAGGGGTCATTGCTTCTATCATTTGAAATTGAGGTGTGTCTAAATACTGCTGGGTTCATTCTCATCCCAATATGGATGTGTAATTGTCTAAGGCATCATCTGTTATTCTGCCAAAGATTGAACACACCACTCAGTGGGAAACCAGTTCTAATTTAAGTCAGGGCAAATGACGTGGTTTTTTTGTTTGTTTGTTTTTGTTTTTCCTGCTGTGGGACGTGCCAAGTTTCAGAAATAATGAGCTCCACTCACCAGACTTCTCTTTGGCTTGGGTATTGTGCTCCAGAATCATTCTTACGAATATCCTCTAAGGAGCTGAAGGGTTATACGTGGGTTCTCAGAGCTCTGTTTTATTACAGAGATCATTCTTATCAGTTATGCATAAGCACATACCGACAGAAAGAGGACTTTGCAGTATTACGTGCGTGTGTTTAGCTGAATGTGGAATGGTGTACCGAGGTTTGAGATCACTGAGGTGCACGTCTCATTTTTATGTAAGCCCTCTCCGGCCTGAGGCACTTTTCTCATTACAACCCTCCCTGCTACAATCTCCTGCCATAAAGGGAGTTTATGGTCATGACTGGATATTTTTCAACTCACTGAAAAATATCAAAAGGCAGATAGTTTATTAATGTCAAGGCTTTGAACAGCTGGTTGAAATGGAGGAGTGGGAACAAATGCTCCTTAGAAGCTCCTCCATCTGTGGGAAGAGGCAGTACCTTTTGTGTTATCCAAGCCCCACACTGCTACACAAATGCCACCCCCTACCCAAACACTTCTCTTTGTGTCTGCTGTGTGACCTAAATAATGTTTCTTCACCCTTTCAAGGCACAGGCTCTGTGGCACATCTGATGAAAACCATGGACTTCCTCCCCTACCCCCAGCCCCTGTGCACATGGAAACACACACCCAATGTTGCTCATAATTACAGAGGGCTTAAGGACCCTCTGGAATACACTGAGGGGCCCCGAGCTAAGAAACCCTGGTTAGCATGCTAACTTTCTTTATCCTAGAATTCAGGACTAATAAGCTTTGGGGAAGTTGATTTCTTACTTGAGGTTTAAAGCATGAACACTGATCAATATCTGGCCATAGTCCATAGTAATTGAAATAAATTTCTCATCAAACATTCTCTTAATGCATACTAGGTGTATCATGCCAGGTAACCTGCAAGTGCCTGAGATACCCTTACTCGGAATTACAGTCTAGTTATGGACAAAGTCAAACTAGCACATAGCATGGTTGGTTGATCACGAAGTAGCAAACTCCACCAGGTAAGGCTCAGAAGTCAGAGATCTCCTTGGGTCAAAGTGACGAAAAGGTCTTTCCAGGGATGGTAAGAAATGGTCTATTGCTTGAAGCAGGAATAAGTTTAGGTAGAAAGAGGCAAGATATAGGGGTGGGAGAAGGATATTTTGAGCAAGGGGGCAATGCATGAGCAAAGCTATTGGGGAGAATGTCAAATCAAATAAGCAAGAATGTGAATAGCAATGAATACATGCAATAAAATTTTTCTATTCCTGGAATCACCTAACATAAATCTTCAAAGCTGGTGGTTCTATCCTAATTCTGATGAGGAGGAATGGTTATTTAACCAAAGAAAATTGGCCACAGTATGGAGTTAGACATACATAACATCATTTATTAAATGGTGTTTTGTGTTCTCAGCTAAAAGGTCTGTTCATTTTAATCCTTTCTCTGTAATTCCTTTCAATTCAGTGGTATTTTCTAGGTGTCAGCAGCTCTTAATAGGAGACTCAATATGTCTTCAATTTCTGCTGCAATCTTGTTTCATTCTTTTTCCCTATGGTTACTAAAAATAAAAGATTTTTGTGTATTTGAGTATGTATGTCCATGCATTTGCATATCCATATACACTTGCATATGTGCAAAAATACTTGCATGTGTGCCAAAAAATAGGAAAGGACTCTGAAGGCTTTCTTCTAAAGCATTGGCAGTGGCTTCCTCTGGGGACTAGGATTGGAAGGTGGTGCTGGTAAGAGGGAAACTTGATTTTACTCTACATACTTCTGTATTGATTCAACTTTATACAAGAAGCATATATTACTTTTGTAATTAAAGAAAAAGAGAAAAAAGAAAGAAATTGAATTTGATACACCTTGAAGTAATATGAAGCCTTTTGAAGGTACAAAGGAAAACAATTGTGCCTCAAGGGAAATTTATTTTATCAGAACCTGTATTTTTTTTTTTCTTTTTTAATGTGATGAAGCATCTTGCCCTGGATTTCCAGTGGGCCTGCTTTGTTTAAATGTGCAGATCTCTGCTAACAATTTATAGTACCTGGAAGTGGAATTTGTTAGACTGGCTTCTCATCCACACACTCGCGTACACATGTGCTTAGCTGATGTTGGTTCCTCTCTCTTTTTCTGTAAAATTGGGACTTTTGAAGCTGATGTGCTGGTTTTCCCATAATCTCTCTCTCCTCCACCCTGTTCCTGGGGCTGTTTCCTGCACTGTGCCCCTGGCCTCAGGATGAGCTGGAGAACCATGACTACAGTGTACCTGGCAGAGCTCCAACCCTCTTTCTGCATTCTAACCTCTCAATCGTACCCAGAATTAAATGCACATTCTTGCTGTAATGTGAGCTAACAAGCCACACAGAGCCTGCCACTCGGGATTGGGGGCATAGTTTACCTACACAAACAGATGGAAAGTACAAAAGGATGACTGGTAATTAAAGTGTGAAGATCAAAAACATTTGAGGGAATAGAATTTTTCTTGTGGGATTATGCTATAATGTGATGGGGCAAAAGAGCAAACAAAATGGCATATCTAATCTAATGACTACTGTGTAAAGTCACACCGTTAATGAAAAAAGTAACGGCAGGAGTACATAGAAACACTTTAAGATGCTGTATGAAGAAGGCAGGAACATGGATGTTCTCTAGTTTTGAGAGCATCAGATTGCTTCAGGAAGTAGAAAAAGAATGGTAAGGAACGACCATATGCCTTTTGGGATGAGTATGATAACTGGAAGTAATAGTATAGAGGCAGCATGGCATGGTAGTTAAGAGCATGGCCAATAGAGGTCTGAATTCTGGCTTCTCCACTTATGAGCTGTGTGACCTTGGGCAAGTTACTTAACCTCTCTGTGCTTGAGTTGCCTCATCTATAAAACGAAGTTGGTTATAGTGACTACTTCTTGGGATTGTTAAGAATTTTAAAGAAGCTCGTATTTACACAGAATTTAGAATGATGCTTAGTCCACAGAAGTTGTGATGAAAAACTAAACTAAGAAATATATGAAGCATATATTGAGCTCTTAATGCTTGCCAGACCCTGAACTGAGTGGGTTGTATATGCTCCAGTTTATTCCTCAGAACCTTGTAAGAGGTTTTATGATTGCTTGTATTACATAGATGAGGACAGTGAAGCTCAGAGTAAATGAGTATTTGTTAAAGATGGTGCCAGGAGCAGAATTTAAATACAGGCAGTCAGATTTCAGAGCTCATGCCTTCAACTATGATCATCTACTGGAGACAAGAAGGGAGGAGTTAAAGAAATTCTGATCCGAAATTAAGCGTTCAATCCCTGGTTTAAGATGTCGTAGGCACAGCGGGTACAGGGTTTTCTTTTGGGGTGATGGGAAACTTTTAGAACTAGACGGTGCTGATGGTTGCACAACATTGCGCATGTGATTAATGCCACTGACTTGTTCACTTTAAAATGGTTAAAATGGTAAATTTTACATTATGTGTACTTTACCACAATAATAAAAAAGATTGGAGGTGCAAGGAGAAGTAGCTCCCACAGAAAGAATATATTAACTGTTAATCTTGTCATCAACTACTGTAACCAGGGTGCACTAGAACAACGGTCCATCTTCTCCTTAAGGCTGATAGCTCTTCCAGAAACAGGGATGCTGCTCGCTTTATTAAAAAAGACATTGAATGCAAATTCTGGGTGTGATGCAATCTCCCTGTGGCAAGCAGATAACAACTATCCCTCCCATCAGTTGAGAGGTGTAATTGTATTTTCCTTCCTGATAATAAAGTTCCTTGCATATTTTAAGTCCTGAATTAAGAAAGTAGAAAAGCAAAGAGTCCAGGAGGGATTTTGCTTTCTGTGAATAATAATTTTATAAGATTAAAGGCAACACGAAGAGGAATGAAATTAAGGGGAAATATTAAGAAATAAAAATTAAGCATAATTTGTTTTTAATTTTTGTTTTTACTGAAGTCCGTGTAGAGCCCATTGTCTAGTTGCTGGATAAGGAAAATTGATTTTGAAATTCTTCATGGTTGCTTGGTACCAAAGCTTTGGAAAGATTTAATCCTTGAGTGAAGAGGGTAATAATCGACAGTATGTTGTGGTCATGTGGTTTAATTATTAAACAGAACATATTTGTTGCCCACTCAATTAACTGGCAGTAATAAGGAGACTATTAAGAGTAGCCTAAGCTGGGTTGATTCTTTAAGAGCTAGTTTGTCTTATTTATTCTATTTATTCTATTTAAGCCCAAACAGGGATATCAGACTAAGTCATAGAATTTATATCTACAACATGAATCACAAAATTGTAAAAGAGCCCTGTGTGCCTTGTTTCCTTATTTTGGCCATGGACATGAGGGTGAAGGTCTCTGTCTTATTTAAAGAACTGGTCTCATTAACAGATACCTTGAGACAGTTAAAAGAATTTTTATCTTGTGGGAAACCAAAGCGAATGCAGCGTGCAAAACCAGCTTCTGATATAATGTCTAAAATATGTGCTCCTTTTGCTGACAAACAAAAGAAAGAGGCCAAAACGATGGAACAGACTGTTGCTATAAATGAAAGCCTGGTCATGGAGACCCCAGACTTGGCTAACGCCTGAGGAAATTCAACACCAGGTCCTCGCCATTTCCCTCCAAAGTGTATTTTATTCCTTAATACCTCACCAGAGGAGGCTCATGGGGCGAGGCTATCAGCTTTTCTGTCCTCTGGTTTCAGGACATTGGGTTCTATACTTGGGAAACATGATACCGCTCTTGTTGAATTTGAAAATGGTGGGTTGGCTGGAGATGTCAGGTGGGCTGGCTAAATCTTCCAAGGGATTTACAGTCACACTGCTCCATGCCATGAACATCATCAGGCTAAGAAGTAACGTTTGGATATACTCCTTTTAAGATGCGGTGTGCTTTATAGTGTTTATTCTTACAACATTTGGTCCATTCACTTTGCTAATTTCGGGGGTGGGGAATAAAGAAACTAAACATTTAATACTTTTGTGAAGGAGTTAAACTGAATTGGTTAGAGATGTTGTTGCTGCCGTTATTGTCAGCCTCAGTAGACTTAGAAAATTCAGGCTTTTACCCTTCTATGATAAAATTGATTTGTATTCTAAAAACAAGAAAACAAACAGACGACCCTGGCACTGCCTTTATAAAGTCAGCATCACTGTTTTTGTAGCTTGTGAAAGACAAAATGAACCTGTGGGCCCTCCCCACCCCCCCAAGAAAAAAAGGCAAAGAAAAGCTGATTTCCTCCCTAGAAAGGTGAGCTCCAGAGGGCAATTTCTTGAGAATGGCATGTGGCTTCATCCCTCATGTCTCCCTTTCCTGGAGCTGCTATTCATTTCAGAAGTGAAGAAGCACAGCATATGGGAAAGTATAGAAGGGTTTCAGGCTGGATGTTGATATTGTTTTATTCTATTTCACAGTTCTGTGATAGGAAGACGAGATGGCAGATCCACTCGTCCAGCTGCTTGGATGGTCTTGGACTCAGGTAAATAGTAACATTTCTTTACATTTACTGATAAGAAACCAAGAACCCAGTTTTCCCAAAATTGAATGATGTAGGTGACAAAATATTCTGTGCTAAAGAGTGGTTACTATTTGATTTATTCTGAAAAACATACATGCGGAACAGAGTTCTTATTTTGACTTACTTGGTCTCACTCATTCCCAGGATGATAAATGTTTTGCTTGTGTGATAATATTTTATGCTTTTGAAGGTTTGAATCATTGAATTCTACTTAAGTGTTGCAAGATGTATTGCTTCTCAAAATTCCTCTGATATTAGTGTGATTTGGGTCTTAATCTTATGGTCTGGAATGGTTACACTGGTCCAAGATGCCAGTCTCTTTTGGAAACATGGTATCATATTCCCTAGTCTATCATTAGTCACGCATTTAGTGTTATTAGGACTCATGGTTTTTTTTAACTAGCATAAGACATATCAGCATCAGAGTGTTACCATAATCTTTTATTTTAGGTATTGGGAATGGTATTTGTTAAAAGGTGAAACATGTCACCTCTTGTCCTGATTTCTGTTTTTATAAATAATATTTGGTGCTATAGACTCTCTGGTGATCCAAAGTATCTTTTCTATGTTAATCTGGAATGGTATGTTGCTTATTTAGGGTAATATGGAAATACCCAGAAGACAAAAATCTTGTAAAATAAAAAAAAAAAGAGAGAGAGAGAGCGAGAGAAGCATATGTGTTTCCCAAGAAAATAGAACTATGTCCTGGGGCTAAACTTAGGTTGTCTTTTCATTGCTCTCTGATTTTGTTATCTATTCTTTGGGGATAAGAGGTTAGATTCTGGTCATGAAGCAGCTGTTTAATTGTCTCCTAGATGGGTGAAATGGATTTCGAAAAACCTACCTTCCTATGTGCCCTAGGTCCTTGGTTTGTGGTCTCAGTACCTTGGACAGTTTCCCCTTTGTCCCCTCTTAAGATAATGGTCCTGAATTTTATGGTCTCAGATCCCTTACACTTATAAATTATGGCAGACTCCAGAGGGCTTTGTTTACATATTTACTATGTTATAAATTGAAAATACAAAAAAATTATGTATTTATCTACTTTTAAAATAACAATAATAAACCCATTATGTAGTAACTAAATGCTTTTATGAACAGTAGCTACATTTTCCAAAACAAAAAGAAATTAGTGAAAAAAAAGGCATTATTTTACAGTTTTGCAAAACTTTTTAATGTATAGCTTCATAGAAGACAGGTGGAGTCTCTTATCTGTTTCTGCATTCAATTTGTTTTGATATGTTTGTTTCTTTGAGGTGTAAAGGAAATCTGGTCTCACACAGATGTGTAGCTGTAAAAGAGATGGATATCTTAATGTCCTCTTTTAGATAATTGTGGGTATTCTTCCTTGACAATATACCCAAACTTGACAAGTGGTAGTCTTTCTAAAGCTAGTTGCAGTATGAAATCTGAAACCAAAAGAATTAATGTTTTATGTTTTGTTACGTTACAATCTATTGATCTTTCTTTTAGTTTAAATGGGTCTTTTACCCATGAAAGATTTTGTAACATTATTCACTGATTATTTGGAAAATATTGGTGCAGATCTTCCAAATGTTGACACATTTCATTGTACAGTATTCTTAAATTATATTCATTAATATCACCATTTATCTTCTCAGAAAAAAAAATCTTTATGTATTGGAGATCTTTTAAGTTTACAGATACAATTTTTCCAAAAATCTGAATTTTTCTTAGAAGCTCACATTTTATCATTGGCAACCTATGCTGCAAGTTGTTCTGTGGAAATGACAGTTGTGCTTTATTTAATTTAGAAAAAATGTCTGCCAAATACTCAAGTGTCAGTACTATTGCTTGTCCATTGTTCTTTCAGATAAAAATTGTGTTCTACCGAGAAAAATGGTTAGTTCCGCTCTCCACTCAAAGAGTCATGCAAATGCTTTTCCTTGAGACAACCATTCTGCTTCCGTGATAACAGAAGGGTTTTATGCAACTTTCTCATTTTGTCATACAGAATATTAAAAAGATGTGTACTCAAGGGCCGCAGTTTATTAGACTTAATTTTTAAAAACTCCCTTAGCAGGGACATTTTAAAACGTAACCTTCTCTTCCTCTTTCTCCTCTCCCTCCTTCTACATGTGCAGGTGTGTGTGTGAGAGAGAGAGAGAAAGAGAGAGGGAAGGAGGCGGGGAGAAAAAAGAGAAGGGGAGAGAAGTGGGGAGGGGAAAGAAAGAGAGAAAGAGACAAAGAGAGATCGCCTTTTTCTGTGTTAAGCCACTTAGCAGTTTTACCACGTTTACTTTTGTGCCGTCAGTGTATAGGTTAAGAGTGAAAAAGGCAATAACGTCTTAGGTTTATCGTGACACTAGTTTTGACCTGTTCGCTTCCCTAAAAGGCTCTTTGCACCCCAAGCCTTCCACCCCACCCAAGGGTTCTGTGGACCACACTTTGAGAATTGCTGCTCTAGAGTAACTGTTTGTTCTGGATAGTAATCCTTCACGAAACTTCGTTCCTTGCTTTCTTTTGTTTTTAACTTTCTGAACTTAACCAAGTTATCAGCTGTACTGTGACTCCTATCCTGAGTGCTTTACCTGTGTGAAATACTTATCTCTAAGTGAATCGCTTAGCAGACATTCCCACTGAAAAATAAGTAAAGACAGAGATGGTCTGTGAAGAAAAAATATTAAAAAGCATTGATCCAAACCTTTAGTGACTAGGTAATATTACTGTGATCTAATCACAGTGGCAGAATGTTCCTCAAACGTCGAAACGAACAGCTCTGTAATTTTCACACTGTGTTACATGACAGATGGCAAAAACTGTTTTGATTTTCCCCAGTATCTGAGGAGCGGCAGGCAGAGCCTGTGCCTCCCACTTTACTCTCGTTCTGTGTCATCTCTGGTTGGCCTAACAGCACACCGATGTTTACCTCTGTGATCTGTTCTCTGGATGACTATGTTTTCAATAGCTACTTAGTATTTCACTACTACTTAGTATAAAAATAAGATGTGCAGGTCCCGTCAAATAAACTAATTAAGGCTTAGGAAGTGGCAAAATCCAAAAGCCAGGAGGAACAGTTTAGGCATTGAGTATAAGAGACACAGAGACCTGCTAACTAATGTGTTGCCATGGCAACAAGAGAATCAGTATCCCTCAACTGGGCAGATAGTTGACAGTAATTTTTGCTAGGTCAGAGAATTGGAGAGACAGAGAATCACCTTGTGCTCTGCAAAGAATTGCTCTCTCCTTTGTAACCAAAAAGCTTCTGAAGGATTTGTAAATACCTGTAGTACCCGTGGTACAATTCCCGCCAAGTCTAGGAGAAGGTGGTCTTCATGGTCTTGGAGAAGGTCCTTACCACGTGAAAGGGGGTTCTGTTAACTGCTGCATTTTCTTACGATGCCCACATTGTCTTCTCCAGAATCCGAGTATAAAGACATGTTTCTTATGCATACTGTTTTCTATAAATTAGCGCCTCATATATGTCTAAAATCTGGCATGCTTTATCTTTTTCTTCTGTTTCTGGTTAAACATAAAAACAGGCAAAGAGGCAAAGAACTTCTGCATGTGATTTTCATTGCTGTCTTTTCAGATGTGAAATTAATATTTTCTTGGATGTGGTGGGCTGGGGAGGGGGAAATTTCTCCCTCTATTCCTTTTGAGTTTTTGTGGCTAGACTATACAAGACCGATTAACAGGAGAAAAAGAAACAAATTTTAATTGTGCATACAGAGGTCTCATAGAAATGAGACCTAAGAAGTGGCTGACACAGGCAGCTTTTATACTTTTTCAACCAAGAAACAATACATTTAAGAGGAACTGACAGGACAAAGAAACTTAGGTATTGGGAGCCCAATTAGTGAAGAATCTAAACAGAGTTTGGGCTTGGGGTAGTGAATTAAAGTAACAAGGTCTGTTTATCCAGGCTTCTTGGATTCTGAATTCCCTGTCTCTAGAGATAAGGGTGTCCTTTTTTGCCTCCAGACGCAGGGAGTGTACCTTTCACATAAGAAACTTATTTCCTGCTTTCAGGCAGACAGAAAGGAGGGTCAGAGTCTCCCTCTTGCGCTGGCCGTGTCTTAAGTAACTTTAATTCAAAATAATCAATATGCCACTGAGGCACATGTTGGGGCAGCCCGCCCTGAACCCCAACAGGTGTCACAGATTCTCTGACACCTCATCATGACTACTGAACAGATTGGAACAGGCCTTACTTCATGCTTTGTGGAAGTTTGTCATTTAGCAGAAAGGGGGCCTCAATGTGAACATCTGTTTTCCCAAACATGATGCTCAGGCACAGCAGGATTCTGAGTTGGTTGGTGCATAATAATATCTGACCCAGTAGAACAAGAGATTTCATATTATTCATTTAAAAAATGATGCAGTGCCAAACGGAATGGATGATAAATTGCAGCATGAAGAACAAATATATTGCTACTCCCTCTTTTTCAGGAGTTCCTACTCTAAGGGTCCATGTGTTCCTTTTTCCCTCCCTCCCTCCCTTCCTTCTTTCTTTTTTCAACATAGTCTTAAACTATTTTGAAACACTGACCAAGAGTCAGTATACAACTTAGTCACATAAAGTTCCATAATGTCTTTTCGGCAACAGTTCTGGATGGCTCTCTCTTATTAAGTGCCACGATGTGATATTATGGTGAAATTAAAGTATGGGCATGCTGTTTTAATACAAGGGCATTAACAGAAATGTCATCCCTAACCAATTAGGTGCCGGGAAATCTTCCCTGTAGCCAGAGAACCATGCTCATTTTTGCCTTTTGCTGTAACTTATAAAAACAAACCTCATGATGTAAATGCCTGTGAGTTAGATTTCCAGTTGAGAGGCAGGAGACAGGCATCAGTGGGGAAATGGGGAGAGGCAGAATTTTTGTTCGTCTGTTGCAGACAAAGGATTTCTGGCCTGGGGCGATCCAGCTGCAGCTGCTGTCAGTATTGAGGGAATGGGACTCTTTTTCTAACTAGATCAAAGAGAGGAAATTCTGACTATGATCCACTGTATCAGAGAGAAATGGGGGGTGGGGGAGCGAAGGAGAAAAAGGAGGGAAGAGGAAGAGGAGTAAAGAAATGTAAAGGGTGTTAGTTCTTGTGGAAATTATTTGCTGGAGCTGCCACTTTGACGTTAGAGCTATATCTGGATCCATTTGCAAGATAGGAGCCTAAAGGAAAGAGGAAAGTCATGTGATTCTCTGTTGTAGAAGCGAGACGAGGTGCTGGGATCTGTCTTTTGAGAGAGAATTGCAAACGTCAAGTGTGACTAATTCAGATCAGGTTTATGAAGAACATGCCTGGTTTCTTATTTGCCAATTACATCCAGTCCTATTTTTTCCTTCCTTGGCATTCCCATGGTATTGTTTGGAGAACACGCCTTGGGGGCCAGCCAGTTGTCTGTTCTTGCTGGTAGATGGGTGAAAGTAACACTGGCCAGAGGGACCTTCTGGGCCCACTCCAACCGCCTTTGGTGCTTGGACATGGTGAGAATCTGGACCTCGCCTGGGCCTGTGCTCTCCTAGTCTCTTGATACTGACCTATCATTTGGGCTACTCTATCTGAGCAACTTGAATATATGGGAAAATTAGTCCTTTTAATTTTACAACCTGCCTCTCCCCATCCATCCTTTTTTAGTTTCATTTGAGAAAAGAAGTACAGTGAGTAGAAAAAGAAAATGAGAAACATAAGTAAACCTGAGTAGTTGAACAGAATGACTCTACAGGATTTATTTGTGCATTCAAACAATATTACTGAGTGCCTTCTCCATGCCAGGAGTGTCCGGTTCCTGGAGATAAACATACTGTAGAACTAGCAGACACAGTGTCTGCCCTCAAAGGCCACAGCCCATTGAATCAATAAGATACCTATTCTGGTTCATTTTGTTATTTTGGTTGAACAAATCCTTGGGAATTAGCTTAAGTTATTGCCTTTCTTATTGTTTTTAAAGGCGTTTGAGTTTTGTATGTATGCAGAGTTCATCAACAAAATGAATTAGAGAAATGGTAACTGATTTTATTGGAAATTTGATCCAAATGATCTGTTTTCATAACATATGTCATATTCTATACCCAGGAAAAACATTATTAAGGTTAATAATGGTAATTTCCAGGCTGCATAGCCGTGGTTAAGTAGCTCACAAAACTACCAAGCTCGGGCTCAGGGTAGCTCCTTCTCTTTGAGTCAGATTCGCTCTTGCGAATAGCTGTGTACCCTTCGGTGGACTGAGGGGGTTGTCCTAAAACTGCTCCAGTATGTCAGCCAATACTACATGTGGCTATTTAAATTTAAACTAATTAAAATTAAGTTAAATTTAAAATTTAGTTTCTCATTCGCACTAGCCATGTTTCAAGTGCTCAGTAGCCACATTTGGCTAGTGGCTACCACGTTGGACAGAACCTCATACAGATCAGTTCCATCATCCCAGAAAGTTCTGTTGGACAGTGCTGCTCTAGAACACATTCAGCTGGCCTGTCTTGTGCATCTAGTATGTGCTAGGAATTGTCCTGGTAAAATCAATACACAGTCTCTGCCCTCAGGGGCATTTGGTCCAGTATAGAAGCAGATTATAAATAAGACAAGCAGAGGCTGTGATAACATCAGTGAAGGGTAGGAACAGGGTCGCTGGGATGGACAGTAGTAGAGATAAGTTATATAACAGAACAGTGAGGAAAGACCCTTTTAAGGAGCTGGCATTGAGCTGAAAGCTGACCCATGAGAAGGAGCCAGCCTTGTGAAAGCCAGAAAAATAATGTTTTGGCACCAGGAACAGTATGAGCCAAGCCACCGAGGGGGAAAGAGCTAGGCTTTTCTATAGTTCCTCCTCATGTATAGAGAACTTTGCCGGATGCGGTGGAGTGAGGGTGACTGAGAGAGTGGCACTCCTTTCCCTGAGTCACTACCCCAGTTCACAGGGATGCTTCCTTTTCCTTGTACCTGGACTCTCTTCCAATCCATAATATAATATTTTCTCTGCTGTGACAGGAGGCCTAGTCCCCCTGGCCTCAGGATAAAGCTGGGGAGACACTGAAAAAAGCACATGTAGCTTTTATTAAAGATACTTATGTTTCAGGGACCTGACATATTCTGACTGGGGTGAACAATGAGCTGGGGAGGTTCTCTGTGCTAATGTTTGTTATTATCTTTATCTGCAAAATTTCTTCTTAATTCAGACCTATGGAAGCTTCTCTAGGATGGTGGGTGGCTGTTTTTGAGGCATTTCCTATTCTCTGAGCAGAGCTTTGAGTGCCCAGCTTGGCTGAATACATCTTCCAAGTTCAGAGCATCGGGGCCTTTGAACCTGGGAGGGGTTCACGTGTCCTCCTGTGCTGGCCTCTGAGAATTTGCAAGAGCTCACTATGGAGCACTCCTACCCCTGTGGTACATGCAACAGGCCACAGCTTGCATTGACACTGGCTAATGGCCTATATTTAGAACCCTCTGTGATCTCCAGAAACCCTGGTCCAGCTCTTGGAGGAGGGGAAGCAGTACGCAGTTGGACTGGTGACAAGACTTAGCAAGATTCCTACTGCGTCCACCTCCTGTAGACCAACAATAAGAGCAAGGCTTGGGAAGTAGGGCTTAAACAATGAAATCTTTTTATTTTCACCAGGACACTGAGAACTGGGGCTGCAACTGTTGCTTGCTGAGGAAATCAAGTGGTAATGAAATTAATGAGGCATTAAAAGGGGTACATAAAAATGTCACAGTGTTGAGAGTGCAAACTGGAAGGTCTTCTGAGAAAGTTCCCCACTCATCAGAAAAGTTACCTGGAAATAAAACCCCAACTGAGCAAGAAAATAATCCCTGAGCATATTCTGTGAAGATTATTCTTAGTCATTGTTCTTTCTGGCTTGCCAGATGCATAATTTGAATCTAACTACAAAGCGTGCAAAAGAAAGGCAAGGAGCATCTTTGCAAGTAAGAGATGGATTGTACCACTTTCTATATTATGTCTCTCATAACCATACACATCTTTTGTATTCAGGTGTATACTACGGTCTATATCATATATGATTTTCAACTGGAGAGAGTTAGTCAAATGTGATTGAAAGGGTGTTTTATAAAACTAAAACCAAACATTATTTAAGGAGATGATTCTTTTCTTCTTAAGCGAATATAACAAAAGCAACCACAAAAATGTTTTCTCTCAATACTTACACTGAGAGTACTGTGGGTGAGAGGGAGTGCCAGGGACTTTGAAGGAGCTCCAGTGATGTTTACAGACTGATGTCCATTGATGGATCTTCAGGGCAGAATTAACAGTCATACAAATCCTTAAAATGTTTCATTAATAGGATCCACGGTAGACAGGTATAGAAAAGAATTATGTTGTGGAAGGGTTTTATTTCCCTAGTAGCTTTGCTGGGATTTGGAGAAAATGACAGAAGGGAAGGTTAGTCAGAGGGGTTTGTTTGGATTTGGTTATTCTTTATGGGAAAAGCCTATGGCTCTGTGTGTGTGTGTGTGTGTGTGTGTGTGTGTGTGTGTGAAGGGGGGAGGGAGGGGGAGACAGAGAGCATACACACTGCTCACTGCCTGACAGTTGAAGGGTGTAAATAATGAGGTGGCGCCTGGCTACATACAAACTGAGGCAACACACCTTCAAGAGAAGTGAACTCTGTGATGTTATTTTGTCTCTACATCACTAAGAAGTTTTTCTCATCAATTTGATTCCTGTTTTTATTGAACTGAATTGTATTTTCTTTGCATTTGTACACAGAAGCTCATGCTAAAGCATCTCAAATTTGTAGTGATATACTCACCACATATATTTACTTTGTGGATATGTGAAAAAAATATACATCTATGCTGAGATTAACGTCATGGAAGAGGCTATCAGAAGTGTGTTTTTATTCTGGATAGACTAGGAAAATTTTTTCAGAGCTAATATAAAATTAGAACCTGTTGAGTGAAATTGTCTTCACCATGAATCAACTTTATTCTTTAGGATCAAGAGGGATTCTCTGTGCTCATTGAGGACATTTTCTTTTTGTATGTTTGAGTATTTAGACGGGACCTGGTGCATAAGGAAATCTGAAAATATGATACTATCTTGGTTTACTAGCTAGTAAAATCATCTAGGATTATTAATAATTATATGGATCCTGTGACTCTTCATGTAATAAGCTAGTGCTTCCCCTTTTACCACTCCAACCCCAATTCTGAAAAGTTTTTAGTTTTATGTCTTTCTTCTGTAGAAATCTGAGAAGAAATTGTATTTTCTGCATTTTCAAATATGGGGTTTTGAAAGCTTACATGACAGACTTTTTTTGACTTCCTTCTCCTTTATTCTCAATGTAGAGCGATCAAGAAAAACCTACTGATAAAATGCCAGTAGCGTTGACTTTACTTTCCACCAAAATTGCTTTACTCTTTGGCCTCACAAAACAGCATGATAATAAATCGATTCTTATGGCAAGTGAATCAGATTCTATATATGAAACCCAGACTTTATTTGGCCTATTTAAGGGAAACAAATCCTTATTAGTCTTTTTTTTTTTTGTGGTACGCGGGCTTCTCACTGCTGCGGCCTCTCCCGTTGCGGAGCACAGGCTCCGGATGCGCAGGCCCAGCGGCCACGGCTCACAGGCCCAGCTGCTCTGCGGCACGTGGGATCCCCCCCGGACCGGGGCACGAACCCGTGTCCCCTGCATCGGCAGGCGGACTCCCAACCACCATGCCACCAGGGAAGCCCCGTTATTAGTCTTTTATGAGTAGATTTGGTTGATCTTCATGCAATCAATGGAAAGAATAGATGCATGTTGGGAAAAAAAGACTTTGGAAAAGGTGTAAGTTGAATTTGTGACCTCCCAAAATTTATATGTTGAAGCCCTAGCCCCCAGTACCTCAGAATGTGACCTTATTTAGAGATCAGATCATTGTAGATGTAATATGTTGAAGTCATCCTGGTGTATGGTGGGTCCCTAATCCAATATGACTGATGACCTTGTAAGAAGGGGAAATTTGGAAGGCATACACACAGGGAGAATGCCACGTGAAAATGAAGGCAGAAATCAGGGTTATGCTTCTGTAAGCCAAGGAATGTCAAAGCTTACCGGCAAACCACCAAAAGCTAGGTGAGAGACATGGAATAGATTCTCCCTCATAGCCCTTAGAAGGAACCAACACTGCCAATACCTTGATCTTGCAAATGGATCCAGATATAGTTCTAATTTCAAAGTGGCAGCTCCAGCAAATAATTTCCACAAGAACTAACACCCTTTACATTTCTTTACTCCTCTTCCTCTTCCCTCCTTTTTCTCCTTCACTCCCCCACCCCCCATTTCTCTCTGCCAATACCTTGATCTCAGACTTTCAGTCTCCAGAACTGTGAAATAATGTGTTTTTGTTCTTAAGCTACTCAGTTTGTAGTACGTTGTTATGGCAGCCCTAGGAAACTAATACAGACTGCAAATGGAAGCACAACACAGTTGGGATCACCAAGGCCACTCATCATTTTCACATAGTGGTGGTATGTTACCAGGCTAGAAAAAGAAGGCTTACCAAAAAAACAGATGCTGGCAGTATTGGACTATTTACCAACATCATCATAAAGAAGCAGAGTTATTAAAGGATCTGCAATCACTGGGAAATTCAGCCCATGACGTTGATGGATGGAACTTGGCTTTTCCTTTCTGCCAAAGCTGCTGACTGGATAAATGTTTTATTCATGAGGCCCAGGGCAGGAAGGGATGCCAAAGGTTTAAGAATATTTTAAGAAACTCTTTGAGATGTCAAACAAGTTGTCAGGAGGCGTTAAGCAAGGAAGCTGAGGTACTACATCAGCCCAGCTGGGCAATAAACCCCTTGCAAAGACTAGAAGCGATGACCGTGGTCTTGGAAAGCCACTCCATTGTGTTGTGTGTTTTGTATTTTGTATTGACTTGCATTCATGGTCACAGCTCAGAGAAGCAGAAGTTCCTGCTATGGCTTAAGGGTCCCTCTGTCTCACCGAGGATCCAAGCGAACCCAGTTTGGAGGATAGTCCTAGGCCTTGAAGTTCTACCTGCCCATGGATCCAGTTTCAGGATCTTTCCCGTGGATTGGCAACTGCCTGAGCAGAGGGAGTCATTTAAATGACAGTGTGTAGCTTTAGCTGAAAGTCTCAGGAGGCCCCTTAGCTACACATTTTAATTACCTATTAACAAAATGGTATTTCAAATTACTTAGCACAACAGACTATTTTCTGCGGTGAGGAGAGAGGGCAGCTTAAGTGTGGACAAGATACAAATGTGACTCTCATCTGTCTCTCTCTAAAGAAAAGTCTTTTATAAAATAGCAGGTTCTAGCAAATAATGTTTGTACTTATTTAGACAGCAGTAATGATGGAAATTCTGGGTACATGTAACGAATTGCATGAAAATTCCCTGTGTCTTTTAACTCTCTATTGAGGCCAGATAATTTTAGTAATTTTTATAATATATATTAATAAAGTTTTAAAATCACTTGGAATTATATGAGAATAAAGTGTGGCTGTGACATAGTTGTCAACCCAAACATTTTCTTATTGCCAAGGAAGCACACACCCAAGTCCAAATGAGTCTTTCCAAATTTTAAAACTATACCAGGTTAAAATGAAGAGTTAAAATATAAAATTCATCAGTGGATGAAAAACAGACACGTTCCAGGTTTCTGCTGCCCTTTACATTTGGGGAGTTTCAGTATTAAAACCCTAAGAACTTTCCCTGGGGTCCTGGGTAGAAAAAAATCAAAGAGCAGAAATTGACAGGAACAGCCATTCTGAAGCATGCTGTCAAGATGCATCAAAATATGCAACAATATCCTCCCCTTTCTATCTGTCAAAGCCATTGATTATTTTCAATAAAGAAAGCCAGTCACAGTTGCTGGAATAGTAGAACTCAGCATAGCAACTAGGTGACATCTGTCACTCTCTAAATAGAGAAGTTAAGAAAAAAATTTACTCACTGCATCAAAAGCATATTTTTGGAAGCATAGTTACATATGGTTTCATAAAGAATAAAAATAGAACATAGAAAAAGCAAATATCTATTAGACCCCAAGACTCTTCCTGGGCTTATTGGGTGTTTTCCATGAGACTGCTTATTTTATGTCCCTCTCTCAAAACAAAACAAACAACAGGTTAAGAACTTGTGAGTTTCCCAACATCCTTTCAACAAATTCCTATTCTGCTTCTATCAGCCAGAGTCTAGTTTTAATTTTCTTTTTCCTTGCAACTAAGAAACCTGACTGATGAAATATTGTGACTTCATTTTCCTTGTAAAACCTCAGAGGGCTCAAAATGCAGTCAGGTTAGAACGAAGCTGTTAACCAGAACCTACTATATGATTATAAGGTGGTATTTGGTGGTTTTTCTCTGTGTCGAGTTCAATTACCTCAACGTGCTCAACCAATAGTAGAGAAAAATAAAAGAAGCTTATTCACTGTAATACAAAATTAATAGTAAAAACAGTGGCAGGCAGTAGCAACTAACATTTATTGAGATCTTATGCTGTGCCAGACACTGCTAAAAGCCTATATAAATTTTTTATTGAATCATCCCAATAAACTGAAGCCAGAAGTACTGTTATCATTATTACCATCCTATTTATGTAGAAACTGAGGCACAGAGAGGTTATGTAACTCATAGAGTAGCGCACAGCTAGGAGATGTGAAACGGGTTTGAATCAAAGAGCTGTCTGATTTGGAAGTTGTGATCCTAACCTTGCGTACACTTAATCATTCTACTTTTGACGCTTAAAAAGCCATACCGGGGTTTCCCTAGTGGTGCAGTGGTTACGAATCCGCCTGCCAATGCAGGGGACACGGGTTCAAGCCCTGGTCTGGGAAGATCCCACATGCCATGGAGCAGCTAAGCCCGCGAATAGCTAAGCACCACAACTACTGAGCCTGTGCTCTAGAGCCCGCGAGCCACAAACATTGAGCCCGTGTGCCACAACCATTGAGCCCGCATGCCACAGCTACTGAAGCCCACGCGCCTAGAGCCTGCACACCGCAACGAAGAGTAGCCCCCCGCTCGCTGCAACTAGAGAAAGCCTGTGCACAGCAATGAAGTCCCAACACAGCCAAAAATAAAATAAATGAATTTATTTTTTTTAAAAAGACATATAATTTCAAGATAGCCCTACTGAGACCTTAAGAGAAAATAGGTCTGCAAGTTATCTTCAATGAATTATATGTAAGATAACCCCAGAAACAGATCATAATTTCACAAGTTTGAACATGTGTTTGAATGGAAGACATACTGGCTTGCCTTTTTATGATAGAACAGAAGGGAGTGATCTTTGGCAAGGTGGGTGAGGGCAGGGCTGGGGAAAAAGGGGATATGGTTTATAGTCCTTAAATGTTTAGGTCTACAAGTTTTATTAGCTGCCATCACCCAAAGTTATATCTGCAGCCAGCTAGAGTCATACTCTGAGCACTATGTTTTTTTGAGATCAGTGCATTGGTTTTAGAAAAAAAAAAAAACAAAAAACATGACACAGTGAAGATATCTGCCTGGTACACTCTGCTGAAGTCTCATTTGCAAAACACAGTATCCCAGGGTTCCACACACCCTATTCTGCCATTAGCTGCATGCACAAGCAACTGCATTACAGGAGACATTTAAAATATATAAACATTATTTTATCTACTTGAAATTCATAGCAATAAGCCCTGCTTAAAAGTATAATTTAAAGCTCTTCAGAACAAAGATGTAAAGGATTAACAGTGCTTAGATCAGGAATAAGTATATTGAAACATATCGGTTGGCATGCTCTGATGGGCATTGTCAAAGAATCTCCTAATGCTTGTTTGGGGAGAATGCTATCTGGTTTACTTATAACATTTTAAACATTTTATAAAATTAAAACATGGAACCCTTGGAGATTTTCTATCTTCAGCTAAGCAAAAATGTTTTTTGTTTTTTTTTTGCTGTACGCGGGCCTCTCACTGCTGTGGCCTCTCCCGTTGCGGAGCACAGGCTCCGGACACACAGGCTCCGCGGCCATGGCTCGCGGGCCCAGCCGCTCCGCGGCATGTGGGATCTTCCGGGATAGGGGCACGAACCCGTGTCCCCTGCATCGGCAGGCGGACTCTCAACCACTGTGCCACCAGGGAAGCCCCCCAAAAATGTTTTTTAAAAATTCCCTTAAAATATTTAAAAACAAATCTATTATAGAAATGTCAAGAAAAGTTTCCAAGGGAAGAACCAGCTTGTATTCTAAGAGTAAATGTAAAACATACCCATCTCTGAAATACATGATATACATTAATTTAAGTGTCATATATAATACATAAAATGAATTAGATAAAAATGAAATATATCTATATGCACAATATGCAAATACATATATATTCTACAAAATATTCATACAGTAAAAAATTGGTACAATTATAGTAGATTACAACTGGTTTATACTCTTGTTTGTTGCTTTTCTCTTGTGTAACTAATTCTGCGTGCCTTTGGATCACATTATACCATTAAATCTTGTGATAATTTGAAAGACCTATTGCTCCCAGCTGCTACTGCATAAGCAAACCAAAAGAATAGTGTAAACTGGCATGAGAAGAACATATCATACAAGCTTCGTTAGTAAGAATTCCCTTTTCTGCACTCACATTTGCATGCTGTTGTTTGAGGTTTAGTAAAGATGAAATCCCTAAAAGGCTAATAGAATGGGCAATAATCCATGATCATCGCTGATACACAAATGCCCGAGTTTGTGTGTGTGAACTAGTTGTGTCTGATTTGCCTTCTAAGAGTGCTTTTACTTCACTGGTCATTTTCTCTCCAGTCTCCATTATTTCTTCCTTCATTTTGCTGTGGAACTAAAAAACTTTCTGTATTACTTTTACCTGGAAACAAAGTGAAGGAATATCACTGCGAATATTTTAGATTTAAACACAATGGGCTTGAAAGAAGGATGTTAAAACAAATAACTCAAACTCTACACAGTATGATATAACCTAATGGAATTTGTGAGCCCAGAAATGTAATTTTTTTTTAAAGAGTAAGTCCTGCAGAAAACTGGGTAAACACTTGGAAGGTTGATCTATAATGGGTTACCAAGCAACTTGGTAGTGACTTGGAGCTGTTGGGGGAACTTTGACTTCATGAATACAAACTATACCCCTCACCAGAAAAGGAATGACTTCCTGGGTAGACAATTAGTCTGACTTGATTTACTTCATTTATTCATGAAATATTTATTGAATGTCTACTATATGCCAGGCTTTGTTCTTGACAGTTAGTGTGTGATGAATGATACAGCCACGTTCCCGGGCTGAATAGAGCTTAACTTTGGCAGGTGAGAGTGATTATGATATTATGTGTTGAATGTAATGGCAGAGCAAGTAGAGGATGCCAGTCTCAAGGATCTGGGGATGTTTCCAGGAGGAAGGGATTAAGCTGGGGTTTAAGGGATTGAGAAGTTAGCAGGGAAGTAAGGGTTAGAGGGCAAGAGTGTTCCACACCAAGAGGGAGCATGTGCAGGTGCTCAGACGTGAGGGAGATCCTGGGGTACCTGAAGATACAAAGAAGTTACCGACACTGCAGCTGGTCCGAGATTAGTAAACGAGACATACATTACAGTGGAGTGATGAGAAGTGTGAAAACCCACAGCACTGAACCATAACAAATGCCTTCAATAACCAATAAAGGAAAGCAAAAGCAAGTGAAATGAAGCCAAGCAACTCGGCTAAATTTCAAGACTAAATGGAAAACTCCGTGTGAATGCTGAGGCAGATGGACTGCACATCACGGAGATGGATTTACCGTAGTGGACATAGGAAGGCTGGCAGTGATAGACAATGTTTCGGGAAATGGCTGAGAGTGTTCTGAAGCACCATTCATTCAGGAATGGGCCTCAGCAGGCTGACATGGTTGATGATGATGAACATGGAAAAAGCATTGTTTTGAAGATAGATGGGGGTGAGTGTGTATAAAACATGACTTTCCTTTTGGAGGATATTAGGTAGGTTTTCTAGAGAATCTGTTATCAGTTCCCAACAGTTTCTACTCAACATAACTCTGGGGGTCATGATTAGTTATCCATTATTGGGCCATCTACATTAATAAAGCTACTTATTTTTAGAAAGTTCTTTTTAAAAATTAAATAAAATGCTTCAATGATACTAAAGAGTGTGGAGAATTACATAGCAAACACCTATGTGCCTTCCACCCAGCTTTATCAGATATGACTTTTGCCAAATCTGCATAGGATATTTTTAAGAAATAAAACCTTACAGATAAGTTGGTTTTCCATGTACACCAGTCTCCAGTCCCATTCCCCTCTTTCCTTCCAAAGGAAACAAGTATCTTGAATTCGGTGTTTATCACTCCTATGTATGTATGTATGTTTTTTAATAATTTTACTACATTTGTATCTATCCTTAAAGAATACCCAGGATTGATATTTTTATAACTATAAATGGCATTGTGCTATAAATATATATAATTCTGCATTACTTTTTACAAAGCATTATGCTTTGGTGATTTATCCATGTTGATATAGGAAGCTGTAATTCATACTTTTTAACTATTCAATAGTATTTCATTCTGTGAGCATACTGTATTTTAACACTTTCTTCTGTTAATAGATATTTATATATATATTTAAAATTTTGCTACTATAAATAGTGATGTAGTATCATTTTACTCACTTTCTTGTGAAAATGAAAGAAAGTATCAATAGGGTATGTATGTCTCGATGTGGGATTGCTAAGCTGCAGGAAACACCCATTTCCAATTTTACTAAATATTGCCACCTTCTTTCCAAAGTGGTCTCATCAATTTACGTTCCCACCAGCTGTATATGGAGATTCATATTGCTCTATATCTTCATCAGCACATAGTATTGTCAGACATTTCAGTTTGTGTCAATCTAATGAGTGTGAAATGGTCAAAGTCCCACCAGGAACACTCTAGGTTTTTCAATAGAGGAAATTTAATACAAGGACTTGACTAGACAGTTGATGGAACAGCTGAGAAGCTAAATAGTACGGTGACAAAGCACCCACAATAGTAGGAAGCCACTGTCAACCCTAGGGCTGGAGAGATACATGGTGAAGGTGGTGTTACCAGAGACTAGAGGCTGGGGCCCCTATCAGAAACTAAAACTGGGGTGGGAGACGGGACCTGGGAGTCTCCAGAGGCTCACAGAGGCTGCCCAGAGCTCCTACAGGAAGCAGAGGGAAGAGGAGAGAAATGCCAGGCTCTCTTTCCTCCTGTCCTCTAATCTCCCCCTAGTGCCTCTCACTGGCTAGACTTACCTGGAAGCCACGAGTTACTTGTCCTATAAAAAGAGTAGAGGAAGAGAGGAAAACAGATCTGAAAGCAGATAGTTGACTGGAGCAAATGTTACTGCATTTTGGCTTTAGCTTGGTGTCTCTTATTTCAAGTGAGCATTTTTAAAAATGTTTATTGGTCATTTTGTTTTCTGTGATTTTTTAAATTCATATTTTTCCTATTGGCTCTTCATTTCTAATTTATATTTAGGGATTCTTTATATAGTCTGAAAGTTATTCAGTTATATGTATTGCAAATGTTAGTCATAGTCTGTGGCTAATTTTCCACTTTGCTTATGGTACAGAAGTTTAAAAATCTAATATACAAACTTGTCGTTCCTTACCTTTAAGGTTAACACTGTGTTTTGTTCGAGTCCTTCCGTATCCTGACCTATATTCCTCTATATTCTCTTTTAAAAGTTAGGTTCAGTTTTCATATTTGTCTTTAATGCTCTGGAGGCTTGTTTCTTTTAGAGTGTGATCTATGTCTTAAAATTTTCTTCCATAAAGATAACCAATTGTCTCAGCCCATTTTTACATACTCTCTTAATTTTTTTATTGCCATATATATGTATATATGTATTCCCATATATATATGTGTGTGTTGGTCCCTTCTGGTATGAATCTATTTCTGGGATATCTACTCTGTGTCATTGGTCTAGTTTATATCCATGAACAACTTACTATTTTAATACAGCTTTAAAATAAGACCTGGTTTTTAGTAAGACTAGTGCATTCACCTAGTTTTATTTCATATTTGGCTAGGGTATGTCAGACTTTTTGATGCTTTAGATGAATTTTAAGAGCCTTTTTTTCAAGTACCATTAAAACCTGTTAAAATTTTCATTCATGTTATGCTGAATTTATAGATTACTAGGAGCAAAGTGATCACCTTTATAATTGTATCTTCCCATTAATTAATTTTATATATGTTTCCTGTTATTTAGGTCATCTTTTATGTATTTCTTTGTTTTTAATATAAAAACCATTTTATATATATTTTCTAATTTCCTCCACAAAGTTATCACACACTTCTGATTGATTTTTTTCTTGATATGTTATAGTTCGGATTATCATTAAAAATGGCATTTCAAAAAATAACATTTTTAATGCATTGCTGCTAGTGCAAAAGAACGTAAATAATTCTGTGTATCCAGTTAACATCCAGAAAATTTGCTAAACCTCTTTATTAGTTCTGTTTCTATAGATTCTCTTGGATTTTCATGAACACAAAATCATACTAGAATGAATATGGTAAATTTATTTGTTCCTCCCGAACCTTTATGCCTTTGACTGACTTTGTGTGTCTTACTGCACTGGCCTGAATATATTGAACAGACATGTTGACAGCTGCTTGTTCCTAACTTTGAAAGGTATTCTAATGTTTCACCATTAAATAGACTTTTCACTGTAGGATTTTTGTTGATTTCTCTTTTCAACTTAAAAAAATCACTTTTTTTCCTAGTTTGCTGAAAGTTTTTTTTTAATTTAATGAAATAAGAGATATTGTTTTGTATCAGGTGCTTTTCCTGCATCTATTGAGATGATCTTTTCTGAAGACTTCTTTGAAGATTCTGGTGGAGTAAAATCTAAACTTGAAAAACACAAAAATCAATACTGTGTATTTCCTATGAACATAGGTAGATGTGAAAACATTTTTTTAAAGGACTGTAAGACTACATACAAAAGTGATTATAGCTGGTCCTTTTGGAGGGGAGAGAAAGAAATTGAAAGTAGATGGGGGAGATAGGACTGAGGATGGTGGGAAAAGAGCGATTAGTTTTTCCTGTAATGTTCTAATGTTTCTTTTAAAGGGGAGTGTGTTCGCATCTAACTTTCATAACTGTTTTAACAATGTGTGCCTAGAATAAGCAGGTGTATGAAATTAATGATAAATTTTGAGTCATAGAAATATGGGTGAATGCAATTCCTTTCTCCGCCGTATTTTGCTATAACTTTCTAATTTACAAGAACAAGAACAACCACAGAAAACCAGTGAGAACATATTATTCCTCTTGATTATGGGTGACATATGATTTAAATTGTTCAAATTCAAGTTTGGTCTTAATATTTGGAATCAGAAAATTGAAAGTGTGAACTTTGTTTCTTCATGCACATCATCAGTCCGTTAAAACTCACATATTTAAGTACCTAATTGAGTATGGATTGGGCAAGATAATTATATACGCCTATCATCTAATAATATGGATGGAAAATATAGACAGACTTTTCAAAGAATCATTAAACCAACGTGAATGGAAAGTGAAATATTGCTATCTCTTACAGACCAATAGTAATAGTGTTTCTTGGCTGGATGTAGCAATATTTCAGGCAGCCAATTCCTATTCTTTGTATATTTTTAAACAGTGTACTTTTCTCTGGGAAGGTCTATTTTGCTTTAGTTTTTATGTTTTCCTAATTTGGGGACCCAGGAACTTGAAAAATCAAGCTTTTCCCTCATTTATGACATAGAGTTAAACATTCCAGCATAAGCTTCTGAGTACCCACTGCTGGGTTTTCCAACTAGCAGATTGTCCGTTTGAGCATAGACTTAGCCTGCCAGCAGAACATAGATAGATAGACAGACAGATATACACATAGTACATATTTGTGTGTATATATACATACACACATACACATGTGTATACCTGTATATATACATCCAAGTATATTTGAATGTGTGATACTTCAAGTAAAAGAGTGAAAGTAATCATATTCAGAAAAATTGGAGTTTAATTTTTGTTACTTTATCCTCTGGTATTGATTTAACTTGGGACGACATGTGAGGAGGGGATGAATGGGGGAGTGGGTATCATAATCTTTCAGTGCTTGAGCAGCTAAACATTCAAATGTGGCCTTGTGAGCACATCTCCTAGTGAGCAAAACCAAAAAGCGGGGGGCTTTGTGAGAGTTTTTGTATTTTCAGGCAGGTAATCCAGATGTTTACAAAAGACCTGAAAACTGGGTCAGGCAGGATGTACATAGAGTGAAGATGGAGTGGGGCATAGCTAAAGAGGTTTGTGTGTGCGCATGTGTGTGTAAAATATAGATTTAATCTTGAACAAGGTGAAAAAACAATCCAATCTGCTATGATTAAATGTCAAATGGCTTCAAAGAAAAATGTTTTCCCAAATGGTAATAGAGGATTAGCCTACGCAGGTGAAATCAAAAGCTAGACTCTGAGCATGTGGGCATTGGGGGTCATGTTTACTACTGTGAGGAAGGGCATCTAGGGAGAAAAGACGGACAAAGGCCTGAGGAATACGCCAGATGGTATCCACTCTGAGTCTTTCTCCTGTGACAGCCATACTTGGTGCCCTTTCCTGACTTGTTCATGTTTCTTAAAACCTCATCCTTTAAGATGTTTCCCAACTCCAGAATCCATCCTGATGTGGTCAAAATAAGCCCAGGGGAGAGAAAGCTTCATGCCTAGGCTGTTAACAACGCCACATATCACTGTTAGATACGCGCATGATGGGCAAATAGGCTTTATTTTTTCCTGGATATGCTCAGAGCTTGGGGGTATGTTTTCAACACTTTATCATACTGTTTCTGGTTACAAACAAAAAGAAAAGAAATTAGAAGTTGTTAGGCTTGAATAATGTCAGGTAGGATATTTTATTGAAATAGCAAGTCTGAAGATGTTAGAGACGTAAATTCATCTTAATCTTTGCTCTTAGGACCATTATTGTACTAAACATCAGTGTAATAGTATTTCCAAAATACCAGCAAAGGTTGCTTCATGTGGTTTCAAAAAGATGGACACATGAGCAAATCCTGTGCCTGGAGCCAGGTTTGAAACCCAGAGCTTCACTGAGTGACCTTGGACAAGTTGCTTAATCACCCTGAGCTTCAATTTTCTCATCTGTAAAATGTGGTAACAATACCTCCCTCATAAGTTTCCTATGAGGAATAAATTATACAGTGTAAGGAAATTTAGCATAATGCCTTGCACAGTGCAAAGTACTCAGGAAATAGTGACAGTGGTGTAGAGGTGGTGATTTTTCAACACTGAATTTATCAGTGCTATGTTTTGTGTTTTTATGGCAGTGGTACTGTAAGCAATGGCATGTACCCACATCCAACTTCAATGGCTTAACTAAATGGTGGTGTATTTTTCTCACGTACAAGGAGAGGTACCCCAGCATTCATATGGCTGATGGAGTAAATCCGGAAGCACCCAAGCTCCTTCCATTTTCTGTCCTTCCACCCTTAACAAATGACCCTAATCTTCACAGGTGCAACATTCTCATGCCCCTTCAGAAATCATGCCCAGGCTCCAGTAGAAAGAGAGAAAGGGCAAATGGCAGGAGATGTGGGCCAGCTGAATCTGTCCTTCTTCCATCAGGAAAGCAAAGCTTCTTGAAGGTCTACCCAGTGGACTTCCTCTTATACCTCATTGGTTGGAATTTATTCACATGAGCAGCCCTGGTACAAGGGAGCCTGGGAAATTGTTTCCTTTAGTTAGGAAATTTGCTGCCCCAAGCAGAATTGTGGTTCTGATAGGAAGAAAAGAAGGGAGAGTAGACATTGAATAGTCAACCAGCAGTGTCTGTCATAGTTGGACATTAAGAATTATTTGCTGCCCGCCCCTCCAAATGTCCAAGGTCTTAGTAGTGAGAGGGAGGGTGGGAAGGGGGGAGAAGGAGAGAGAGAGAATAGGAGACATATGTTATGGCCTGGTTTAATGGAGGAGCTGGGCTGTGTATGGCAAAGTCCAATATCTCTTTAGGAGTAAGCAAACATTAAATTCTAAGGAAGAATTTTTCGCTCCTCCTAAATATTCTCCTGTCATAGAGGACATCATGCTGTATTGGTTAAGAACAAGGTTCAGAAATGAAGTAGTCATGACTTAGAATTCTGGCCATGTCCCTATTTGAGTGTATGCCTTTGGGCAAGTTATTTAATCTCTCTAAAACATAAACTCCTATGAGGGCTTTGTCAGTTTTGTCACTACTGCATCCCATCCCCTAGGAGAGAGCTTTGTTATAAAAGGCTCTCAGATATTTGTTGGGTGGATGGATGGATGGATGAACTTCTTTGAACTCTAGACTCCTTAGCAATGAAAGGCATTAATAGAGACCATCTTTAGAAGCCATCATGAGGATTAAATGAGAAAATGTTTTGTAGAACACTCCATTGACTGTACTGTTAGAGAAACACAGTTTTACTTGAGCGCCAAGGCTCCCTGAACCTGGGAATCTCTGTAGGCCTTTTTTTCCTAGCAATCAGCATGGGAGTTTTGACCTGCTCCATTTCTGACCTGGGCTAATTCACCTCTCCTTAGAGAACCTGGTGGTTCCCTGCTGCCGGGAGTTCACCACATTGATGCCGAAATTAGTGTGGACGCCCAATCGGCATAGTGCACTACAGCCCAGAACTCCTGGGCTCCAGCTGTCCTCCTGCCTCAGCCTCCCTTCCGAGTTGCTGGGACTATGGACGTTTGCTGGGCTTAGGGCTTTTTTCTTAAGCCAGCTGTTGATCTCCAAGTCTGTTGGCTTCTTAAATGAGATGCAGTATTATGGTGACACTTAAGTTTAGTACTAATGTATTTAAAGCGAATATCCGTGTAGTGTATTTCCAAAACGTATTGGATGACGAGTTGAAGCTATGTGGGCATGCATCTGTGTGCATGTCTGCATGCACACTTGCATTTGTGGCTTAATTTTGGATAAAAGTTTAATGAGCTTTCAATATCAGCTATTTCAAACCAGGCTTGTTGCTAATTAAGGGTTAGCACACTAAATTAGCAGTAAATTAATACTCATTTTTGTTCTAGCGCACTAGAGTGGCAGGGAAATTACCTAAATTAGACTCAGGTAGTGATGCTCATCATGGCCAAGAATAATGGAATCTAAAAGGATTTTCTGTGAAACACTAAGAGTGAGGGATATCCATAAAACCAAAAATTCTGCCGTCCTTATTTAGTTACTTACAGTAGATGGGTCTTTAAAAGTGGTGATTTAAAAGAAAATTTCCCAGAGCAGCATGTGCCATAATACTTAGCATAGGCCAATTTATAGGAGAATTAAGGCTCAGAATGGCCTCATGCTGACAAAGTGAGATTGCCAAAGTGGGTTGCAATGCAAGCAAATCCAACACCAGCAGTCCATCAGAAGCCAAATGATTCCTTAACATCTATGAGCCATTTCATGATAGTTCGCAATCATCAACTCCTCTCCATTACATAGCAGGGTTTCGGCGCCAATGCCAAAGCTGGGATATCTTCTTTGGGGTTAGCAGTCCTTGCTTATGCTTTCTAATTTGAATTATTTATTGAATGGGTGTGTTCTCCTCTAACAAAGTAGACAGTGCCACCAAAGGCAAAGTAACTGCCGCCAGCTTGATGCCACATTTCTTTGGAGAAGAATGATTCACTCCTGTGTAGAAGGTTGCAGTTTACAGAGGGTGCTCAGATGCATTGTGTCATTGTGAAAAGACATAATTTCCAACTCCATGGAACACAGACTGCAGGAAAGCATCAAACCATGCCTGGCATGCCTCTGAGCTCAGTGGTTCCTGAGGCCCTCTCTGGCCAACTCGGAGGTCTGGGCTCAGGGGTATATGTCTGCTTTGTGTTTCTACCCCAGCCGTTCACCCTGCTCTCGCTCATCATGAGAGTATCGACTAGCCATTGGCTAGGTCTGGACAGGCCAACTTTGCACTAATTATGAATTAAAGATGTCAGTGGCAAAGGATCTCATTCCAGATATTTCTACACGTAGTTGATATCAGCTTTCGTAAGTGTGACTGAACTCTAAGTGGCTTGCAGTCATAAGGGAATGACCAGTTGAATAGCTATTATTTCATCCAATTGATGCTATGCTTTTTGTGCAAAGGGAAACAAGAATTTTTTCCTGGTTCTTGCTTTCAGTAGCTGCCAAAAAATATTAGCTATCCTCCCTAGGAAGCCAGCTCCTGTGGAAATGCTGTATGTTGCAAATGGAAACCCATGTTAATTTTCATCAAATGTTACCAAAAAATAGACATTTCTACCTGAACTTAATCATTAATGCACTTACTCCCAACAGAAAAATGACTATTTATTTCATGGAATCTCTTGAATCCTGCTTTACCAGTAAAATAAGGCTGAGAAAATAATCCAGATTAAAACACAGTATCTTATTGGTCTTATCCAAGGTCCATGAGTCCAGGCAAGGGCAAAAATAAAGCCTTCCCTCTCATGGCAGGCTCCTGGATACCCTGAGATCCAATCTATGTTCAAAGAGAAGAGATTTCTCTCTCTCTTTTTTTTAATTGAAGTATAGTTGATTTACAATGTTGTATTAGTTTCTGGTGTACAGCAAAGTGATACAGTTATACATATATGTATGTATTCTTTTTCACATTCTTTTCCATTATGGTTTGTTACAGGATGTTGAATCTAGTTCCCTGTGCTATACAGTAGGGCCTTGCTGTTTATCAGTTTTGTATATAGTAGTTTGTATCTGCTAATCCAAAACTCCTAATTTATCTCTCCCCTACCCCTTTTCCCCTTTGGTAACCATAAGTTTGTTTTCTATGTCTGTGAGTCTATTTCTGTTTCGTAAATAAGTTCATTTTGTCATATTTTATGATAGATTCCACACATACGTGATATCGTATGGTATTTCTCTTTCTCTTTCTGACTTACTTCACTTAGTATGATAATCTCTAATTTGAAAAGATACATACACTCCAATGTTTATAGAGCAGTATTTTTAATAGCCAAGACACAGAAGCAACCTAAATGTCCATCAACAGAGGAATAGATAAAGAAGATGTGGTATATATATACAATGGAATGCTACTCATCCATAAAAAATAATGAAATAATGCCATTTGCAGCAACATAGAGATCTCTTTTTTTTTTACATTATAGATGCCACTGTATGCCAGAGCCTCCTTACATTTTTATGATTACTATCCAAATATTTACAGAGATTTTTTCATTTGCTCACAGTTATCTTGGCAATAGACTTAACCATTTTAACAAATAGTGAGAACGGTTAGTTAGTTGATACCTTTCAAAGCAACATTTCCCAACTACTGTAATGTCCAGAAAATGACAGCTTGAGGGAGCAAAATTGGAGGGTGGTGGAAATTCACATCAGGTAGTTACAACTGCCACAAGAACACACAGCTAATAAGTGGCAAAACCAGGAATTGACTCCATAGCTGACATTTCTAATCACTGTCCTCTATAGTGTCTCCACTACAGGCTTCTGATGGCAGTAAGATGTGTTAATAGTAGCGGTGGTATAGAAGTAATGGTAATAATAGTAGCATCAGCCATTGTTGGTTGCATTCCTACTTATGAACCAGACATTGAGATATTGTAATAAGCATTTTCATGGAGTATCTTTTTTATTCTCAAAACAGTCCTATGAGATAAACGCTATTATCATCCCCACTTTTCAGAGGAGGAAACTGAAAATCAGAGAACTTATTTACTCAGGTACAAGATATTAGGTGGCTGAGCTGGGATTTCAACCTAAGAGTTAGACTTTATTGCTTGTGCTCTAACTGCTACTATATCCTACCTCCCTGGAGAAAGGAGATGTCAGATAAGTTAACATCAAAGAAGGACCAAACACTGGACATGGGGGGCACTTGAAGCTTGGAATGACACAGACAAGTCAGATTTCAGATCACGTTTGGTTTGCCTTCTCCGTTCAGGCAAGCCCTGAGACCAGGAGCCACGTGGGCCTGTTTGAAACAAGCATGGGATTCCTGGGCTCCTCAGACAGGAACTTGACCCACAGGAATAAAAAGATAATGGTGTACTGAAGTGTGTACTTCTTGCGAGGCAGTGTGCTCAGTTCTGTAGCATAAATATCTCCAACCACCCTATGATGTAAGTGTTGAAAATTCTTCCTACAGATGAAGAAGCTAAAGCTCAGACATGCTAGGTAACCCTCACACATTTCCCCACCATGAGTGACAAACAAGGGCAGGTGGTGCACAGATCTGTCTGACTCCAGGGTCTGTGGTCCTAGGGACCAGAACTTTGGAAAGGGGACTGTGTGTTTGCAATCCTCATTCTCATCTCCACAGCTGGGCTGCATCCTGCGTGTGTCACTTCATTTGCCGGTACTTGGACCCTTCTGGGGAGAGGGACTCTGCTCTCTCCCATGACAGTGCATTGCTTTCCTTTACACCTTACTTTACTTTTTGCACTCTCTCCATGACAGTGACTTTAAGGATTCCTCAGTGAGGTTGGTACTGCTCCCAAGAGGCCATGTTGGAAACCTGTGATTATTGCAGTGATTGTAGGTGCAGTGACTTGCATTTAGTAGGTGGGAGTCTGGAGTGCTAAATGTCCTGATTACCCTGGACAGCCCCATGCACTGAAAAGTCCCAGTTCCTACAGAACTTCGAGATGTCATTCAGAATTTCATGTAAGTGCAAACACCATTTATACCTATCCATGCTTTGAACTTGACTCCAGTCTACATATAAAACATGAAATATTCTCCTCAAGGTTTTAATATTCTCTGTACTTTTTAGGTAAGCAGCTGCTAGGTAAATGCAAAAGAAAAGTGTAAATTTTTTTTTGGTACAAGAAAAGCCTCTACCAGCATCCCTTTAGGCTTTCCAAAGCCCACTATGGGATCTGTATTCATTTTCTATTGCTGCATAACAAATTACTACAAACTTAAAACAATACACATTTATTACCTCACAGTTTCTATGGGCCAGAAATCTGGCATAGCTTAGTTGGGGCTTCAGGATCTCTCACAGACTGTGATCAAGGTGTCAGCCAGGGCTGGAGTCTCATCTGAAAGCTCAACTGGGAAAGAATCCACTTTCAAGCTCACTCAGCTTGTTGGAAGAATTCACACTCACCGTTTGACCCAGAAGCCTCAGTTCCTTGCTGGCTGTCAGCTAGAGGGTGCCCTCAGTTCCTTGACATGTCGCTCTCTCCATAAGACAGCTTACTTCATCCACGCAAGCAAGGAGAGTCTACTGGCAATGTGGGAGTGACAGTCTTAAGTAACATAATCCTGGAAGTGATATCCCATCACCTTTTCCATATTCTATTGATGAGCAGCAAGTCCTGCTCAGGATTCAGTGGGAGGGTTTACAGAAGTGCATGAATACCGCAGTCCTAAGACTCTAAGATGACCTCCGTCTTAGAGTCTGCCCATCACAAGGGCCCAAGGATGAGTTCTGCAGCCTTGCATCAATGTTTGGGAGTGGAACATTACATGGTGCCTTCCATCAGAGGGAAGTTTTGGTGTAGACTTGGTGAGTTAGCTGCTCTTGGAAGTTCTTCTACATTTATTTGGGTCATAAACAAAGGCTCAGAGAAACCAGTACAATGCTATTTCCTTAATTAAGCAGATTAACGCTAATTGCATTCGGCAGAGTGGGCTTTAAGTAGGGAGGCTAACTTAGGATTGTTCTTAGGAGGGGACTTTGCAGTCTCTTCTCCTCTTCCTCTCTGCCACACTCATTTCTTCTGCTATTACCTTTCTATTCAATGCCTCCTTGAATTTTTCATCTCAGATTTTTCTGCATCAGTATTATGGTGTGTGTGTGTGTGTGTGTGTGTGTGTGTGTGTGTGTGTGAAATACTCATTTTTAATTACACAGGCTTGGTAATAGGTGTGTAGTCATGTTGGATCAGCCTCGGATGCAAAAATCCTTATTTTCAGCTGATTATATCTTGAAAGGATTTGTGGCCTCGGGCACCTGGAAATTGGAATGCATCATTGTTCACTAGTTGAACATCAAGGGACAGAAATTAAAGGAGACGGGAGGACTTTGGTGGTAGTGGCCCTTAAATCAGCCAAGATGAGGGTGGACTGATTGAAACACGACAACTTGGGGGTGGGGGGTGGGTCCACATGTCCACCCTTCCGCCTCCTCATGATTGCGTGATTGCCACAGCCAAAGGTACCATAGGTCCTTCCCACAGGCAAGGGTTAAGAAGTAGGTCAAGCATAATGGGTTAGTTTCTAAATGTGATGCAGCAGGCAGGACCAGGTAGGGAAGACCAAACTTCCCAGGGCAGCGATGAAATAAGAGCAGAGTACGCATCTCACAAATCACAGAGGCCTGAGGCCCCCTTTTTTTTTTTTTTTTTTTTTTTTTTTTTTTTTTTTTTTGCGGTACACGGGCCTCTCACCGTTGTGGCCTCTCCCGTTGCGGAGCACAGGCTCCGGACGCGCAGGCTCAGCGGCCATGGCTCACGGGCCCAGCTGCTCTGCAGCATGTGGGATCTTCCCGGACCGGGGCACGAACCCGTGTCCCCTGCATCGGCAGGCGGACTCTCAACGACTGCGCCATCAGGGAAGCCCCTGAGGCCCCCTTTTGCATCTTGACTCCTGCAGTGGGACCATGTGGCCGTGAGAGAGATCCTTGTCTCTAAAGCTGCAAAGGTAAAAGACCTGGAAATCAGATGCTTAGACCACTGGGGTAGAGAAGAGCTCAGAGTCATTGTATCCTAGACCCGGAAGGAACTTTTAAAGAGCCCTCTCTATCTAACGCATTCATTTGGCAGATGGGGAGACTCAATCTAGAGGGATTTGCACGAGTTCGCACAGATGGAGCCCCGTGAAGGCACATGAGGCCCTTTATACCTTTTGCCCCTTTTAAGTAAACATCCCCAAATGCTGGAACCTCTACAAGCTTTGCCAACTTGGAATGGGAAAAGCTAGGTTTTGCTTTGTTTTTACAGTTGGTATTGTGAATGGGTTCCTAGCCACTTCTCCTAGCTGTCATAGATTGTATAGCTATCCCATCGTGTTTTCCAAGGGCCCTCCTAGTGAGAGATTTATACATCTCTGCCCCATTTAACTCCAGTAATTCACGTGATTGATTAGGCCAATGCAATGTGAGTAAAAGGAAAATGTTTCTCTTAAGAGGCTGCTCAAGGTTCATTATGTCTTTTTCTCTGAGGTGAGAGGGGCGATGTTCCAGACAGAGGCTGACCTGTCAGCCTGGATCCCAGAGTGGAAATGATGCTGGGCAGAGTCATAGCCAGGTGGTGATGGACAGGCAGTGTGAGCCACCTTTGTTATGGGGGTTAATTCAGGTTGTCACCGTGGCAGGACCTGGCCCATCCTGTCTGACTCAGCATGGTGGGTGGACTGTGTATGCTCACGCCTGTATGTACGCTCACTTCCCAGTACACAGTCTTCCCCCAGGTGCACGTGCGGCCATCACTGCTTCCTCCTCCTCCCTCCAGCCAGTCACCACGCGCTGCATTTCCACTTTATAAGCCTCACATTTCCCCATCCCCACTGCTTCTGCCTCTCATTGCCACTGCAGCTCGACCTCCCCCCTCAGGCCGTTCCCCATAAGCAGCCAGAGGGAGCAAAGATCAGATTTAATGTGGCCGACAAAGTCCTTCCACAATGGCCCCGCTTATCTCTCACTGTGTTCCTCCTCGGACCCTCCTCTTCACTCTTGTCCAAATTCTCTCTGTCTCTCTATTTAATTTAATTTATTTATTTATTGGTTGTTTTAATTTACCTCCCACCTGCACCACTCAGCCACCAGATGTCCTCGTGCATCTCCCTTCTGCCCAGCCCCATTGACCTGGTAACTCCTACTTACTCTCTTTGAACCCCAGTGTGGAGTCACCTCCTCTGGGAAGCCTTCCTGATCACCGGAGTGTGACTTGGGTGTGAGTCCTCTCGTTCACAGCACCCTGTGCTTCTCTCGTCACTGCTCTGCATGATGCTGTACTTTGATTGTCTGACATGTGACTGTTCCCCAGTAGACGGTATCCACTGCTGGGTCCTCAAAACTTTGTAAAGCAGTATCTGGCACCTAGTAGATGCCCCTTGAGTATTTGCTACTGAATGTTGATTTTTCATCCTGAAGGCAAAGGAAAATAATGCCCATACATTGGAATAAAAGACTTTATCTTGAAAAGTTTTTTTTTTTTTTTTTGGATACCAAGTGTTTCTGTTTCATGCGGGGAAAGATAAAGCTGTTGGAAGGAACTAGAACTTCCAAAAATACATGGAATGAGCTACATATATTGTAAAATATGGGTCATAGTTCTGTTTTGAGGGTGCAAAAAATCACAAAATTTGGGCTTCCCTGGTGGCGCAGTGGTTGAGAGTCCGCCTGCCGATGCAGGGGACATGAGTTCGTGACCTGGTCCAGGAAGATCCCACATGCCGCAGAGCGGCTGGGCCCGTGAGCCATGGCCACTGAGCCTGCACGTCCAGAGCCTGTGCTCCGCAACGGGAGAGGCCACAACAGTGAGAGGCCCGTGTACCGCAAAAAAAAAAAAAAAAAATCACAAAATTTTTATCAAGATAAATATTTAAAAGCACCCATGGTTGCTTGGAGAGTGTGAGGTGAGGCAAGAGCAGGGTTTGAATAAGAACTTGTTTGGTTTTGTGGGTCCTGGTGGATTCAGTGGGGGGTTTGTGTGCATGAGAACAGTGTTTTATTTTTAAAAATACTTCCTCAAGAGTCTGTTCACCAGGGAGTCCAACCTTTCCCTCCCTGTTCTGTTCTGCGAACGCAACCCGATTCAGGAAACAGAGTTGGAAGAGATACTAAGAAACAAGAATCTAGGGAGTCAGTGTGGAGAAGGGAGGTGGGGGCCGAGTGTCCGGCAGACCTTGTGGTCCATGAGTGTGTCCTGGTGGTTGTGGTCTATTTGCTGGGCAGAGAAACTCGACTGGTTGACGGTTTTCATCTCAGTGACTCTTAGGGGATGATTCTGAGCACATTGATGTGCAGAAGAATTATGGGTCAGTTTCTATGGCTAGAGTGTCCCCACTTCTGGTCAGTCCAGAACATAAGGCAGCTTGAGAGCATCGAGTTCCTCAAGTAGGAGAACCCTGAGGTGTGGGTTGCCATCTCCTAACTCTGAATGGTCATGGGCCCTCATGTGTATTGATTATAGGAATCCACTTGGGCATAGCTACAAGATAAAAAGACTTTGTCAGTAGGTAGGTAAGTAGGTAGATATGTACGTAGACAGGCTGACTGACAGACGGATGGACAGATGGATGGATGGTAAGATGAAGCTCTACAGGGGGATATACAGGTAGATAAAGGAAGACTTTATAAGGAGCACAATCATGGAAATATAATCTTCCATGATACATATTTGCGATTCATTAAAAGTCAATACATAAAGTCTAAATAAATATGAAGTCCTACCAGAGACTTCATTAAATTAATCCAGCCTTTAAAACATCTTTAATTGATTTGTATATTCAAGGCATGATTAATATGTCATTTAGAATGAGGTATCACCAAGGGCAAGTTGATAAATTTAAAAGCCACTGTGTCCAGGCATAAGAGAATTTCTCAAGAAACAGGAGAGCTTATTTCTTTTGTAATAACACAGTTGCTCTCCACTCATGAAAAGACATAAGCAGCATAATGAACAGATTAGGCACAGAATCACCAACAAGGTGCTGGACCTGCTAAAGCAATGAGCCCTGTGAGCTGTCCTCCTGGGAGAAGCAGTCCCAGGTTATATACAAATTGCAAGGGCCATACCTGAGCTAAGCTTTGTCCACAGCAACATAGCTGCAGTTGGGCTGATTTCAAAGAACATGGGGGAGGACGTGGATTCGATATGGCTTTTTCCCCAGAACTAGCGATCCTTCCTTTCCACCTGCAGCGGCCCTGCATGCTATGTCAGCCCTACACACCTTGCCCTTCTTCCGAACACAGCTCCCCTTTCTCTTTAGGGAGCCATTGCAATCACTAGAACCAACTCTGTGGTTCTAATGCAGGTTGCTCATCACAGGACCCAGACTCAGAAGTGGGCACACGGTGGTCCAGATGAACTAGTCACAAAAACCCAGGCCATAAGTCAAGCCAGTCAGAATTCTTCACTGGGATTTTTTGAAGGGGATGGTGATCTTTCTTCTGTAGTTGTAAAGCCATGGGGATTGGCCATTTGGGGAAACAAAGCCAACATGCAGAAAGGAAAATAAGTAAGAAATGGCCAGGAAAGGGGGGCATCAGCTTCCAGATGACACTTTTGAGTCCCTGAAATCTCTCCAGTTTCTGATTCTTGCCTTCCTGAGACATGCTTCCTCGAGCACGTCCAGAGCTGTGAGCTTCCTCCAGTGTACTTTCAGTAAATACCAATTTTCTTAGGTTAGTTGGATCTAGGTTTGTGTCGTTTGCAATGAAATGAGTCCTAAAGAGCTTCCTCCCTTTCACACCCATTGCTGAATACCTACATTATGGGTAAAGAATGCCCCAAATTTGCCCTAAAGAGCCTCATGCTCCATGGAGGGCATAGAAAGAGACAACGGTGACCGCTTTTGTTTAGGAGGGTGATGGGTGTTTCATGGAATGTAAAAACTTCTGTGCAAATATGAAAATCCAGTTCAGGTAGTAATACGGTGAATTTTCCTAAAATGATTCTGAGGTTAAATACTTCTCTTGTGTTTCACAGTGTGAACTGGTATTTTAATTAAAATATTTTTTAAAAGTTTAAAAGTTTTCTGAGTCAAAGCAGTATGGGAAATACCAAGTTATACAGAAGCATGCTGCAGTAATTCTCAGAGCCTGTAAGACTAGTGTGTTTTGGAGTATCGAAGAGTGGAGCTGAGTGTGCAGAAAAGGAATGCAGATTTCCAGGAATTGAAACTTGGAGAATAGAGATGTTTCTGTGACACTCAGCCCAATACCTTGGGGCAGGATATCAGAATGCAGTCTCCACTTTTAAGGAAGTGGGAGCCCAAGTTTTCCATTTATATTCTGGTTTAGTCTCTTAGTTTGGTGTATTTTTATGCTTTAGCTATTTATTGATTTGACCAACGTGATTCACTGTTCAGCAAACAGGGCCACATTAATTCGTTAAAAGTTCATTATGAGGATAACGGACACGAAGTAAAACAGAATCACGTGATGTGAGTGTAAAAGCTTTTTCCCTAGACAGCTGAAAATAAATTGAAAACAAATTCAATTAAAATAGCATTCAACCTTTTTATTCCTTCCCTGGTGTAATTCCTCTAAGGGGAGGGGGGGGCGGTCCAAAGCCAGCACATTGCTTTGAACGGCCGCTCGTCCTGCACCGAGCAGACCGGGGCAGACCCGAGAGGGTGTGTGCTGACGGGGGGGCTGCCTTGGGTAGCTGTGCTTTCAAGGCACATGTCCCTGCCTCCCCCGCGCATCTCTGCCTCTGTTTTCTTTACCCGTTCTGCTTTCTCTCTAAGGCAAGGTAGATTTCCCATCATCTCATACCCTTCCTTCATCTCAACCTTAGGTCTGAAATCTTGGCCCATCCCAGCCTGTGCCCACACCCACATGAACACATCCTGTCGCTGCTTCATTTTCCCTCAAACGTTATCATGATACCTCTACCCACAGGGATTTTCAGGCCAGACCTGGGAGTCTTTCACTTTTTCTTTCCTTGTTTACTTTTCCACTCTTTTGTTTTTATCATAAAGGTAATACTTCCTCTACTAACAAGAGAAACGATGTAGTTGTGTATTTTCAAAGAGAATATTCTTCTTCCCTTCATTCCCTCTAATCAGACCCCTTCCACCCTGGCCTGCCAGAGGTCACCAGTCTTACTACTTTGGTGTGTGTCATCCATGCTGACGTCTCCCCTTTCCCTCACTTTGCTATAGCCAACCAGCCCATCACGAAGTTCTTTTGATTCTACCTTCAAAATGTTTTCCAAATCAATGCATCTTTTCCCAGGTCAGTTAGGTATTGTCCTTACCATTGTCACCCTTACAAGGCGTGTTAGTTTCCTAAGGCTACTGTAACAAAGGGCTAGAAACTAGGTGTCTGAACCAACAGAAATGTATTGTCTCACAGCTCTAGAAGCTAGAAGTCTAAAAATCAAAGTGTTGACAGGGCCAGGCTCCCTTTGAAACCTGCAGGGGAATCCTTCCTGACCTCTTCCTGGCTCCTGGAGGCTTGCTGACAATCCTTGGCATTCCCTGGCTTGCAGCTGCATAACTCAGTCTCTGCCTTGGTCGTCCCATAGTGTTCCCCCTGTGTCTCTGTCTTCGCGTGGCCATCTTCTTATAAGGACGCTAGTTGTATCGGATGGGGTCTCACCCTCCTCCAGTATGACTCCATCTAAACTAATTATATCTGCAGTGACCCTGTTTCCAAATAAGGTCACATCCTAAAGTACTGGGGGTGAGAACTTCAGCATATCTGGGGAGGAAGGGGAGACACACCACAAGCCATAACATGAGGCTACCGTTGACTGGCCTTCCCCCTTGCACCTCTTGCTTCCCCAAAGCAGACCGTGCGCAGCAGTCAGAAGAGTTCTTCTAGATTTGAATCAGATCCTGGTACTCCTTTGCTTAGAGCCCCTGAAAGCCTTTCATCGGAACTAAGATAAAACCCAAGCTCCGTGATGTGGGCGAGGCCCTGTGTGATCAGGAGTCCTTCCAGCTCTGCTGCCCACGGCCCTTACCTGCAGCCCTTTTCCTGAAGGGTCTTCTTGTCCCACCCCAGCCCCCGCTCCCCCATCCTGCCTGTGTTTTTTTTTTTTTCCTTCATCAAAACCTCCTTCATCAAATTACACTGTAGATGTTTCTTCTTCTAAGAGGCTTTCCCAAACCCCCTCAAAATCATCCCCCAGTGTAGATTGTTTTTCTCCCTTCCTCTCCTATAGGCTTATAACATCTGTACTTATGTGATTATCAGGGTGTTTGTTTGTCTGTCTTACGACAGGGGTTGGCAAACTGTGGCCCATGGGCTAAATTTGGCCTGTGGCCTATTTTGAAAGATCCTTGAGATAAGAATGATTTTTACAATTTTAAGGATTGGGGAAAAGAATGCAAAGGGAAATATACCCTCTGTGGGTATCCTCACCTGGAGGTGCCATCAGCATTGGCCATCTGAGGCCCATTGAAATGAGGGCTGTGGCTAAACTCCCCTGGTCATCTTCTCTGCGGCCAATAGGTCTTTGTCTTCCTTATTGTTCTCCAGCACAGTGTCCTGCTTATTTTCTTTAGAGCATGTTTTCTGATGTGTAACTATCTTGTTTAATTTGCCTGCTTGCACTCTGTCTACTCCTCCAATAGAATGTAAACTCATGAGAGTGGGGTGCATGGAGTGCCAGTCACCCCAGTATCCTCAGTGCCCAGCCTCCAGTAGACTGAATAAGAGAGTGAGTACCGTGCCTCTCTAGTGAGGGAGACGGGTGTCTGTGAGCACAAGGCGTGGAGGACGGTGCACCAGCCCGTGTGGAACAGCGGCTCAACACCAAAGCCAAGCACCTGGTCTGGCGATCGAACCTCCACGCGTTTCCTCAGCAACACCTGTGCTCAGCTCTTCTCAGCTACTTGGGTGCATGGTTGAGCTAAGCTTGTTTACTTTTGAGGTTTTGAACATGAAGAGTTCTGGAAGTCTTTTGCACCTCATCTTTGTTTTCTTCCTGTTCTCTCTCTTTCGAATCCTATAATTTACTGCAGTCACTCATCTCGGATTCTCCCTGGATTCTGCTGTCATCCTATTTCCTGAATCCCTCTTCCTTTCCTCCAGCCATGACGATTGGTCCTTTCTCTCTCATGTTGGGTCCCTGTTGTCAGTACGGGGAAGCCAGTTACCTGGGACTCCTTGACCAGTGATTTTGGGCTCCATCATTCCATGGCCTCTCTCTCTGGTTGCATTAATGGGTCTTCAGTGTTAATTAAGTATCTAAATCAAATTTAGAGAATAGAAGTGTGACTTCTGGAGGCAGGCAGCCTGGACTAGAATCCCAGCTAATCATCAACCAGCTGTGAGTCCTTGTACAAGCTGCTTAGCTTTTCTGTGCCTGTTTCCACACCTGTAAAATACAGTAATAGTATCTTCCTCATAGAGTTGCTGTGAGGATTCAATACATTCAAATGTGAAGCTCATGACACAACATCTGGCATATAGTAGGTGCTAAGTACTGGCCAGCTTCTTTGTCATTCACACGTTTGCACATTCGGCTCAGGAACAGTCTCTTAAGGAGGGCTCTGCTAGGTGCTGGGAGCCTTCCATCGTGTGGGAGGCTATCTGTGCAAGTGCAATTGTTGGTTTAAATGGGGGGCTTGGCCCGAGCTGCTGCCTGTGGAGGAGAGCTAGGGCCTTTGGTAGCAACCTCTGGAACGGTCAGCATCTCTCTCCACCCGTCTCACACGGTGCACTGGCCATGATGCTCCGTGTACCTCTCTTCCTGACGGGCCACGGTGCCTGACAGATGGCTGAGGCCCTAGGGAGAGGAAAGAAAAGAGAAGAGGTGACCTGCAGCCCACACCACGGCTTGGAAGCAACAGGCTGTGATGAATTACTGGGCCAGGAATGGGACAAAGTGCCAAGGAGCAGCGTGATTAGTACATCAGGCCTGCTCCCTGCTGAATCGTCATCTGCTTCACGAGTTGCAAAGGCAGGTGCTGTCTTGAGAGATGGGCCAGTGCCAGATGCCACATGCCCAGCTGCGCGGCACTGGGACTCAAGCTGTGACCTTCCAGAGACCCTCAGTGACAACTGAGCCCTCCATGCCCCTTGGATCTCAAACCACTGGGCAAAGGACTCATTGCAGCTTCACCACCCAGAGTATTTTATGTGGCTGTGGGCAGCTTCCTCCCAGCAGTTCTCACCAGCGGCCGGCAGATGGCGCAGTTTCTCCTGTGTTCCAGCCAGAGGTTTTGAACTGGCAAAGAGTTTTCACAGCTGAGAACCAGGGGTAGTAAACACCCGTAATATTTTGAATATAAAATGTAAGAGGCAAAAGACACTGGAAGCCACACGTTGGGGTGGCTTTAAAATTTTTTTTTATTTTACAGACGGAAGATGGAATATTCATTAGAATTTACAAAACACTTTCACATTCATTACCTTGCACAAGAGACAGAGACAGAGGAGAGAGAGAGGTCAAAATAGATTTTAACTGACTCCCCTTTTGGAAAATAGGTAAACTGCATCTGAGTCCTCTATCTGCGTTTGATTTTAAGATTTTAAATTGGATCATTCAACCCTAGATTATGTGGCAATATCATCATTGCTGTAATAATATTGATGATGATAATTACAGAAAAAATAGCTGTTATTTATTAAGTGCTACTACAGACTAAACATTTTAAATGAGTTATCTTGTTTAATCCACAGAACAAGAACATGAGGCAGGAATCACATAGTGATTTTTTTGACAAATCTTGAGAATATGTCTGTATTCACGCTCACTGTCTCAGAAATAACCAGGAGAATCTTTAAAACCTTACAACAATATTACTGGGTAGGAACTCTTTAATCATCATGTCACTGATGAGGGGAATGAGGCTCAGCGAGGTTTAGTAATGCTTCTAAAGTCACAGAGCTAGTGAGCAACAGTTAACTCCAGAGCACGTTCTCCTCCAACAGCGTTAAGTTAATGGCCCTCAAATCTTAATTGCCTGAGTGGATTTGCCTCTGTGTAGTTCTTGGTTTCTCAGCAGCTTCTTCATTAGCCTGAGACTACCTATAAGAGCATTTTCTCAGTGCTCCGTTCTCTGCCTCTGTGGGATTTGTTGAGGTGGGTTTTGCCTCTGAGCTTCCGTCCTCACGTCTACTGAACCAAACGTCCAGCTCCAGTTGGCTAGTCCAGATTGGTGTTTGGAACACACTCAGTAGCCCAGGATGATCCCATATTTCTGAATTATTAGAGGGATTTGACTGTTTGGTGGAGCAAATGGGCATGTGAGATGTTTGCCCGGCAGAGTTATTTCATGTCCTTTGTGAGTGTCTCTCAGTCTCAGATGCAGAGGACCCTGCTTCCTGCCTCAGTAGTTGTTTGACAGCCAGCACGGGGCTGAGTGGAACGTTTCTGTCGTCCTAACTTTGGACTGTCCTTCATTCTATCTCCCTTCTCTCCTTTCTCTTCTCTCTCTCTCTCCACCCCACTTTCCTTCATTGCTTGCGCACTTCATTTCCAGACACACATTTGGGTGCCCCATTTGGATGAGAAGGGGCTGGTTAGGTATGCCTTTCATGTGTCGTAGGGCTTTTTCTCTTTAGCATTTGTGTTTTGAAAGTGCCTCATTGGTATATAGGATGGAACATCAGAAGGGCTTGTTTTCAGGACTACTGAAAATTTCTGTCTGAAGAAGACAGCTGTCTCTTAATAATTCAGTGACTCGTGCCCAATGCTCGGTTAGCTCTGCAAATGGGGCTGTTGGTGGCATCTCGATTACCAGCCCTCCCTCAGCCTTCATCATTGGCTCCATCCTAGTTTCTAAAAGTCTCAGTTCCTAAGGCTCAGACGGACCACTTCTCTTCTGCCAGAGTAAGAATGTCCTATGCCCGGAAAGATGTCCTGTTTCAGAGGTTGCCCTTGAAGAGGGGAGCAATAGAGCATGTCCTGGAGCTGAGGGAGCCCTGAGGAGGCCGGAAAGGCAGGCGGCCTGCTTCCTACTCAGTCAGTGTGGCCAGAGGAACATTCCCCAAAGTGTTCTGCGGAATGATATTGGGTGCCACATGCACACTTGTGTACACACACGCGTGTGCGAACACACACACAGACACGGAAGCAAAATGGTTCCCTTGTCAAGTAAGTTTTGGGAGCACTGGGTCAAAATGCTTTCTCTCAGAGCCCTTAATTCTAAAAAGGGGCCATAGCTTGGAGGGGTTTCCACAATTTGTAGGCCAAGGAATCTCTTCTGGCAGATTATTTCATGGGGCTAGTAGTCTGTGGAACACATGCTTAAGTATTAAGGGGTTAAGGGGCGTGAAGTATACTGCCTACTCTCAAATGGTTCATAAAAAACACGTTTTAATATGGATGTGTAAAAACTAAATGTTAAAAATTGGTGAATCTGGGTAAAGATTATATAAGAATCCTCCATATTTTTTGTTGCATTTTTTAGTAACTTTGAAATTATTTCAAAATACTGTCCATGAAGGTGGCTATTTAGAGATAAGATTCACCTCGGTGATATAAAACAAGAAAACACCACAAACACTGAGGACCTATGGAAATGGGGTTGCCTATTTGCCTCTGGTCCCCCGCACTGGGAGCTTTGGTGCTCCATGTGGCCTCTTTGCGGAGCTGGACAGAAAGCTAGGTGTCCTCAGCAGGTCATGGTCTTCCTGGAGGACATTAAAGAGGAGCACTTCTGCTCCAGACAAGATGGAATTGGGACTGAAAGTGGCAGAGAAAGAGAACAAAGATATCGCACCACGGCAGCTCCTTCTGTGGGATTTGGGGAGATCCTTTTCCTTACCTAGAGAGTTCTGAATGTTTTGATGAATGCTAATCCCATGACAAAGTTTATGAATTCCAACCCAACATTTTTAATCTCCTGATTCTATGATCATGATACAGGAGTGTAAAGGATCAAATTCTATGACCGTTTGTGCTCCCGTAATTAGAAATTGGCCATCCAGATACTTCCCCCACCTTGTGCCTCACATTTGCTCCTAGACAGATCTGTGAGCTGCTGGCCCCCGTCTGTCTCCCCTGTCCTGGACCTGCCTTCCCGGTTCCAGCCCTCCACGTCCATTAGTGCCAGACCGCTGGGTGGAAACTTCCAGCCAGCAGGGTCGACCTTGAGAACCCCAACGAGGCTGACTCTGTGTGCTCTCAGTCCAAGGTGTCCAAGGCTCTCGGTCCTGGGTGCCAGAGTGTGGCAGGCACCAGGCAATGGTGAAAAGAGGCTCTCTTCCCAAAGCCCGTCATGTTTTGTCTCTTGGACCTCAAGGCCACCCTAATCATGTCCAGAGCTTCTCTACTGATTTCAGGAGCAGTGATTCTGCTTTGAGCTAGAATTTTGCCAAGCCTCACATGTGAAACACTAAGTACGCAAATAAAAGTAAAACAGACAAAAGACCAAAGAATTTTGTCTGTCTGTCTCTCCTCTGACAGTATAGTCTCAGACTCAGCCCATTATCCCAGCTGGGGACAAACCCAACACTTGCTACTTCCTCCCCTCTTATTTTTCCCGCCCCCCAAACTCTGCTCCCAGACACAACACCTGCTATATATTTAAACAGCCGTGTTAAACGGCACTCAGGAGATGGTGAGAAAGTGGAAATAGTACCAGGAGTTGTGGTCGCCCCACTCAGAGAGCCCCTTTTTGTGTGTCTGGCTCAGTGCTGATTGCTTTATGTGACTTATCTTATTCAGCCCTTCCAACCGCTCAGTTCTAGTGTTATTCCCATCTTTCAGATGAGAAAACTGGGAGGGTAGATAACTTGCTCAGGACCTCACAGTTCACAAGCGCTGGGACGTTAGCAACTATCCAGAGATGTTGGACCCCAGAGCCTGTGTCCTTAGCCCACTTTATAATTTTGCTCCCCTCCCCGAAACAGCAGAATTGATGGGGGTGTTGTCTTCTGGCATCTAGGCTCTGGGGAAGGCTGCCCCCAGTGACCTGCTCCCTATATCATTCCCATCAGGAGTGGTTGTAGGACCTTTCTGAGTCATTTTTACACACGCTAATGCCCATGTTACAAATCTTAAGGATGAAGTTTTTAAAGCTAGTTAACTCTTAATAGTCTAATAGAAGCCAGCAAAACACCTAATTTATCCACCTTTTTATATTTGACCTTGGAATACATTGAGGATTTGGGGAACAGCAGACTCTCATCCTTCATCTTGTTGGCTCAGGCTGATATTAAACTGAGTTTGCCGTCCCAGGGTGCCACTGAGTCCAAAGAAACATGAATAGCTCAAAAGTGTGTTGAGTCCCTGGAAAAGTTGGCCTGGGAGTTGAACATCTATAATAGAACACCTACCATGTGATTATTGGAAAGATCATGATGTAGATTGCATGTGCTCCTTGCTAAATGGGTTTCAGGTGAGAAACTTGCTGCTTCTCTGTGTAGTTGAGTTCTCAATCCATGCTAGAAAATGTAGGTAAAATTTCTGCTTTGACAGACACTCATTAATCCTCAGTTTTGTACCCCTAATCTACACTTGTCTTAATTTCCTCTAAATTATTCTCAGACATTAACTAATACTGACTAACTGCAACCAAAAATAATTATTGCTATCTGTTCCTTTTGTAAATGTAACTCCAGCACAGAGCTGGAAGAGTAATGGCATGTTTACAGAAGGCAGCTCATTAAGCTGAGTTCCAGTTGCTTTCACTTTGCCAGAAGGAGCCATTTTCACAGCAAAAATTGGGTGGATGCCTTTATGCTTACCGGGAACAACTCAAGGTAACATAATTCAGGGTTCCCAAGACAAAAATGTAGCACAAGACAAATTTACAAACCTCATTAAGGAAGATGTGAAGGTCTTTTTACTGCAGCCCAACAGTCTAAAAGGGGTATCATTCTGGTGCGTTTATTTAAGGAATAATATATATTTCATTGTTTCCTAATGGAAGTAATTGCAAGGGACTCTTAGGCCACCTTTGAAGAACACTTTTATTTTTGAATCTTTCTTTTCCAGTTTATGAAAATACTTCACTATTCTTGATCTCATAATTTCTAAACTTCCTAACGAATCTGAGCATTGTTGAGCCCAATATCAAAAACTATGGAAGTTGGACCACCCACCCTTTCTGCTTCTGTTTATTTCAGAAATTTGGCCTTAAACACATCTTGACCTTTCATATGGGAGAATGGAGGCTGCAGTGGTACGATTCCTGGAGTTTTCATTAGAAACAGTCACCTGAAGGAATTTCTCTGACAAATCTGGGTTTGAAAGTACACCTTAAGTTTGCCTTTTCTTTTGGGTTTGTTCAAACTCAAACCAAACACGAACCACAGCTTCCCAAAACAACGACAAGCTGCACCTGGCATTGTAAAGATGCTGGATTCCATCCCTGTAAAAGAGTGTTTTCCCTGTCCCGGCTTCAGGGGAGAAACTCAGGAGTGTACTGGTGCTTACACACTGCTCCACTTACAAAACCTTTTCAATGGCACCACTTCACCATGTTTCTGGATGCCGTGCTGATTTTTCTTCCTGCCTGCACAAAATTCCTAAATTTGTTTCCATCTACTGGAAGTAGCGATTTGGCAGACACCGGCACTTTTTCCATGTTTAATTAATTCCTCTAATTTTGTGGTAAATGAGAATAATAGGGCTTAATTTTGCTATTTATGTAAAATTGATTGGTAATTACGGAGAGCACGGGGGATTTGGCTTTACAAAGGAAAATTAAGTGACCTCTCCATCACGGTGCCTTGGCATGCCTCATTCCCTCATCGGGAAAAAGCAGAAATGGCAGCAAAGCAGATGTTGAGTGGGAAATGAATGTAGGTTTTGTGACCTTTTGCAGAAATTGAAATACGGAAGTTTGCTGGATCTTGTTTAAAGGTTTAAATGAGCTCAGACTAGAATCATCTAGAAGATAACATATGCAGACACAAACCTGTTAGACTGGGCTTTATCGTCTCATATTTGGTATGGTTTGGTCACTTTAATTCCAATATATTCTTATCTATTGTGCTCTGACCAAAGCAGGGGGTGGATGTGGGAGAGAAGGGTTTCTTCCTGGAGGTGCTTTATGTTAAAAGGAGATCTCATAGAAGGTGGTCTCAGGATGGAGGATTTTAGAATTTTCTCTCTTTTAAAACTTTGCATAACAGCTCCAGATGATCACTGATTCTCAGTAAATGACTCACATTGTAAGTACAGTGGAACAGACAGAAATATCTGGCAGTATTATTTTCCCCTAAGTAAATTTTTTTCTCCAATAAAGTAATTCACCCTACCTGTACGTGGTAAATCAACACCGAATTATAGGAAGATTTGCATTTAAGAAAGCCTCTGCTCCTAGTTGAAAACAAGAACAGAGTGCCCAGAACACAGGCACTGCCAACAGGATCTGCCCTGGTTTGGTAATTTGCCGGCTGTGGTCCATTTAGCAGATCATCAGGGGTCAGGCTCAACCTTCTAAGTGCTTTAGAACATTCCATCCATTGAGGTTTAAGGTGGAAAATAGAGTTGAGAAAACAGAAAGTCCTACGGGATCAATTGCAAATATCACTGCATAATTAAGGATATTTCCTTATTTTTTTAATTGATTTCACACCTGTGGTCTCCCAATATAGTTTTTTGTTTTGTTTTGTTTTTTTGGCTGCATTGTGACTTCGTTGCTGCACACAGGCTTTCCCTAGTTGCTGTGAGCGGAGGCTACTCTTCATTGTGGTGCACAAACTTCTCGTTGTGGTCGCTTCTCTTGTTGCAGAGCACAGGCTCTAGGCGTTCAGTCTTCCGTAGTTGTGGCACATGGGCTCAGTAGTTGTGCCTCATGGGCTCTAGAGTGCAGGCTCAGTAGTTGTGGCGCATGGGCTTAGTTGCTCCGTGGCATGTGGGATCTTCCCGGACCAGGGCTTGAACCTGTGTCCCCTGCATTGGCAGGTGGATTCTTAATCACTGTGCCCCCAGGGAAGCCCCCAATATAGTTTTGATAACATTAAAATTCAGGAACTAGCATTGCCCTCTTGAAAAACAAATTTAAAGTACTCAGACAAAAACCCAAATTCACTTGTCCAGATACACTTTCTTCCTTTCAGAATCTTCTTTATGGTAAATCAAATCAAATGATAATTTTTGCTTGTTAAAACTACTGAATCAGGGGACTAGGGGAAGATGGACAGTGGAAGTGAAATGTTTGGATCTTCTCGAATTAGCACATAAAATCAGACAGGGAAACTAGTTAGCTAAATGAAAATTCATGAAAAAAATTTTAAGGAAAACAACGTGACAAGTTATACCACAATCCACAGAATACAAGTAGGTGTCAGCAACATCTGTCTGGGAAAACAAAGAACAAAAAAACAGAGGAAAGCAATGGGGCATCTGACAGACCTGAGAACAGGAGGAAGAGCCCCCAAAAGATCCAAAAGATACTAATGGAAATGCATGCAGGCCAGTTTTTTAAGTGGCAGCTAAAACTGGGAGTGGTTTTGCTGCATCCTATAACAGGGAGTATCTGCTAGGTATGAAGAAGCTGGAGCAATCTTTTCTATATCAAAACTGACCCAAACAGGTTCTTTTCATGACAGGGCTCTACACCAAGGTGAGACTGCTGGAAGTGGATTCAAAATTGAACAGGACAGGGTCAATAGATACAAAAGAAAGAGAAGGTCCAGATAAAAATGTGAGACAGGGACAGAGACAGAAAATCTCAAAAAAGCAGGTCACCAATACTATATTCAGTAGTGGTTGAAAGTACTTAATACTACGTAAGTAGTAGTTCAGTTGAACTTCCCAATTTAACTGTGAACTTAAAAAAAAAAAAAAAATCTTCCCTGAACCAAGCTTCCTTATAAAAGTTCAAGGAAACTAATTTCACATAGAAATGAGCCATCTAAAAATATCCAGGTTAAATCTCATACAAAGTTGTTAAAAGAAAAAAAGAGAATAAGTAGTAGAATATATCCTTATAAAGTATGAAAGGCTGACAGAAAAGGATGATCAGAAAACAGATCAAAATTGTGACATTCTATTTCAAAACAAGTTAAGACATTAAGAAAATTAAATGACATGAAAAAAACAACAAAAGTCAAAATTAGAAAAATTCAAGGTAGATGACAGAACTCAAGGAAGGAATAGAACTAAAAAGAAAAAAAAAGATTTTATAAATAGTGGCTAAAGTAAAAGAACCAAAAGAGTTAATAAACACAATAAATAATGCCATAAGAAAATAGAATATGAAAAGGAAGGCATTTTTAAAAATCAAATAAAAACATAAAGAGATAAGAGGATTTGCATGAAATTGACAAATACTGAAGACAGGCAACGAAGATCCAATATACAAATAATAAGTTACTGAGAAAGAAAACTGAAGCAAAGGAGCTGAGCAAATACCAAAAAATATAATTAAAATTTTTCAGGATTTCAAAAAAATTGAAAATGTACATTGAAAAGGCATACTTTTCAATATTAACCGACAGCAAGATATATTCCAAAAGAATGTCTGGAATTAAAGAAAAACAGGAAAGGAAAAAAGAAACTTTGGGCATCTAGGTAAAAGAAAAATATGATTTGGAAAGGAAAGGGAAGGAATATTAGATTTCATCAGACTTTATTTTTTAATTCTCCTGTATAAATTTACTGTTAGCATTAAATTCAGAATTACATGAAACTGATTGGTTTTAAGAGTTAAATCACTTCTACAAAAATAGTTCCACTAGAGACATCAGCTCTGGATTTACTAGAATTTATATTTCAAACTAATTTATCAGATATTTATACTATGTTGTTGCAGCATATAAAATACTCTTAAGGGCTTCCCTGGTGGTGCAGTGGTTGACAGTCCGCCTGCCAATGCAAGGGACGTGGGTTCGTGCCCCAGTCTGGGAATATCCCACATGCCAAGGAGTGGCCGGGCCCGTGAGCCATGGCCGATGAGCCTGTGCGTCCGGAGCCAGTGCTCCACAACGGGAGAGGCCACAACAGTGAGAGGCCCGTGTACCACAAAAAAAAAAAAAAAGAAAAAGAAGTACTCTTAAGAGCTCTAGTATCAGTTGCATCAACAGAAATATTCTCAAAATTAAAAATTATCAAAAATTTTGTTTACAATCTTCTATTTACCAACAGCAACTGACATCACTTTCAATTATATTAATTGAAATTAAGTTGCCAAAATGATAATTTTTTATTTCTTAATAAATTGCAGAAAAGCAAGCCAGAAAAATCTTATTATTGTCAAAATATAATACTAATAAGGAATTATTAGTTATTAAATTATATAAAATTATGATCCAAAAGTATTTTTTTGCAAGTTGTAAATTTATGTTGTTACTTAATATATCATTATAAAACCTATTGTGCTTTTTTTTGAATTTTTGAATTTTATTTTATTTTTTTATACAGCAGGTTCTTATTATTCATCCATTTTATACACATCAGTTTATACATGTCAATCCCAATCTCCCAATTCATCACACCACCACCCCCACTCCCCACCGCTTTTCCCCCTTGGTGTCCATACGTTTGTTCTCTACATCTGTGTCTCAATTTCTGCCCTGCAAACTGGTTCATCTGTTCCATTTCTCTAGGTTCCACATATATGTGTTAATATATGATATTTCTTTTTCTCTTTCTGACTTACTTCACTCTGTATGACAGTCTCTAGATCCATCCACATCTCTAAAAATGACCGAATTTCGTTCCTTTTTATGGCTGGGTAATATTCCATTGTATATATGTACCACACCTCCTTTATCCATTCGTCTGTCAGTGGGCATTGAGGTTGCTTCCATGTCCTGGCTATTGTAAATAGAGCTGCAGTGAACACTGGGGTGCATGTGTCTTTTGAACTATGGTTTTTGCTGGGTATATGCCCAGTAGTGGGATTGCTGGGTCATATGGTAATTCTATTTTTAGTTTTTTAAGGAACCTCCATGCTATTCTCCACAGTGGCTGTATCAATTTACATTCCCACCAACAGTGCAAGAGGGTTCCCTTTCGTCCACACCCTCTCCAGCATTTGTAGTTTGTAGATTTTCTGATGATGCCCATTCTAACTGGTGTGAGGTGATACCTCATTGTAGTTTTGATTTGCATTTCTCTAATGATTAGTGATGCTGAACAGCTTTTCATGTGCTTCTTGGCCATCTGTGTGTCTTCTTTGGAGAAATGTCTATTTAGGTCTTCGGCCCATTTTTGGATTGGGTTGTTTGTTTTTTTAATATAGAGCTTCATGAGCTGTTTATATATATTGGAGATTAATCCTTTGTCCATTGATTCGTGTGCAAATATTTTCTCCCATTCCGAGGGTTGTCTTTTCGTCTTGTTTATGGTTTCCTTTGCTGTGCAAAAGCTTTGAAGTTTCATTAGATCCCATCTGTTTATTTTTGTTTTTATTTCCATTACTCTAGGAGGTGGATCAAAAAAGATCTTGTTGTGATTTATGTCATAGAGTGTTCATCCTATGTTTTCCTCTAAGAGTTTTATAGTGTCTGGTCTTACATTTAGGTCTCTAATACATTTTGAGTTTATTTTTGTGTATGGTGTTGGGGAGTGTTCTAATTTCATTCTTTTACATGTAGCTGTTCAGTTTTCCCAGCACCGTTTATTGAAGAGACTGTCTTTTCTCCATTGTATATCCTTGCCTCCTTGTCATAGATTAGTTGACCATAGGTGCGTGCATTTATCTCTGGGCTTTCTATCTTGTTCTGTTGATCTATATTTCTGTTTTTGTGCCAGTACCATATTGTCTTGATTACTGTAGCTTTGTAGTATAGTCTGAAGTCAGGGAGTCTGAGTCCTCCTGTTCTGTGTTTTTCCCTCAAGACTGCTTTGGCTATTCGGGGTCTTTTGTGTCTCCATATAAATTTTAAGATTTTTTGTTCTAATTCCGTAAAAAATGCTATTGGTAATTTGATAGGGATTGCATTGAATATGTAGATTTCTTTGGGTAGTATAGTCATTTTCACAATACTGATTCTTCCAATCCAAGAACGTGGTATATTTCTCTATCTGTTTGTATCATCTTTAATTTCTTTCAGCAGTGTCTTATAGTTTTCTGCATACAGGTCTTTTGTCTCCCTAGGTAGGTTTATTCCTAGGTATTTTATTCTTTTTGTGGCAATGGTAAATGGGAGTGTTTCCTTAATTTCTTTTTTAGATTTTTCATCATTAGTGATAGGAATGCAAGAGATTTCTGTGCATTAATTTTGGATCCTGCAACTTTACCAGGTTCACTGATTAGCTCTAGAAGTTTTCAGGTAGCATCTTTAGGATTCTCTATGTATAGTATCATGTCATCTGCAAACAGTGACAGTTTTACTTCTTCTTTTCCAATTTGTATTCCTTTTATTTCTTTTTCCTGTATGATTGCCGTGGCTAGGACTTCCAAAACTATGTTGAATAATAGTGGTGAGAGGACATCCTTGTCTTGTTCCTGATCTTAGAGGAAATGCTTTCAGTTTTTCCCCATTGAGAATGATGTTTGCAGTGGGTTTGTCGTATGTGGCCTTTATTATGTTGAGGTAGATTCCCTCTAAGCCCACTTTCTGAAGAGCTTTTATCATAAATCAGTGTTAAATTTTGTCAACAGCTTTTTCTGCATCATTTGAGATGATCATATGGTTTTTCTTCTTCAGTTTATTGATACGGTGTATCACATTGATTTGCATGTATTGAAGAATCCTTGCATCCCTGGGATAAATCCCACTTGATCATGGTGTATGATCCTTTTAATGTATTTTTGGATTCCATTTGCTAGTATTTTGTTGAGGATTTTTGCATCTATATTCATCAGTGATATTGGTCTGTAATTTTCTTTTTTTGTAGTATCTTTGTCTGGTTTTGGTATCAGGGTGATGGGGGCCTCATAGAATGAGTTTGTGTGTGTTCCTTCCTCTGCAGTTGTTTGGAAGAGTTTGAGAAGGATGGGTGTTAGCTCTTCTCTAAATGTTTGATAGAATTCAGCTTTCAAGCCATCTGGTCCTGGACTTTTGTTTGTTGGAAGATTTTTAATCAGAGTTTCAATCTCATTACTTGTGATTGGTCTGTTCATATTTTCTATTTCCTCCTGGTTCAGTCTTGGAAGGTTATACTTTTCTAAGAATTTGTCCATTTCTTCCAGGTTGTCCATTTTATTGGCATATGGTTGCTTGTAGTAGTCTCTTAGGATGCTTTGTATTTCTGCAGTGTCTGTTGTAACTTCTCCTTTTTCATTTCTAATTTTATTGATTTGAGTCCTCTCCCTCTTTTTCTTTTTTTTTTTTTTTGCAGTACACGGGCCTCTCACTGTTGTGGCCTCTCCTGTTGCGGAGCACAGGCTCCAGACGTGCAGGCTCAGTGGCCATGGCTCACGGGCCCAGCTGCTATGCGGCATGTGGGATCTTCTTGGACCAGGGCACGAACCTGTGTCCCCTGCATTGGCAGGCAGACTCTCAAGCACTGCACCACCAGGGAAGCCCCCTCTTTTTCTTGATGAGTCTGGCTAATGGTTTATCAATTTTGTTTATCCTCTCAAAGAACCAGCTTTTAGTTTTATTGATCTTTGCCCTTGTTTTCTTTGTTTCCATTTCATTTATTTCTGCTCTGATCTTTCTGATTTCTTTCCTTCTACTAAATTTGGGTTTTGTTTGTTCTTCTTTCTCTAGTTCCTTTAGGTGTAAGGTTAGATTATTCATTTGAGATTTTTCTCAATTCTTGAGGTAGGCTTGTATAGGTATAAACTTCCTTCTTAGAACTGCTTTTGCTGCATCCCATAGGTTTTGGATCATCGTGTTTTCATTGTCATTTGTCTGTAGGTATTTTTAAATTTCCTCTTTGATTTCTTCAGTGATCTCTTGGTTATTTAGTAATGTATTGTTTAGCCTCCATGTGTTTGTGTTTTTTACGTTATGTTCCCTGTAATTGATTCTAATCTCATAGCGTTGTGGTCAGAAAAGATGCTTGATATGATTTCAATTTTCTTAAAATTACTGAGGCTTGTTTTGTAACCCAAGCTGTGATCTATCGTGGAGAATGTTCCATGCTCACTTGAGAAGAAAGTGTAATCTGCTGTTTTTGGCTGGAATGTCTTATAAATATCAATTAAATCTATCTGGTGTACTGTGTCATTTAATGCTTGTGTTTCCTTATTAATTTTCTGTCTGGATGATCTGTCCATTGGTGTAAGTGAGGTGTTAAAGTCCCCCACTATTATTGTGTTACTTTGGTTTTCTCCTTTATAGCTGTTAGCAGTTGCCTTATGTATTGAGGTGCTCCTATGTTGGGTGCATATATATTTATAATTGTTATATTTTCTTCTTGGGTTGATCCCTAGATCATTATGTAGTGTCCTTCCTTGTCTCTTGTAATATTCTTTATTTTAAAGTCTATTTTATCTGATATGAGTATTGCTACTCCAACTTTCTTTTGATTTCCATTTTCATGGAATATCTTTTTTCATCCCCTCACTTTCAGTCTGTATGTGTCCCTAGGTCTGAAATGAGGCTCTTGTAGACAAGATATATATATGGGTTTTGTTTTTGTATCCATTCAGCAAGCCTGTGTCTTTTGGTTGGGGCATTTAATCCATTTACGTTTAAGATAATTATTGATATGTATGTTCCTACTACCATGTTCTTAATTGTTTTGGGTTTGTTTTTGTAGGTCCTTTTCTTCTCTTGTGTTTCTCACTTGGTGAAGTTCTTTAGCATTTGTTGTAGAGCTGGTTTGATGGTGCTGAATTCTCTTGGCTTTGACCTGTCTGTAAAGCTTTTGATTTCTTCATCGAATCTGAATGAGATCCTTGCCGGGTAGAGTAATCTTGATTGTAGGCTCTTCCCTTTCATCACTTTAAGTATATCATGCCACTCCCTTCATGCTTGTAGAGTTTCTGCTGAGAAATCAGCTGTTAACCTTATGGGAGTTCCCTTGTATGTTATTTGTCATTTTTCCCTGCTGCTTTCAATAATTTTTCTTTGTCTTTAATTTTTGCCAATTTGATTACTATGTGTCCTGGTGTGTTTCTCCTTGGGTTTATCCTGTATGGGACTCTCTGTGCTTCTTGAACTTGGGTGGCTATTTCCTTTCCCGTCTTCAGGAATTTTTCGACTATAATCTCTTCAAATAGTTTCTCAGGTCCTTTCTCTCTCTCTTCTCCTTCTGGGACCCCTATAATGCAAATGTTGTTTCATTTAATGTTGTCTCAGAGGTCTCTTAGGCTGTCTTCATTTCTTTTCATTCTTTTTTCTTTATTCTGTTCCCCAGCGTGACTTCCACCATTCTGTCTTCCAGGTCATTTATCCGTTCTTCTGCCCCAGTTATTCTGCTATTGGTTCCTTCTCGTGTAGTTTTCATTTCAGTTATTGTATTGTTCATCTCTGTTTGTTTGTTCTTTAATTCTTCTAGATATTTTTAAAACATTTCTTGCATCTTCTTGATCTTTGCCTCCATTTTTTTTCCACGGTCCTGGATTATCTTCACTATCCTTATTCTGAGTTCATTTTCTGGAAGGTTGCCTATCTCCACTTCATTTAGTTGTTTTTCTGGGGTTTTAACTTGTTCCTTCATCTGGTACATAGCCCTCTGCCTTTTCATCTTGTCTGTCTCTCTGTGAATGTGCTTTTTGTTCCAGAGGCTGCAGGATTGTAGTTCTTCTTGCTCCTGCTGTCTTCCCTCTGGTGGATGAGGCTATCTAAGGGGCTTGTGCAGGTTTCCTGATGGGAGGGACTGGTGGTGGGTAGAGCTGACTGTTGCTCTGGTGGACAGAGCTCAGTAAAACTTTAGTCCACTTCTCTGCTGATGGGTGGGGCTGGGTTCCCTCCCTTTTGGTTGTTTGGCCTGAGGCGACCCAACACTGGAGCCTACCAGGGCTCTTTGGTGGGGCTAATGGCAGACTCTGGGAGGGCTCACGCCAAGGAATACTTTCCAGAAATTCTGCTACCAGTGTCCTTGTCCTCCCAGTGAGAGAGATCCACCCCCCACCTCTGCAGAAGACCCTCAAACACTAGCAGGTAGGTCTGGTTCAGTCTCCTATGGGGTCACTGCTCCTTCTCCTAGTTTCCGATGCGCACACTACTTTGTGTGTGCCCTCCAAGAGTGGAGTCTTGTTTCCCCCAGTCCTGTTGAAGTCTTGCAATCAAATCCCACTAGTGTTCAAAATCTGATTCTCTAGGAATTCCTCCTCCTGTTGCCAGACGCCAGGTTCAGAAGCCTGACATGGGGCTCAGAACCTTCACTCCAGTGGGTGGACTTCTGTGGTATAAGTGTTCTCCAGTTTATGAGTCACCCACCCAGCAGTGATGGGGTTTGATTTTATTGTGATTGTGCCCCTCGTATCGTCTCATTTTGGCTTCTCTTTTGTCTTTGGATATGGGGTATCTTTTTTGGTGAGTTCCAGTGTCTTCTTGTCAATGATTGTTCAGCAGTTAGTTGTGATTCCGGTGCTCTCGCAAGAGGGAGTGAGAGCATGTCCTTCTACTCCACCATCTTGAACCAATCTCCTCATCAGACTTTTTGACAACATTTTAATTCAGAGGAAAGTGAAAGAAAGAAGACTTAAGGGAAGAGTTAATGTCTACTCAAAATAAACTTCATAAAGGGCACAGATAATTATAACACATGAAGATTCACAGAATATCATCCTGTGAATTTTTGTTTGTTTTAAAGGATTCTCCTAGAGTATCTGCTTTAGGTCAGTAAAATGACTATAAACATCAATATACAAGTCAGCAGTGGACATTAAATGTATTGTAACTTCTATATCTTTGAGTAAAAAGGAGGAAGATGATGCTAAGTAGTGGCTCTATGACCTGACAATGCAGACACAGTACAGCCATAAAATGGGGGAGGGATGTGATTATAGGATGTATGTAAAAAAAAACGATTTTAAGTATTTTCAGGAATAGTAATTGGTGGTGTTAATATTGCTATTCTGAGGCTTACATATATATGTAGGCATAATCTAGAAAAATTAAGTAAAATTCCCGTAGTCCTGAATTTGAATTTTGTGGTCCTGAATCATTATGAATTCATGAGATATTCAGGCATTGAGAATTAGTGACTGCTAACATCAAAAAAGAGTAAACTACAACACAACATGTCTCCAGGAAAAATAACACACTACCACCATTAGTTTTGCTAAAGGAATCAAACCTGATCTGATCAGGCCTCTGGGTTTGACTGTCAATTTTAAGAAATACCAAGGACAGAGGAGTGTGTTGAAATGCCCTGAGTATGCAACCAACAAAACTCCAGATAGTAGGAAACTCCACAGCTCAAATGGTGCAGGGTCTCCAGCAGATACAAACTGAAGGAAAGAAATGGATGGAGGTGATAATCTCAGCTAGGAGCCCTTCTCCATCTTGCTTGTATATTGGAAATAGTAGAAGTATTTAAGAATTAACACTTCTGGAATTATTTAAAACTTTGATTGCAGGATAACAAAATTTAGGAAAGATTTGAGGATTCAATTCATTGACACTGATAGAAATAGCTATTATTAATGGAAAGCATGTCATGTGACTGTACTATAACTAAGAACCTTAGATGTATTCTCTCTAATCTTCACAATGACTGTGAAATAGGGACTCTTATCCCCATTTTATAGCTGAGGAAATAGAGACACTGACAGGTTAAATAAATTGCACACGTACTTAACTAATGTTTAGCTGAGTTGATAAATAGTTAACCTAGGCCTACTGACTCCATAGCCGTAATTTGCAACTACATCATGTAAAAATTATGTTCAAAATCCATATTAAGAAGCCTGTATTGTAACCTTAATTCTATCATTTAGGAATTTTAAAAGGCTATTTGCATTTTTTAAATATCTCTTGTTACTATCCAGGCATAAACCTAAAAACAATGGTGTGGGATTATTACTTTAATCTTAAACACATGGTATTGGGATTGAATTGCCAGCATATCAGAAAGAATTTTTATTGGATAGTAATTTATATTGGATAGTAATTAATTTATATTGGATAGTAATTTATATTGATTGGATAGTAATTTATATTGGATAGTAATTTATATTGGATAGTAATTTTTGGCTCCCTAGAAATGTCATATTTTTTAACTCTTATTCTATGCTTCGAGAATTGTCAACCACAGCTTCTAAACATTTTATCACTTTAAATCTTATTTTGCATCTTTCACTTTATGGAGATTTTTGTTTAGCTACTTGCTTAAAATCTTGGTTTCTGACAGAATCAGAACAAGATGATTTTGATGATGCCCCTGAAGGCAAAGTGAGAAATCATTAAACTGTTCTCAGTATTCCGTAACCGGTCTCTTGTACTAGGGAGCTAAGCTTGAACGAAATAACTGCTGAGTTGCTGACCCTGTATAACTGGTTCTCTGCTTAGCACAGGCCAAACTTTCCATGCCTGGTAAACAAGGAGCAGTGTCATAAAATAACACTGATTTCAGGAAATTTCTCATTCTGGTTGGGTGGCATATAAATTTACAATCTATTCTACCCCATAATGCTTTTCTTCATGTCACCATGAGAAGCAGCATGATCTGAGAGCATCATGGACCACCCCAGGGATTTCTGGAGGGAATTGAAATAATAATACTTCCGTTTGCTATAAGGCCAGGAGTTTCATCCATAGAACCTTTCTCTTCCTTTCTGTTTCCTTTCCTGCCCAACTCATTTGTGCTCAGCTTAAAGCCCATCTTGAAATGGTGTTAAATCTAATACCACTCTCAGATTTCATCAGTCTTTGAAGTTGGCCAGGGCTACATAGAGTAAAAAGGCAAGCAAAAATGGACCTCTATAAATTACAGATTAGGAAGTATTTATTAGAACACCCAGGTTCTGATGAAATTTTGCCCTCCAATATACAGGGCTTGAAAATTGAACTGGTTTTCTCCCCTGAAATGACTTAAAGAATTTAAAAATCTCCTTCGTAGTGGTTTGTGATTCCTTGTGTGTCCATTGCTCACACTACCTCAGTTCCTTGATTTTCGATTCAAAAGTAGAGGTGGTAACTTTTGCTGCATTACAGATTTACCAGAATTCCATGTTTCCCTGTGATCTGCATGTTGCTGATTTAGTCCCTGTCCTGAAGGCTTTCGGGTCCTACAGAAAAGATGCAAATGAACTTGGACCCCTGCCCAGAAATACAGAGAGCCACTAGGCAGCATTTCGCATTGAAGGTCAGTGCATGTTTAAGAATATAGAGAAAAATGATTAGCCATGGATTTGTTTCAGATCCAGGAAAGAGAAGTCAGAGAAAACCATCCCTTCCCCCTTAGGAGATTTTGTGGAGGAAGTGGATTTTTAGGAGCTGTTTAAATGATGGATGAAGGACCACTAACTTCACATGGATTCTGTATTGGTAAATAAAATAGCTTCAGATCACTAAGGTATTATGAGGAGAGTACTATAAAAATACACAGCAAGATCTAGGTTAGAAGTGGCCCTTTAAATCTGATCACCCACCTATTCTTTAGGTAATCTAATTCCTCTTCTGAATATCGTTGTGTATTTGTGCTTTTGTGTGTGGCGTATCCAATTTTGGTTGATATGGGCAATAATTTTAAGGATGATATAAAATAGGACCATTGCAAAATGTAATAAATTTGCACAGTGAAGTGCCTTTGGGATTGATTAGGACTGTTTTGCATGGCTTAGTAAAGGTGAAGTGTTATCTCTCTTCTCTTCAGAAAAATGAGTTTCGTTATCTCAATGAAATATTTTTATGGAAAATGATCATATGCTTTTCTAGTATAAACCTTCAGACTATAACTTTTATAGTGGTCACGTCTTCTTTGTTATATTTTATTTGAAATTTCAACTTTTCTTTTTCTTTCTCTTAAGAAGTAAGTCACTTATCTTCAGGCTTCAGCCTTCCCCTTTGTCCAAAATCTAACACGTCTTCCACCCAAAACTTATTCTCTCAAATGTCAAATGGAGAGAGAAATGAATAGATGCATCAGTGGTGCATGGATGGATGGATGGATGGGAGCATGGACGGATGCATGGCTGGGTATGTGGATTGCTGCATGGGTGAGTGCATAGATGAATGCAGGTTGATGGATGCATAGGTGGATTCAGGAATTAAAGGATAATGGGAAGGAAGGATAGAAGGACACAAAATAAATTACTTTTATAAAAATGAATTGAATTCAACAGAAGAAAAATGAATTGTAATACAACTGGAGGAACTGCTAAAATTCACTTAAATGTTTCTTCTATCCCCAAAGACACTGTACTGCCTAAAATACTTTAAAATGATTTTTAAAAATTTATTTGTGCCAATCCCCATGCTAGATATTTTGTATGTTTTCGTTTGTAAGAGACCTCTGCACTTTATATGGCTGGCACTTCATAGTGAGAACCTCCCATCGTTATAACAAGACCTTTGCAGTTAACCACCTCTTAGTATTTGTCTTACGATACAGTCCCGTTCATCGCCAGATCTATAAAGAGGGGTACTAATCGCTAGTCTGAAGGGTTCCTTGGTCCATCTAGAGCCCCACAGTATACATAAAGCCAACCAGGAGAGCTACTGTTGTGTTAATTTGTTTTGTTAGATTAATGATTCTTCTGTTAATATTTAACCTTTTGTCAAATTGTGATGCGTAGGGTTATACATCTCGATCAATACAAATGAATAATGGGACAGGCATACTTTTTCATCTCATTTCTTTTCCCACTAGTACACAGCACTCTGTTTTCTTGGCAGTGCGTTTTCAATGGTCCTTAATTAATTAAACAGAGAATGACGTATCTTTTCACCATGTGAAAAGAAGCACTGATGTGCAGACTACTAAGTCCTCATTCTTTCTGTGAAGCAAACTGGGGCTGATTTACTTATTTTTTCTAAGTTGTATCTCTCTTTAATCTTTCCTGAGGATTTGGAATATTGAAGGAATCCCTCTGAGGTCTGGATTGAGGGGAGAGATGTGGTGTGCTTCATGGGGTGCGTGCAGATCAGGTGCTGTGTGCCTGGTGGAGCAAATCTGAACGCTTCTATGTGTTTTGGTGATTAGCAACATCTAGGACATTATTGGCAATAGTGCTAAATAAGAAGTGAATAGTACTTGGGAATTCTAATAGCATGGTCTAAACTTATAAAGCTTTCTCCCCAAACAGAAAAAGTACAGGTCAGCCCCTCACAATATCATTTCGCCAGTTCTTAATTTTAAAGGCTTTCTTGTTTATTCATTCTCTTAACAAAATTTGTCAGGGAGAAGTCCTCACTCCACAGAGTACCCAGGCTACACAGCTTAATGCCATGGTATACACTGAATGATCTCCTCTGCTATATTCTTGCTGACCAGTTGTTTCTCTTCTTCTTGAAGAGAGGCCATTACCTTGCGTTGCTGTAATTCAGAGCCTCTTAGTCATCCCTTCCATGGTAGGTTCCTGAGACTGGATGAACGAGTAGAGGACTTGTAGAACAGCAGTGTTTTGTTTCAATGATCATTTCTTCCAGGAATAACATGGCCACTGTCCAGTGCTGTTAAGTCCCTTAAAAAATGATTTTACACTATAAAGAATGCCTGACCATGAACTCTCATGTGGGATTTAGCTATGTAAACTCTGCCAGATTCGAGAAGCTCACCTTAGGAACTGTCTCCCAAGCCAGCAATTTCCTGTGAACATCAGTCTTGTAGGACACATTTGTTTCCTCTGACTAGGGCCTGTAACCATAGGCTGCATTCCTATTATTTCCAGCTTGAAGGTACACCATTGCCCTTTCCTTCTGTGTCACCAGTCTCAAACACAGGAGCCTTGGGGTCTTAATGTTGAAGGGCAATCACATCAACCCCTGTCTGTTTCCACGGACCTGTGAGTTCATGCTTCCTGCCTGAAGGCTGACCTAGAATCCTAATGAGCTGAATTCAAGCTGAACTTGCTTCTCTGGTTGATGCTTGGGCCATCTGTTGACCTTCTGTAGCTCAGGCAAGAGTTTTTAGCCCTGGCAGCATAGATGAGAGAGACATGGGTTGTATCTGCCAACTTTCCTATGTTTTTTGCACTCTTTCCTGTGTTTTTTACTTTTTTTCACTTCCCAAATTAGTAAGAAGCAAGTTTAAGCCGCCTAAAGCATTCACTGTTTGCATACATGGTGCAGTTAGCTATTTCTCTCTTCAGACTGTAGGGCCAAGATGATTCAGGTCTCATGGGATTCTACACAACAATGTTGGTAGAATAAATGAAGTGATCGATGAATGAATAAGTGGTATTCAGATGAATTAAAGATGCTTCTGCACCCAGAGTTAATGACGAAGTGAAGGATTTTACACAACATGGATGCACCAACTCTGATCCTGTAGTCTGATCTAACTTATCTTCTCTGAACATAACACCATGAACCACATTAGTAGGACAACAGCTCTGAGTTCTTCCGATTGGTGGTGAGAGACCCAATCAACACAAAGTCACTGTTACAATAATTAGCATATGATTATTATGGTCACATGTAAATGGCTTCCTGGTCCCTGTTAAGACTAGTAGCACATTTACATAATGACCTCTGGCCCTACCCTGTGCTTTTAATTCTAGCTCCCCTCTCCCCAGCCTCCCACTCCCCACACCTGGCTGCTGCCTCTGGAGTGTACACACCATGCTCCCGGTACCCAGTGTCATTCTGGACACTGGGCCCTCTCCCCTTGCTCAGGTTTCTTTTGAACCTGTTCCAGTGCTCACACAATGCTCCCGTGCTCTACCTTGACAACTTGTGTGGCTTCTCCATAACTGACCCTTAGCTTCGCTGCTCTTCAGGTAAGATCAGTGAGGTAATTATCTCAGGTAATTACTCCTCCAGCCCTTCAGGTCAGTATTCCGGAGCTTGGCCTGTCCCTTAAAGAGGAAGATCCAACAGGCCCACACCTAAGGGACAAGGTAATTCTGTGACTCTAGGAAAGAAGCATGGACTTGAACGGATGACCAGAGAGTACCAGTTACACAGAGCTGTCATGCAGACAGCAACATGAGCCTAAACCATTTGTGTCATGGTGTTCCTGGGACTCTCCTTTAGGAAAGGAACTGTTTCCTAACACACTGTAAACTTTTGTACCACAGTAGCTATTACAATTACTAAAAGCTAACGTATTGAGCACTTTCTATGTCCCAGGCTCTCAATTCATCCTCATAAAACGTTGGCATGGTAAATTCTATTACATCAATTTAAGAGCTAGGAAAGTGAAGTTCAAAGAAATTATATATCTTGACTAAGAACACAAAGCTAGTGAATGAAGGAGCCAAGATCTGGCCCTAATCTGGTGTCCTTAATGACCATTGCCACCTCCCCGCAATAAAGGAACCTCTCTGGGCAAAAATGTCTTTCCATTTATGAAATAAAGAACTAGCATTATAACATTTCAGGTCCCCAGAAAGATTGCCAATATCAGGAAATACAATCGTTGTCAAGCACTTTGCATATAGGAAATGCTAAATCAAGCTAAATTAAATTCAGTAGAGTTCTAGACAGTTAACAAGCCTTTATTAAACCCCTGCTGTGCTGGGCACCCAGCCGTGACTTGGGTTAAGCCTAATACTACTTAATTTATGAAAATGCTGCTATAATTATTTTGTTTCTTAAATTTAGGTGCCCTTAAGAAGAAAGTAAAATTTTAAATTAAACATAAATTATTTATCCCAATTCTCTGATTTCCATTCCACTTAACATACCTTGAGTAGGTACCTAGTTGTAGTAGACATTTTGGAGGGTCTGCCTAGGTCACACTTACTGCCTTTCTCCCACAGTTACCCCTCCCTTGACACCCTGTGGAGGTGGGTTACTTACAGCCATGTTGGACCATCTGTTCTAAGTAGGGCCAATCAGGTTCATTCTTCTGTGACTTCGGGATTGAAATTTAGAATCTACTCATCAGTCTTTGCATGTGGCTGACATGTACCACGTGAACCTGGAGAGAGTGGAGTATCTTTGTGCCATTTAGACAGAGTCACAGGGGACCAGACTACAGCAGGGGAGAGGAGAGCACAGCAAATGTGTAGGAGAGAAGCAAAGATGAGAAAAATACGCATCTAGAGAGACAGACAGACAGACGGACTGACCAAAGCAAGAGAGCTCAGAGCCATGCTGAGAAATGTGGAGTTGAAAATGGAAATTCCCAGCATAATCCATACGTGGTGGTGAAGCTCGCCACTCTTGATACTGCACTTCGTGGAGTGAGGACTTTGCCTGGTAAAATGTAATGAGAGCGTGGATAAACAAGGATGTCTTTAAAATGAAGAAGTGGCAAAGTAACATTTTAAGAAACTAAGGAAACCTGTACTTTATTATTCTTTTCTGTTCTCGGACAGAGCCTTGAAATTTTATGTCATGGAATCAGAGGAATTGCCGGGTTATATTTCACTTATTTAAAGGCATCATTGCCAGTAATGGCCTAGGCGTTACTAAAGGCCGCGATTAGGACGGACCATTAATTATTGCTTTGCTTGCTCCTCCCTCCTCTACGTATCCCTCAGATATCAAGACTGGCTTTCTGGTTGGGCTACTATTTCTTCTTTGCAAAATGTGCTGCTCTGTATAAGGAGCTCCTGGTCAAGGCAGATCTGTGTCACCCAGGTAGAGGTAGGTAGGGAAGTGATGACGTGCCCTTCCCGTCACAGCTGAGATTTCCCAGCATGGCCTCACCTGGTTTGGTGAACCCCTGCTACTTCACCTTCACCCCCTTGAACTTCTGACCTTCTGTGTTGTCTTCTGAAAATTTTCTCCCAAAATTTCTAACTGCATTCTTGATGTACTGAGTGCTCTGATCTGGGCCATTTCTGGTCTTGACAGTCATTGCAGGACATTTCTGGAGGCCCCGGAGAAGGAGCTGGGGATAGGTCCCTGCCTTTGTAGTGCTGATGGTGTGTAGAAGAGACAAAGAGGGAGACACACCCATACCACAGTGCGCGACAACTGCCGTATTGAGCTGTCTGAGACATTAGAGGGTGCCCCTCTCAGAGATATAGGTCTAAGAAGGCTCCCTAGCAGAAGCAGCTCCTGCACTGTGGCCCCAAAGCTGTGTTGTGTTGAGCTGGGTAAATCGTGCGTGGATGGATGATGTTCAAGGGTCAGGAGCCGCCTGTACGAAGACCCACAGTTAGGAAGTGCACGGTGCGCCGCTTGGACTGAACACGGTTGATCAAACTGGGGCCTCGGTTCCGCGGGAGAGGGAGGTTGAGAGACAGGTGGTCCGATCACGAAAGGCCTTACAAGCCTTGTAAAACGGCTTTTGACTTGAAAGAATTCAAGAGTGGCCGGAGAGTTTTGAGCAGGGAAAGTCACACGTTTTGATTTGAATTTTCCAAAGATCCAGGTGGTTGAATTGAGTCCACAGCTACTGGTCGACTGAACTTACTAGACAACAGATGTGTTTGCCTTTGATGCAGGAACTATTTTTTTTTTTAACCCCAAGAGTCAGAAGTCCCAAGAAGTTAAACATAGAGGTATTTTCATTTCAGTCTTGTTACCTCAGCTCACCAGAGGAATCAGTAATGTTGTGTTTGACCTATGAATGCTTCTCTGAGTTTTCATTTCCATGGCAGTATCTGGAGAGGCAATCAGAATGTTGAACAAGCAGGGTTCGTGAGACATAACCGCTGGAGCAACTTTATTTTTGTCTTACACGGGCCACTAAAGACTCACTCAGTGGAAGCCATTCTTCCAGTGTTCCTAGTTGAAAGTTCAGCCAGTCTCAGAACTTTCTGATCTCCCTAAGCACTGTGGTCACTTTAAAATTTCACAAATAAGTTTAGTTACTTAATTTAAATGTTTCCGTCTCTGGGGAACAACTTGCCACTCCATTCAAGGCCACGGTCTGGGAAGGGACACAGCAGGATTTTAATATCTTACCTTCTCTGCCACCTGAGAGTTTCTGCCTTCACTGTGGCCCCGAGGCGTGGAACCTGGGAAGGGAGGCGGCCTGGGGGTGGGGCACAGCAGAAAGTTTGTCACTTGGGCGGCACCACTAGAAGATGGCAGGGTGACGTCCCAGCGTGACGTATTGAAAGCTGACTCTTTCTCCTGCGAGACCTTGGCTTCAACTGGGCCCCCCTGCGCCACAAGCAGCTCATTCTGTCCCTCCGGCTGCCCCTACCCCTCAGCCCCTGCGTTGTGCCGTCATCCCCTTCACATGGCGACTCTCAGGGGGGACTTCCTCTGCTCTTTCAGGCAGGCTCCTGAGAAGGAGGTAAAGTGGCTCCCAGGTCAGCCCTCATCTGCAATCCTGTGTAATCCACATCTGATTCCTAGGAAAGAGTCAAGCTTCCTTAACCTTGACGTGTTCTGGGAGTGGAGGCCGATCCCAATGCAGCCATCTCTGTGTAGCTCCCACCTGCTCGCTTCCTCAGGCAGGAGTCGGAGCCCAGTCTACTGGGCCCCTTGGCTGTGGAGCACGCGTAGCAAACTCTCCACTGAAGCCTTTCTCCTGGAACTGGGCCTCACTCCTTCCCCATAGCGGGTAGGGTGTGGTGGGGACTTAGAGCACACCGACAGCTCTCGCCCCGAACACCCTCTCCATAGTTTCTGACTGCCCGGCCCTTGTGTAGCCTCATCAGAGGCGAGGGACTCAAAAGTCAGGAAACCTCTTTCTAGACATTTCTTTTGACCATTTGGCTTATGGCACCTCTTTGGAATCTGATCTTTCTCATGTCTCGACACCACAGTCAGAACTTCCAATGTAACATTGTGCTATGTAGACTTGTAAGCACACTGCAACCTGTTGGGGAGAACTAGGCAAAAAGGAAAGGAATGCCCCTCATCTTCCTTGCTTATGAAACGTGAGTATGTGCTAGAGAGAGGGCGGAGAGGCATTCGCTGGCAAAAGTTAGGAAGAGCCTGAGGAGGAAGACGAATGAAACAGAGAAGGGAGAAATCATAACAAAAGTGGACTTTCAGTGGAGCATTTGAGAAACACTCATTGAGAAGATGAGTCATTGCTCTGGTTAGAAGTCATATCAATAACTGATCAAATAAATATGCTTAGTTGGAAGCCCAGTCGATAGCCTAGAGCTGTTGTTTTGGTTTTAGGGAAGCATCCCAGAGAATCTTGAGAACATACAATTTATGAAAGAGCCTTTGTGTTTGTAAGAATATGGTCTCACTTATTCCAGGAATCCTGCTGATTCCTCAGCAGTCAGGCAGACCATTAGTTCCTTCCATCTCCAAACAACTCTATTCGTATTATATTATAAACCAACTCACTGAAGGCCAGAAGGCAGGCCTAACCCTCAACTCTGCAATTGGAAAGCATTTGTAGTTTTGCTTCCACATTTTTGTTTTTCTCCCTCACATGTGTGATATTTGGGGACTTCTGATCAGAAACATCTGGGCAAAGCTGAGTCATCTTGTGTCTACACTAAGGTGTCTCCTGGAATATGTACCATGTGGTCCCAGAAAAAGCCATGAAGTCTCCACTCTCACCCTGGGTGATGATGAAGAGCCACGGTCCTCCCTCCAGGACTGGCAGAGCAGCTCTACTATGTCTGGTCTGGAGAGCATAGCAGAAGTCCACACTGTAACTCTCCAGGTTTGGGCTGCTGAGTAGACCTTTTTTAATGAGTGTCGAGATCTCAATGGTGAACATTTTGGCATTCACATTACCAACTGCATTATCCCACTCAGAAAACAAATAGCTTATGTGGATGAAAACTGCAAGGTCAATTTTAATTCATCTCATATAACTCTCATTGACTAGGTCATTCTAGTTATCTTTTTCAATAACTACTCATATATTCTTACAAAAGATCGTGAACACCTTTTAGGGTATCCTTCCAGGTCACTTTAACAAGCCTCACTGTCAAAAGCAATAGATCTCCTCCCCAGCAACCATCCTGTACAGTGTGACCCTGTGCCCCAGCTTCATCAAATTAGATTAACCTTGGGTACCATCTTACCCCAGCTGGACCAATCAGAATTACGCCCTTGTGATTTGGAATTGAGATCAACAGAAATCAAGGAGATTGTCTTCATGTAGCCGGACATGTAGCAGCTGTGCTCAGGAACTGTGGTAAAGCTGTCTTCGGCTAGCTGCCTGGAGCAAAGTGAGCAACCAACAGGGTGGGGAAAGAATGATGTAGATTCACAGAGAGCAACAGTCAGGAGATGGGGAGAGAGCACTGTATGAGTTCCTCACGGCATCCCGTGCCCAGCGTCAACCTTTCCTGAGGCCTGGCTGCCCTTCTGGCCTTGGTCTCCGTGTAGGGTGACAGCACGATCTGGTTTTTCCAGTTCAGTTTCACTGTTTGGACAGTGACATCCACAGATACCCTATTTCTCTGAGACCTTAATTTTATCCTTCTAAGAGAACCCCTTTTTGCCCAAGTTAGCTCAAGCTGGCTTTTCTTACTTACATTAGGACCAATGCATATAGCAGCCTTAACAAATAGACATTTTAGAGAGTTATCTCCATTTTGCAGATGAGAAAACTGAAGCTCTGCGGAGTTAGGCAAGTCATCCAAGATCAAACATCTAATAAATGATGAAGCTGGGATTTCAACCAGATCTGGCCCCCTCTCGGTCCGATACATTTTCCATCAGGCTTCAGTGTTTCTCAAGGACACAGACTTGGGTTGTTTCTGTAGGCAATAGCAATTGTGTCTGTCTCGAAGCCTCTGAAGACAGATTGGGTGTCCAAAAAATGAATCTCAAACTTTTCTGATTAAATATCTGCTTTCCAGTTGCTCTTTGAAATATGAGATAGAAAATGGCAATGCTGATGAAGATGAAATGAACTCGGGCAGAAGCCTGAGCTGAATTTGGGAAAGATGATTAGTGAATTGAGTGCTGGTGAGAAACAACGAGGTTGTTTGCCTTTTTCCTGTTATCCATGTGTTATTGAAAAGACAGACTCATTCCCATCTGAGAGCACTCTAATTAAAAGGTCTTTTGGATAAGGCTCCAAATGCAACAGAGGGACAATAAATTAAAGTATATGTGTTCTTTGTACTGTTCTGGTTTCATTAGCCACTGGGCCACATCTTTTTCTGTTACATATCAGGGATCATTACATAGAAGGGCAGTGAAGGCCCGTTAAACATTGATTCTTAGACTTTCTTCTTCCCAGGTAAAGTCACATCTTTCAGAAATGAGAGTCATATGTATTTTATATATATATATATATTTTTTTTAATTATTTAATTTATTTATTTTTGGCTGCATTGGGTCTTCATTGCTGAGCACGGGCTTTCTCTAGTTGCGGTGAGTGGGGGCTACTCTTTGCCGTGGTACACGGGCTTCTCATTGCAGTGACTTCTCTTGTTGCAGAGCATGGGCTCTAGGCACATGGGCTTCAGTAGTTGTGGCACGTAGGCTCGTAGTTGTGGCTCGTGGGCTCTAGAGCGCAGGCTCAGTAGTTGTGGCACACGGGCTTAGTTGCTCTGTGGCATGTGGGATCTTCCCAGACCACGGCTCGAACCCGTGTCCCCTGCACTGGCAGGCGGATTCTTAACCACTGCACCACCAGGGAAGCCCTGTATTTTTAATTAACCTTAACTGGGTGCTGTTTTTTTTTCACATAGCTCTAACACAATGAGTATAATGTGGCTGGATTGTCTCTTCAGAGATGACCTGGCTCTGGTTCGAACGCAGAAAGTGTTTTGGACTAGACTTCCCTAACAAAAGCAAGGGCTCCTCCCCAGGGATGGACACAAACTCCCACCAGAGGGAACCCCACCCTGTCACCACCACCCATAAAATCCCACCACCTTTCCAGATACACCCATTGTTAGCACAGATCGGGGATCCTGGAAGCTAAAATATCCCAAGCCCAAGAGAATGGCTGTTGGCATGCTTTTCTGAGTAAAGTGCTTATATTTTCCCCTGCACTTCACCCTGTCCTCTTAATGGCAAAGGAAGTGGCACTAATTTTACTGGTCAGCAATTGCAAGAGATCAATAAGAGAGCAGACGTGCCAATTTGTAAGAGAGGTGTTATTTTTAAACAGGCTGCCGAACTCCAAAATTGCATTGAGCTTTTAAGAGCAAAAAATTGACCAATCAGGTTTAATAACTTTTTCTTCTTTCTTGTTTCCAATATGTTATCATTGTTTTGTTTGCTAATGTCATTTGCTTTTGCTGTTGCCAGAGGAGAAGGGTGGTGAGAAGGAAGAAGAAGAAAGATGAATGGGCGGAGGGGAGATGCAGGGAATTGGGAAAGCGTCATAAATGATCAGGGCCCAGAGGATGACATAATACCTACTAGTAACTTTAAATTTTCTGGCAGTGTATGCATTGCTGACTCTTTTATTGGTTGGTCCGCACTGAGAAATATCATTTAATGCAAATTCGTCATTTCATTACAATTCTCCAGCTAGTGTAAATCAGATTTCAACATTTGCTCAACATTGAGCCTAAAGCCTCAGAGAACCGATACGCTTCAATGCCTGTGGTAATTTCTTCTCCATCAGGTTCCTTTCCCTGGACAAAGTTGTCCAGTTTTGCTGTTCTACTGATCAGGCTTTAGGAAAGAGGTCCCAGACCCACTGAGCATCTTCTGTATTTATATGGTCCACCCTGGATGTGGAATAAATGGTACTGGGGGGGTCTGATTGTGAAGGAGAACAGTATAGAGTAAGCAAGATGATTCTTGATCTGCCAGTTGGTAAACCAAAGCTCATTATCCCCATTGATGGGAAATACACCAATAAAGGGGCCTCTGGGGCTAGTAAAAGAAACATCTGTTTTTTCAGAACATTTCTTCACATTTCAGTTTGGAGGAATGTATATCCCTTCTGTGCTTTTGCTACTAGATATTCCAGAAAGGGGGGTGGGGGGCAGGTTTTTTTTTTTTAACAATTGTCTAAAATTGGAATGAGGGGCAAATCGTGCTTTGTTCACACCTGAAGGGAAAGAGCATATGAACAGACCATGCAGAGTAAGTAATTCCCAAATGATTCTTTTCCTTCAGCTTAAGATATTTCTATATGGTGAGAGTCCCACATTCTCAAATGTATTTACAACTAAATTACTGTACCAACATTTAGATCATTCCCAAGTAACAGTGTGAAACCAGCAGCCTCAGAAGTATTTATAACTGAGACGCATGATTGGTGGCACAGAAATTGTTTTATAAGATACTGCACCTATCATTTTCGATTGCTGACTTAAGGTGAAGGATCTGTATACAAATATAAATTGTTTGTGTTAAGGAAATAGTGATTAAATATGGGCTTTGTGTATTAGTCATTAATCTTTTCATTTAAATGCAAATTCTTCATTTCAACCACTACCTGAAAATACATCTAATGGGAAACAAGTTGGATCTTCTGATTTATTATTTCAGACAAGGCTTTTAAAATATGCATTTTCTTGTCATGGGGAAGGGTACGTTCTATTTACATTCTTTAAAAAATGCACTCCTAAAAATCCAGCCAACCAAATATTACTTGAAACTCAAATATAAACTTTATATTTTTTCTTTATGAGCATGGGGTGTGTGTTTGAGAGAGGGGTGTGGTGGTGGATATCCCCTCTCCCTCAGTAATTCCCAAATCATGGCGTACTGGGAGTCTTGGAGTTATTATTGGAGTTTACTAACACTTGTCCCCACCAGGCATTATCTTAAGAGTCAAAAAATAAATATGTCTGGCCTACATATTTTAATAGTAATTAATAGCATTATATAGTAGAAGACACCATATCAAACTCTCAACTAGACTCACTCATTAAATCTCACAATAACCCAGTGAGGTGAGTGTTATTTTTTACGCCCAGTTTACAGATCGGGGTGAGACCCAGAGATTAAGGAGCTGGACTAAGATTACATAGATGTTTAAGGAGCCAGTACTCGAACCCAGATCAGCTGACAACCTGTGAATTCACCTCGAGACCCTGCTGACTTCCCAAATTAAATTTTATTTAAAGGAATTTTTGGCTAATTATTTTTTTAAATCAATGTTTAAAAAAAGAATATGATTCTCAAGTATGAGAAGCCTGGGAGCCCTGCTCTAACTGAATGAGGGCGTGCAGTTAATTGAGTTGGGTGTTGTCATGCTTCCTGAAACTAGGAGGTCAAGGTAAGGTGGGGGAGGGAGGAGGTGAGGGCGAGCGGCCCGTTCATTAGCTAACTCACCTGCTGCTCAGAGCACATGGCACAGACTTCACGGCAGGTACTCAGGTGCCCTTTGGAGAGAGGAACCATAGTGCCATAACTACTAATGAACCATTCTGTGAATATAGCTCTCGTGTTTCTTATTAGATGACCAGGGCAAGATGGCCCCAAAGAAGAAATCAGGAGGTGATGTGAAACATAGACCAAGTTAGAAAATGGCGTTGCTGAGGTGTATTTCCTCCTCCAAAAATACTGGGGGGAGAGGCCTTCTGTTACCTGCCACCTTGGGGAAAAAAATGTTAGTAGTATCATCTAGTAATGTCTGGTTAGATTACTCCGTGATACCCCTACCTGAGGCATCCATAGAATGGACATACTTTTTTTTTTTTTTAAACCCAGTGATTTTAGAGGCAGGGTGGAATAGAAGAAAGAGCGCTGGACCAGTGATTTGTAAAATTCTTAAAGCAGCAAGCCGTGGCAGAATTCATTTGGGCCTTTGTCTTGTAGGGGCTGGGAGTTCTGAAATAAGCCACAGGAAATGGGGGATTGGATTCAAAACCTTTCGTTGGGAGGTGTGGCACCTGAAACAGTGGGGTCTTTCTCAACACTTCGTGAGTGCTGAGCCCTTCATAAAATCAGCCAGATAAAGGGAATCCATCAGTTCCTACTTAGCAGAAAATCTGTTACAGGAATACCTGGGGCCCAGCGCTATCTGCTCTTCACCTGCCCTCCACCCTACCCTTCTCGGGGATGGCTTTGCCCTGGCGGTGTTAGGATGGAGCTTGAAATGGGCCATAACGGGAGCATTTATACCTTGGAAATCGGCAAGTCCTATAAAGCAGGGGCTGCTGCCACAGCCTCCCCTCTTCCTCCCTGCCCCCCTCTACCCTGCTGGTAGTAAAACATTTATCAGCACAGCCACTGATTCTTGCCTGCCACCACTCGGGTGATTTTTGGCCATGATGTTCCATGCAGAGTACTTCATTTTCCTTGTCTATAAAGTGAGACTACTAATCTTAGTGCCTAATCATCTGACTTTGGAGAGAGTTAGATGAGATCAAGGTAAAGCGTGCTTCAGGGTACTCGGCACCTAGTAAGTACTTGAGGAGTTTTGGCTCATTCATTCTCATTGCCGTTCATTAACCAGAATAAATGTGATCTTTCTAACAGTAGACTCTCTCCCCGTTATTTCCCTACTTAAATCCTTCCGTGACCCCACCCAGCCCCCTTCCCTGCCCGTGGCTCTCAGCATCTAATCACAGCTCCTTAGTGAAGAAAATGAAGTAAATGACCTCTTTGGAAGGCAACCCAGTGGCTTTAACCTCTCACTCCAGAGGGAGCATTTCCCCTTTGCTGGGAGTGGCCGCAGAGGCTCTGGTGCTGCTTTAAGGCTCTGCCTTTGCAGTTATTGGGGAGTAGTAAGGAAGGACAAGAAAGGCTACCGTGGCTCGTTTTGTGGGCAAGAATCCCTCCACAGGTGCAGCTGCGGAAAGAGGCCAGAAACTGGCAAAGGCTTATTTCAGAGACTCTTACTGGACCCTTAGGTAGCGAGGAAACTACTCCGTGCCACCCCACAGGGCTTCGGTTATGGGGCAAGCTAAGAATCAGAAGGTCCTCAGTGCAGAGTCCACTCCACAACTTACTAGCTGTGTAACTGTAGACAAGCTCTTTACAACCTTTATTGAGCCTCATCTCCTCTTCTATAAAATGGGTAAGCAAATGCCAGCTTCATGAACTTTCTGTGAGGACTAAGTGAGGGTAACATTCAGAAAGTCCTTCAGCCCAGTGCCTGCTGGAAGCTCTATCACTGCTGACATACCCCCCCTCCCTGGACAAAGTGGTAAATGCAGGGATGGGAAAGGGGAAATTCAACTGTGTTTTTCTTCGTAAGCTCTGATGAGCTTCTCTGTAGGCATGAGCTGACACCACGAAGAACCATTTAGTAGCTGCAGTCAGTGATGAAAACAAAGAGAGTTCACGCATCTGGTGCCTCTAGAGACCACTCTGTCTCCGAAGACTCTTCAGTCTTGCCCAGGTCACGTGCCGGGCAGCCTGTCCCCTGCCCAGCTCTGAGCACAGCTAACCTGTGGTGAGAGCAGGGAGGGGGCGGCCTCCAAACACACCAGTAATGGTAAAGGTTAAAGTCATTCATGGTGTTATAATTAACTGCTCTGTTAGGTGTTTTACAATCTGGACACCACCAAAGAGAGAAAATGTTTAATCAGAATGCAAAGCACCTCCGAGTTCATCCATTTTCATGGTGGAAATGGCAGGCACAGGAAAAGGAGCCAGCCCATTTTCCTTGCAGGTTGCATGCTCACTGCTGTCTTTCCTGCCACTGGTGAGAACTCATCTCTCAGAACTTTCTATGCTATAGAGGAACTTTTCGTTATTACGGCAAAATCTATTTATCAGCCCTTCTTGGGGTCAGGATCCTTAACAGTCTTTCCCCCGTCATAGTTCTGTAAGCCATGACCTGTGTGGAAAAATAACAGTGTGCAGCCTGGTCAAGCCTGAAAGCAGGTGACCTTACCTCCCCTCTTGGACTTGGACCTCTGACCCTTCTCTGCAAGGGCACGGATGGTCACCTGTTCCCCTACGCCCAGCCAGCACTGCCTGACAAGGGGAAGGTAGGTGCTGAAAACGTTCAAAGCTGGCTGAGCCCTGGTCTCCAGTGGCTGCGTGCTCTGTCATCCCATACATATGGCCCTGAGCATAGCTGGTGCAAATCTGACCTTCTGCCAGTGGTTAGTCTTTTTCTTACAGGCTGCACTGCTCTGCTGCTGGGCTGGGACAAGTCACTTAGCTGTTCCACATTCTCACTTCTTTACTGTACAAATGATTTTGTGGGACTGTTGTAAGAAACAGGACTAACAGAAGACACCTAGGATATAGTATGTACCCGCAAACGGAAGCCGCTAGCTGCCCCATGCTGCAGTGATGAATGAACTGTGTTCTGCAGCAGAGAATGCTTATTGTGGGCACCGTGATTACTGTAACAGCTATTTTGATCAACTGTGTCCTACGTAGAATACAAAGGCCACCCTATTTATCTAATAACACTATTAGTGTTCTCAGACAAATATATTTGCTGATTTCAAAACCTCTTAGCTTTTGCACAGGCAAAAATAAATAAAATAAATAAAAATTTTAACACCCTATTATTTTTTAAGTCACACCCCAGTCTTTATTTTAAGAATAGGATGTCTTGTCCTTGGTGGTATAAGGAGCCATTTGGACAGCCTGTACCCATTCCACAAACGGTAGGTTTCTGCCTGTCACTGCCCAGCTGATGGGCAATTTAAAATTGGTTTCTAGCACCTGTGCAATGCAGAGCTTCCTGTGCAAACATTTTACTGGCTCCCGATGGGAAACAGCCAGGCCTCTGATACATTCTGGCCTGGAGGGTGCCAGGTAATCTCTTTGTACAGCGTGTCTGTCCCTATCTGCAGAAGGTGTTTATTTTTAGCTCTTCACACTGTTTCTAGCACCATCCCTCCTTTGGAGGCCGACAGCTTGTTCAAGGGATCTTAAACAAGCTGTTAAAAGCAAGAAACTCTGAAAGCAGAGAGGCAGCCGAGAAGGTGATTAGAACAGAGTTCACCTTTGGTGTTAGAGGCAGAAGGCAGCTTGGATGGAGTGTCAAGCAAGTTGGCCAACAAACTTTTAAAAGTTGGCCTTGGTGACACTCGCCTGGAGCTTTAAAGAAACAATGCTTGAAAGAACCTGAGAGCCTGAAGGCAGCTGGGTACAGAGGTTCGCGCTGGATGTGCGACTTCTCACAAATAGCAGGAAGCCGGACTCCTGAGCTCAGACTGCAAACGCCAAGGGCAGAAGCAGGAAAAGAAATCCAGGGTCGGTGACCTTTCCACAGGGCCAGCTGGTTGGTGCCTTTTCAGGCTAATTAGAGGTGGCAGGAGGTCTGTGCTTGAGATCACATCCGGAATTGTGATGCTTAGCGTCAGAAGCCTGACACCACCCAGACAGTCCCTGGACACCTGCGGGGGACAGAGCGCCAAGGTTAAGGAAATCAGCAAAAGGACAGAATCTCTGAGCAAGTTAAGTCCCCCGGGGTCAGGTTCCTCGTGGCAAGGAAGGAAGGAGGGGAGGCTGCGAACATTGCCTGTCTGGGTGGTGCCAAGTGTGCTGAGTGCCTGCCCTTGATAAATATTAAATAGCAGTGGTGACATCATATCCTACCAAGTGTGTCTTCAGGACTCAGGTCAGCCTGGCAGGGTCAGCTCAGTGTGGCAGTCACCAGAGGGCCTGAGCCCAAGAATCTTCAGTGCAACAGGGACAAATGGGAAGCAAGGCAGTAAACCCCAGAGACTGTAAGAACAGCTGCCCCTCTCAGACCTGCCGTGGACATGCAGGAGTTCATCACCACAACTACGGAGCAGCAGGCTGTCTGCCTGGCTGTTATTTGCAGCAGACACAAAGGGTGCGAGTGGATTCACAGAGCACCCGGGGAGGCCTGGGAGAGGACATTCCTTCTTCACAAAGGTGTGGACTCCCAGGTGGATCTTTGGGACAGGTTCTAAGTCCTAGAGGCAACTGAGAGGAAATGTGGGCTTCTGGCTGCTCAAGAATATCTCAGAAGAATACATACCCCGCGGGTAGATGGTGAGGAAGGTATTCTCCTCAGATAAGGATAGACCTGCAGAAACAGGACACTGACCTCTCAAAATGGCAGAGTGTTTTCCTTTTGAGCCCCTTGCAGTCTCCATTTATGACCATTCTTCTGAGGGTGAAGTGTACACTGACAGTTGACGTGACTTGCCCGGGTCATGCAGCAGCTAATATGGCTGAACCCAGGTGACTCTCTTGGCTATTGGTGAAAGGTGCTCAACCTTTAAATAAGTGACATAACTGAACATCAAGTCACCTAAAAGCTGGGGGTGGGGACAGTTGTGAGATGATCATGGCCTTTGAAATCAGAGTGAACCTGGACTCAAACCCCAACTCCACTGCTTCCTAGCTCTGTGACCTTGGCTAATTTGTTCAACCTCTGAACCTCAACCTCCACATCTACAATCTGTGGGGAAACAATGCAGCTTGGTAAGGCTAAGAGAGCGTGCATGTCAGACACTTGGTAGAATATCTGGCAGAGTTACCATTCAATTACGACCATTCAAGTACGTACCATTCAAGTACGACTGTGTGCATTGCAAATCTATGTTAAATAATAATAAAAACCAGCAAGAAATTAGAATCAAAACAGCTATCTTTGTGATCAGAATCCACAGATGAGCTAAAACAGGGTAGGAACCTATAGTTATAGATTGTGTTGAAAATTATGTCACAACTACTTAAGTATCCACTGTGGATTGTTCTCTGGAGCAATATGTTACAAGCAAATGACACTATCTCCCTGATGTTTACAAGTTAATCAATTTCATAAAAGGAAGAGAGAAAGCAGGAGATTCTGGGCCATCTAGAAGAGCCGTGTGTGGATTTGTGTTTTTCAGCCAAACTGGGAACATAGATAAATCAATCAGTCAGTCAGTGATGCCGAGAGACAGGATTCTTCCAGCTATGGGAAGTGGGAATTGGAGAGGAGGAAGGATTTACAGCTGCTCGGATGGAGCAGAAGAAGGGCAGAGAAAGGTAGAGACCACCTCGTGGAGGGCGTCTGAGAGTCAGCACCCACCATACATAGACATGAGTCTCCGGAGGTAGCCAGGCATTTCTCATGGGTCTTCACAGCATGATCCCTGTGCAGTGAGAGTCGTGAGTTTGGTGCTACTTGAACAAGAGCCAACATGGGCAACCAAGCAGCATCCATCCGCTCAAGCTAGAAGCAGGCGACCTGGGGAACACACAGCCTATTAAATATAAACAACCTATATCATCATCGTAAATATTTTATATGGCTGCATATAAGAAGGTGCCGTATTTTATACCCACACTGTAAATCAAAATACTTTATTGTTGCCAATTTTGCCATTGCCCTCAGCTAAAATGAGCCATTTATTGAGATTTGACAGTATTTGGTTATATCACTAGTGATCATTCCTGTCAGCAACTGGCCTGATAATCTTGCCCAAGAAAATAATTGCCATCCATTGGCAAACCCTGGAGACTTATGGGTGCGTTTGCTTTAAAGTGATTTCTGAAAGATGTACGACTGTGTGCATATTGTAAGGGAAGGGCTTATCTTCTAGCATATAGAAACTTGAGGAAAATATTATAAAGGAAGTCTTTTTCTGAGCTTTGTTGAGATACATAAAAGGCAAAAAGTTTCTTAATGAAGACCTTGATGTAATTTATATTTTCGCATAAAATTGTGAGTGTGAGTAAATACACAAATTGTGGTATATCCATAAACTGTAATAGTACCTCATGACAGAAAGGAATGCTGCGTTCAAACATACTACAAGGTGGATAAATCTCAGAAGCTTTATGCCAAATGAAAGAAGCCAGACACAGAAGAATAAATATTGGATGATTCCAGTTATGTAGATGTCCAGAATAGGCAAATCCATAGAGACAGAAAGTAGATTAGCGGTTGCCTAAGGCTGGAGATGGGGATGAGGAGTGACTGCTAATGGGCACTGAGATTTCTTCGTGAGGTGGTAGAAATAGTCTAAAATCAAATTGTGGTGAAGGTTGCACAGCTCTGTGAATGTAATAAAAGATTATTGAATTGTGCTCTTAAAATGGATGACTTTTATGGCATGTAAAATTTATCTTAATAAAGCTGTTAAAATGAAAAAAAGGAGCATGACTTTTGCTAGATGCAGCTGGAAGACCTCTTTGGAGAAAAGGTATAGATAGAAGTTTTCAAGCTTCCCAGAAGGATGATAAAATAGGGCACAGGCTGAACCCATGGATTCTGTTCCTTCTGGTTACAGCAGCATCCTTCAATCCCTGGCAAAGAGGTGACCAGTTTCCCTCTAGGTTGGCCAGCTGGCATTTAGACATGTGTCAGTATTTGCTCTGAGACAGATGCGCCAGCTCAAGGGAGAAGGAGAACAATAAAGCTGGATGGGACCTAGCCTCACATGGGGGGCAAAGGAGGCAGTAACAGCACCAGAAAGGAAGGAAAACTAAATCAGGGGTGACACAATCCCAAGATAAGAGGGATTCAGGAAGAGTCAAAAGCCCAAATTGAGTGCAAGCCAGAGACAGTTGTATTACAAGCAGCACTTGCATCCTGTTAGCAGCACGGAGCAGAGGTGGCGGGGTTCACTGCCCAGCGCTATTAAAGGTGCCTCACGCAGCATCCTCCTGTCAGTGTGACATCCTGCCGGAAGCAGCAGTCCAGCTTCTTATTCATAAATGTGATTGGGAACCACACTTGAGTATTTTTCCCTGTCTAATTAAATGTAAGTCCCAAAAGGCAGAGACCAACGTGAGCTCCAGTTCATGCTCTCGGCATAGTTTTCGGTGCTGGATAAATATTAAACAATAGTCTAGTAATAAAAGGCTAGCATTTTCTACAGGGCTTTTGTAACTGAAATGGAAAGAAACCCTTTGAATGGAGTAGCAGGAGTTCCTCCTGGTTTTCATATTTCTCAGCAAGAGGCTCACTCTCTATTGTCAATCACATTTTTCATACCTGGTAAACCAAGCTGACTGACGATTATAAATGAAACAGTTTTATGTTGGAGGATAGCTTTGTAAGACCTCAGGTGATAACTAGTTCTTGTTAGAGCTAGGAAGCAACTGAGGAGTCAATTCATCATGTTAGTTCCTCTGAAAGGGGTTGATTAGGTTCACCTAAGGCTAGATGGGTGCTGTCTAATGGAACTTTTTGTGACAGTGGAAATGTCCTATAATATAAAAGTAATATGCAGCTAGTAGCTACCACATTGGATAATCAAGCACTAGAGGCTCTTAAGTGGGAAAGAACCCACAACTTTTTCATAACCCACATCAAAGTTCATTTTAAACAGCAATCAAAATTTTTCAATAGGAATAATCATCATGGTGATCTCTCCTGTCAATTCAACAAACTTATTGTGAGTTTTCTGAGTGTCAGGCCCTCCTCTAGATTCTGGAGACAGCTCAGTTAAAAACAAAAAAACAGAAAAAAATTGAAGAAGAAACACCATATGATCACCTCAATAGATGCAGAAAAAGCTTTTGACAAAATTCAACACCCACTTATGATAAAAATCTCTCCAGAAAGTGGGCATAGAGGGAACCTACCTCAAAATAATAAAGGCCATATATGACAAACCCACAGCAAACATCATTCTCAACGGTGAAAAACTGAAAGCATTTCCTCTAAGATCAGGAACAAGACAAGGATGTCCACTCTCACCACTACTATTCAATATAGTTTTGGAAGTCCTAGCACAGCAATCAGAGAAGAAAAAAAATAAAAGGAATACAAATTGGAAAAGAAGAGGTAAAACTGTCACTGTTTGCAGATGACATGACACTATATATATAGAATCCTAAAGGTGCCACCAGAAAACTGCTAGAGCTAATCAATGAATTTGGTAAAGTAGCAGGATACAATATTAATGCACAGAAATCTTGCATTCCTATATACTAATGATGAGAAATCTGAAAGAGAAATTAAGGAAACACTCCCATTTACCATTACAACAAAAAGAATGAAATACCTAGGAATAAACCAACCTAGGGAGACAAAAGACCTGTATACAGAAAACTATAAGACACTGATGAAAGAAATTAAAGATAATACCAACAGATGGAGAGATATACCATGTTCTTGGATTGGAAGAATCAATATTGTGAAAATGACTCTACTACCCAAAGCAATCTACAGATTCAATGCAATCCCTATCAAATTACCAATGGCATTTTTTATGGAACTAGAACAAAAAATCTTAAAATTTGTATGGAGACACAAAAGACCCCTAATAGCCAAAGCAGTCTTGAGGGAAAAAAATGGAGCTGGAGGAATCAGACTCCCTGACTTCAGACTATACTACAAAGCTACAGTAATCAAGATAATATGTTACTGGCACAAAAACAGAGATATAGATCAATGGAACAGGATAGAAAGCCCAGAGATAAACCCATGCAACTATGGTCAACTAATTTATGACAAAGGAGACAAGAACATACAATGGAGAAAAGACAGTCTCTTCAATAAGTGGTGCTGGGAGAACTGGACAGCTATATGTAAAAGAATGAAATTAGAACACTCCCTAACACCATACACAAAAATAAACTCAAAATGGATTAGAGACCTAAGTGTAAGACCAGGCACTATAAAGCTCTTAGAGGAAAACATAGGAAGAACAGTCTTTGACATAAATCACAGCAAGATATTTTTTGATCCATCTCCTAGAGTAATGGAAATAAAAACAAAAATAAACAAATGGGACCTAATGAAACTTTAAAGCTTTTGCACAACAAAGGAAACCATAAACAAGACAAAAAGACAACCCTCAGAATGGGAGAAAATATTTGCAAACAAATCAACGGACAAAGGATTAATCTCCAATATATAAACAGCTCATGCAGCTCAATATTAAAAAAAAAACAAACAATCCAATCCAAAAATGGGCAGAAGACCTAAATAGACATTTCTCCAAAGAAGACATACAGATGGCCAAGAGGCACATGAAAAGCTGCTCAACATCACTAATTATCAAAACTACAATGAGGTATCACCTCACACCAGTTAGAATGGGTATCATCATAAAATCTACAAACAACAAATGCTGGAGAGGGTGCGGAGAAAAGGGAACCTTCTTGCACTGTTGGTGGGAAAGTAAATTGATACAGCCACTATGGAGAACAGTATGGAGGTTCCTTAAAAAACTAAAAATAGAATTACCATATGACCCAGCAATCCCACTACTGGACATATACCCAGAGAAAACCGTAATTCAAAAGGACACATGCACCCTATGTTCATTGCAGCACTATTTACAATAGCCAGATCATGGAAGCAACCTAAATGCCCATCAACAGATGAATGGATAAAGAAGATGTGGTACATATATACAATGGAATATTACTCAGCCATAAAAAGGAATGAAATTGGGTCATTTGTAGAGACGTAGATGGACCTGGAGACTGTCATACAGAGTCTAGTAAGTCAGAAAGAGAAAAACAAATATTGTATATTAACGCACATATGTGGAACCTGGAAAATGGTATAGGTGAGCCGGTTTGCAGAGCAGAAATTGAGACACAGAAGTAGAGAAAAAACGTATGGACACCAAGAGGGGAAAGCGGCGGGGGGGTAGGGGGTGGTGGTGTGATGAATTGGGAGACTGGGATTGACAGGTGTACAAGGATGTGTATAAAATTGATGACTAATAAGAACCTGCTGTAAAAAAATATAAATAAAAATTTAAAAAATAATCATAATCTTAAAAAAAATATACGTGGCAAGGTCCCTGCTCTTAAGGAGTTTATAATCTAAAGTGTGGAAACAAACAAAACAGAAAGGGAAGAGGAAAATAAATGAACGGTTAAAAAGAATAATCAGTGTTTTCAAGAAGCACACAAAGTGGTGAGATAGATCCTTAGCTTCTTTAGACAGATCAGAGTGGGTCTCTTTGAGAGTTGGGATGCAGGCTTTAGTGGGAAGAGAAATGGGAGGGAAAGATTGTTCCAAGAAGAGCAAATATCCTACAATGAAACCCCAAGGGGGAAAGAGCTTGATGCATATGAGGATCTAAGTGAAGGTGGCTGGACATGGTGAGTGAAGAGGAGAAGGGAACAGATCACGTTGGTGATATAAGGCAGGAGTCAAAGCGTACGTGGCTCTATACACTGTTGAAATGCATTGGAAAGTCTTGGGAGGATTTCAAGTAGGAGAATGACATCAACAAGGAATAATGTAAAAGTTTATTCTGACTGCAGAGTGGAGGGCAACTCGGAGGAGGGCAGGAGAGAGAGTGGGGACAGCAGTTAGGAGGCTGCTGTGGTCAAAAAGAGATAGGCAAGTGGCGATGCTGTAGCAAGGGTATGAGCTTGGATGTGAAGGGTGGGGATGGATCTGAGAAATGATGTGGGAGATTGACAGCACTGACCGATGGATTGGACCTTAGAGCAAGAAGAAAATGGAGGAATCAAAGGTCATTCCCAGGTGTTTAGGTAGAGAAACTGGTGGACCTCTGGCATCACTGGCAATATTGGAAATGGAATCGAGAGCTCTCTTCCCACTCTAACTCTGTATTGGCTTTGCATATCCACTAGTTTTTAGTGATATGCAAGGTTGGGTGATCAGAGGGATTGAACAGGGCCATCCCATTTAGTGCTGATGTATTTCTGTTCCCAGACCTCTCCCTTCAAAGTGCCTTTTAGGGCTTCCCTGGTGGCGCAGTGGTTGAGAGTCCGCCTGCCGATGCAGGGGACACGGGTTCGTGCCCCTATCCCGGAAGATCCCACGTGCCACGCAGCGGCTGGGCCCGCGAGCCATGGCCGCGGAGCCTGTGTGTCCGGAGCCTGTGCTCCGCAACGGGAGAGGCCACGGCAGTGAGAGGCCCGCGTACAGAAAAAAAAAAAAAAAAAAAAAGTGCCTTTTATATAATGGCTGCATTTAACTCTAAAATCTATTATGTTGTAGAACTATAAGAGGCTTCTAGACCCTTTGCCCCATTGGTTCCCAGCCTTTTAAAATGTGGGACCCCTCTGTAACAACAAAGTGTGGATCTCTATATGATGGCAGTAATATTAGCTGTCTGCTTCCTTTAAATGGGGTATGAGCTGAAAGAAAGATGCCAAACACACAGCCTCTGTAGAATTAGATTAAACTTTCAGTGTAGCCAGCCAAGAATGTGGAAACTTACTGAAACAACGTGACATACAAGACAAAGGAAGTTGCAGCAATTAGAATCCCCGTTGGAGTCAGGAAAATAGTGGGATTTTTGCAATACCATGGCCCTCCAGGCCTTATACAACCAGCCCTCAAACTATGTCCCAGAACTACCTAAGCACTTAAATTTAAGGGAGTATTTAAAAAAATCACACTCCCCTACTTTTGGGCACACACTTAGCATCCCTCTCCAGTGGGGAGAAGGCAGAGTGTGTGGTCAGATGGGGTAATATCTTCCTCTGCTTCTCCTGTATCCTGGAAAGCCCATTTCTCCTCTGTGCTTTATAGAACTTACCCAGGGCCAGGCAAGGCCTGCATTGAGCCCTTTTGTGCATTATCTCACATGATCTTCACAAAAATCCCATGAGATAGACTTCATGTTTTATGCTATTAACAGATGAGGGTGCTGAGGCTTCAACAGATAAAGAGTAACCTTATTTTGGGTATCTACTGATTAAGAAAATATATAACAACAAAATTTCTATAAATTCAATAGTGATTTTGGATAAATGTGTATCTCATTCATTGCAACAACACCTATCTACTTTGGAAAATTAGTTGCAATGTCATTCACGTAATATTTAAACAGTGTTTAGAATGTCAAGGATTTGAGACCCTCTTGCAATTATCAGGCTCCTCCCAGGGGTCCTGTAGTCATGACTGACATCTTCTGATCAAACCCAAATTACTTGTTCTAGATTAGAAAATTGAAGTTTAAAGAGGGCCAGTTATTTGGCCAAGGGCAAAGGACTTGCTGATCACAGAGTGGAGGTGCAGACATGGTCCTTCCACTTTTCTATTCAAAATTTTTACTACTGTATCTTGTTCCCTTGTAAGGTAAATAGATCATCTACCTGAAGACCCCAGAAAAGGAAGGTGATTAAATCAGGATGTCCAGGAGAGTTGAAAATTCTACTGGTAGGAGTTGCCTGGAGAGCATTGTAGAGAAGGATCAAGAGGCCCCATCTGAATTTACTGGAAAACAACGTAGTAATTGATTAGTGATGTCTGCCATGAGTACATGACTTGGAGTTAAGTCACTTGTGCCATGTATTTTGATGTGAACTGGTCATGCCTTGGTGGCTTTTAGGTGAATTTAGGCTGGTTGTCCATGGTATGGAGCTGAGCTCCACATTCTTTGTGTCTATAAGTGCCAGGTCAAGTGCCTTTAAAAAAAGAGCTACAGAACTGCACTAGCTCTGGGAACTGGAGGAAGTGTTCCATCTCCTTTCTGTCCCACTCACCAGCTTATGATTTTTTTCTTACAAGCAGACACTAGCAATAAAAAAGTTCCAAGCCTAGTGTACAGAAACCTTCCCTGAGAGGGAAACAGAGGTCAGGCTGAACTGAGAGAAACAGGATCATGATAACTAGGGGTTGCCCTTGACATTTATTCTGAAATTTAAGTCAAAAAACTAAAGAGTAGCATTTAAAAATTTCTCTGCTCCTGTTTACCTCCAAACCAGCAATTGTACATCTGTGTACACAGCTGAGTTTGGAAGTAGCATTGGGAAAGCAGAATTTTCAGTAGAAAGCCTGAATCCACACACAGGGGTGTTGACCAGAAATGTAAGGGCAAACTAATTCAATTACTTTCAGTGGAGTTTAACCTGTAATCTTCACCCAAGCACAGGGGTACCTCAGACAAAGAGAAAGAACTCTTAAAATTGCTGGTTACCCTGAGAAAGAGTGAGCAGGAAGCTGGCCTTGTGTGCATGAGGTTTCTTGGAGGGCCAGAAATCTGTTTCTGTCAGCACAGGAAAAACCATCATGGAGCAAGGAAAGAAACGGAAATCAAAGCGAAAGTCACATACGCTTTTTCAGATGACCTGGTATAATTATTAAAATGCTGAATTGCTTCTTTTAAAGGTTTTTCCACTAGAAGAAAGAATGTCAGAACCACTCCCCCAAACCTACTCCCTTCTTTCAAAAACATCTGTGAGGGAAAATAAAATGAAATACATATTTATATACTTTTTTTCTTACGAGGGACTGGTAAGCAATTTGATTTCTTTTATCTGAAAGTTTTGCCAATGTTTTCATCAGTTCCTGCAGAGATAGCTGTGATTCCACTTTTTCTTTGAACAAAAAATAAATTGGGTTTCTTTGCAGTGAAAAATAGAAGGCTTGCTAAAAGCACTGACTTCAAAATAGTGCTTATCATACATTTGTGGAGAGCATACTGAAGAAACCGTGCCTGGCACCGTGTGTGCTGAGAAGCCCACTTTGGCTTCTTCTGGAAAAAAGCCTGCGAGATGTGCTCAGCTAGAGACAGTGTTGGTATTTCCCTTTGAGTCTCTTTCTGATTCATTCACTTGTGTCTCCATTAGCAATTTGTTTTAATTCAGTGTTCTATGGATAAAGCATCTTGCTGGAAAACAGGCACATTTTATGTGCATATGCCTGACATTTTAAAAAATGAATGTAACGCAACTCCATGCTCAAAATAAACAGGCTGTCTTTCCCTTTCCCCACCAAACAATATTTATAAACCTCCAGGATAAATGAATTTTCTGCCATCGGTACACCTGGTCTGGCTGTGTAAGTGCTTCTTTGTATCCTTTGAAAGAACTCGGTTCTGCCCTGAACACCCAGGTGCAGGAGTCACTGGCAGGAAGGCTGACCTTCTCCAGGTGACCTGGATTCAGGAGAGCAGTGCTTCAAAGCTAATCTAAGAAACTTCTTGCAGTTTACATGTTCCTAATGGACAGTCTTGTTTATTTTGCTTCATCGGAATGATCTACTTCCTCTGTGTTCTACATGTTCAGTAATAAACTCATCGATCTGTTGGCATCAAGCATATCTGTGATGAGTCCCAATTCCACTCTTCCCTGAGACCCTGGGCAAGAGACTTAACTTCTCCAAGGCAGGTTACTTATCTATTTTAAAATCTGCGTTTAAATATATATGTATAGTGATGTTGAGCATCTTTTCATGTGCCTCTGAGAAATGCAAATCAAAACTACAATGAGATTCACTTTGTTATAAAGCAGAAACTAACACACCATTGTAAAGCAATTATACTCCAATAAAGATGTTAAAAAAAAAAAGCTACAATGAGGTATCACCTCATGGCCGTCAGAATGGCCATTATCAAAAAATCTAGAAACAATAAATGCTGGAAAGGGTGTGGGGAAAAGGGAGCCCTCCTGCACTGTTGGTGGGAATGTAAATTGATACAGCCACTATGGAGAACAGTATGGAGGTTCCTTAAAAAACTAAAAATAGAACTACCATATGACCCAGCAATCCCACTACTGGGCATATACCCTGAGAAAACCATAATTCAAAAAGAGGCATGTACCACAATGTTCATTGCAGCACTATTTACAATAGCCAGGACATGGAACCAACCTAAGTGTCCATCGACAGATGAATGGATAAAGAAGATGTGGCACATACATACAATGGAATATTACTCAGCCCTAAAAAGGAAGAAAATTGAGTTATTTGTAATGAGGTGGATGGACCTAGTGTCTGTCATACAGAGTGAAGTCAGTCACAAAGAGAAAACAAATACCGTATGCTAACACACATATATGGAATCTGAAAAAATGGTACTGATGAACCTAGTGGCAGGGCAGGAATAAAGAGGTAGACATAGAGAATGGACTTGAGGACACGGGATGAGAGGGGGAAGCTGGGGAGAAGTGAGAGTAGCACTGACAGATACACACGACCGAATGCAAAACTGATGGCTGGTGGGAAGCAGCCGCATAGCACAGGGAGGTCAGCTCCGTGCTTTGTGACCACCTAGAGGGGTGGGATAGGGAGGGTGGGAGGGAGATGCAAGAGGGAGGAGATATGGGGACATATGTATGCATATGGCTGATTCAATTTATTGTACAAGAGAAACTAACACGGTATTGTGAAGCAATTATACTCCAATAAAGATCTATTAAAAATATATATATATATGTATACACACACTTATCTTAAAAGGCTCTTATAAGGATTAAATGAGGAAATGCTTGTAAAGTGCTTAGCACAGAGCTGGGCATATTCATAATTATTAGTTGCTAAACCAATGATTAGATAACATTATTGACATTTATAAATAGCTTTGCGTTTTACAAAGGTACTATCTTGAACAACATCTGAAAAGCAATTTGGTGTCCACATTAATATCTCTCTTTCCATGTGATTTTAATACTATAGGTGATTTGTCTGGGCTGGATTTCTTAGCCCAGGTTAAAATAGTTTGACTACAACTGAGCCTGCTTCCTCCAGGGCCCTGACCAACTGGGCAGTCATCATGTTCTAAAGAAAATGATCTCTGCTACAGACTGGGCTTGGATTGAGTGTTAGGGACTCAATGAACTGCAAAATAATATATATTTATATATATATATATATTTTTTCTAATAATTAAAAAAAGTCTGCTAAGCAAAAAAAAAAAAAAAAAAGAAAGAAATTATTCATACATTCTCAAACTGGGAGATTGTGTCTCTTCATACATTCTTCTTCTGGAGCTTCTATGAAACATTGATTTGGAATCTGTCCCTGTTGTCTCCTAACTGCTCTTATGTCATCTCTTTATCTGTGCTGTATTCTGAGTGGTCTCCTTAGGTCCAGTTCACCATTTCCTTTTTTCAGGTGTATCTGATATGACGTGAAACTTGCTGATTATGGTCTTAAAGTTAACAACTACAATATGTTCCGCTGCAAATATTATATTTGGTTCTCTTGAATCTTCGTGATCCTTTAACAATAATGTCCTATTCTTTCTCTACAGTTTCTATGCCTTCTTTATTTTTGATTTTGAACACATTTATTTTAGAGTTTCAATCAGATGATTGTCTTAAGTTCTAGAGACGTGAATTCTCCAACTTACTGTATCAGCTGATTCTCCCTCGTGATTCTCGTGCAGATCATCTTTGTTTTTAAAACCATTAGGCTTATCACTGGTGTTGGGGTGAGGTGGGGTGGGGACTTTTTTGGAAGTCCTCTATGTCCTGGATTATAGAAGTATCACCATGGAGTAGTTAAACATGGGATTCTCCTATAATTATTTTTATGTTTGTTTCTCAGCTGGGGGTTCCCACGCCACATGTCAGTTTGGACCTATACCTGGTCATCATGTGATGTAGGCTGTGGGTTCTGATGTCTTTGTGTGTAATTGTTTCTCCCACCTGTAACTCCGGTAGATTGCAGTCTTATATGCAGCAACCGTAGGCGAACAGAGGAGTTTTTCTAGTCTTCCTCTCAGAGAAAAAAAAGTATTTAAAGGCGCCACTATTTCTATTGTGGGCTGAAGTTCAGCTCCCAGGCTCTCATTATCCAAAAGGTCCCCATTGCATCAGGTCTGTTCAGATTTTGCAGCCCTCTTTTTTTCTGGGGATTACCTTTTGCTTGCAAGTGCTGATATGTATGTACTTATTTGTTTTGCTCTTTTTATGTTTTGTTCTTCCGTTCTTTGTGTTTTTAATAGGAGGATCCCCTTCTGTGCCCGTTTGGTGTTCTGGGTTGCCCCAGCATCTTTTCTTAGAGAGCACTGCTCAGGCCTGGGTTAACTCATGAAAAGTGCCTATGCAAAGCATTGAGCCCAGAACTAATTCAGTGCTTTGATTACAACTTTGGACCTTTTGTTAAAGCTGTGCCACCCATTTTATTTAATTAGTCGTCTTGAAATCGTGTGTGTGTGTGTGTGTGTGTGTGTGTGTAAAAGCCCTAGCATTTAATCATTAAAAGATACAAGGAGCAGGGCTTCCCTGGTGGTGCAGTGGTTGAGAGTCCGCCTGCCGATGCAGGGGACGCCGGTTCGTGCCCCGGTCCGGGAGGGTCCCATATGCCGCGGAGCGGCTGGGCCTGTGAGCCATGGCCGCTGGGCCTGCGCGTCCGGAGCCTGTGCTCCGCAACGGGAGAGGCCACAACAGTGAGAGACCTGCGTACAGCAAAAAAAAAAAAAAAAAAGATACAAGGAGCAACTTCTCATGAGGATACCTCCTTACCTAAAGAATGGACTAGGAAACATTCCTTTGTATAAACCAGCCCCAGATTATCTCAAAATCTAAAAGGTTAAATGAAGGCAGTTTGTTTTTCCCCTAGTACGGCCAGCCAGTGATTGTATTTTCAGCAGTAAATAGATCAAGCCACTGGTGGGCTAATGTTTTCAAAGAGTGTCTAAGTGGTATGTAAGGTGTAAAATTTTTATGAAAACTTTGGCTAAAAAGACCAACACCCTTTCTTATTGACTTGATGTTTTATTGACCCAGGCATCTCCATAGTTCTTAACCTGTAGAAACATAATTTGGGTTCTAGAAATGTTCTATTGTAACAACAATAACCAAATAGTTTGTTCATACAGACTTTTCTCCTCTCTTTTAAAATCATTTCCTATGGTGTAAAATAGCCACATTTCCCTGGGGTAGAACAAGCATGAAGAACAAAAATCAGGACCTAAGGGATGGGGGTGGGGAATAGAGGAAGAAGGATATGGGCCTTTCTTTCTAGCTGCTAGGACAATAGGGCCAGAACTGGGTCAGGAAAGTGAGACGTTTACCTCGGGCACAAAACTTAGGGAGACTCCAAGAAACTTAGTAATTAAGGTAAGTTATAATTTTTATGCAATATATTAAAAAATTTAAATTGGCAAACTATGAGCCCTGGGCCATGGCCTGCTTTGGTAAATAAGGTTTTATTGGAATCAGATCCAGGATGAGGGTGAAGTGAGTGAGACATAGTTGTCTAAGTGCAGGGTCAGATACTGTTCTTATTTAAAATGTTAATATTTTGCCTATCATTTTTTGCATTAATTTTTATTTTTAAGATATTGCCTTGGGGGCTTCCCTGGTAGTGCAGTGGTTGAGAGTCCACCTGCCAATGCAGGGGGCATGGGTTCGTGCCCCGGGCCGGGAAGATCCCACATTGCCGCGGAGCGGCTGGGCCCGTGAGCCATGGCCGCTGAGCCTGCACATCCGGAGCCTGTGCTCCGCAACGGGAGAGGCCACAACAGTGAGAGGCCCGCGTACCAAAAAAAAAAAAAAGATATTGCCTTAAAATATTATTTATCTTTATTACCCCCTTTATTTATTATTCAAGGGGAGTGCCTCACTTATGTCATCGTGGGCCTGGCTCTTAAACGGAAAGCTATCATAGAGAAATGGTAATGGCCGAGTGGTTATATTTGCATAGCTACTGATAAATACACCAAATCAACACTCTGGGAGGGATGATCTTTATGGTGTTTTACCCTCAGTTTTGTCATCTGCAAATTGGTGACAACAACAGTACTTCCTTTATAGGATTACAGTGAGGATCAGTGTAGGCTGTTCAAGACAGTGCCCAGCACATGGGATCAGTGAGCAGAGTAGCAGTGATAATGAAAATAAAAGATAAGTTTACTAATTTCTAAACAAAGGCAGATTGTTTAGGGCCTTGGTTGTCTTTCTAAGGACTTTTTTATTGAGGTAAAACATATATAATGTACGATATACCACTTTAACCATATTTAAGCATCCAGTTTTGTGGCATTAAGTGCATTCACATTATTCTGCAGCCATCTCCAGAACTTCTAAAGGGTTTGAACTCTATCCTACAAGCTCAAAAGGACCTTTGAAGGCTTTGGAGCAGGACATTGGCCTAAGGGAGCATGTGGGAAAAATGAATCTGGGAAGAGAACCTACAGTGATGTAGAGGAAGAAAAAAAACAGGAAACAGGAAACAGGAGGGTTCTGCAGTGGACCAAATGTGAACTGGCCAAGGCACTAAGGTGACCACAGAAGTAATAAGAAAGGGCAGAGAAAGAGGTTGGTGAACCTCATTAGACAGTGAGAGAAGGGTGGAAAGAATCAAATGGGTGAGGCGAGATTTTGCAAGAAGATACAGCTCATCGTAAAGTTCCTTTAGGCATAGAACAGTAGAGCTGTGGTCAGACAGACGCTTGGCTCCCAAGGCGGTGTGCTGTAAACAGCTCCTACTGGCAGAGCCAGTTCTTCAATCTTCAGGGATTTTATGAGCCAGTTGTTAAATACAACCTTAATTAAAAATGAAATATAAATGTACAATTAAATAAATTACATTAGAAACAAAGGTTATAAAGATTCAACACCCATCACTTCTTAATTATTTTACTACATTTTAGTACTGCCGCTGCCTTTGAGGTTATTTATTCTATCTGTACAGTAAAATACTGTATCATGGTATGCCACTAAAACATCTTTTCTCAATTCCACTTTCACTGTCATTCTGTTAGTAGCTAGAAACTGACCTTGGTGAGAGTATTTACACCAGGAAATTAGCAAAAGCTACAAACTGTGACTGGATTCAGTGTTATGTTGATTGTCTAGATCTAAGAAGGTGATGGAGAAATGTTAATAATGCAGATTACACTTAATAGTGTGTTGCATCAGTAGCCATTATCCTGGAAATATATTTTAAATCAAGGTTGAATGGCTATGAATATAAGACTTCAGCAAATATCGAAAAAGCATTCTATAACAATCGGAATTTAAAAGAAGGAATATTGTATGTTTTATTATTACTTGTAAATTGTGTGCTGCCTATCCTTTGTATCAGTAAAACTTATAATAAAATTATTAAATAATTTGTTCTCCCGTCTTCTAGTTAAAAAAGAGGCAGCCAAACCAGAAGACGGGAGAACAAATTATTAAATTGGCACATCAGTTGTTGGACATTTACCAGCACACTGCTAACCATAATCTTCTCTGATAAAGAGGTTTATTTGTATAACATGTGGTAATCATTCTCTCAACCTTAAGCGTGTCTTTTCAAAGGACAAATGACTTGTTCTCCAGTCAAAAGGGAAAACCGGACACATCCTGTACCTAGTACGCACTGAAATGGTTTTTCTCCAGGCAAACCACACTATTTCAGCATCTTACTTTTTTACTCTCACCTCCAGCAACAGTTACCAGTCTTTGAGCACCACAGTCTACCAGCCACTATGCAATGTGCTTTATTCACATTTCAATCCTCACTTACCTCTTCAGGGTAGGTCCTAGTGTTATCCCCATTTTATAGACAGAAAGACCAAGGTAGCTTTACTCTCCTAAGTTTGTGTAATTAGTAAGTAGTGAGGGAGAGATTTGAATGCAGACCTTTCTCGTTCTTTCCAGTCTCTTGATTCTGATACCTTTTCTGCCATATGGCCTCCAAAAATTTACATGGAGATAAACATTTCCTCTTCAACATAGATATTCTTGGCAATGGTTACTGATCACTTACTATGCCCCCCCCCTGAAGTGCTGGGCACCAGGAAATTCACATGAGAAGCCTATGAAGTGGCTTCTGACTCCCAGGAGTTCATCCTGTTTACCAGCTCTTTCGAGAGCCAGTGTCCCATTGTCCTCAGCAGCTCCTGCAGTTTTACAGTCAGAGGAGTCTCTTCCCAAACAAGCTGCACTCTCGTCATATCTGATTCTAGTTTGGCTTCATTTGCTCCAAGGCCGAGACATTCATTTCTTACACCTCTTCTGCTCATCTCCTAAATCTCCCTTGAAGAATTCACTTGCTGCTTCTCCCTCTCGGTGCTTTTTAAGGTAGTTGCGTGCTGATGGAGAAATCAAGCAGTAGGCACCTCCAGCCAGGAGGTCCACACAGATGGTACAATTATCTTTAGTTACAGGGCCTAAGACGAGTCTCCTATCAAAACTGCGTGCTGCTGTACATGCTCTCAGCTCCGCTACCTAAGATGTGTCCAAAATAAGAAATTTCAAGGGCTGTTGAGCATTCTCATTTCCCAAGTGGATCAGTACAAAGAGCATTTGACATTGGAGGCCTAGAATTTGAGATACAGTGGAAGAACTTTTCAACGCTGGGTGCCCCTTTCCCCCATATTCCAAGGCTGGCCTGAGTTCACGAACACCTCAAGATTCTGGTTCTTTCCCCTTAATTCCTCTTTCTCCCTGTCTTCACTTACCAAGACATTTCCCTTGCTTTCTGCTTTGAAACTAGGCCACTAATTAAGAGAGAAGTCAGAAATCATGTTGATATGTATCTGTGATGCAAAGGGAAGCAAGACGGAAACAAGGTCTGCTAAAGATAGAAAAGCAATCCTTCTGTTCACCAGTGATTGAAACATAAAGATTCTAAAACATTAACAATATAAATAAACCAAACATAAGCCAACATATGTATTGATATTCATATAAATGTTTAAGCATGCCCACATATCATATAATGGCATTTATTCTATTTTTTTTCTCAAGAGGAAAAAGAGAGGGTCATTCGTGAACAGGAGAACCCACTGTCTAAATGTCTGTGTGGGTGTGCCCTGTGTTTTGAATCATATTAGTATAGAGCTGATCCTTGTCCTTGGGTGGTCTAGAGGATGCACTTCCAAAACCGGGAAGTACATGCTGCTTTGTGCAAGGCCTAGCATCGCCAGTAGTCATTGTTTTCTTGTTCACCAACTGGCGTGTATGTGCCAGGCACAGAGTAAGTGTTTCCAGTGCGTGGTCTGATCTGTTCCCTAGCCCCAACGACACCTGAGGAGGAGGCCATCATTTCACATTCCAGGAATGGGAGGTGGAGAGCGCTCATGCTGTGTGTTCACTGTTACAGAGATGGTAATGCGGTGAGGCTAGAATTGAAATCCAAGTCATCTGACCTGGAGGCTTGGCCCTCAGCCCCAGTGAGAAGCGGGCCCAGAGACCGCACAGACCCGGGTTCAAAGCCCACCGTGCCTCCTCCTATCTTAATGTAGGGTGGGGGGGGAGGCGGGGCAGATTTACTTCTCCTTCCCGAGCCTCAGCTTCCTCCACAGCAAATAGAACCAACCTTGCAGGGTATTGTGAGGATGGGAGAGAATGTGGGGGAGGAGCTTCAAACAGGGCCTGGCCAGCGGCTGACAGTAATTAGTAACGGATTTGGGTGACTAATTCTGTTGTGAAATACTGCCCAATCTTCAACAGGTGAACAGTAGATGTAAGAAAAGAGAGAATTACTGTAAAAACCCAGTTCATCTGATGTTGATTCACTCTATTTATTCCTTTGTTCATCCATTCCACAAATATTCATTAAGCATCTACTCTGGTGTGAAACGTTTTCTTCAGTCCTTTATGTGTAACTTAAAAAATACTGCAACCTGAAAACCACACTGGGCAGGAGATAGGGTTTCTGAGGAATCTTCCGGCATTCACCAATCCAACCTCTTTTTTTTTTGCGGTACGCGGGCCTCTCACTGTTGTGGCCTCTCCCGTTGCGGAGCACAGGCTCCGGACGCGCAGGCTCAGCGGCCATGGCTCACGGGCCCAGCCGCTCCGCAGCATGTGGGATCTTCCCAGACCGGGGCACGAACCCGTGTCCCCTGCATCGGCAGGCGGACTCCCAGCCACTGCGCCACCAGGGAAGCCCACCAATCCAACCTTTTACATCACCTGTCGTATTGCAGGTACCAGGCTCAGCTTGAAGGCGGACTGGATACACTCCTAGCCATGTCGGGGTGAGTGTTCCTGGTCTAGGCTGAGAGCCAGCATGCCACATTTTCAGGGGTGTAAACAGAGAATTCTGAGTGCAGGGCAGAGGCAGGGATTCAGGGTATGGAAGACTTCACCTCTAAGACAACTTTTGAGGGTGTTGGGATGGGAGAGAGCATGCCGGCCTGGGGAACAGTGAGAAAACCAATATGGTTGAAGCATTAGGTGCAAGGTAGCTTGCGGGTGGAACATCCATTTACCCTTTGGAATACAGTCTTCCTGTTGGCATGGCAACTGCTGCAAAATAAATTCAAGGTGGTCCTTCAGATGATGCCTTGGAGACTGTCCAGGAGTCATTTAAATTGCTTGTTTGTTATGTGTAAGAATTTGCCTAACCTCCAACCTGCAGTGGCAGCTTGGCAATCTCTTGTTTATTGTGCTGATATTGTTTCTTGGGTCATTATCTTCCTTAAACCATTTTTTTGCATTTTATTCTGCCCATGTCGAAAATATGCCCAGGCATGGTGTTGATTTTCCCAGACTCCCTTGAGATCCCCTCGGCCTTGCCTCTCTTGCTCTGATGGAAATGCTGCTAGGGTGGTGTTTACAATCTTATTTCTCAGCCCCGGATCCCCGCACTGAGCTGTGGTGGATGTCACGGAGCACTCAGCCCGTTCCCTACCGCCCCACCACCCCCTGCCATGGGATTTGTGGAATGGTCTGGAATTCAGGATCCTCATAAGAGGACAGAGGTTGCTCCTTCTTGGCTGAGGAATGGCAGTCAGTGCTGACACTATAAAAGTCTGCTAGAGGGGCTTCCCTGGTGGCGCAGTGGTTGAGAGTCCGCCTGCCGATGCAGGGGACACGGGTTCGTGCCCCGGTCTGGGAAGATCCCACGTGCCGCAGAGCGGCTGGGCCCGTGAGCCATGGCTGCTGAGCCTGCGCATCCGGAGCCTGTGCTCTGCAAGGGGAGAGGCCACAACAGTGAGAGGCCCGCCTACCGCAAAAAAAAAAAAAAAAAAAAAAAAAAGTCTGCTAGATACAAAGCTGCCCTATAGACCAAAGCCACGTGTCTGCCGTCCCTGACCAATTCTAAAAGCAGAATAAAACAGAGTTCATGAAAAGCAAATAAAAGATGTAGGGTGTTTTTCCGATTGGGGTTCTAAAACCAACAAAAGTCTTCAGCTTCTTAGATCAGTGGCAGATATGCCAAAGCAAAATAAACATCTAAATCTCCTCTTCCTGCTTCTCCTAGGGTGTGTGTGTGTGCGTGTGTGTGTGTGTGTGTGTGTCTGTAAGAGAGAGAGAGACAGACACATCACAAGGACATAGGGCTGGGGAGGGTGGCATTGGAAGGAGCTGGTGTGGCTTCACCTTGTGCTGGGAGTGTTGATCAGTGCACCTTTCTAGGAGAAACTGAATATAAGATCCTTAGGCACAGAAAGAACCTCTCATAGGTGGACTCCTTGGGGATTCAGTTCACACTCTTCCCACTTTCTTTCTCACTGTCTCTTTTGAAATTCAGGGGGAAGCATTTCCCTAGCTCTCAGATAATAAAGAGAGAGAACTAAGGGGCTTAAAGGTCAAGATTTGTAAAACTGAGCAAACTGGTCTCACAAGGTTTGGATCTGGAGTGATGGGTCTGCATCAGGCTTGGTGACAATGATGGGAGAGGGGTCAAGCAGGCAGTACGCACCACAGACACTTCTTTAGCCTTTATTTCCAGGCACTGTTCTGAGAGCTCTGCATGCATTAGTTGTCTTAGTCTCTCAACGATTCTTACGAGGTAATAACGTTATCGTTAGTGTTGTTTGTATGTCCTTTTTGCAGATGGGGAGACTGATGTCTGATAGATAATGTGCCCAAGGCCTCACAGATATAAGCATGAGTGCCAGGGATTTGAATCTCTGCATCCAGCTATAGACCAGTGGTTTTCAAACTGGAGGCACTTTGCCTCCCATGGGACATTTGGCCATGTCTGGAAATCATATCTTGGTGGGGGACTGTTACTGGCATCTAGTGGATGGAAGTGAGGGATGCTGCTAAACACCCTGCCACCCCCCAACAAAAATTTACCAACCCCCAATGTCCCGAGGGCTGAGGCTAAGGACCCCTGCTCTGGATATGTCGCATCTTACAGTTTTAGTACTGAGCAAGATGATGGAGGCTGAGGACCAAATATAAAGCTTGAGATCAGATGCTCAAGCTGTGAGTAGTCTGAATCAGCACTGGCCAGCCCAGACACCCCACTTCCGAGTTCTCTGGTACAGGAAGCAAGGTCCTCCTGAATGACCTTCTGCTTGGCTTCTGGCTGAGTTTGGCAGGGAGCTGCTGGCTTTTTGCCTGAGTCATCACAGGAGACCTGGCTTTGGAATCTCAAGACCACATAGTAGGGAATGAGAAGAAAGCGCTCATGGCAGTTATTTTCCATTCCTCACCTGCCCCCCTGGAGTCTTCCATCTGAGAATTTGTCTAAGTGGGGTCATTGGGAAATATAGTCTGTGATTTTACAGGAAACATCTGCAGGAGAATGGTGACCTATGAAATCCTTTGCTGGGGGATTTTTAAAGAGCATCATCATTGCAGTTTGGTTTCAGCCTTCTGGGAATCAAGCTTCCTCCCTGGGTTCCCCAAGGGTTTGCTTCCCTTGACCCAGAAAGGGTTAGTTTTAAGATTACCGTCAGGTTTGCTACGTTCAATCTGAATTTCCCATGTACTTTTGGTGAAGTGTGGTTCTTGAACCAGTGGTCATGGCATCACCTGGGAGCTTGCTAGAAAAGCATCACTTTGGGCCATGCCCCAGATCTACTGAATTAGAATGTATAGTGTAACAAGGCCCCAGGTTACTCATATACACTGGTCTGTAGAATTTTGATTTTCACTCTGAAAATTGATCTAAGAATTGTGGGTCCAAATAAATGGGAACTCTCCTCTCTAAGCCTTGGATTGCACAATTATAGAATGTTTGTCAGAGGGCCTCCAGAGCCCTGCTGCAGCTCAAAAATGCTATGATATCCCAGATTCATGCAATCATGCAGTTGTTTCCAAACAATCCCACCAACGAATCAATGCAGAAATGTTTGAGCTACTTCACCAGTTACATTTCATATACTTTCAGTTGACCTCCGGGCTCTTTGCAGGAACCCCTCCCCCCGAGAAGGAATATTTCCTATTAACAGCCGCTCTTTTTGGTTGTGACAGGTGATCACTTATTTGATCTGACTTCTTCCATCACTCAGCAGTTTCTTAGTCCAGTTGCCATGTCGCTAAAGGGATGTGAGTCAATCTACTTCCCAGTCCTCTGTCAGTGCAGCCCCCTCCCGTGGGACTGACATTATTTCAACGTGCTCTTAAAAGTGATCCCAACTTTTTAGGTTAAGGTCTAGTTTTAAAAACCTCATTCTAGGGTTCCTAAGCCCATGTATCTACCCATCCATCTGAACGTGTGCACACGTTTCCCAGCTCCTGTCGTGTTGGGCTTGCTCTCTTCCCTCTCGATTAAGCCGCAAGGCTGTACGCTCTGTCCCTATCAGCCGAACAGACGACTTTGTCAGAGATCTTAACCAAGATGGCTGCTGCCCTGGTGAGATGTGGGGTGTTCAGTGGAGACGGGGTCACAAAAGCAGTGTCTGCAGGGACCATAAAAGTGAAGGGGCAGTGCCTGTTACCACAGTGCCTGGGGAGACTCTGATAACCTGTGGGCCAGGTGGAGAGGTGACGTGTGACACGTGTACAGACCCAGCTGGTTGTTTCCAGGCAGAAGAGCATCAGGGCCTTTATATGATCTGATATGTTTTTTTCAAGAGATGATACAAATTTACCTTCTGACATCTTCATATTTTTAAATATTGGTTATAATTCAGTCTCTTTTTTTTTCTAAAAACACTGGGTGGACAGAGAGAAGTAAACACATCTACAGATTTTTTTTTATTATTTTTATTGGAGTATGGTTGCTTTACAGTGTTGTGTTAGCCTCCACTGCACAACACAGTGAATCAGCCATACACACAGATATCCCCTCCTTTTTGGATTTCCCTCCCACCACAGTGCATTAGGTAGAGTTCCTTGTGATATACAGTATGTTCCCATCAGTTGTCTATGTTATACAGAGTATCAATAATGTATATGTGTCAATCCCAGTCTCCTAGTTCCTCCCACCCCACCCCTTTCCCCCTTGGTATCTATGGAGTTGTTCTCTACATCTGTGTGTCTATTTCTTTTTTGCGCATAAGGTCATCGATACCATTTTTCTAGATTCCACATATATGTGTTATTATACGATACTTGCTTTTCTCTGACTTACTTCACTCTGTATGACACTCTCTAGGTCCATCCATGTCTCTACAAATGACCCAATTTCATTTCTTTTTATGGCTGAGTAATATTTCATTGTATATATGTACCACATCTGCTTCATCTACTCCTCTATTACACATCTGCAGATTTGAGTCAGACCTCAGGCTCCCAGTTGTAACCCTCTGGTGGAGATGAGTCACTTTTTAAATCTTCAAACTAATCCTGTGAAGAATGGCACACTACGATCACCCCCATTTTATAGGTGAGAAAATTGAGGCACACGGAGGTGAGGAAACTTGCCCAAGGCTATACAGCTAGTAAGTGTTGAGAGCCAGAATTTGGTGCTGGTGAGCTGGGTCATGGGGTTGTAAAGCTCACAGCCCAGCCAGGGTCAGATACAAGGTCAGCACTTGGAAATGGAGCAGGGAGGAGACTGACCTTCATTTGGTATGCAAATCCCAGAGCTGTGCTCTTACCACCCTTTACTTCCGGAGCCCAACTAGGAACAGCTCGGAGTATGATAGCCCGAAGCGCTGGCAATAAATTACATGGACTTCTCTCCTTCCTCCCCTCCCCAGTACTGGTTCTGGAAACCATTTGACAAGAATTACCGAACCAAAGAGAAGGGACCCTCAGATAGGCAGAAATTCTTGAACGTTCCCCTGAGAAATGGCAGTGCTTTGCCCGTGAGCTCACCGTGCATATTTGCTGCTCTCTGGATGGGTCCCAGTTGGGTCAACTTCTGTTCCTCGCTGTTGGAATGTATCCTGGAAGCTCAGAGGTGTCATTTCTCCAAATGCCACATTCCTGCTGAGCCCGTGGGATGAATTGTGCAATTTCAGGTGAACACATCTTTAAACCTTAGCAAGGGTTGTAGTTTCTCCCCTCCTGCTTTACTGCAGGCCCCGCTTGGAAGACTGAGGGCCTGTGGGGCTGCCGGGCCCGGGAGTACGGCAGGTGAGGTGCTGGGTGGAGGGCAAGGAGGGCAGGAAGACGTCTGTGGAGCAGCACTGGCGGCCCAGGCAGATGCCGGGCCCCCACTTTGAGAATTGGGGTCATTAATTTTCTGGAGTGTTCATCCATTCATACATTCACTTGTAATAAATCTTTTCGGAGTATCTGCTGTGAGCCAGATACTGCTGAGTCTGGGGAATCTTAACTATTTGGAAGGCAAGTCCACCTTATTATGAGCATGTGCCTTGGGAGGGAGTGTTGGCTCAGTCAAAGAGGCCAGGGACGCCATCTTGGAAGAACATGGGACCGGACAGCGATAGGAAGGTCAGAAGTGGTTAATATGATAAACAGAAGAGGGGAGAGTCTGAGGCAGAGGGAACAGCCTGTAGAAAGTCTCTGGGGCAGGTGGGAGGGCCCCTGAGTGTATGACGAGCCCACGGAAGGCCCAGCTGCTCCCTGCCCCGTTCCTGAGCGCTGACTGAATGCCAGCCCCGGGCGGCAAGCTTTGCAAATGTGTCAATGGCAATTTAGAAGGGACTTGTCTCTGCTTGTTTAACGGAGTCTCTTTGTTCTGCACAGACCCACTGACCTCCAGAGGTTGGGAACTGAAGGGCTTGAGAGTCAGTACTTTGCAGAGGTCCCACACTTTTTGCAAATGGGGACATGGAGGTATGGGGAGAAGGAGTTTAGCCAGGGAGACATGGTCATTGGCCTAGATTTAAAGTCTATCTCTTCCTTCTCTCTCCCTCCCTTCCTAGCAGTTTGGTTCTCTTTACATTTCAGACACTGTGCCAGGTGCTTTCCTGCATCATCTCTATTAATTCCTGCCAGTCACCTGTGAGGCGGGTTATATTTTTGAGTGCTCTTTTACGGGTAAGGAAACTGAGGCTCAGAGAGGCTAAATGACTTGCCCAAAGTCTCCCAACCGGTAAGCTGTCAAACCACGTCCTCTCTCCCCCTTGAGGCTCTACAGCCTTGATGGCGGGTGGCAGGTTCTCACTCGCACAGAGAATCCTGAGGAAGAACAGGCCCCCCTCCTCACGCGAACGAAGTCAGTGGTCAGTCAGCCTGGGCACAGCAGTGCCGAGCCCAGGGTGTGGCATGTCCTGCCCAAGGGCGTCAGCCAGCTGTGGGCAGACCAGCCCAGGTCCTCACACACCGGGCTCTTCTTGCAGCATCTGCTGGGGGTGCCACACGTGCTCACTGAAGGCCTCCTGGGAACCCATGGAGCAGGGAGCACAGCATGGGTTTGAGGCTGGGGCTTTGTATCAGATCAGATCCCAGCTGGGCCCCTTAGAAGCAGCATCTTGGCACAAGTTTCATAATCTCTCTGCTTCTTACTTTCTTTGTCTCTAAAATGGGTATCATAACAGAACTTAGTTTGTAGGTTCCAGTGAGGATTTAAATAAGGTGATCTGTACAAAACAGCACACAGAGTACCTACCACTGAGGAGTGCCTTCACAAATGGTAGTTTCTTCTAATAGTATCATCTTCATCATTATCAATCATCATCATCACAGACCACATGGGAATAGGCCTTTGACACCCCCTTAGGAAATCGCCACAGGCAAGCAGTGGAGGGCTGGAGTGGCCCCCCTGTGATGCTGGAGAGCTGTCGTGACGGTAGACCCTTGCTACAGCAGAGTGGCACTCAGCTTAAGCTCCTGAGGTGCGCTTTATACCAGAACAATGAACCAAAGGCGAAGAATAAACACAGAAGGGAATGGGCACTTCCAGGATTTCCCCAAAGAGAGCTCACTTGCTTATTTTTTGTCTCCACCACCAAAAGGGAAGCTTTATGAGAAAAGGAACTTTGTCTTATGTCCTTCTTTATCCTTTTCTGCTAGAACAGTTTCTGAGTCATTGTAGTTACTTAATATTTCCTGACTGAATGAGTGAGTGAATGAATGAATGAATGAAGTCCTCTCTGGCCTGGTTCAAAGGTCATTTTGCTAGAGGATCAGGAGATGGAAATGATCAATTACCCAAGAACAGCCTGAGCTTCAAATCTGCAAACTGAAATACTCAAATAATAATACTACTTAATAAGCAAATACTTAAATAAATACTTAACACATAAATAATACTTAATAAATTATTAATAAAAGTAATTAATAATACTTAGTAATCATTGCAATTTATGGCAAGCTATGCCCATGTACAGATGATGTGCTAAGTGCTTAATGTGAATTATCTCACAATACTCAACACCTGTGATGAGGTAGGCATTATTGTCATCCCCATTTTACAGGGAAAATGAGGTTCAGAGAGCTTAAGCAGCCCATTCAAGATCATATGGCTGAGAAACAGTAGATCCTGGGTTGTTTCCTGGCTCTGATTGCAGAGCTTGTACTTTTAAGTACTGCCCTCTCCAACATTTCCCATTCCCAGATGAAGATCAAAGAAAACCTTCAATTCAGCCTCACTCTTTTTAGGGCCCAAGGATGCATTTTGGGAACGATAGACCATGTGATGTTGAGAGTCCATGTTCACTTTTTGGTCCTCTAGCCTGTATATCTCCTCCAGCCTGCAGCAACCACATGCTCTCTTTGTAGAGCCATGTGCACCACTGTGTGCCTCTAACTCCCTGCCCCAGCTCATGTATCAAAATGTGTCTGTTCAGTGCCTCATTTCTTCCAAGTTTCTCTGTGCCCTAGTTCTCTTAGCTAATTTGAGCCAAGATATTAAAGTGCTTCTTTTCAGACAATTCCTCCAATCTCTAGTGCATATCACCAGAAGGGATTGGAGAACCAAGGACAAGAGCTCCCAGCCTCCCACCTCTGCCTCATACACAAGGGCTCAGCTTCAAACTCATCTCAGTCCTTCCATTTGGCTTCTGCATTTAAGCAAAGGATTTTAAGGAGCAAAAAAGTAAATAGATAACTTTAAATACTATTGTCTTAATGGAATCCTTAATTCAATCATTTGGAATTATTTTGGGATGGCTTTGCTGTGTTTGGCACTATTCTCAACATCAGAGGTTAGCAGAGGCAAAGTCCCCAGCCTTGTGGTACTTAAGGTGTGGTGGAGAGATGGGAATTAAACTAACAAACAATTTAATATAGAAGTAAATGAGAACGGTAACAGTGAGTGTTAAACAGAGGATTAAAAGCCCATGTCTTCCCATGGTGTAGCTGAAAAAAATATGTCTTAGAGACTGGTTCAAGATGGCAGAGTAGAAGGACATACACTCACTCCCTCTTGCGAGAGCATGGGAATCACAGCTAACTGCTAAACAGTCATCGACAGGAAGACACTGGAACTCACCAAAAAAGATACCCCACATCCATAGACAAACGAGAAGCTGCAATGAGATGGTAAGAGGGGCTCAATCACAATAAAATAAAATCCCATAACTGCTGGGTGGGTGACTCACAAACTGGAGAACACTTATACCACAGAAGTCCACCCACTGGAGTGAAAGTTCTGAACCCCATGTCAGGCTTCCCAACCTGGGGGTCTGGCAACGTGAGGAGGAATTCCCAGAGAAACAGACTTCAAAGGCTAGTGGGATTTGATTGCAGGACTTCGACAGGATTGGGGAAACAGACTCCACTAGTGGAGGACACACATAAAGTAGTGTGCACATCAGGACCCAGGGGGAAGGAGCAGTGACCCCAAAGGAGGTCACTTTAGATTGAGTGGTCAGGAAAACCTTCTCAGAAAAGGCAACATGTAAGCTGATATATGAATGACAAGAAGCAGCCTCCCTATGAAGATCTGGGGGAAGAACTTTTCAGGTGGCAGAAACAGCCAGTGCAAAGGCCCTGAGGCAGAAATAAACTTGGCTTTTCCAAGAAATAGGAGAAAGAGCAGTATAGTTGGAATATCACACAAAAAGTAGAGACATAGAGGAGGTGATGTTGGAGGTATAGGAAGGAAACAGATTACATGAAGTTTCATAAAGCTGGAGTGAGGAGTTTGGATTTTATTCTAAGTGTGAGGGAGATCCCATGCAGGTTTTATAGAAGAGGTTGGTGTGTCCACTTTGCATTTTTAAAAGATTACTGGCTACTGTATAGAGGTTAGACTGAGAAAGGCAAGAGTTTGAGCAGGGAGGCTAGTAGGATGGTATTACAGGATCCTTGTGGAGCTTGTTTTCTGACTTGAACTAAAGTGGTAGTTGAGAAGAGAAAAGTAAATGGATTTGGAATAGGTCATGGAATAAAGTCAATGGGAATTGTTTCTGGATTAGATATGGTGTTGAGGGGAAAGCAAGGGAAGATTTGGCTTGAACCACTGGAAAGATAATGGTGCTGCTCACTGAGATGGAGAAGGAGCAAGATGGGAAGGAAATCAAGAGGTCTACTCTTCATCATACTGAATTTGATATGTCTCTGGGATTCCAAGTCTGGGGTTAAGAGATGAATCTGGGTCGCAGATATAGATTTGGGACCCATTGACATGTAGGTAACTAAACTATGGGACTTGGTGAGATTGCATGGAGAGAAAGTGTAGATAGAGAGATAAAGGGACCCAAAACAGGACCCTGAGGTACCAACAGGGAGAGGCCAGAACGATAAGGAACCAGAGAGGGAAACTGAGGCAGAATGGCAAATACAGTAAGAAGGAAACAAGGAGTGTGAAATCGCAGAAGCCAAGACACTTTCTCTAAAGAGGGAGTCATCAACCATATCAAAATAAGTTTTCTTGCCAGGTAGCAAGAAAAAATTGCATTTTTGTTGGGGAGTTAGTGTCTTAGTTCCAGGCCAATAGGTTTCTCCTCAACTGCCATTTCGTATAATTTGTAGTGGCTCCCTAGAGTTCTGTGATAAGAAGTATTCTGGTGCCTTACTTAGCTTGGCAGGAAAGCCTGCTATGATCAGTTGGTGATACCTGTGTGAGAAGTTGGGGCAAGAGTTCTGTGTATGTTGTGACCCTGCCCAATCCAAAGGAAAGACATGAGTTATGACAGTCTTGGGGACTTTTGTAAGTCACAGGAGGTAAATTGCGGCTAGGGCAACCCATCAAATCACATGCCAAAAGTCAAATCCACCTTTATGTAAGAATAGTCCTTCAGTGGAAACAGGACCGTCTCTGAAAGACGGACATGCAGAGAGACAGAGACAAGAAGTGGGGACTATAATTTAACCACCAGTGAGGCATCAGGGCTTTGGAGTCTGACATCTAGGCTCAACTCTCAGCTCTGCCGCTTGCTATGATGATGTGGGCAAGGTCACCTAAACTTCCTGAGCCTTATTTTCACATCAGTGGTATTAATAGAGTTGTGAGGCTAGAGCAGTATATAAGCCCAAGTCCCCGGGGGACTCTAAAGCAAGATCTGTTTGTTGAGGGGCCAGGGTGACATCTTTCATTTGGGTTTTCTATGACAGAGTGAGAAGCCACAGTACCCTCCATATAGAGAGTCTTAGACATGACAAGTTCTCAGTAAATGATCAGACTTGGGTTGCAATGTCATTGATTTCGTGCTATCGTGACATATGTTATCAGATTTTGTTAGATAGCAATCTCTTATTAAAGGTATAACAACAAAGTGTGTGACAACGATTTTTCCGTACTCCTGGGGTTTTAGGCGGGCACCGTGTTGACACTAGTGGATCACTACCAGCTGTTGGATCTCTGTTGCTCAGATCAGGGTAATGGGTAGAGAGGCTGAGGTGAAGAAGCTTAAAGAAGGGGAGGCGTATTTCTCTGCATGAGGCAGCATGTGGAGCAGTACATTGTGGGGGGTGGGGGGTGGAAAGTACCTAGAAAGCTGGAGAAGGGGGTTGAAGAGAAGGGGAAAGTGAGAGGTGTGGTCAGCATGGGCTGAACTGCTTGAAGACAGGAGAGATCATTGAACAGCTACCAGGAAGGAAGAGATGCTGGGAAAAGAGATGTCTAAGAAGCTGTTTTAGGAGGATCTTGCAGGGTGTGTGGTAGGGTTATTCGGCACAAATGTACATTGCTTTTCAACACTTTCTGGAATTGTGTTTTGTGTGTGCGTGCGTGTGTGTGTTAATAACTTTGTACTGAGCCTGGCCTCAAAGCGGCCCAGTTTTATCTAGGTTTCATTGGTGATAGGGTGCCTTCATACTCACCTTCTGCTTTGACCTTCATATCACATACCTGTGGTAAAATTCATGAGGTTTTAGTTTTAAATTGTTTCCCATCCAAACAAGGGGAGAGGAAGTCTTGCGCTGTGTCCTTGAGCTCTTGCTTGGCAAGCTGTACGCTAAACTCAGGTTTCCTGACTCGCAGACCAGTCGCTTGTCTCTGCCCTCCTTCCGTCCTCCCCTTTTTTCTCTCCCTCTCTTTCCCTTTCTCCCTCTCCTCCTCCCCTCTCCTCTCCCTTTTCTCGCTCTCCTTGTGTTAATATTAGAAGTGAACCACAAGCAAGAGACACTCCCTAACCTGCCTCCAAGCTTTTACTTGAAAGTTTTTAGTCCTGAAGAGTCCAAAGCAGTGTCTTCTGGGAAACAAGAAGACATATGTTTGGTGCTTAAAAATGTGACAACCCCAGAGGACTGGCATCCTCAGTTTCCTGTGGAAAGGCTCATGAATACCAGGCAGCCCTAATGGCGGCTGTGCATCTCGGCACTTTGCCTCTGGCAGGAAGAGGATCCAGACCACGTAGGGGTTTGAGAACTCACCTGGGCCAAGCAGGGTTTGAATAACCCAGAGACACGGAGGCCATCTTACCGGGTCCTGTGCTGCCGCTTTACTTTGGATCATGACACCCAGGCCTGGGAGAGTGGCCTGCGCTGTCCCCAGGGCCACACATGCCTGCTCTCTTCCCCTCTCCTTGAGCTTCTGGAAGAGCCCAGTGGTGTGTAGTTTGGCTAAGAAAAATCCTGTTGCCTTCCAAGCGGATGCTTTGTTGTTTCTGTTACACAAACATCTGAAAACTCAGCATTTCCCACTCAGCATTGAGCCCAAATTGACTGCTGTCTCCATGTAATAAAGCAGCATGTTTTGCTCCCCTCTTCTAATCGGAAGACAGAAAGTCTCAACAGACAGAGAGAATGTGTTTATTGATCAAGCTTCGTCCCGGAAACCGGACTGCACCGCAGGGACTGAGCAGAGAGCGAGCGAGCGAGCGAGCAGGCTGATTTTAAATACTCTGCAAATGCTCCTTAGCTGTATTAATGAGCAGAGGGCTGTGAGGTACATTAGGCCCTCACGTGAATGGAATGCGCAAAGGCAGAGTGTAGCGTTTCATAATGACCTGAAAACTCCCTGGTACGTGGAAGGGGAAAGAGCTACCCATTTCCTGAGCGGCCCATCCTCTCTTGCTGATTGCGAAATGCACTGGTTCCCCAAATGCAGAGTTAATAAAACTCTCATGAATGCAGAAATAAGCCTTGTATGCTTGCAGGGGAAACAGGAATTCTTCAATGCGATCTCGAAAGGCACTGCAGAGGGATAGAATCTGGGGCAGCACATCTGGGAAGAAGCCAAGAGGAGATTCGCCCCTGGCCCTTGACGTGAAGCCTGGAAGCAGGAAGGATAAGTCTTTTCCTTATCCTGTCCTGCTCCCTTGCTGTCCTGCTCCCTTGCTGTCCTGCTCCTACCTGCTCACTGTAGCAAAGTAGGCCGGCGATTGGCTCGGCCTGGCCTCCGGGCTCCTCTGTGGCCCCTTGGCCATTTCCCCGCCCAGAATGAGCTTGCAGAGGCTCAGGAGTGGGCTGCTGACAGACACAGGGGGCTGAGCCTTTGGTAGAGCTCACCACTGTTCCCGTCCAGCAGTCTGTGGAAAGCAGAGGCTGGCTCCTGGCCTGGTGGGGGGCCTGCCGACTCCTCTCGCCTGTAACAGCTGCCTTTTTTTTTTTTTTTTTTTTTTTTGCGTTACGCGGGCCTCTCACTGTTGTGGCCTCTCCCATTGCAGAGCACAGGCTCCGGACGCGCAGGCCCAGCGGTCATGGCTCACGGGCCCAGCCGCTCCGCGGCATGTGGGATCTTCCCGGACTGGGGCACGAACCCGTGTCCTCTGCATCGGCAGGCGGACTCTCAACCACTGCGCCACCAGGGAAGCCCAACAGCTGCCTTTTTATTCACCGTGCCCGGTGCCATCAAGTTGCCATCCTCACAGACAAACCTCTGGGGTCGCTTCTCCAGCTGCAGAACAACTGCTGCAAGATCTGAGCCTTGCTCCCATCGTGAACATGAGCAGCCTTGGCTGACCCTGAACTTGTCACGTGAATGGTCAGCCATTGTCAAGGAGTGTCTGTCTCCTTCTGAAGCTGTCCCTGGTTCCTGAAAACAGTGCGAGAGCCAAGAATCTAAGGGAATTTGGGGGAGAGAAGGAGGGAGAGGGGAGGGGGGAAGAAAGAATAATCAGCCTGAGGCTTGAATCTGGGGGATGTAGCTTCCAATCCCAGTTCTACTGCTTGCTGCCAGCAAGTTCCCCTGACTTTCCTTAGCCCCATATCCTCAGCCATAGAATGGGGATGATACTGATTCATGACATCGGAGGAAAGGTGGATTGGGACAGCACGGAAAGCGTGGACCCTGACATGGACCACATATTAAAATCCGTTCCTTCCATCCACCCCTCACCACAAATTTTTGATCACTTACTAGGCATTCTATAAGTATCTGAAAGCTGAAAGAAAAGTGATTTGAACAAATCAGTGAATGTGTAATTTAAAGACACTGAGAAATCAGGCTAAATATTATAATGGGTTAAGCCCTGAACCAAAACTCAGAAGCTCTTGTTTTGAGTTCTAGCTCTGAGATTTAGCTGAGGGAAAGTGTAGAAGAAATTTGATTATGAAAATATTTATCTAGCTTTTTTTTTCTTGTATTTTTTCTCATGATATTTTTATTGTGGCCAAATGTATATAAAGTAGCATTTACCATTTTATTTTATTTTTTCAGCAAAACCAATTGTGATACTTTATTATAAATGAAAAATTCTTTGAATTTTTTAGTCATTGAAAACTTTTGTTTTGCCTTCCAGTGCATTTACCATTTTAATCATTTTAAGTGTATAATTTAGTGGCATAAAGTATATTCAGAGTGTTGTACAACCATCATCACTATCTCCTTCTAAAACTTTTTTATCACCCCAAATAGGGATGCTGTATCCATTAAGCAACAACTCCCCATTTCCCTCAGGCCCTGGTAACCTCTAATCTATTTTCTGTCTCTTTATCTACCTATTCTAGACATTTCATATATGTGGAATCGTATAATATTTGTCCTCTGTGTCTGGCTTATTTCACTTAGCATAATGTTTTCAAGGTTCATCCATGTAGTAGCATGATTCAGAACTTCATTCCTTTTATGGCCGAATAATATTCCATTGTGTGTATAGACCACATTTTGTTTATCCATTCATCTGTTTAGGGTACTTTCCATTTTGACTGTTATGAATCATGCTGCATTGAACACTGGTTTACAGGTATCTGTATCCCTGCTTTCAGTTTTTTTGGATATATACGTAGGAATGGAATTCCTGGGTCTTTTGGTAATTCTACGAGTCAACTCAAAGGAGAATTCTCCCCTCTTCACTCTGGTGAGAGGCAGTGGGCTTAGGATCCTCTGGGAAATGTCTGAGGGAGAACAGCAGATACTCAAAGACTGGAAGGGAGGGACGTGGAGAGGCCCTGTCCCTGCTGGTCTCCTGCATCCCCAATCTTAATTCTTTGTACCTAGAAAGAAAATGCTCCGACTTGGGAGGAGAAGAAAAATGAGTAAGAATTTTTTTTTTTAATCCCGTTGATTAGCCTTAAGGTGAAGCAGCCTTACTGGCAGAGCAGAAGCCCTTCGGGTGTGGTCCGTTCAGCAAGCAGGAGAAGCATGAGGCTGAGTCTTCCGGGTCCCAGATGACCATGGCAGCCCTGGGTAGAGGGAGTGGCAGAGTACCTACTCTCACAGGCAGCAGAGAAAACCCCTCTGATTTGGCACCTTTGCAGCCAGGCAGGGGTTTGGTGGTGCAAAGAGGAGGATACGCCCTCTTACCGTGACGCTGCATAGCACCAGGCCAAGGGCAGCTAGACATCCGAAGTCCTAGAGGCAAAGTCAAGAATTTCTCCACCAAGTGCTAAAAAGGAGGTTCAGCTTAGCATGGACCTAGGCTGCTGCTTTGAGGTATCTGTAGGTGGAGGAACCTTCCTGCCAGAAAAGGCCAGAGGCCACTTGCAGTAGAAAATTGTATTTGGTATCTGCAGAAACAATAGAAGAAATTTGAGCATTGGCCTGAGAGCCCATTTGGTGAGCTCTTGGTACCGGGAAAAAAAAAAAAAAAAAAAAAGAGAGAGAGAGAGAAAGATGAAAAATGGTAATGGAAGAGAAGCATTGGATCCCAGTCAGTCCCCTGGCTTAAGGGATGCTGTCTCTTTGCCCAAATGTGACTCCAGGCTGTACGACAGGCTCTGAGTGCCAGCAAGCAGGAGCAGTATGCTGTGTTTTTTTTTTTTTTTACCCCTCTACCTTGCCAGATGTCCATGAAGGAAGCTCTCCCCTAACCCGTAAACAACCAAGACTAATAGAATAACTCTGGCAAATGTTGTTGGCAGAAATCTCCGCCATCTCAAGTGTCAGGCCGTAAGGAGGGACCCAGTTCCCTTGTTACACAAGCAGTGTTGGCAGGCCACAGAGAGGGAAAAAAGCCATGGCAAAAATGTGTACTTTTGGGGGGAAAAATCTCCAGTTGAGCCATATTGTTTTTATTGTCTCTGGAAAAATCTTTCTATTCTGTGTTTCCAACTGGAAGACATTTGAGACGCTGTTCTTTCTACCAGAAAAACAGGGATAATCAGATCTGCTTCCTGCACGAAGGAAAACATGCTGAGAGCCAGGGAAAGGAAAGGTCGCTCTGCTCAGACCTGATCTTCCCCCAGCATTGCTGTCTGTTCGGAGCAGAGTGTAGGCCGAGCATGTAAAGACGTCCAGGTCATTCTTTCTCCAGGCATGGCGTCAACAGCATGTCCTCCCAGCCCTGGTGGAAGCAGTGTTCACTTAATAAAGTTGGTGTGTCCCCTGCCCTGTGAAGAGCACAAGTCCCTATAGCTGGCATCTAAAATTAGCCATGGGGCAGCACAGGACTGTGGGTAGTGGCCCAGGCTCCAGAGATGGACTGCCTGGGGTTGACTGGCTCCACTACTCCCTCGCAGTGGGACTTGGGGCAAGTGACTCAACTCGCTGTGCCTTGATTTCCTTCTGCCATGACAGTGTAGCCAAGTAGTTAATAGTGAAGGCTCAGAGCTAGGGTGCCTGGGTTTGAATCCTCCATTTACTGGCTGTGCAACCATGGGCAAAATTTACTTCCTTGCTCTGGGTGACATTTTCTCATCTGTAGGAAAGGGATTGTGATAAGGTGGCTGGGAGCCTCGGTTGAGCTAATACGGGCGAGTGCCGAGAATGGTCTACAGCAGAGACTGAGGGGCCAGGGCTCAAGTCCTCCCGGCCTTGTCTGGCCCTCTGTCTCCCTGCACTCTGGCTACTCCTGTCTCCTTCCAGCCTTGGAACAGGCTGGGGTTTCTCCTGCCTAAGGACCTTTCCCCAGGCTGTCCCCTCTGTCTGCAGCACCTGTCCACTGATTTGCAGCTTCACTTTTGCCTTCAGCTCTCAGCTCCCACATCACCAGGAAGGTTTTCCATGAACCCCTGGACAAGATCAGGAGCACTGCCCGCCCCCTCATTTCATGCATTTCCCTGTATACTGTTTATCACAGTTTTAATTGTTTAATTTGTCAATGGATCGGCCCAGCGTCAATGTTAGAATGTAAACTTGCTTCTTCACCTTTACATCTCAGCATCTAGTACATAGCACGTGCCGGGCATTTGTGGAATGACCATGTGAGTGAGTGAGTGAATGAATGGAGAAATGTAGCCTTCCCTTGAGCTGGCCTCCCACCTTCCTGTCTAAGAATGAGAATTAGGTTGTCATGGAGCTAAGTGTAAACCCACTCTGATTGTTTGCAAAGACAAGTGCTAACGATGGAGTTGCTTTGGCCTCAGGAACCAGGCACCAGTGACACTCTGAGACACACTGGTATACTCAGGTGCTCGTGAACCTGCAGGGGACATACGGATGGTCTGGGATTCGAGGGGGCAGTGGGCTGGAGTGACTGAGAGTGCGGGCTCCTCAGTCACACTGCTTGGGCTGGAATCAGCTCCAGCCTCACTAGCTGTGCGATCTTGGTCAAATGTGTGCCTTGATTTTGTTCTCATTGATAAAATGCTTCCTGGGGTCATTGTGAAGAAAAAACAAGTTCAGGTATACAAAGCACATACTATGTCCTCCATAAAAGCTAGTGATTTTTTTTTAATTTAGGTATTATTTTTCAGAGAGTCATAACCAAATCCTAGGGACAAAAAAATCTTACTTTTCTGAATCCTGGTCTCCTTCAATGTGTTAGGTTCCTGACTCTAGCTCAGTGGAAATGTAATCGCCAGAGCCATTTAAATGTATGTGTTCAGGATAGCTTGGCTGATGTTAATCCAAGCGTTTATGATCCCTTTACGTATGTTTACAGTAGTTACTGGAAAAAAGGTAAAACATGCAAAGTGATTTTGAGAGGCAGGCTTTGGTGTCCACAGCCACATGGAGCAGGCAAATAAAAATTCAGCCCATCCAGGTCAATGTGCCTGGTGCCTCGAGGGCCTTATTTAAATGCATGCCTACATCTTCAGACCGCACTTTTCCCTCCAAGGTTGCACAGCTAAGCCCATTTAATCGTGATCTGCCTGGACCTTTGGCTAAAGACTGGATATTTCATACTGTGGACCACTATGAAAAGGTGTTGTTTTCTTTCTGCCAACATCAACAGCTCTTCAGCCTATTATCAGTGGAATTATTTTCCATTGTTCCTCTACCACCATATCTGTTTTCTAGAGAGAACAGCCTCATTTACCCAATCTGCTAATGACCTGTGTGCAGCCTAAAGAGGAGGGGCCCTTTCAGTCCCTGACCTCCCAGGAACCCCGCCAGCAATGCACTTCTTTGAGTGGAGACTACAGGGTAGCTGGTGGTGTTCTCACCAACTAATTGCACCTCTGAGTCACCTGAGCCAAAAGAGTGTCTGGACGGTGCCTGGAAGACTAATAAGGTTCATTACTGTCGTGAGTGTTCCATGTTGGTCTGCCCTTGGTGGCATGGGGTCAGCAGTTTTTGATTAATTGCTCCATAAGCCGCATCCATGTATGGATTCAATGCTGTGGTGTGGGAAGGCATTTTGATGGAGAAATGACTCCGTTTTTCCAAGCTTGCTTATTCCAAAAATATTTATCGAGTGTCAACTGTGTCCCAGGGACTGTTCTAGTCTGTGATTACTCAGTGATGGACAAAATAAGCCAGATCTCTGCTCCCAAGCAGCCTACACTCTAAGCACGGGTGGGGATGATAAATAAACTAATTGAAATAAATAAGCCAAAAGATCATTGCAGGTGTGATACATGCTAAGCATTTGAAGAAACTGGAGGACACAATGGGGAACTGCTGAGGTTAGGAGCAACTGCATTGGTGGTGAGAACTATATGGCAGAAAGGAAAAGGAGGATCTGGGGAAAGAGGGTTCTAGGCAGGGGAAGAGTAAGTTCAAAGGCCTTGAAGACAAACATGAACTTGGCCCTGTGAGGGAGACCAGGAGCCTACCTTTGTGGCTGATGTCTAGTGAACAGAGGGAGGCAGGAAAGAGCTAGATCTTGCAGAGCCTAGTAGGTCCTATTCAGGAGTCGGGATTTACTCATGAAGGTAGGGAAGTATTGTGGGTTTTGAATAAGGATGCAACATGACCTCATTGAAACCTTTAACAGACCACTCTGGCCGCTGTCATATCCTGACGAGGGGCTGATGCACACATTCAGGTCCAGTTTTTCATCACTTACCGTCTTCTAAAGAATGACAGAGAAATGAACTACTTTCCCTCTTACTTTGGAATAATTATTTGGTACCCTGATGTTACCCAGTCACTATAAAGACCACGTGCTTATGCTTTCAAAGCTGCTGGGTTTTCCTGGCTTAGGTTTAGAAATATATTTGACTTCCTTTATCATTTAAAAGCCACCCCTGGATGTGGGATAAGCCCATCAATTCCTGTGGGAATTTGAGGAGTTTTGTGCAAAGCATCAAGTAGAGAAAACTGATACAAGCAGTAAAGGAAAGGTCTCCCTAAAATAGATGGTGCCTGTAAACACATTTCTCAGCTAGTTCATCCTGGTGGTTCTTAGCAGAAAGGAATCAAACAAATGCAGAATCATAGTAGGACGGGTCATAAATTTTCTCTTTCTGTAGATTGGAGAGAATTGGGTAGAAGGCAAATAGATTTAACTCCCAACAACAAGAATGTTTTCTTATGAATGAGTGTTTTTAGAGATGATGTCTGGATAATGGACATCTGAATGTTTGGTCACCCATAGGCTGGAAAGTCTGAGCTCCAGTGGCTCTGCCCATCTGGTCCATCACTGTGCCTAGCAGTTAATAGGTGCTCAATAAATGCCTACTGAGAATGGATGGATTTCTCTGTATTAAATAGTTTGGCAGGAGATGATGGCAAGACCAGTTGCCCTGCAGTGGTTGGAAAGAACATATATATATATGTATATGAATCCTCTTCTGCTCACAGGGTCCAAGATATGACCCGTAAGTGACAGACAAATGGCATGTAGAAGACTGGCTCATTGGAGATGAAGATGTTAGACCCTGAGAGGTGGGGGTGTGGATGAGTTGCCACACAAAAAGCAGGGGTTGGACGGAGTGCAAGTCCATGAGTCAGATACCCAAATCTCTGATGCATGAGGAGGAATGACCCGTATATGACAGTGACAAGGTCGGGGTGGAGCGGGAGGGTGGCACAGTCTCGAAGGATCACAGCTTTTTGCAGCTCCTATGGGGTTGAATGGTCATGAGCTGTTTGCCAGGCTTTCTGTCCCCTAGACTCTAAGCTCCTTGAGGGTAGCGACAGCACCTTATCCACTGTGGCATCCCCTGTGCTTGGAATGCGGCAGGCAGTCAATATGACTTTGCTGGACTAAAAAAAAAAGTACCCCTTCCTGGTATGCTCTACTGGAAAACTCCTTCCTGTTTCACCAACTCCAGGTCAACCCTAGCAGTGAGGTGTTCAACTCCCCATTTCTCAGTGCCTCTTTCAACAGCCCTTTCCTCACCATTTGTGGCTGCTTATTTTTGTGGCTCTCCTGGGAAGCAGCAGGCCCTGGGAGCAGGGATACTGTCCCAGTCATCTCTGTAGTCCTGTGCTTAGCCCATTAACTGGTATTTAGTAGATGCTAAGTACCTTCAGTTAAAAATAAAAGATTTTAGGGCTTCCCTGGCGGCGCAGTGGTTGAGAGTCCGCCTGCCGATGCAGGGGACACGGGTTCGTGCCCCGGTCCGGGAAGATCCCACGTGCCGCGGAGCGGCTGGGCCCGTGAGCCATGGCCGATGAGCTTGCAGGTCCGGAGCCTGTGCTCCGCAATGGGAGAGACCACAGCAGTGAGAGACCCGCGTACCGCAAAAAAAAAAAAAAAAAAAAGATTTTAAGGACATCCTGCATGCTTCCTATCCTCTAAATTGAAAGAGTTAAGTTGACTTAAGAGTTTTTCTCTGAGAGAAAATGTGGTAAACCGATACAAAGGCGATGTAATTAACAGAATAGAAAGACATATGGTAAGTTGTGAGACACTACAGTGATCAGTATTGGTACAGGAGTCATCCTTACACAGTGTGACCTGACCAATGCGTGTACAGTTCTGAAGTGTTAGGAGAGAGGGCGATCAGAGAGTGTATACAGAACCCATAAATGCAGTGAACGGATGGCGGTGGCAGTCTTGAGCTGACTTTGACAAGTGGAGAAATAAGGCAGGAGTATGAGTGTGGACTGAGCTCTCCCTGGGGTTCATTGAGAGTGAATTGAGGGACGTACTCTGATAGCGGCTGAGAGCTAGGGTTCATCTTGAGTAAATAAAGCTTTTCAAGGTGCCACCAGGAGATGAAAGAGCCACTAAGATCACATCTGACTGGTGTCAGTCTCAATAAGCTCACCTGCTTGACACAGAAAGGGCATACTCTTCCAGTGCTAGTGAATTTGGCTACGTAAACATCCAGCTAAGTACATCAGGCACCTGGAAGTACAGCCAAGAAATTGCGAGATGCCCAGGGAGGAAGGGGCTGTTGACCCTGGAGCCAGGCTGATTTCACACTAAACTGACTCCTGCCTGATTCCAATCACTATACTGGGATTGACAGGTCTAGTTAGGTCAGAGCCCAACCTGGTGTCCACTGGCCACCTCCGAAACTGTTCAAAAGGCCCAGCTGAGATCACCACAAGCCCATTCTTACTTACTCTAGGAGATATGCCACCTTCTTTGACTCAGTTAATAAGCACACACTAAACACCCAGTACTAGCCAAGCATTAGAACTATAGGCATCCTTGCCTGCCCTCATGATGGCGGTGCGGGGTGGGGAGACACCGACAGGTCTAACGAAGTGTCATGGGTCAGCAGTGCATGGTGGTTTTGCATTTTCACTGTGGACTGAGTTAGGCCTGGGTTTCAAATCTCCCCTTCCACCACTTACTAGCTGGGTGATTCCAGGTAATTGAAATACCCGCTCAAAGCCTCAGGCTCTCCATCTGTAGAGTGATAATTACTGCCCTCTAAGGACTCAGTAAAATAGTGAGCATGAAAGAATTAGCCCAGTGTCTAGTAACAGTAAGTGCTCGATACATCTATCTTCGTCTCTTCCTCCCCATTTTATTACGTCTATTACTGTGCCCATCCCTCCTGTAACCATTATGATTGCTTCTGTTGTTTTACTCCCACTGCACAGAGGTGGAAGCCAAGTAGAAGAGAGAGCCTGGAGGATGGGAAGAGAATTCCTAGAAAGCCTTGGGATAGGCAACTATTAATTTCAGACCTCAAAGAATGAATGGAGTTTCCTTAGGAAAGGAAGGACTATGGAGGTCACCTTGGGCAGAAGAATCAGCGGGAGCTACCCACCTCTGCATCCAGCCATTCACTTGTTTTTTTCACTTATTCTAATCATATTTGTCCCGTATCTACGTACTGTTATCTGCACAATATAACCTCCTCAAAGTCCTGCCCCGACACCCTCCAGACAGACAAACCTTATTTGAAAAAATCAGAAGGCACAATTTCTAAGGTCCAATGCATTATGCATTAAATACATTCTCAAAAAGTTACCTATCAATTGACTTTTCATAAACTGGACCACATTTCAAATGGTCCAGGAAAGCTTACTACAGAAATTCTACGATAGATCTTCTGGTGAAGTAGAAAGTGCTTACATAATATGAAACATCATCAGTCTTACATTTATTTGCTGATAAATCTAAATATTGGATCCAGTCTCTCTTCTTACCCAAGGTGTGCCGAGACACACGTTTAGCCAGCTGGTTAGCTGTGCTGTGCCAACAGAGGAAAGATATGTTTCTACAAGGAGAATGTTGTATAGAATATGGGGTTTTGACACTCATGTCATGCTTTTTTAATTTGGTTGGCAACATTGGTGCCAGTTTCTTAGAGCGGGCCAATGAAGGACATTAATATGGTTCACTGTAGTTTTATAAATCTGGAAGCCAAAAGCTGGGGGAAGTAACTTGGTGCCAGTGGTGCCACACCAGCAGGGATGAACCGTCGTTCACAGCTTCTGATACGCAGCAGCCAGGACCCTGTGTGGGTGCTGTTAGGACTAAACAATTGGGTGCGTGAAAGTTAACCACCTGTGCTTGTGAGGAAAGGAGTGTGTGTGTGTGTGTGTGCGCGCGCGTGCGTGTGTGTATGCAGCTAATTATAGCTCAGGTTTTCAAAGTTTAATACTGAAGAAAGTGACTAGCTGGGAAAGGATAAATTAAGGGATTTTGAAACATTGAGAAGATTTCTAAAATATTTATTTGGGGCTCATATGTTAGACCATCACATAAAAATATATAAAAATAATCCAAATATAAATGCATATTTGGCTTTAACACTTCATAGTTTAGATTTCTCATCACTGATGTGTAATGGAATATAATCAGAATTTCCATACAGGAGTATGTAGGGAAGGAGCCCTTTTTGCTGTGTTTCTACTTCGGCCCACAGAAGAATCTTGAGAAAGACAAGGTGATAATTTACCCGTAGGAGTCTTTGGAGAATTTATTAATAAATAGTCATAAAATGGTGTTGATGATCACTTAGACAATAATAGCACATGCCATGATTATTTCAGAGTATTATGTTTATGTATTAAAATATTATACTGCAGGTTTCTTGCCCGGTGGGGATAGAGAGTAATCTAGTCTCTCAGGCGGGCTTAATATCTTTAATAATTAGGATACCTCACAATTACGTAGCCCTTCGTGGTTTCTACGGGACTTAGAACCATATTATTTTATTTATCCATCATACCAATCTGTGGCTGGTTAGTTATTACCGTCATCATTTCATAAGTAAGTCTGAAGCTCACACAGGTTAAACCATCCAATCAAGGTAGCAGAATAATAAGTGGAGTGTTGCTGGCTGAAGCAGAATAATAAGTGGAGTGTTGCTGGCTGAGCTGTGCCCTTATTTCCAGTATCAAAATGGGAAGCAAATTTCTGGAAAAAACCCAAAAACGTGCCTTATTCACTTCATCCTCAAACTTCAGCCCAACCTGGCATTTCGCCTCTTCTGTGAACCACTTAGATCTTTTTGTGCCTCAGAAGGGGAGCTCTGCTTCCCTTAGACACAGAGCTCTTCCACCAAATCAAAAGTCAGTGTGAAAGAGCAAAGCTCCAGAGCTGACAAATCTGTTGTTACCATGTTACTCCTCTCAGCTTTGAACCTGGTGATGGACGCCTTGCCTGTGTTCCCTCTTGTTCACCGTTAGTCGCTTTCCTTCATTTGTGCTCATTTATTAGTGAAGATTGGAGGCAGCAGCGGACGTCTGTGTGAAATGAGAACAGACTGAGGTTGGGTTTTCATCTTTATTTAAAATCCAAGCTGAGTTTATTAAAGATAATTAGGTTTTTGGAATAGTGACATTACAGTCGCCACAGGCCTCTTGCCAGCTTTGGTGAGCACACCTTTCCAGTTACAAAGAGGCATAAGCCTCTAAAAGGAGCAGGCCATCTTCAGCCACCCTGGGCCTCCTCTCTGTTTTCTGAGCATATTAAGTTCCTTCAACTCGGCTGTTCCCTCTGCCTGGAACATTCTCTACCTGGAAATTAAAACAGGCTCCTCCTCGTCAGCCACATCTGGAGGGAAATGTCACCTCAAAGAGAACTTCACTGTCCAAGTAATCTAAAGCAGCCAGCCAGTCATGTTTAAAATCCTATCATGATATAGTAGCATTGGTTGGTTATTTCCATTGTTGATGTCTTTATTCCTTGTCTTTCCGTCATTAGACAGAGGTCTGTAAGAGTAGGGCCTTCATCTCTCTTGTTCTTCGCTGTGTCCCCAGAACCTCGGGTTGGGGGGGTTGTTGGGTTTTTTTGGGGTTTTTTTTGCGGTACGCGGGCCTCTCACTGTTGTGGCCTCTCCCGTTGCGGAGCACAGGCTCCGGACACGCAGACTCAGCAGCCATGGCTCACGGGCCCAGCCGCTCCGCGGCATGTGGGATCTTCCCGGACCGGGGCACGAACCCGCATCCCCTGCATTGGCAGGCGGACTCTCAACCATTAATGCCTGGCATTAAATGTTGAATGAAGGGAGGACCTTGAGGATATAGGCCAAATCCATCCTCTTTGATTGCCTGATGTGTTAATTATTGAATTATTAATCTGTAACAAACTCCCTGGAAACTCAGTGGCTTAGGATAACAACTGTTTATCGTTATTCACGCAGTGTACAGGTTGAGTGTGAGTCAGCTGATCTAGGTTGGGCTCGCCTGGGGCAGCAGCTCTGCTGACACCTGCAGGGCAGCTGGACTTGGGTGATAGATGCTGGGCCCAGCACATGCGGCTGTACTTGACACCGTAGGGCTGAGGGTGCAGGTCTGCTGCACAAGTTGCCCATCCTCCTTGGATGAGCAGGCTACCTGGGACATGTTTTTCTCAATGTAATGGCAGAAGCACAAGAGAGCAAGCAGAAACATATGAGGCCTCTTAAAACCAGGCTCAGAACTGGCCCGCTGGCACTCTTGCACACATTGCCATTGGTCTGAGCAAGACAGATGGCCATGGCCGAAGCCAAGGGATGGGAAGGTGTACTCTGCCCATGATGAAGCTATGGCACAGGTATGGATGGAGGGAAGGCTGAAGAATGAGGGCCAGTAATGCAACCCACCACACTCAAAGATATAAAATATCACACGTGCATAATAAAAAATTTAAAAAAAACCCCACACACAATGGGAGTGTGCCTAGTAGAAAAGCCCAATCTCCTCCATTTCACTGGTCCCTGGCATTCTCTTTATCCCCATCTCAGTCTCATTGTGTAACATCTTTCTGTGTGTCTCTTTCCTTTTTCTCTGACCCGCTTTCATTGCATGTGCTTTTCCTGAATTTTGCTAGCATTTTCTTCTTTCTATCTTCTTAACATTTTTATATCTTCTCAAATAAAATGGTATTTTTATTTTTAATGGTATTTCTTGCATAGTTTTAAAGTCCTGGTTACAAAATTTAAGAGTGAAACAGTTACACTAAATTCAGCTATTTTTTATTTAATGTAGCCTTGTATTGTTTTTTTCTATACATTATTTATACTCTATATAAAACTACCTCTTTACCTGACACAGATATGTGCACCTTAAATAAAATGCTTTTCTTCTTCCTTACATTGTCGATGAGAATATAAATTGTAAACCCTCTCAGGTGGGCAATTTGGCAGTCTGTGTCAAAATTTAAAACACAGGTACACATGTGCTCTAGGGCATTCTCGATGAGGACAGACCATCTGAACTGCCCTTGAGAGCTGCACTTTCTGACAAGGGAGCATAGCATGAATCAAGGATGATGTGACTGGTGCTGAGTGCACATCACCATTGTGGGTGGCACATAGCTCATGCCCCTTCGTCTGAGCCTCTCTGCTTGTGGCAGTTCCCCTCTGCTAGGAGAATGGACAGCAGATGTGGGAACATCCACCTGCCTGGCTCTCATTCTGAGAATCTGGGGCTGAGCATCTTGAATAGCTTCCTCATACTCCCCCTACATGGGTACCAATCCCATGCCAGCTCCACATCCCACCTACCTTGGTTAAGACTCTAGGTTGAACCCACTTCAGAATAATGTAGACAAAAAGGGACGTTTAGCTTAAGGAAACAGGGTATCTCTGGGAACCTAAGAGCTGAGAGGGATTCGATTTAAGGTGTGGGAAGCTCTGGACCCAAGGCTGACCCTCTCTCTATCTTCAAGACCGTATCCACTCTCATCTGTTTACTCCCTGTGTGTTCTCAGTCTTGACCCACTGGCTTCCTTTGTTATCCCCTCAATCTTGAGTTTGCTTGTCCCCCTACGAACAGGTCAGGCTGAGGTTATAATCTATTGATCCACTGCCAAATATGATACAAGAGATCATCTGATTGGCCCACCTCATAGCAATCAACTGAGGTCCAGGACAGTGATCATGTAGCATAAATCTGACTTCCAGGGACCCAAGCCAGGTGTGTGTGTGTGTGTGTGTGTGTGTGTGTGTGTGTGTGTGTGTGTAAAATATTACTCTACCTCAGTGTTTAGCTAGAAAAGGTCAGAAACTGGGTGCTCCACTTTTTAAAACTTGCCAATCTTTAGAAGATCAGATTAATGTCTATAGGCCTTCATGAATGCACGCTTGAATTCCATTTAATTACGTACAGTCTTTGGTATGGACTTCGGCCAACCTACCCCTGGCCCTGGTACAGGCTGCATGGCAATTAAAAAAAAGAAAAGAAAGAAAATGGAGGCTTCCTCCTCTCTTAAAAAAGGCACAAAAATACAATTTTAAAAGAATGTTTTACTATTTTATTATAGCTTCGATTTGGGGGGCTATAAATTCCTGGTTATCTTCTGAATTTCACATAGACATGTGTGAGATCAACCTGAAATTTTGGAGTTTTTCTCCTAGAATAGGTTTTTAGCCATTTGAACTGTTCTGTTAGTTTTGAGGTTTGGGGACAGTGGAGAAGGCTGGCATTTTTAATTAATCATTTACGTGATGGCCTAATCCATCTTCTCAACTGTGAACTCCTTGGGGTCAAGAGTCAATCCATAGGGCACTGCATCCTGAATATATCAAATAAATACTTAATTGATCAAATGTTAAACAGTCCCTTTAAAAGCCGAACATTTGCCTGCAGTTGCAAGTTACGGCAGTGCTCTGAGATTAGATGTATTTCTCCTTAAGGAAACTGGCTTGAAAAAGATTCAAGGTTATAAAACTAATTATTTAGACTAATTATTAGATAATGCTGTCCAAATATGATGCAAGCCACATATTGAATTTTAGATAGTAGTAGCCACATTAGAAAAAGTGAAAGAAAAAAACAACAGGGAAAACTGATTTTAATAATATATCTCATTTAACTTAGTATATTCCAAATATCATTATTCAGTATGTAATCAATATAAAAATTTTAATGAGATATTTTACCCACTTTCTGGTGTGTATTTTATTCTTAAAATGCATCTCAGTCTGGACAAGCTGCATGTCAAGTGCTCAGTAGGCACATGTGGGTAGTGGGTACCCCATGAGTCAGTGTAGATGTAGCAGCTGATTGCATTTGAACAATTATTTATCATACGTTTGGTAGTGTATATATGTCCATGCCACTCTCTCACTTTGTCCCAGCTTACCCTTCCCCCGCCGTATCCTCAAGTCCATTCTCTAGTAGGTCTATGTCTTTATTCCCGTCTTGCCCCTAGGTTCTTCATGACTATTTCTTTTTCTTTTTTTTTAGATTCCATATATATGTGTTAGTATATGGTATTTGTTTTTCTCTTTCTGACTTACTCACTCTGTATGACGGGCTCTAGGTCCATCCACCTCACTACGAATAACTCAATTTTGTTTCTTTTTATGGCTGAGTAATATTCCATTGTATATGTGCCACATCTTCTTTATCCATTCATCTGTTGATGGACACTTAGGTTGCTTCCATGTCCTGGCTATTGTAAATAGAGCTGCAATGAATATTTTGGTACATGGCTCTTTTTGGATTATGGTTTTCTCAGGGTATATGCCCAGTAGTGGGATTGCTGGGTCATATGGTAGTTCTAGTTTTAGTTTTTTAAGGAACCTCCGTACTGTTTTCCATAGTGGCTGTATCAATTTACATTCCCACCAACAGTGCAAGAGGTTTCCCTTTTCTCCACACCCTCTCCAGCATTTATTGTTTGTAGATTTTTTGATGATGGCTATTCTGACAGGTGTGAGGTGATACCTCACTGTAGTTTTGATTTGCATTTCTCTAATGATTAATGATGTTGAGCGTTCTTTCATGTGTTTGTTGGCAATCTGTATGTCTTCTTTGGAGAAATGTCTATTGAGGTCTTCTGCCCGCTTTTGGATTGGGTTGTTTGTTTTTTTGACATTGAGCTGCATGAGCTGCTTGTAAATTTTGGAGATTAATCCTTTGTCAGTTACTTCATTTGCAAATATTTTCTCCCATTCTGAGTGTCGTCTTTTCATCTTGTTTATGGTTTCCTTTGCTGTGCAAAAACTTTTAAGTTTCATTGGGTTCCATTTGTTTACTTTTGTTTTCATTTCCATTTCTCTAGGAGGTGGGTCAAAAAGGATCTTGCTGTGATGTATGTCATAGAGTGTTCTGCCTATGTTTTCCTCTAAGAGCTTTATAGTGTCTGGCCTTACATTTAGGTCTTTAATCCATTTTGAGTTTATTTTTGTGTTAGGGAGTGTTAGGGAGTATTCTAATTTCATTCTTTTACATGTAGCTGTCCAGTTTCCCCAGCACCATTTATTGAAGAGGCTGTCTTTTCTCCACTGTATATTCTTGCCTCCTTTATCAAAGATAAGGTGACCATATGTGCGTGGGTTTGTCTCTGGGCTTTCTATCGTGTTCCATTGATCTATATTTCTGTTTTTGTGCTAGTACCATACTCTCTTGATTACTGTAGCTTTGTAGTATAGTCTGAAGTCAGGGAGCCTGATTCCTCCAGCTCCATTTTTCTTTCTCAAGATTGCTTTGGCTGTTTGGAGTCTTTTGTTTTTCCATACAAATTGTGTGGGAAGCAGCCGCATAGCACAGGGAGATCAGCTCGGTCCTTTGTGACCACCTAGAGGGGTGGGATAGAGAGGGTGGGAGGGAGGGAGACACAAGAGGGAAGAGATATGGGGACATATGTATATGTATAACTGATTCACTTTGTTATAAAACAGAAACTGACACACCATTGTAAAGCAATTATATTCCAATGAAGATGTTAAAAAAATTATTTATCATAAGATCCTTCTAAACCAAGTGCTCTTTTAGAGCATTTAAAATAAAATTCAAGTCACAAAGATGAGATTTACATTATAGCCTTTTAGGAATGACGCCATTTCATAGGAGGAGGTAAACCTAAAGTGGAATAATTATGGAATGGAGCTAAAAGCTCACCTTTCGTGTAGATTACTGATAACCACATCGCCTCTGAAGGAAAACTAAAGTATTTTAAACAAGGTTCAGCCATTATAGAGCACTCCCAGTAAACACCTTGCTGGTGGTGAAATAGCATTTCTAAGAACAAAGACCTTGAGGTATGGGGAGAGCTCGGAATCTTTGCAGCACGTGTGTGAGAAGGGTCTGGAACCACGTCTTCTCTGGCCCTGAAATGGGCAGCCTCTCAGCAGCACTTCACCCACTTCAAAGCCAGAAATGAGAAATGTCAAGGGCTGTTGAACACTTAGGGAATTTTCACAGCAGAGCAGGCAGGGTTATTTAGTGCAGGAGTTGTGTAAATCATCATGCACCGGGAAAAGTCTCAATGCCTGGTGGCCTCAGACCCCCCTGCTCGGTGCGTGAGTAGCGAGCAGTGTTCATGTGGTGGATGGGGACAGGTGGCCCTTGAAACCACTGTTTTCCCCCAGGTTCCCATTCTGCAGTGGACATTCCCCCACCATGCAGTGTCATGGCAAGACCTTGGACTTTGAGCTGGAAGAGCTAGCACCAAGCTCTTGCCCTGCCACTCTTACTGTGAGGGTGCAAACAGACCATTGAAACTTTCTCCACTTTAGGTGCTGTATTAGTCGGTGTTCTCGAGATAGAGATAGAGACAGAGAGATAGAGAGAGATTTATTATAAGGTATTGGCTCGTGTGATTAAAGAGGCTGAGAAGTCCCCGAGTCTGCCATCTGCAGGCTGGAGACACAGGGAGAGCAGTGGTGTAGTTCGAAGGTTTGAGAGTGGGAGAGCCAGTGATGTAGATTCCAGTCCCATTCTGAAGGCCCGAGAACCAGGAGCACCGAGGGCAGAAGATCCATGTCTCAGCTCCACATTCAGGCAGAAAGTGAATTCCAACTTCCTCTGCCTTTTTGTTCTGTTCAGGCCCTCAGTGGACTGGATGATGCCCACCCACCTTAGGGAGGGCCATCTGCTTTATACCCAGCCCACCAATTCAAATGCTAATGTCTTCCAGAAACACCCTCACAGACACACCCCAAAATCATGTTTAATCAGATATCTGGGCATCCTCAGCCTAGTCAAATGGACATACAGAACTAATCATCACAGGTGCCTTATCTCTAAAACAGAAGGATTGGATGGGATCTCCTCCAAGGTCTGGCATTTCCAACATTTTATGATTCTGTGATTCCAAGGGAATTGTGTTAGCAGATGTGGGCATTTGAATGTGTGTGTAGCAAAATATGTGAAGTATTAGCTCCTGATATGAACAAAGAGCAGTTAAACAAAAGGCAAACAACTCAGTTTAGGCAATGATGTAGGTTCAGGAGCGCTCAGAAAAAATTTAAATCCTCTTTTTTGTCTTTTTAAAAATTTATGTTAGTAATACATGAATAATTCTGAATAAATATGAATAAATATATATGGCAAACAATGAAAGTTTTCCTTCAACTTTTCCTGCTTCATCTCTGCTTCCCAGAGGTAACCACTGTCATTGGTTTAGGGTGCATTTTTCCAATCCCCTTTCTATGCACTTCACCATATATTTAGACATTATACATACATTCTTGTTTTTACTATAAATAGCATCATATTATATGTTATCGTGTAACTTGCTTTTATTTCACCAATGGTATGTCTTAGAGATCTTCTTGTCAGTATATATAGGTCTAGTTCATTCTTTTGAAGAGATTCCATAGAATTAATGTACCATAATTTATTTAAACATTCTCCTAAATAATGAGTATGTAGGTTGCTTCCAGGTTTTCCTATTATAACATTACTATGAATACCCCTGTGATCCCACTTTTTATGCACGTGTGTATGTATTTCAAGAGATAAAGTTCAAGAAATGGGAATGCTGAGTCAAAGGTCTGTCCATTTTTACTTTTGATGAATACTGCTAAATTACCTTCTACAAAAGCTCCATCCATTTATGCTCTTACCAACGGTGTATTAAAATGTTTCTCCACAGAAGAACTAACACACTACTCTCAATCTTTTTAGAAAAAATTGCTAATCTTATTGTCTTATTTTACAATTCCCTAACTTCTGGAGAGCTTGGGATCTCTTCAGAGATATTTTGGATTTCTGCATTTTACTGTGAAATGTTCGTTGATATTCTCTTCACATGTTTCTAAGGAGTTATTTATTCCTTATTGATTCACAGGAGCACTAGTCATATTCTGGACATTAGTGGTGTCCTTTGTCTTTCAAATATCCTGCATAAAATTTTCCAGTATATATATATATACTTTTTTTTTTTTTTTGGTACGCGGGCCTCTCACTGTTGTGGCCTCTCCCGTTGCGGAGCTCAGGCTCAGTGGCCATGGCTCACGGGCCCAGCCACTCCGCGACATGTGGGATCCTCCCAGACAGTGGCACGAACCGACGTCCCCTGCATCGGCAGGCGGACTCTCAACCACTGCGCCACCAGGGAAGCCCAGTATATATAGATTTTTAACTTTATGGTATACTTTGCCATATAGAAATCTTTAATCTTTATATATTTCTTTTTCGGCTCTTGCTTAGTTCAAGATTATTTTGCAGCGATCCTCTCAAACTTTTGAGAAGGCAAACATACATATATTGATGTATATTATGCTGGTGTCAAAATAGTGTTAAAGAGTCTTCAAAATAGGCATCGTTATGGATGTTTCTGAAGATCTCCCGTCAGTGGGAGTGTACTGTTCTTTGCATCCCCTTCCCATCCTTCCTCCACCGGGTATTCCTGGCAGCTTTGCTTTCACTGGCACAGAAGAAGCCTGTGTGCCCAGGATGAACGGACCTGTCAGGGGTTAAAACTCGTCCTCCAGTCCGTTTCCCAGCAGTGTCGGCAGCTGCATTTACTCCAACTTCTCCTGGCCTTTTGTTTCCATAACCAGCATACACTAGCTTCCATCTTCCCAGAGACCTTTTCTCCGCTCCCTCTCTCCCTCCATCCAACCCTCCTTCTCTTCTTTCCTCTCCCTCTTTCTTTCTTTTCTTTCTTCCTTCCCTTCTCTGTCTCTCCTTCCTTCTCCCCCACCCCTCCCTCCCTCCCTCTCTCTCTCACAGACACACACACATACACACACGTGCACGCACACACGCACTGAGTGAGCATCCTCAGTGTGTTAGGTGCCCCAGGTGCTCTGAGGATACAACAATGAACAAGGCAGGCAGGTCCTGCCCTTATGGAGCTCACGTTCGGTATTAGCGGTACTACTCTATTTAACAGGCTTGCAGTCTTCAGAGCTCATGTTCATACACACCACAAAGGTGGTGAAGAGCATGGATTTTGGTGTCTGAGTGACCTGGGTTTAGATTCTGCCTCTTAAAATCTGCGTGACTTTTGTCAAGTTGCTTCAGCTTTTCCTGTCTCAGTTTGCCCTTTGGTGCTATTTGTGCTATATAATGGAACATGTTTAAGATGTTATAAAGCCCTATATCAAGATCTTGAATTTTAAGAGTTAAGTACTCTTCTTAACCCCTATTTTACAGATGAGGAAACTGAGGTTCAGAGAAATCAACCTATGTGCTTATGATCATATAGCTACTGAGTGACAGAGCTAAGATTCTCATCTACTTCTGCAGCAATTGTTGTTGGAATGAAAATATCCTGCTAAAGGAAACAGGTGCCTAAGCTGTGCGATGGGCTTTCAGGTTGTGAGCCCTTCCCCCATCCCACACAGAGGCTGAATGACATGTTTCAGAGGCGTGATAGAATCATGATTGATTGGCTAGATGAATTCTAACCCCCTTCCATTTTCAAATCCGTTGAATCTAGTCTTCAGAAGATGCCACCTTCTGTTCCCTCAGTGTGCTAGCATGAGGGGTGATTCTTCCATGCCCCTGGGGTATTCAGACCATCCCTGCAAAGGTAGCTTACCTTCCTGGCTAAGCCACCGGCCTGGGCTGCTGCACAGCATAAAAGCAGCCCCCGAGAGGCTTTCTCTTCCAACCCCTGGTAGCAGCCGTAGATGCTGGAGGAAAGCAAAAGGACTCTTGAGCCCAAGAGAACTTGGAAGGCCTGGGTAGACTCTTTCTTTTAATTATCCCTTTCAAAGTCCCCTTTATCTTGCTGCCTCCACTCAAATGGGCTTTTGAGGGAAGGGTATTCGTATGTCTTTTCATGCCTAACTGGACTGATAAGAAAACTTTGCCAACCTGGAATACGGTTGCAGACCGAGTCGGGGGAGAAGTTCTTTAATTTCCCCTCTAATGTTTCCCCAAGAGTGCGACAGGCCCTGTAAGAGTCCTTGCTGAGGTAATGACATGGAGCATAATTAAAGAATAATTAAAACACTGGTGAATCATTTTTTCATCTCTGCCTGTTCATTCCCTGAAGCAGAGTAGGGGACCTGCCCTGCCTGGTGAGTGAACGGCACTGCCCCGGAGCACGTGGCCAGGGGAGGTGGCAAGGGCAGGTGGGTGGGCAGAGCCTGTCCAGTCCCGTGCATCGCCCCCTCCATGCAGGCCTCACAGGCCCCTGTGGTGCGTGGGGATGTGGTGGGCCTCAGAAAAAGAAACTGCGTCTCCCACCTGGCCAGTCTCTTCAAATGATCCTATCCTCTTACTCAGATCAATTCATTTCTCCATCCACTTATATAAAACCCAGTTTTGTGAACAAAATAAGCCCAACAAACATTTGCTTAAAAATCCACAATAAGCACAATTCATGTTTCTGTTGAAAGGTTTCTAAGCTTTGGAACTCGGTCCTCGTTCCTCATCTGATTTCAGCCCTCCGTGTAACGCTATTCCCGTCTGTTGCTCCTGCTATTCCTTCTTTTTGCCGTGTTTAAGCTTTCTCATTCTTAATCAAGGAGATTATCTTCCAGAATATAGCAAAACAAAAGCCTAACCGATGAGCTAGAGCTATTGCTGTGTGCCTTTGTGCAAACTCACAAAGTGTGTCCCTGCCCCTAGATGCAGGAAGCCGTGTGCCGGGGATCCATGTCTTTAAGAACAGAGGCGGGGGTGGGGCTAGCCCTTTTCAGAAGGTACACTTGTCCAGGGGCAACCAGCATGAGCCCCTGTCTTGATTCATCAAAGGCCCAATAGAATTGAACGAGGGTGGGGCCTGGGAGCCCACCTTCTCCACTGAGGACAAAACTGGATTCTCAAGTGGGTTCTTTGGTGGTGTAGACATGTAGATTCTTGAGTAGTGCAGTGGATTTCAAACTGGGCTTTGAAGACCCCTTCACATTCCAAAGAGAAACCTCAGGGGCTGATATAAGGAATGAGGTAGGAGGTCAAGAACGTGTCTTTTTAATCAGGGCAGCTCAAACTTTATGACCAGTACAACATTGAGCGCTGGAATTAAAATGGTGGAGAGAGGGGATCCTGAGGCTAAAAACAGTAGACTGAAGATGATTAGTCTGTACTTCAGAGCAAGCTGTCTAGTCAGTGGGAATCTTCTGCATGCGGATTACTTGTGTTTGGGAAAGGCTGTGTGGTCTTATCACTTACTCTCAATATAGGTACAGAGCAGGAGATTGTTTACCATCTTATTTTCTGGTCATTATGGTCATCGGCAAGTTTCCACGTGTTTCTAGATGGGGAGGAAGGGAAGGGTTTCTGGATGCTCCGGAGTTCTATGCATCCTGAGGTGGTTTGAGGGCTTGAGTGTATATGGCAGCTGGTCCCCTATCTGGTGTTCATCCAGTGGACCTGCTTATGAGCAAGAAGGAGTCATGCCAGAGTCAATCCGGACTCTGAAGCAGGGATGGACTGACTCTAGTGCTTGTTACTGCCTGTGTGAGATGTACTGCACATGCCACCCAATAAAATGTAATCACTGTTAACTATCCCAAGAGCTGGTGAGTGGAACTTGATGCCTATTTGCTTGTCTTCATATGGCAAGTGTCCCAGAGCAAAGAGATTGCTCCAGGGAGTCCAAAGATAAAATAGGGGGCCTGGGTCACTCCTCCTGGAATAACAAAGATTCTTGGAGCCCAGAGGACAACTCAGTTGGGTTCTGTTTTCACAGACAATTGAATTGCACTTCCTGTTCTGAGCACCCAATCCAGTCACCGATGACATGTGACTGACTCTGAAAAGGAGACCTAAGCTCTAGTGGGGCTGTGCTCTTCTGCCCACTCAGCTGTGGGACATCCATCTTGGCCTTAATCACTCAGCCCACAAGCAGCCCCATGGGGAAAAGCCTGCTGAGAAGCTGAGAGATGAAGGCTGGTTTGTGGCTCAGATTGTCTTGTGTAGAAGCTGTCCTTGGGCTTAACCCAGGTGGAGCTGGAGCTTTCTCAGTTGTTACCTGATAAAAAGTACAATAATCTCAATCTACAGTGTCTCAGATTTAATAATTCCTCATGTTTCTACAAGACTTTTAGACTTACTCTCTTATAAAATTTTGAATACAGAGAAGCTTACTTTCATAGCTTTGGGGTATTATAGACTAGGAAGAAAAGGGGGAAAGAGGAAAAAAGGAGAAATAAAAGGCAAGGAAGGAAACTGATTAGTGGGCATGACTTTGCAACTCTTGAGAATGTGTCTCCCTATCCTCTCTATAAATGATAATAATAGTAAAATCATATCACAACCAACCAGTTATTGAGTGTTGACTGTGACTACCTTTCGCAGGGTGCCTCACAAACATTATCTTAATTAATCTAATAATTTATTCATTCAACGAGCTTTGAGTTTATTATAACCCGAGTACTGTGCTAGCAACTGGAGTTTAATAGTGTGCAAAAATAGCCAGAGTTCCACCTTCATGGAAGTCACATTTCTGAAAGGGAAACTGACAATCAAATAACTTCTCAGAGATAAAGAAAATTACAAATCTGGAAGGCACTATTAAAAAAAGGGGTGAGATAGGATTGGAGCTTCATGGGGACACTTATCCTGTTCTTGGGGTGTAGTTGAGCCGGGATCCAAATGGTGAAATGGCCATTAACCAAGGAAGATGATAAGCAAAGCACCTAGTTGTTTGTGGGCTCATAGTTAGGAAGCAGCAGCTGGGCAAAAACAGACGTACTGAAAGTGACCCAGGGTAGAACATGATGAATACTCTGGGATTCAGAAGAGGGGAACGTTCTCGTCCAGCTGTATGGGACAGTGAAATTCCCCTGCAGAAGGGGCATTGAAAGGGACCTTGATTGCACAAAGAAAGAGTGGCTCTGCCCATGTGTAACTGCTACATGAGACACTTGGGTGTGCTTCCGCCGTGCATGGGTTTTGGCACCTTGAGCAATCCCACAATCCCCTAAGGCAGCAGTTCTCAACAGGACAATTTTCTCCCCAGGAAACATTTGGCCAGATCGGAAGGCATTTTTGGTTGTCACATCTGGGGCTGTCTCTCAAGGCATCTAGTGGGTAGAGGCCAGGGATGCTGCTAAACATCCTATAAGGCAGAGGCCATCTCCCCACAACAGAGTTATTGGACCCAAAATGTCAATATTGCCCAGAGTGGGAAACTCTGCCCAATGACTTTAGCAGGTCATGGGATGGGCACTTAGGAACTAATGTCCCTGGTCTCTGAAGTACCCCTCAGAGACTTAACCAGTTTCAATCTTTTCCCCTAGATGCTGCTTTCCTTTATCAACAACTTTATGTTGATAGTTATTGAAATGTTTGTAACTGAAACCTATATTATTCATCTCTCTAGCCCCTACCATAGGACCTTATATGAGAGAAGAAAGGAATGATAGAATCAGTAAGTGGACGAATGAATGAATGAGCCACTCTTCCTTGTGTTCTTAGAACATATGTACCTCTAGGTTTTCCAAAGACCACTGGAAACATGAAAATCCTGGCCAGAACTCTTCCTTAGCATGGAGGAGTTTCAGATCAACTTCAGGTGGTCTTAGGATCAGCTTAGACACCTCTCTTTCCCTTACTCCCTACATCCAATGTATCAAAAAATCCTGTGGGTTCTATTTAAAAATATATTTCAAATCTGATCATGCAAACCTCTATCCCCTCTACCCTACCATCTGGTCAGAGCCAACATCCATTCTCACCTGGATTTCCTGTTCCTTCCCTTGCTCCACTTCCCTACAATGTTTACTTATCTGCCCATTTCTTATCTTCAGCCTTGATTACTCAGCTCCAGACCACTAGCCTCCTTTCTACTTCTGGAACATACATACCATTGGAAGAAGAATATCTTTTAAAAGCCTCTTGTTCATCATAGAACAAGACCGACCTTCACTGATCTGCACAATCATATGAGAAATGGACAAGCACATTTTGCATTGGGGGCCATTAGTGGTTTCCAGAACACGTTAAGAGCAATATCCTTGAACATGGAGTCAAATAAACATAAAATATCAACGATAGTATTTTACAAGTTTTAAAAACTACTTGGTAGCAGTGGTACTTCCACTTCTACACAAGAGCCTCACTATAAGCTTAAGTGGGCAGGAGAGTTTATGCCCATAATACAAGTCAGGAAACTGAGACCCAAGGAACATTAAGTCGCTAGGAAAAATAGCAGAGATGAGTTCCTAGTCCTAATTGAGGTGGTTTTTCATTATTTCAATATTCTAGGACTTCCTAAGTAATTTGAACATGAAGATCCCCTTTTAGAGATGAGAAATTTCTGGAAACCCTGAGCAGGATCATACATAAACATTTTATGTATATTAAGAACATACACAATGACAAAAACCCACTGTGAATTCTGTGATGTGTTAAAGTCAGTTTATATTTTGTTGATCATAGCTATGCCTGTGTGCTTAAAAAGTGGTCATGCAAACAAGTCACGATATGTGTATTAATTCTGAGGAAAATATTGAATGCATATATGGATTCAAGGATGTCCAGATAATCTGATGGTCAAATAGTCTAAGGGTCAAGGATCAGAAAGCACAGTTCGAGAACATTTGCAGAGCCTGTGGTTTGTAGTCTTCTTTCAGATTTCCCGCAGAGGCTCTCAGAGGATAGGTGTCATACTCCAGCCTTCCATGAGGAGGGCCAGCTCTCCAACTCGGTACAGCAGAGAGCTGGTGTTCCTGTCTGCCTCCTGTTCATGCCCCACTGCAAACAGCACCAGATTTCACTTTGAAGAACTCCTTTGCCCTCTTCTTAGCTCACATAATACTATGGGGCCGACTCCACCCCACCTAGGGGCTGCCAAGCAGAATGTTCCATTTCCTGGGCACAGAGACAGGTGCAAGTCTAGACAAAAGAACCAGACTGGGCCAAATAATAGTCTTAGGGATTTGTATAAAATAGTTGGGAACTAGTTCTGCTGGGGTTGCTAAGCTGGTAGGACACAGCCTGGAGCTGTAGTGGCCACTCCATAGTGTATGGAAAGAATCTGCTAGGAACAAAGCTAACAGAGAGAAAACAGAGCCCAGACATGGAGGGCGAGGCTGACAGTATCACCCGAGCACCTGGATTCATCCATGCCTGAAACTAGCACTACCTTTGGACTTACAGTTACGCAAGTTTATAAATTTCCTTTTTTGCTTAAGCAAGATGTATGTGTCCTTCTGGATTTGCAGCCAAAGAAGTTGCTGGGCATCTGGGGGACCCAAGGATTTGGAACACATGCCTTCTCAGAAGCATGCCAGTGACGGGCTAGCCTTTGCACTTGCTTTTTCCCCTGCACGTGATGCCCTTGCAGCCTCCCATCCCTCTTCTGCTGCTTCCTACTCGTTCTCTGAGGCCTGACACATATGCTGACCCTTCTGTGACGCCTTCCTCAGGCCTTTCTCCTCCACAGTGCCACAACTTTTTTGAGCTTCTTCAGGACCTAGAACCGACCTTGAATTCAATCACTGTGTTGTCGCCATGCGTGTGCGTACTGGTCTTCCCACTGGACCGAGAGTGAGGGTATTATGGGTGCCCTGCTTACTTCTAGTATCCCTTGCATGTGGCTTCATGCCCGCCGCAGATGAACTGCAATGTAAGGGTGTGTAAAACTAAACAGAAAGACATTAGCCATTCATAAATGTTGAGTGAATTTTGATGCAACATTTAAGTATCTGCATTTCATTTCTTTCCATAGAGCATTCAAAGCACAACAAAAGGATAAGGAAGTACCAAACAATCCACAAGGTTTCATTGTTGTCCACCTTTTGTGATGGAGAAAAAACAATAGATGACAACATAGGTACTCACTGAGGTTCTGTAACATGCCCAAGGTCACAGTAGTATGGAACAAATATTTGAACTTGGATCTGCCTAACTCCAAAAATTGTGCTCTTAATCATGACATTATCCTGTCTCCAGCTCTCTGACCATATTGGGAGACCAAAGCCTTATGATCTGGAATCTCTTCTGAAAGACACTCCAAGCTGAGTGGGGCAAAAAAGCTCACAGCAGACTCATCCATTTTTCGCAAGTGCCCTACTGTAAGTGGGTTCTCTTTGATGGCTTACAGGGGAAAAAAAGAAACCTATCAGAGAAATTCTAAATGAGATGAACCATCCCAATCTGCCATGCCTCTTTATGTTCCAAGGAGGTCTTGCCGGTGATGGGTGGGAGTAATAGTTTTAAAAGGATGATAAATATGCCGTTCTTTGAATGGACACAAAGCATAAACAAACCCTTTGATCATCAGATCAGCACACATGAAATTAAAATAAAGTAGACTTGGAAATGATAAAGTTAGGATTATATAAATTTTAGTTAAATTGATGTTGACAGTGTTGGAGGCTAAAGTCAAAGGGAAGCTGGCCCCTGCTCCCTGGCAGAAGGTAAGGCCACCTTGAGCAGAGTGACATTGGGGATGGGGATACAGCCTGTGGTGACATGTACCGAGACTGCCAAGTAGGCCCCGATGGCCCTCGTACTTTTGCTGTCAGTTAAGGGCAAACACACCTGCCCTCATGCAGAAGCTCAGCAGTCTCAGAGCCCCCTGAAGCTTCTTCAGAGATTTTCTGACCCATCCCCTTATTTTACTGCCCACTGCCAGACCTGAACTGATGTCTTCCATCTTTCTTATACTTCAGTTTTCTGTTTACTTTTCTCTTATGGGATAACATGCAGAAAAGTGAACACATCCTAAGTACACTCTTGATGAATTTTCACAACTGAACACATTTGTATATCTAGCACCCAGTTCAAGAAAGAGAACATCGACTAATTCCCAGAAGCACCCTCTGTGGTCCCTTTTCAGTTATGACTCCCCTCCCAAGGATAAGCTCAACCTGACTTCTAACAGCACAGATATGTTTCATTTGTTTCTTGAGTCCATCTAAATGAACTCATTTTCTGTCTGGTGTCTTTTTGTCAACATTGCATTTGCAAGATTTATCCATTTTGTTATGTGGAGAGATAGATGGTGCATTTTTTATTGTTGCATAGTATTCCTGTGTGTGTGTGTGTGTGTGTGTGTGTGTGTACATGTCTATCACAATCTATTTTATTTGTGCGTATTTGCATGGTTTCCAGTCTGGGGCATTTCCTAAAAGCACTGCTATTAATATTCTATTATTGGTCTCTGGGTTGTACATATGTGCATTTCTTTTTGGTCACAGAGAATGCGTAAGCTCAGCTTTAGTAGACACTGCCAGCGGTTTTCCAAAGCAGGTGTACCGCTGTACATTCCCATGCTTGCTGATATTTGGTGTTTTCTGCCTCTCTAATTCTAGCCATTCTAGTGGACGTGCATGCTTTTAATTTGCAATTTGCATTGTGGTTTTAATTTGCATTTTCATGTTGAGTAATGAAGTTGAAACAGTTTTTCATATGTTTATTGGCCATTTAGACATCCTCTTTTGTGGGCACTTATTCAAATATTTTGCTTATTTTTTATGTGGGTTACTCTCTGTTTTCTGTTGGCTTGTGGGTAGTAGTATACCATTTTGCTGTGCCTATTTCATCAATGGGGAAATTTTTTAAGTTTTAATATTCATTTTTGATATAAAATCATTTAAATATCTCCCAATCCTCATGTTATTTCATTAATTATCCATTATTAAGAGAACATTTATTGAGCACCCTATCTTTGCAAGGACAGTGCTAGCTATTAGGTGTACAATGGTGAATAAAACAGATGCTGTCCTCACCCATCTGGCACTTACCATCTAATGGGAGAGAAAGACAATAAACAAATATATATGTCACTGAAAGTTGGGGCCAAAAGTACCATGAAGGATTCAAACAGGGTGGAAGGATAGAATGGATAGGCTTCTTTTCAGTTCCAAAGACTTCTCTGTCATTTAGTCTGAGATCTGAAGGCTAATAAAAATGCAATGTAAAAAATAAGGGAAGATTATTCTGGGCAGATAGAATAGGCTGTGCTATTCCCTGAGGAGGGAAAACATTCTGCGTGTTCTAAGACTTAAAAGGATGTAGTGTGTCTAGAGCATGGGTCGGCAAACTCCTGTAAAGGGTAAAATAGGAAATACCTTAGGCTTTGCAGACCAGATGGTCTCTCTTGCAACTATTCAACTCTGCTATTGAAGCATAAAAGCAGCTAAAGACAAGATGTAAACAAATGAGCATGGTTGTGTTCCAATAAAACTTTATTTACCAAAACAGGCAATGAGCCAGATTTGATCCATAGGCCGTAGTTTGCCACCCCTAGTGTAGACAATGGAGAAAAATGTCAGTCACTTTCCTGGACTGCCTTCGTAGGCTCCCAGCTAGCCTTCCAGCTTCTACTCTTACTCCCCTACAATCCATTTCCTGAACAGTATCCAGAGCAAATGTTTGACAGTCTTAAATTAGATGATACTCTTCTCTGATTAAAACTCTCCGGAAGCTTCCTGTTAAACACAGACCAAAATATAAAGCTGAGATGGACTTGGACTAGATAAGGCAGGGATTTGTAGCCATTGATTCACAGTCCGAGTGTAACACAAAACCTGGCCTTGCACCTCTGTGCTTGGGATCTGTGGGGACTGTGGGCGTGGAAGGGAAGGGAGGGGATGTGATATAATGTATGGTCTCAGCTGTTCCTCAGCTCAGAGCAACCTTTCCCTCTTCTAAAAACCCACACATACCTGGCTCTGTGCACTTCTCGTTGTCTACCTTCTATTGTTCATTAACATGAGAAGCCCTCTAATTGCTGACTTTTGTCTAGTCTGCCTGTATCCACGGTCCAGCAGCAGAAACATGGTACTTGAATGAATGATGGATATTACTTCTGCTCTAGCCCCTTCATGCATAGTGAATAAATCATTGAATAAAAGAGTGAGTAGATAGGCTTTTGCAGAAGAAAGAAGTACCAAAGATGATCCTGGAGTTTTAGGCCTGAGGGACAGGGCTGGGTCTGTCATAACCGGAAATCGGGAAGTCAGGTGAAGGTCCTGGTTTGTCAGGTGTCAGACATGATAACTATCTGGTGTGGGCAATCAGCAGGGTCCAGGGGGCAGGTAGAAATGAGGTCTGGAGCTTGGGAGAGAGATCTCGGCTGGACCTATAGGTCAGGAAAAATCTATTTGGGTAAAAGAATTGCAGCTAAGACTGTATTAAATGCCGAGATATAGAAAGAAAAGTGGTCCAAGGACAAAAACTATGTTAAAAGGTAAGAGGTGAAGAATAGAAAATTTTCCATGAATGGCAAAACTGAAGGACTATAATATTTCTAGGCTTCCAAATAATAAAGTTATTCAATAGGAATGAAAAACTGATTAGTCCCTCAAGGTCAATGCTACAATTATTCATTTACTTTGTTATGAAGTTACATTCAAATTCACGAAGTAGCAAGAGAAGTCATTAATTTAGATTCTTAACAAGATACTTTTCTAAATTAAAAAATCAGCCATCTCTTCTTTCTATACTACAGTACTGTGAAAGAGTACAGAATACTACATTCTTAAAAAACTAGGTTTAGAGTCAAGTGGGGCTTGAGGTCAAGTGCTGATTCTACTACTCACCGGCTACTTGACCTTAAAAAATATCTTCGCTGCTTTAAGCTTCAGTTTCTTCTTCTTTAAAGTGGGATGATTATAGTGCTTTCCTCAGAGCATTGGTTGTAAGGGCTGGATGAGATGATCTGTATAAAAGGCCCTGGAACCAGCAGGACACAAAGAAATAGATGTTAGCAACTATGACTTAGAATCCATCTTCATCATCATGGTAATGGACTCTGTCTCTGGAAGTTCTTGATTAAAACAGTACATACGGTGTAAGAGTATCCTTACAGCTGGGTAACCTGGACACTTAACCTCAGTTTCCCCACCTGTAAATGGGGCAAATAATAGCATTTCCTTCCCAAGAATTAAAGAGTTAATAACATTCAAGGCTCCTAAAATAGTCCCTGTCACATAAAAAGTTCTTAATACATATTGTTTTATAATCATTTTCATCATTACTATTATTATTGGTAGATATGTAGTCATTTTAAAGCAAGACACAATGCAAATTTTATTTAGTTACTATCTGATGTCGTCTTAGGAGTACACTCATAAGGGTGGTCATAAAATTCAGCATCTGAAACTCAACAAATGATTTCTGACTTCTCTTCTTAAAAGTCCATAAATTCGCCCCGAGGTAGCCAGGTTAATAGGAAGTCATAGAGGACCATTTGCAGTAGGAAGGAGCTCCCAGGTCTGTGCCTCAGTTCCCATCTCCAGCTTTGAGACCCCTTCTCATCCCCTTCTCTCCACCCCCAGCACCCCTAGTGGAGGCAGCTGCCTTATAGTCTGGGGAGAGATTTGGACCACAGCCCACAGGGAGCTTGTTCTGGTTAGAGCTAAAGATTCCACCCTAGGCAGCAGGGATCTGGCAGGGCATCGCAGGAGCAAGCCAGGGCTCATGGGCCAGTAGAACACTGAGGAATGAGGGGACCCAGAAATGAGCCCCCAAATTGAGAGCATTATAAGGAAAAAATTATCCCTGAGCAGGGAGCTTTGAGCATCTTGACTAAAGTAGTCGATGCGGAATTGCAGAGAAGCAGCCTGGGAGGGTGTCAGGAAAGAGGAATTCCCACATCCTGCCTGGGAGTGAACTGCAGACCCAATTCAGTGATTAGACCACTGAGCCCTGGCAGGGCTGCACAGCAGCATCGGGGGTCCCAAGATGCCTTCCTGTATCTCACCTGCAGCAGGGAAAATCACAGACAGTCCCAGCTCCAGGCTTGTCTCTGCTGCTTCCCTGCTGTGAAGACGCCTCTGGTCTTCAGTCTTTCACATGTGAATTGGGAATCATAATAGGATCCACCTTATAGGATATTGGTGGGCTACATATATGAAAAGTGTGTAGAAGCGGGCCTGGCACATGTGTTTGCTATCACCATCATCATATTATTATAAGGGCAAGTCTTCAGGAGAAGCTTGAGTTCTAGAAGAGTCACGTGGCGAGGTGAAGCTTTGGGAAGACAGAAGAGTATGTTGGTTTAGAGCAAGGGCTTTGGAGTCAGGCAGAGCTGTGCCCAGATCCGGCCTCTCACACTTCTTACCACCTGGATAACACTGGACAGGTTATTTGTCTCTTGAGGCCAGTTTCCTGATCTGAACAATGGGAGTGGTAATCGTACCTGCCTCACACTATTGAGAGAATTAAATGACAGGAAGCATGAAAAGCACGTAGCACAGGTCCTATGTATATCAAGTGATCCGTAAATAATAGTCATTATAAATACGGAGACCCAAAACATCATTTCCAGCTGTAGTGCGAACTCCAAATGGGAAGGCAGAGGCATGGAGCTGAGCATGTGTCCCCGAGTCGGATTCACACAAGGCGAGGCTTGGAAAAGGCCGTCCCATGCTGCAGTGGTTTCCAACCATTGCCTCTACTGCAAAAGGCTCTTGGCCCTCCCCTCTGGGCTATCAAAAGCTCAGCAGCTAAAATGAATGTAAGTCCTATGGGGAATCATGGGGGCTGTGAGGGTGCATATTATTGCCAACCGAGGGGAGGGGAAAGAGGGGAGGGCGGGGCAGGGAGAGCAGACTGCTTCCAGGGCCACCCAGGAGGCAGTGGTTATTCTTGGAGGGGGTCATGGCCTCTATCTTTGCCAACACAAAACACTTTGCCTTCACTGCTGGGGGAAAAAAAAAAAAAAAAAAAAACGATTCATAAGGGAATTAATAAATAAGCCAAAGAAAATTCTCATCTGCCTTTTAATTATAGAAGAGTGATTGCTATGCTAATCATAATCAGCATCAAGGTCAGAAGTTTCTACCGCTCCGGAATGAACATTTAGAAAATCAATTAACCAGAATATCAATGCTATTTCTGAACTCCCAGCTCACATGGGTTCGAAATAGAATGCTGTATCTTTTAAGTGTCTTTTAAGAGGAGCCATATAATGTTCATACACTGATTGCATAAAAGTCACTCCAAAGCTGCTAATCCCCAAGGCACAGGGGAACCATTAGAAGGCCGACGAATCAGCATGATAGCTTAGACTGCTAAGGTGAAGACTGGCAATGTGTTGGTCTGGCTTCATCCTTGGTGGGTGTTACTATACAATGTGTTGAACATGCTTACGTCTCTGGGTGATACAGGTGATGAAATACACATGTATTTGGAGAATTTTAATTCTTTTTCATTACCCCCTGGATATTGGTCTCTACAATACAATAAAATAACCTTTTAATGTCTATGGTTTTCTAAAGTTAGAGGCCTACCTTACCTCATACACAAAAGTAGATTCCGATTGTGAAACAAAGCAAAACAAAAGTTTAAGAATGTTATTGATTCAATGAAATATTATTCAGCCATAAAAAGGAATGGAGTACTGGTAACATGATACAACCTAGATGAACCTTGAAAACATTATGCTGAATAAGAGAAGCCAGACCCCTGAGGTCGCACATATATTTATAGTTCCATTCACGTGAAACATCCAGAGCAGGCAAATCCATACCAAGGTAAAAAGACAAACAGCAAACCCAAAGAAAGTGCCAGGAGACAGAAAAAGGTGTAATGCAGCCACTCATCAAAAAATTCCTTCAAGTCTGTAAGAAAAAAAGACAAGCCCAGAGAAAAAACTGGAAAATGATACAAATAAGCAGTTCATAGACAGTGACATATAAATGACAATAAACACTTCGAAAGATGTTCAATTAGTAGCCAAGGAAAAACAAAAAGAGAAAGAGTGATAATTTCTCGCCCATCCATTTGGCAAAAATTTAAAGAGGAAACTGTGTTTCTGATGATGTAGGGAAAGGGCAAAATCAAACCTTGCTGATAGAGGTGTGACAGGCCAAAACATGCTTGGGAAATAATCTCATGGGATATATACAAATTTATATGTGCCTGCCTTTAAGCCAGCAATTCTATTCTTAGAAATCTACTCCAAGAATAAGAATATAAGTATAGTTTAAAAGATTTTTGTACTATAGCATTATTGATGGTAAAATAACAAGAAACTACCTGAATGTCCATCCATCACTGAATAGTTAAGTAAATCTATACCTACATATATCTATGCCATGGAATATTAAGCAACTATTAAAAAGAATGTGTTAGAAACATATTTATTGATGTGGAAAGCTGTTATATAGTTAAGTTTAAAAAAAGTAAGTTTCAGAGTAATATTTTTTAAAAATATGAGAAAAAAATAAATTGTGTGTGTGTGTGTGTGTGTGTGTGTGTGTATATATATATATATATATATTCTTTTTGGGTTCTTTTCCTCTGAAGAAGAGTCCCGGTCTTCCCCACTGGTGTGTTAGAAAATCCAGCAGTTACAATGAATTTCATGAAGTCTTGGTGCTGGTCACAGGGGTACATGGCTACACATTGGTAGCAGGCCAGGCCATATGTCCACGCTCACACCCACTCATATGTGCCTGGACCAAAGAGGGGAGGAAAACATTCCCAGTGGCAGCGGGCAGAGGAAGAGAAGAGTATTCATTTTTTGGTATACACTTCTGTACTCTTTTTTCTGTACTCTGTTTAGTCAGTATGTATTATTTTTGCAATTCAAGGAAAAAAAAACTCCAAATAATATGTAAATAATAACTCTGATTTCTACCTTCCACAATTATCATTTACAAGCTGTGGACACTTTTAATGGCCAGTATTTACCTGTGATTACTTAGAATTTCTTTAAAAGAACATAAAATTGGCAAATATTACATTTTACCTAATATTTTTCCCTTGGCCACCAGAGAGAATGGCCTGAATGAAGAAACCGAGGCTCTGGGAGACTTTCAGATTTAACTGAGGGCTCAGAGGTCACCCCGCCCCACACCTGACCTGATGCTTAAAGCCCTGCTTCCCTGTCCAGGATCTATGGGATGAGTTCCATCATGGGAGCTTCTCCCTTCTCCGGATGGCCTGTTGCAGATTTAAGAAGCTCTGCTCTCTGGACAATTCTTTCTTACGTTGAGTCAGATCTTCCTGCCTTAGGGTCCCCATAGCTGAAGTGGTTTAGAGCACAGGCCTTACAGTCAGGCCCAGGGTTGTGCCCAGGCTCCACCACTTAGCACTGTGTGACCTCATGCAGGTTGCTTAACTACTCTGTTCCTCCATTTCTTCATGTGTAGAAGAGGGTCACGTGTCCCTCACTGGCATAGTCAGGAGGGTTAGATTAGATCATGTCTGCCAAATGCCCAGCCCAGAGCTTGGCATGTTGTTGGCTTTCAGTAAATGGTGGCTACTCTGATTAGTCCTGGCACCACAGGTAGAAGATGGCTTCTGTCTGTCTTAACACACGGCTCAGAACTAGCACTTTCATTCAGTAATTCACCTGTTCGTTTCTTCATTCATTCATTCTTCAATTCAATAAATATCCAGAGGCCATACCGTGCCTACAGGATCCTATACAGTCAGGCCGCACACCATCAATCCCCCTGTTAAACCCCTTACCTCCCACCCTTCTCTCTCTTTACTCACTCTCTTTGGCCACACTGGCCTCCTTGCTGTTCCTTAAATATGTTCAACAGCTCCTGCCTCAGGGCCTTTGCTCTGACTGTTGGTTCTTCCTAAAATACTCTTCTCACCTGTCGGTCACTTCATTCACGTATCTGCTCACGTCAGTCAAAGAGAGAAGCTGTCCTAGACCACAGCACCACTGCCTGTCATTCTCAGTTCTCCTTGTTCTGCTTTATTTTTCTTCAAAGCACTGGCACCTATCTCTTTGTTTTTGTCTCTCTCCCTCAATTAGAATGTAAGCCTCACAATCATGGGGACGCTTTTCTCCTTTGCGTCCCCAATGCCTTTAGAAGAACCTGGCACCTAGTAGGCATTCAGTCATAATTGCTGGGTGAATGTGTTATCCAAAGTCTGTGAGTACTTCCTGTGAGCCAGACATGCTTGTACAGAGGGGATCAAAAACAGCAAGGTGCTTTCTGCCTCAGTTATCACACAACATGGTTTTAAGAAGCCAGCCAGCAGACCGTCATAGTAAATGTTGTTTATGTACAAGGCATCTTTATGCGTAGGGTAATAAAACAGCACTGCGGTGCCAAATCCTCAAGCTGAGTGACGACCATAAATAATTCGAGTTGGTGAGAAATATTTTCACTTCAGCATGTGGTGGTACACTGTTACCTCTCTGGATCCCGTCTGACACAGAATATTACAGACCAAACATGCAGCCCTAAGTGGACTGTGGCCTAGCGCTGTGGGCCTGAGACAAAGGAGGGAGGACCCTGGCAAATGAGGGGTGTGGGGCTGTACCCACGGCCAAGTTCACGAGCTGTGTTCACTGTGTGCATCTGTGCAGGCAACATGAGACCACAGTTTTGTCCCAGTCAGTGGGCCCTGAGGACGCTGGAATGGAAGGGTTGGTGCCTGTCCGCCAGGACTGGAAACAACTCGCCACTCTGTCCTGCTAATACTTGGGCAGCCTCTTTACTCCAAGACCATTGACCTGACCATGAACGTTTCATATACTCAGCACTTTGAGCAGTTCAGAGTTGGAGCGCGACAGACCTGGATTTAGGAAATCAGGCTCAGTTAATTTCTAGCCCTGTGACCCTGAGCAAGTTAGTTGACCTTTCTGAGCCTCAGCTTCTACAAGTCTAAAATAGGATGAAAACAATTATGATTTCATAAGTAAGGAGTGAACATGATAATGCACATCAAGCATTTGGTAGAGTGCCTGGCAGGTTGCCAGGGCCCAGTTCTCATAGTCATGGTTGTTCAAATGAGCTTTAATATCTGATTTAAGAATCCCCTCCCATCTCCTAAATGAATGGTCTCCAAGAATGTACCCATGAGGCAGAGAATCCCTGTGGGGTAGGTATGATTCAGGAATGCCCCAGGTCACATCTGAACCAACCAGTTCATTTAGAGCTTCAACCATGTTAACTTAGTGATTCACATAATGTGTAGACATGTTATAGCAAAAGACACAGCTGAGGGGTTGGGGTAAGGGCTCCATATGGCCACTATATGGCCTTGGGAGGTCCCTTCCCCTGGGAGCCTGGATTTCTTTTTGTTTTTTATAAATTTATTTTATTTATTTTTATTTGTGGCTGCGTTGTGTCTTCGTTGTTGTGTGCGGGCTTTTTCTCCAATTGCGGCGAGTGGGGGCTACTCTTCGTTGCGGTGCGCGGGCTTCTCCTTGCGGTGGCTTCTCTTGTTGCGGAGCACAGGCTCTAGGTGCGTGGGCTTCAGTAGTTGTGGCATGTGGACTCAGTAGTTGTGACTCGCAGGCTCTAGAGCGCAGGCTCAGTAGCTGTGGCGCACGGGCTTAGTTGCTCCGCGGCAGGTGGGATCTTCCTGGACCAGGGCTCAAACGCATGTCCCCTGCATTGGCAGGAGGATTCTTAACCACTGCGCCACCAGGGTAGCCTGAGCCTGGATTTCTTAATTGTGCATTAAAGATGTGTCATCCAGGTTGGTTGGTTGGCCTGAGGCGACCCAACCCTGGAGGTTACCCGCCTCTTTGGTAGGGCTGATGGCAGACTCTGGGAGGGCTCACACCAGGGAGTGCTACCCGGAACTTCTGCTGCCAGTGTCCTTGTCCTCACGGTGAGCCACAGCCATCCTCCCGCCTCTGCAGGAGACCCTCCAACGCTAACAGGGCAAGTCTGCTGGTGATGTATCCCCTCAAGGTATTTGTGTGAGAAAGTTTATTTCTCCTGTATTTTTCAAGGACAGTTTCTCTGGACATAGAATTAAAGGATCTCTCTGGATGCCATGTTGATTACAGACTGTGGGAGAATAAGGACAAGCCCCAGAAGACCAACAGTTGATTCAAAGAAGCGATTTACTCAAAAATGCGCCTCCTCTTCAGTGAGGACGCAGAGCAGGAATCGCTGAATCATGGTCACAGATCAAATCAGGCTCTCAGCCTGGATCTGTGGGACTGTGAGCTAATAATGGTTCTCACCTTTTGAAAGGTTGTTGAAGAAGAAAGGGGAGCAGAAGCTACAGAAACTGCATGTGGCCCACAAAGCCTAAGATACTTAAAATCCAGAAAATGCTTTCCAACACCTGATGTAAGGCATCTGGCTGATCGTAGGTCCTCAACAGACTTTGGAAGAGGAATACATGAGTTAATTAGTTACTGAAAACATTGTAAAGTGATAGGTGTCAAGAAACATTTATGCCTTCACCCTTAACCTTCACAAATGATGCCATTTCCATTGAGCTATTGAAAAATATAATCTGGCTTTCAAAACAATAAACCAGAAGGCATTTACTCACATAAGTAAGGTCATAAACAACTGTCAGCTAAAGTTGAAATAGCAACAAATCAAATTAACAAAGAACATTTTTATAGATTTTTAAACCTTACAAAGCATTTTCATGTTCATTATCTAATTTAATCCTTAAATCAATGCCATGAGATAGTTATTATTTTCCCATTAGAAATGACTACATACTAAATCCTTAGTGATTGCTCAAGAAAAGCTGAAATCTTGAGTGTTACATCTATTAATGCCAAGGTTGGTTTTTTTCCCATGGGAACATTGGGTGCTAAAATCAACAGGGATTTTCAGCTCAAGATGGCAGACTAGGAAACATTTACTTTCTGTTCCTCCTGAAACCTATTTAAATAAAAGTGTAGAAATACCAAAATTAATAAACCTATAAAAGCCAAGAGATTGTGGAAGTCATCAACCACAGAAAGATTTCAACATATTTCGAGAAGGCAAACAATGAAATGGTGGAGCAATGAATAAAATGATTAAGAAAAGACTAACCCTAAGTAGGGTCTGCACAAAGCCAGTCAGCTTTTGCTCAGCTCTGGTTAAAGTAAAGGGCAGAGGAAAGAAGAGGGGCTGAAAACAAGGAGACAAAAGTCAGTTTAGGAAAAAAAGGTCATTTAATGAGCTCCAGGGAACACTCAGCCTGCTGCCATACTCACTCATGAATTACAATGGATTGTTGGTAAGCAAGACAAGAAAACAGGGAACAAACAAAACAAACATCAAGAGATTGTTTCTTACTGAACTCTTCTCAAATGAGGTCGAGGAATTATGGTTAAATGCCACAGCTGTAAATCATTTCTGCTCCTGGAGAGGTTAGAAAGGGCTTATAATATTTACCCTTTTTTTCAGGCAGAATTTAGGTCTGAGCAACACCTTTTGTGTCTTCCAACCTCAAAGTTTATTGGAGATGGAAGTCCAAATTTGCTTTGACATACCATAAAAAGAATCTCATGAGCAGAGCCAAACTAATTTTGTAATATATGAATTATGCCCAGTGTTATTTATTTATTTATTTATTTTCGGCGGTACATGGACCTCTCACCGCTGCGGCCTCTCCTGCTGCGGAGCACAGGCTCCGGACGCGCAGGCTCAGCGGCCATGGCTCACGGGCCCAGCCGCTCCACGGCATGTGGGATCCTCCCAGACCGGGGCACGAACCCGTGTCCCCTGCATCGGCAGGCGGACTCTCAAACACTGCGCCACCAGGGAAGCCCCCCAGTGTAATTTTAAACTAAACTATATAAATAAATTTTTACTGATCTATATGATTCTGGGATCTGAAACTTCTACATGTCACATGCCTGATACATAAGACACAATGTCAGCCCCAGGAGAGAGAAAACACTCCAGTGAAGCAAGCCAAAGAAGCAAGATTCGAACAAGGTCAAGTGATGTGTAGACCAGGATTGTTCAATTCTTTCCTGTCATGCTGAAGCTTCCAGCTCCTGAATAACAACACGTTTCCCTTGTCCTAAAAATAAAGGTAATAGTAATGGCTATTTTAGCATAAGATACTGAAAATCAGATTAGGTCACATTCCTAAAACCTCCTGGCACACTGTCTCATAGGAATGTTTGTTGCTGGAACGGCCTGGGGGCAGGTTGTAACACAGGTATTTTTGAAGCATCTGAGCCACACGCCAGATCTGCCGCTAGAATGGGAGCGTGACCTGGATAGGGCTGGCTTTGAAAATCCTGATGCAGGAGGATCAGTGGAGGTAGGCGGGGCTGTCGACCTACAGAGCAGAACTGGGAAAGGAGGGTAGGGGATAAATGCTGCCTCAGGAAGCAAAGGGTGGGGCTCCGGGAAGCCCCAGAGGGTTAGGAACTTGCGGGGTGGGGGAGTGTGGGAGAGGCTTCAAGAATGCAGTCCAAAACCTGGATGTGTGGCTCCCAGGCATCTTACGGACATGTCTCCCCTGATGACCGTCTTTTCCTCCTGCCTTGAAGAACCCCCAGGTTCAATCACAGGCCTGGTCACATGTCAAGGGAGGACCTCAGCCAGTGGCTCTGTAGGTAGCTGCACCTTAGAGGGCCTTTGGGGGCCGTCCCTGTAAGGGACTCGGCAGCCAGGCCCTCAGGCTCGGGCCACTTGGGCCAGATGGATGGGGTCAGTCCCCAGAGGGCTCTAGGCGATACCTTGGCAGGTCTTCTAATATGAGTTCAAATCCCGGCTCTGCTTCCTCTCCCTGTCACGCAGAGCTATGAATAACAGCATGCAGCTGTGGAGGGGCAATGCGGCTTTCTGCAAGCTTTCCAGCATTTTGAAAAAGCCTCAGGCAGGGATACCATTCAGGATGAAGAGGAGGCTTCTCTGAGACAGAGTTTGGTTCAAAACCCAGCAGCGTCTGATGTTTATACACATTCCTGCAAATGGAAATGCAGAGAATGTTAAACACTTTCTGAAATTGCACTGAGTTTAGAAGGGCTGTGGCATAGCAAGGTGGAACTCCTGGGATCCAGCAAGTCCCCATCTTCCCTGGACAGTGAGCCGCTACCTGTGCTGTGAGGGGTACAGCTGCCCCTCCTCCTAACCTTACGGGTGTGTGTGTGTGTGTGTGTGTGTGTGTGAGTGTGTGTGTAGATGGGGCATTTCTTCATGTTGGTCTGAAGCCCAGCAGAAACCTTATACTCACTCCATGGGTTGGTGTGAAAACTAGATGAAACCATGAATAGAAAGCATTTGGCACAGTCTCTGGACTATGTTAAGTGTCTAATTAATGGAAGTCGTCGCTGTTGTCCTTATTTCATCTGGTGGGGTTTGCCGGGAGGGGAGCGGAGAGGGAGGCTCAGGAGGATCCAATTCCTCCTTTCCGATCAAATTCCTCTCTGTCCACTTTGTGTAGCATAAGGCTCCAGTTCAAGATTCCCTGTCTTCCCCCAACGTGTGGCCTCTCCTCTTCTTGAAAGATGTTTAGGGGAGAGGTGAGCAAAGTCGCCCCCCACAAATCCCAAAGAGCAGACACCTCCTTCACGCCGGGACCGGCTCTATCTCACACGTTCCGGCACTTGTCACCCTGTTCGCGAGACATGAACGTCTTTCCCCTCGTCCCGTGACTTTGGGGATTCCTTTCAGAGTTCAGTGCCTGCGTGCTTGACAGGAAATGGTGTCACCTCTTGCCACCATCTTTTAGTTTTGCTGAAAACAACAAACACAGCCTGGACCCAAGGCCCATGAGTTCCTTGCTGGCCTATCAGGATGTGCTCTCTCCGTCTAAGCTGACAGTCTGAAAGGTTTTGCCCTTGTCCATTTTCTGGGTCAGTGTCTGACAGCAGTACTTTGTTCCCAGGCCACGACAGTGGGGAGTGACAAGGACATTTTCTTGGCAGTGCAGGTCCTAGCGGAAGAGGGAGCTGACGTGAATGCATACAGACCCCAGACAGGTCCGACCCCCAGGTGACAGGTACGAGGCCCGCCAGACTCACAGGAAATGCCTTCCTTTTCATCTCCTCTATATTAAGTGTTTGAATTTGGTTGTAAACAACAGAGCCCAAGTGAGGCTGACCTGTGCAAAAGGTTAGCATTGCCTGGAAGGAGAGGTGGGCAGCTCACAGAATCAAGGAGAAGGGTGGACAGCGAGGCCTCAGAAAGGACAGACTGGAACACGCAGAGGGTCGTGTTGGCAGAAAGGCCACCATGAGGGTTTATCTGCCCCATGCTGCACGTGATCCAGATTTCCTGGGGGTAGATTGATTAACCCACTGTGGCCCCAGGCCCAGTGGAAAGTGGAGTAATTCCCCACAGAAAATCTACGTACTGATACCACAGAGGCAGTGAAGGGCTGGTCAGAAAAGGCAGTGGTGCCCACTGAAAGGACAGCAACTAGCCTTCCCTCTGAGGCTCTCTAGCGCCTTTCAGCATTGGTCCTCCAGACCAGGTCAACAAGGGCAAGAAGAGGAATCATTTCAGGGCTGCCACGTCCCCTAGAGAAGGTAAAGACATTCCACGGGGCCTGACCCCCCGCCCCATTATGAAGACTCTTTCAAGAGCTAGGTTCAAAAAGAGTATCTAAATTTCTGCACATTCCACAGTCACTCCCACACACTTGGCAGGATGTGAATCTTGTTACTGTTAATTTCTATCTATCTGACCTCAAGCTCTTTGCCTGCTGAGTAAAAACTTTCTTATAAAACATGATTTGGAGCTTCCCTGGTGGCGCAGTGGTTGAGAGTCCGCCTGCCGATGCAGGGGACGCGGGTTCGTGTCCCCGGTCCGGGAAGATCCCACATGCCGCAGAGCGGCTGGGCCCATGAGCCATGGCTGCTGAGCCTGCGCGTCCGGAGCCTGTGCTCCGCAGTGGGAGAGGCCACAGCAGTGAGAAGCCCGTGTACCGCCAAAAAACCCCAAAACAAACAAAAAAACAAACATGATTTGCAGGGCAGGGTGGAATAAGGAGAAGGAATCTGTACTTAGAGCCAGAAGGGCTGCCTCTCTCCTGAGCCTCAGTTTTCTGCTCTGTGAAATGGAGCAGAATGGTCATTTCCTGTGCCACCTTACAGGAAGGAGGAGAGAATGAGTGTTCTTGAAAGTTCTTTACAAAACTGTGGTGTGTATAAAGAGAAAACCTGATCAATATCCAAGAACAACAGTGAGTGTGGATGTACTTCATCAAATGACAGGCTGCCTGGAAAACGGTGGAGGGACAAAGCGGCAGGTGTCATACATACCTGAACATCAAATTTCAAGAATTCTTGAGAGACTCAAGCTAATACTGGAAAACAAAAGAGTTGGGGGCACCAAAAGAAACTAATTTGAGAGTAAAGAGCTATGGAGATTAGATGTCTTTCATCCATTTATTAGTTTATTCACCAAATAAACAAAGCATCTGCTACTTGATAGACATTTTACTGACTGCTGGGGATACGAGGTACATAAAACATAATTTCCTAACAATCCAAGAGGGAAGTTGGGAGTTTTGTCCCTAAGGAATATTCTTAGGGTTTGCTAAAATAGAAGCAGTCTTCTTGATGTCTTTTTTAAAAAGCTAGCGGGGGGAAAAAAAGATGATACATAGTACTGAATACCTTGTGCCTTGGCTTCCCTGGGTTGGGTCTCTGAGGCAGAACCTGGGGCCCCTGCCTAGAGGAGGACCCCTGTGGGATCTCTTTAATTCACTAGGAATTACCATGTTTCCACAAAGTCAGGGGGAAGTCATTCTAGCTACAGAAGCATAATGAAAATTTGGACAATGAATTGCCCATTTCTCTCTCTTCTTTGAAACTTAAGTTCCCTAGCCTTTGGAATCAACTAGAATTTTAACACCTACATCCAGTGTCTAGTTATAGCAGTGTGGCTGATGTAAAATGTATGAGCTAGTGCATATCTTTAATTATACCATTATTTTTCAGGTTTGGACTTAATTCTATTTTATTTATTTATTTTTACATCTTTATTGGAGTATAATTGCTTTACAATGGTGTGTTAGTTTCTGCTTTATAACAAAGTGAATCAGTTATACGTATACATATGTTCCCATATCTCTTCCCTCTTGTGTCTCCCTCCCTCCCACCCTCCCTCTCCCACCCCTCTAGGTGGTCACAAAGCACCGAGCTGATCTCCCTGTGCTATGCGGCTGCTTCCCACTAGCTATCTATTTTATACTTGGTAGTGTATATATGTCCATGCCACTCTCTTGCTTTGTCTCAGCTTACCCTTCCCCCTCCCCATATCCTCAAGTCCATTCTCTAGTAGGTCTGTGTCTTTATTCCTGTCTTACCCCTAGGTTCTTCATGACATTTTTTTTCTTAAATTCCATATATATGTGTTAGCATACGGTATTTGTCTTTCTCTTTCTGACTTACTTCACTCTGTATGACAGACTCTAGGTCCATCCACCTCATTACAAATAGCTAAATTTCGTTTCTTTTTGTGGTTGAGTAATATTCCATTGTATATATGTGCCACATCTTCTTTATCCATTCATCCGATGATGGACACTTAGGTTGTTTCCATCTCCGGGCTATTGTAAATAGAGCTGCAATGAACATTTTGGTACATGACTCTTTTTTTTTTTTTTTTTTAAGAAGATGTTGGGGGTAGGAGTTTATTAATTAATTTATTTATATTTGCTGTGTTGGGTCTTCGTTTCTGTGCGAGGGCTTTCTCTAGTTTGGGCAAGCGGGGGCCACTCTTCATCGCGGTGCGCGGGCCTCTCACTATCGCGGCCTCTCCTATTGCGGAGCACAGGCTCCAGACGCGCAGGCTCAGTAGTTGTGGCTCACGGGCCTAGTCCCTCCGCGGCACGTGGGATCCTCCCAGAGCAGGGCTCGAACCCGTGTCCCCTGCATTAGCAGGCAGACTCTCAACCAGTGCGCCACCAGGGAAGCCCATGACTCTTTTTGAATTATGGTGTTCTCAGGGTATATGCCCAGTAGTGGGATTGCTGGGTCATATGGTAGTTCTATTTGTAGTTTTTTTAAGGAACCTCCGTACTGTTCTCCATAGTGGTTGTACCAATTCACATTCCCACCAGCAGTGCAAGAGGGTTCCCTTTTCTCCACACCCTCTCCAGCATTTATTGTTTCTAGATTTTTGATGATGGCCATTCTGACTGGTGTGAGATGATATCTCATTGTAGTTTTGATTTGCATTTCTCTAATGATTAATGATGTTGAGCATCCTTTCATGTGTTTGTTGGCAGTCTGTATATCTTCTTTGGAGAAATGTCTATTTAGGTCTTCTGCCCATTTTTGGATTGGGTTGTTTGTTTTTTTGTTATTAAGCTGCATGAGCTGCTTGTAAATTTTGGAGATTAATCCTTTGTCCGTTGCTTCATTTGCAAATATTCTCTCCCATTCTAAGGGTTGTTTTTTGGTCTTGTTTATGGTTTCCTTTGCTGTGCAAAAGCCTTGAAGTTCCATTCGGTCCCATTTGTTTATCTTTGTTTTTAGTTCCATTTCTCTAGGAGGTGGGTCCAAAAGGATCTTGCTGTGATTTATGTCATAGAGTGTTCTGCCTATGTTTTCCTCTAAGAGTTTGATAGTTTCTGGCCTTACATTTAGGTGTTTAGTCCATTTTGAGCTTATTTTTGTTTATGGTATTAGGGAGTGATCTAATCTCATACTTTTACATGTACCTGTCCAGTTTTCCCAGCACCACTTATTGAACAGAATGTCCTTTCTCCACTGCTTAATTTTATTTTGATCTATCTGAAGAAAGAAATTGGAAGCCCAAGCTAGTCTTCTGCAGGTCCCATCCTTTTTAGTAGAGAGGATTCAACTAAGAGAGATGATTTTAATTTCCATGTTGTTAGGGAAATACTTGGGGTTATTACATACTTATCAGAAGCAGTTAACAATTGGCAATCACTGTAATTGTTCAGCCACTTTCTGAGAATGAATTCAATTGCCTCTATAATACCTTTGATCATGCCATTCTCTAAGAATGGAGATGATTGATTATTCTATTGACTGACCAAAACCATGACAGGCAGTGACATATATGTGCCTTTATAGTCTCTGGACTAATGAAAAGTATAATTAAATTAAAAGGGAACTTTTCCAAATGAGTGTTTCAGGACTGATAGAGAAAATCTAGAGACGTGTGTGTGTGTGTGTGTTTTACTAGAGATTTGGACCAGGTGAAGAATCCCTTGACAGTGTTAAACCACACAATAAATTATAGTGAGCTTCTTCTGCAGCTTCATGTGAGTGATACGAGCATACTGACAGTGGAATTGAGCCCATGGGAAGTGAATGTGATAACAGGACTCCTTACAGTAAGATCTTGTGGTTGTAACATTTTAAATAGAATGTTTAATTACCTTTGGCTCTCTCCCTTTCCTAATCTTTCCTAATTCCTAAATGTTCCCGTTTGCTAGTTTAGTCACTTTAAGTGGCAGTGAAAGCCCAAGGACTTGAACGTAAAGCAAATCAAACATGGCAGTTTTCGCCATGCCTTATACTGATGTTTCAAGTCTCAAAATAATATCCTTTAAATTTCGGCAAAAACAATTCTCATGAGAACCTTGCTGTGCACATACAAAGGCAGTTGACCTTTCTGGGATATTCACTCTCAATATTTGAGCAAGCAACAGATAACACAAAAATATCCACAGCTATCCCACTATCATCCCCTGCAAATTCCCCTTCAGAGATTTTCCAGATCATAAAGGGAGGCAGTGGTGCTGAAATTCAGTGATGAGAAAGCTCCTTGAGCCTCTGCGTCTCACCAACTTAGAAACATGGCTATTTCCTCCAGTTGTAGATGTGCAAGTGATAACAGTTCTCCTCCATCTTGAGCAGAATAGGATAGTGATGACTGCTGGAAATCATATTAGTCAATTGTTATGAGCTCAGAGTATTTACAGCATTTCAACACCCAGCTTTGTGAAGAAGTTACCCATTTCCACCTTCATCATCCATGGGTCCAGCCCTTCCCACAAACGGAAGTGAAAGATGATTTGGGAGGGAAATAAAAGCTGGCCCCGGGGGTGTTTCAGAGAAGACATAGAGAGCATGAACTCCGTGATGCACCCTAGAAAGTCTTAGATTGACATTCCTGTGGCATATTCACAATCTGTTGCTCAAAGGTCTCTCTGCCGCTGTTGACTTTTCTTGATAAGTTAATGGAAGTGAAGCCACTCTGCACTCTTACTTGTCCACACTCCTGGCTAATGTTTTAGATTAAGATCAAAATTTCCAAGTCTCTTCCTGTTTCTGAAGTTGCCTTAAGTACTCTTTTAAGAGAGGTAACATGCTGTAGCCTGGCCCCCAGGCCCCTGCCGAGGAACGTAAGGTAGGTACACATGCGATCTGCGTTCTCATAAGGGGTATTTCAGTAAGAGGGATGGTGGGGTGGAAGGGCTTGGAAATGGCTGTGGGGTTGAGACCAAGCTTTGCCACTTTCTAATTTTGTGACTTTGGGTCTCCTCTTCCTCCCACATAAGGTAATTCAGTGAGATGCCATGGAAGCATGAGGCAACTGTTGCTGTCTTAGAGGAGAAAGAGTAGCTGTTGTGCTGGGCTGGGAGCCAGGAAGCCTAGACTTCACTTCGGCCCCAGAGAACTCACTCTGGGTCTTGGGAATGCGCTTCACCTCTCTGGACCTTCTTGCTTCATTTTCAAAATGAGAGGCTAGGGCCCGGCCACCCCGCTCATCGTTAATTTCACCCATCCTGTTTGAGAAGTAAAGTTGTTTTCCAGTGGGTGGAGATGGAGGTGGTGGAACAGCACAGGTGCTGGAATCAGTAACATGTGAGTTCAAGCTCTAGCTTCCCTACTTGTAGCAATACGGCAGTGGGAAGATATCTAGCGAGCATCTCCGTGCCTTCATTTCCTCCTTTGTAAAATGGAGATCATGGTGATGTCTTCCTGTAAGGCTGATGTGAGGGTGTAGAGGCAAAGTGCTTAGCACAGCCTGGCACACAGTGAATGCTGGTAGTACCTCCCCAAGGCTGCCTTAACAGATTATGACAAAGTTGGAGGTTTAAAACAACACACATTTATCATCTCACAGTTCTGTAGGTTAGGCATATGACCTGGGTCTCGCTGGGCTAGAATCAAAGTATTAGCAGGGCAGTGTTCTCTTCTGGCAACTATTATGGGCTGAACTGTGTTCCCCAACATTTATTTGTTGAAGTCCTAATCTCTGGTACCTCAGAATGTAATTTTATTTGGAGCTAAGTTCTTTAAAGAGGTGGTAAAATTAAAATACGACCCTTAGGGTAGATCCTAATTTTTAATCCAGTCTGACTGGTATCCTTATAAGAGAAAGAAATTTGGATGTACAGAGACACTCCAGGGATGCGTGTGCACAGAGGGATGACTGGACTATGCGAGGACAGAGCAAGAAGGTGACAACTACAGGCTCAGAAGAGCGGCCTCAGGAGAAACCAGACCTGCTGACACCTTGATCCTGGACTTTAGCCTTCAGAACTGCGAGCAAACAGACGTCTGTTGTTTAAACCACTCAGTCTGTGGAATTGTGTCATGGCAGCCCTAGCAAACTAATATAGAACCTCCTGGGGGAGAACGGGTTTCTTTGCTCTTTCCAGCCTCTACAGTTTGCTTGCATTGCTTAGCTTCTGGCTCTCTTGCTCCACCTTCAAGGCCAGCAACAGTGGGTCAAGTTCATCTCATACTGCATCACTCTGACACCTTCTGCCTCCCTCTCCCACCTTCTGCCTCCCTCTCCCACTTTTAAGGACCTTTGTGATTGCATTGTGCACACCTGTCTGTTAAGGTCCGTGATTAGCAGCTTCAGTTCTATTTGCAAACTTAATTCTTCCTTGCCGTGTAATATAACATATTCACATGCTTTTGGATTAGCATGTGGACATTTTGGGGGACCAGTATTCTACCTTCCAGTGTTCAGTCAGTTTTAGCTATTGTATGGAATAGAACTTTGGCACCAGTTTAGCTTGCTTTACTGACTCCAGTACTGGAATGGAAATAACCAAACAAAAAATTAAATTTCACTGAGTAGAAACTGGGGAATCATGCTCATTCTATAGTTTGTCTTTGCTTTCTCCAGTACAGCATGGGCTCCTGCTGACACAGGACTCCTGGTACACAGAATACATGATGTTCCAGTGAGCTGAAGTTTCAGCATACTGATTCAGCTGATATTTCTAGCAAATTGTTGACCTAGTATTGTTTTTATTTATTTATTTATTTATTATTTATTTATGGCTGTGTTGGGTCTTTGTTGCCGCACGTGGGCTTTCTCTAGTTGTGGCAAGTTAGAGCTACTCTTCGTTGCAGTGCCTGGACTTCTTATCGCGGTGGCATCTCTTGTTGCAGAGCATGGGCTCCAGGCACGCGGGCTTCAGTAGTTGCGACACATGGGCTCAGTAGTTGTGGCTCGCGGGCTGTAGAGCGCAGGCTCAGTAGTTGTGGTGCACGGGCTTAGTTGCTCCACGGCATGTGGGATCTTCCCGGACCAGGGCTTGAACCTGTGTCCCCTGCACTGGCAGGCAGATTCTTAACCACAGCACCACCAGGGAAGCCCCCTAGTATTGTTTGTTTAGGGGTTTTCTGGTCTTGGTAGAATGGTAGTTCAGGCTGAGATTTGTCATACCACTTCTAACAGATCTGCTTGTTTTACCTTTAGAAAAGAAAGTTTCAGTGTTTATAGGGGGACCGAGTTTGTGTAGTTTCCACTGCATATTTGGCCTCATGTGTCCAGAGAAACAAAAAGCTTAGAGCAGAAAACCTGATAACTATATCCTTCAAACATATCTTTCAGGCACAGTAACAGAAACCCAACTAAAAGTACCATAAAATGAAATGGAAATTTATTAGTTTGTGCGACTACAACACATTGGAGTAGGTCTGACACTGAGTTTGGCTCAATCCGGTGATTCCACAATATCCTGAGGACTGGGAATGTCTCCTTTCGTCTCTATGCTTTGCTTCCATCCACACTGACCTCACTCCAGGGAGGGACTTCATTCCAAGGGGGACCTCTCAGTACAGTGGGCCCTGGCTTAGATGACCCTTATGGCCAGCAAGGGTCATCTGTGAGGATAAACATCCAAGTAGTAATTTCCTCAGGATGGATGGAGGTGGGTACTGACTGGGAGGGGCCAGCAGGGAGCCTTGGGGGCGGGGAGAAGGGCTGTAAATGTTCTCATCTTGGCTTGAGAGGTGGGGACCAGGGTGCAAATAAGTAAGCATTCAAAAACTGAACACTTCAGATGTGTCACTTGGCTGGATGTGCATTTTACCTAAAGGAAAAGGCAAAGGACAGAAAGAAAGAGCATCGTAGTAAAAACCACACGTAGGTGCATGTGTGAATAATGGCCCCTGAAGGATGTCCACATCCTGATCCATGGAACCTGTACATGCGTGACGTCGCATGGTATGAGAGACTTTACCGACTGTAATTAAATTGAGGATTTTGAAATGGAGAGATGACCCTTTATTGTCGGGGCGGCCTGATGCGGTCACAGAGGTCATCAGGCGGAGGAGACAGGACAGTCGAAGGCAGCGGCAGAAGGAGATGGGAGGATAGGAGGAGAGGTCAGAGGGATGTGCTCTGAGGAGGGATGAAGGGGCCATGAGGCCAGGAGTGCAGGCAGCCTCTAGAAACTGGAGGAAAACCAGGAAGCAGATTCTCCCCTAGAACCTCCAGAAGGAATGCTGGCCCACCAACACATTGATGTTAGCCCAGGGAAACTGGTATCAGACTTCTCCCAGAACCGTGAGGTAATAAATTCACGTGGTTTGAGCCAGCAAGCTTGTGGTCATTGGTTACAGCAGCAACAGGCAACTCACTGTGTGTCACTTGCCAGACTTACACCCTTATGCTCTGCCTAATCCCAGTTCCTCTTCGTAACTGCCCTTGGACTGAGGCCGATGCCATTATTTGTACTCCTCCTGCGAAGGAGGAAAGTGAGGTTCAGACAGGTCTGTTCCCCCCCCCGCCCGCTGCCTCCAGCCCAGGAAGTGGAGAAGCTGCCCTCTGGGCCCAGACACCAGAGCTCCGGGTCTGCATCCCGCAGCCCTGCACCGCCGAGCGGGAGCGGCAGAGGAGCGGCAGAGGAGCGGCAGAGGTCGTGGTCTGTGCCCCAGGCCATCCCACGCTGCCCTTCCAGTGGCTTGTTCTGCCTGCAGAGTTCGCAGCCTGGCCTCCAGCCCCGCGTGGCCGCGAGGCAGAGGTGGGGACTGCGAGGCTGCTGTACCAGCTTTGGGGACCGGAGACTCGCTTCGGTGCCGTGGCGAGCAGGTGAAGCATTTCACTTGTGCCCACCGGGCGTCGCATTTCACAAACATGTGTTAACTAAAAGTCTCCCCGGTTGTGCTGCACTGAGCTGCTGCCGTCAGCTGTGGCGTGTGCACACACGCATGTGTATTTGGCCGTGTGTGTGAGGGGATTGTACCAAGCTCTTGGCTGTGTCTCCCCACATCTTTGGGACTCTAGCAGACCCATCTTTATTTATCAAACGGGTAGTCAGAAGACAGTATTACAACCAGCCTGTACAGAGAATTCCAGCAACTAATATAACAGCCAAACCTGTGACAGTGATTTCCTGAGTGCCATATTTATCTCTACTGAGAATAGGATAGTACTTGCCTGGTTAATAGCAGGAAACGCACCTATTTCTCTATGCCTTTCGGATGGTTCTTTCATGTCACACAGAGTGACTCTGCTCTCTACTTTCCCTTTGCCCAAAGATCAGGGCAAACTGGTTAGGACTCAGGGCTGTAGGGACAATCAGAACACCAGCGCCACGTCCTACAAGCTAGTAACTATGGCAGGTTGCTTCCATATATGCAGATAGTGTCTGAAAGAGGATGCTTTCATTCTTCCAAACCCCAAAAAGAATGTCAGATCTTTCAAGAACCTCCAAGGTCATCTGGTCCCATTTCCACATTTTACAGGTGGAGAAATTCAGCCAAGGACAGAGGTGAGTAGGCAGATGGCCAGGAGAGGAGCGGTGGCCGTCCCAACCGTATGGGCGACTGTCAACGCAAGGTTGACTGATCATGAAAAAAGGCTTCCCATCAGAAGCACTGCCAGTGGATGATTAAGAGTTGTGATATGGTAATCATCTGAACAACTATGGTTATTAGTCTTCTTTGCAGACACAGTGTTCAGTTATGCAGAGCGCTCGCATGCCGTAGTCCCTTGGAAATTTCTCAGCCATCAGTGCAGAGAGTCTATTTTAAATGAATATATCCAGCGCTTTCCTCAGACCTACTTATCATACACAGGAGACCAACCACCCATGGAAAATCAGTTCGCTACAAGGGGAGGCCTGGGAGCTTTAAAACAGTTCTTACTGCACAGTAGCCAACTAATTTCTTGAAAAAAACAGACTTACCTTCTTGCCTATGGGGCTTGCCTATGGGGCTGTATTCAAATCTCCAAGTAAGCAGAGGTTAGTTTCTTGGCCTTGTTCTAGGGAACATCCCTACACAGAGAAATCAGTAAGTCACCATCCATGGAGCCCTCCTGATGCTCAGAAGCTGGTTTTATGTATTTCTTTGCAATGCGAAGGGAAGCTGGCTTAAAATAAGCAGCTATAACAAGACCACAACACACCACGCACATACACCCAATTCAATAACGGCATCCTGTGGAAACTCTTCTGGAAATCTCAGAACCCAAACCACTGTGTGGGATTTCAAACAGCTGTCAGAGCCACTGCTCTCACTATTGGAGCAATAAACTGTGTTTACCAAAGTCTTCCTTTTTCTGGCTGAGTTGTCCCACATCTCTGCCACAGACTGTGAGCCAGCTAGAGCCTCTCTGAGGAGTCTTGAACGAAACCATTGGGAGCTTGTCAGAGTTTAGGGAGGTTTGACCATAGAAAAATCTGAACTGTGCATCCTACTTAGGACTGGGGCATTTTTTTTTTTTCAAAACCACTTCCATAAAAGTGGCCCAAGTGGTATTAAGGGGTGGGGGACAGGGCTAGGGCTTGACCTCTCAGGTGGATAAAATGCACTCCATTGGGTGAGTATGGCTGCAATGGAAGTCCAGAAAGCAAAGTTCTGGGGTTGACTCTGTGTCCTGGAGTGAAGGGTTTTAGCTCCCTGGGCCCAGAGCCTGGCATGGTAAGACTTCTAAGCCTGTGCTCTCAGCTAACAAAAAGGCAGTGCTTCCAGAACAGAGTAATTAAGAGGAACCGTTTCTGCACGTTCCTTTAGGCTTAGAAAGGATTCAGTTCAGTAAGAAGTCCACGATTAGGACCTCTGGAGACACCTCTTGAGTAGATCTGGATATGCACATGGCTTGTCCTTTGCATGAGCCCGGAAAGAAGTTTTAGAACCACCTTTACCATAAAGATCACCTTTTTTTTTTTTTTTTTTTTTTTTTTGCGGTATGCGGGCCTCTCACTGTTGTGGCCTCTCCCGTTGTGGAGCACAGGCTCCGGATGTGCAGGCTCAGCGGCCATGGCTTACGGGCCCAGACGCTCCGCGGCATGTGGGATCCTCCCGGACCGGGGCACGAACCCGTGTCCCCTGCATCGGCAGGTGGACTCTCAACCACTGCGCCACCAGGGAAGCCCAAAGATCACCTTTATGATCTTATATCCTCACCTTCTCCCTCTGTCAGCCTTGTTCCTTGGTCTGCCCATTGCATTCGGGATCCTTGAGTTTCCTTAGCACGTGAAGAATTGTTGATAGGATATCTCCCATTGCCCAGGAGTTTGTCCACTCTATGGATATCCTACTGAGTTTGGATGCATTGATGTAGTGAAATTCAGTCCTGGGGAAACGCATGGGAGTACTTGTTATTCTAAGGACATTTTTTCAGTTCCAACAAGCACTTGCTCAGTCCCGTGGGAGAAGTCCTGTGCTCAGTGTCTTGAGTCCTGCTTAACGTATGAAGGCGGCTGTGGGATAATGGATGAGAACGCTGCACTGCTGTTAGATTATCGGCTCTTCACTTACTTGTTTATCCAATCAGCGTATTCTTATTCAGAATTTCCGATGTGCCCCTTTGCTAGGTGCTGTGGATATAGCATGAAAAAGAGGGTCAATTCCTTGCCCTCGTAAGCTTGCATTCTAGTGAGGGACAGGGTAGACAAATACACATGATGTTTTCCGAGTGTGATACAGGGGAGGGATGAAGCAAACAAGAGGATGATGTGGGGAGTCCTGGGGAGGGGCCTCAGCAGAGCGTGGGCAGAGAAGGCGTCTTGGAGGAGGCGGTATTTGAGCTGAGACCTGAACCTTGAGGGAAAACCACCTAAGACTAGAGTCAGGAAAAGAACAGTCCAGGCAGAGGACAAGAGCAAATATCAAGGTACTCGGGCAGGAGAGATCTTGATACACCTGAGGTTATAAAAAGGAACATCCAGGTAGTAAAGGGGGACCTTGTGGAGGAAAAAGGAGAGCACAGTCAGAGAGGTGGGCAGGGGCAGGGCCTAGGGGAGCTTGGAGGCCAGGGACGGGCATTCGGGTTTCAGTCTGTGTGCAGTAGGCACCCTTGTGAGCTTTCAGGTAGGAAATGGTGGGCTCTGGTTGACACCTTCTAGTGAGACTCTGGCTGGTGTGTGGAGAATAAATTAGAAGGAGATCAGAAGCTGGGAGAAGGGGCTGGGAGGCCGTTACCAAAGTCAGACCAGAGGGGACAGTGGTTCGGCCTCGGGCAGTGGCAGAGGAGCACGAAGAGAGACAGAGAGATGGAGAGACCGACTCCAAGTCAGGGGCGGTGCTGGAGGGAGCTGATGGGTTAGTGCGGGAGGGTGCCCCCCATGCCGGCATGGGGGTGGTATGGAATAGGTGCTCGATCAAGGTCTCGTCTGCAGTGAACCACCACTGAAGTTTTAGGCTCAAATTCAATCTTTGCCTCCTATGCACCTTTGCACTGTAGGGGAAGAAAAATAATTTTCTCTCTATCCTTCCAGGTTGTTGGCTGAGACCCACCTATAATAAAAAGGCAGATTAACATGAGAAAAAAAATAGAATTACATATGTACCTATGGGAGCCGCAAAGATCTGACACTCAAAGGCAGCCCGACAATTGAGGCTGATGTACTATCCTGAGCAAAGGAAAGGGATAGGGGTCTGGGCTTCAAAGGGGGGCAGGCAGTTAGTTCACAGGAAGGTGAGAGGAGGAGATGTTTGGTAAACAAGGGTCCTCCTGGCAGGCAGGTTAAGTGTCTTGGGTGAAAAAGTGATCTCTGGCAATCTCTCTCTTCCTGGTACCGGCCCCCAATCTAAATTCTTTTAGGCAGTTAAAAGGTTTTTTCCTGAGTCTGCTGGGTCTTGATTGCCTTCAGCTCCATGTGCCAGAGTTACATATTTTGGGGTGACAGCTTCTGCTACCCTGCAGGGCAAATCCTCTAATCTCTCTCAGCAAGGGGTGGCAGGTCTGCAAGTCCTTTGTAAGCGGCCAGCCACCCAGATACAGGGGACGGACATTTCAAAAGATGTCTGTGCCCATACAGATTTGACCAGAGGCTCTTGGTGTTCACCCGCCAGGGCTTAAGTGCAGGTGACTGGGAAAACTTTGCATTTTATTTCCACTTGTAACCTGACTTTGAGCTTAACTCCCCGTGGGCCCCTCCTACAGCAGGAAAGCAGATAACTCTCCTTGACCTTCCATTATTGACTTTGGATGAATTTGTCCAGAACCTTGTCAACTCAGATGCTCATTTTGCTGGTGGACAAGAAGCTTTTGGGAACCAGGCTGCTACTACAGACCCATCTCAGGAAAATCAAACAGCAGCCTGGGGGCTTTGGGGGCTCGTTCATCATGGAGAGCATTTGGATATGTGGCTAATTATATGCTTTATTATGGATACTAATTTGTGCTGGAAGCTGCTACTGTGTTAGCATTTAGCTCTAGTTAATGAAGTTGAGTCGAGCATTCAGTGTATCACTGAGCTCACAATCTCTCCTCTTGGCTAGAACAAGTTGGTGTGGGAAACTGAGGGGTGACAGTGTTGGGGAGAACACATTCACACAGTGAGTTTCTTCCCTGTAACTCTGGGCTGTCTCCCATGTTGCACTGTGCTTGTGCCATGTTGCTGTGAGATTATTCTCAGTGGGATAAAACCCTGGGCTGTGTTAAGAGAGAAGTATCGGATTGTTGTGATTATTTATCAGCCTAATCACAAAGAGCCCCTGTGTGGACTCCAGTGAAGCCAACTGGAGACCTGTGGTTTCTTTCAAGACAGTCTTCATGTTTTAAGAAGAAGAAAAGGAAGCTGGCGTAAAAATGCATTCAGCGTGTCCCACTCAGCTCATCCCTAAGTTTAATCATCACTGATGACTTGCAAATAGAGAGGATAAACACACTTACTTTTCACCTTTGCAATAAAGAAAACCAACTATTTGCTCTGTTCTCATTGGTGTTACGAGGAGTTACGCACTGAATCCCTAATACATCAATGAGATTATAGACTCCTGGGGGAGCCATTTAATTTTTTACAGCCTTTTTTTTTTTTTTTAACGTTGGGCTGAAAGGAGAAAAAAACCCCGAAGGTCCTGTATAAAGAACAACTTAGACTGACCTTGATTCGTAGGTATTCTTTCTCAGAGCCCAGCTCCAGAGACTGGGCAGCCGGGACGGTCTGGCAGGGAAGGGGTTGACTTGCCCCGATGGGGCCAGTCACGAGAGTCCCACACCTGTTTTGCCAAAAACCTTAATGTTGGTTTCAAGTTTCATAGGATTCTCCGGCAAAATAACCACTCTACACTCAGTTAAACAAGAATTTAGAGAGAGTTTATTGAATTAACAAAGATTACAGTATACTAATTAAGAATAGTATAACTAACTAAGAAAGAATAATAAAGATAGAGGTTTATACATCACTGAATTGGGGAAGCACCTACATCCAGATGCAAGCAACGCTGGGAAGTCCCTTGAACAGCAATCTGGAGTCCCAACTGGGAAGGTCCCGGCTGATGTGTCCACCCCACAGGTGAGACTTCAGTTTGCCACTCGAAGGAGCCCAGCTTTTAGCACCAGGCTACAGGCTGATAACAATCAGCCTGCGTGCAAGTTTGCAGCTCTGCTTATTGTCACAAATGCCTTGGTCTTAACTTGTAAGTCTTAGAATGTTCTTGATTCCCGGGGGCTGGCCAGACCCTCCAAGTGCAGGAAGTCCCATGACTTCCTCTCTGTCTTACCTAGTGGTCTGTGATGTGTGCTGGCCTGGGTGTAGCTCAGCAGTTTGGCATGCAGCCAGCCTTCGCGTCCTTGTCCGACCTGAGGCCTAGTGCCACCTGTGAAGCCTGAACAAGACTACTTCACTAGCTTCCCCAGCACACACCTTCCAGAATGGCTGGTTTGATAGCTTGCCTGAGTCATCACCCTTTACCCCCACCCAGGGCTTCAGTCCTACTCTTCGCCCGCTAATGGGAGTTGGCACACACGCCTGCTGCATTGGGGTGTTCTACAGTCTTGTGTGGCAAGTGAGAGGCTGTCTTTCCTTACATACCTGCTAAGCATGCTAGGTGCTTGAAATGCAGAGTTTCACTCAGTTCTCACTATGGCCTCCCTCAGGCCAGCGATCCTGGGAGCCCCAAATCTCAGGTGAGAACAGCTGGAGAACACACAGCTGACAAGGGGAAGTGTCTTGAGTCAGACTGATTCCCAAGTTCAGTGTCCTAAACCAAGGTTGGCACACCTTTCCTTTTAAGGGCACTTAGTACCTATGTCTGGCTCTGCGGGCCACAAGTTCTTTGTCCAACTCACTTCTGTCCTTGTAGAGGGAATGTACCATTGACAATGTGTAAATGACAGGTATAGTCATGTTGTGCTAAAATTTTTCTACAAAAAGATCGGTAGCCGGATTCAACCAGTGAGCCATAGTTTGCTGACTCCTGTCCCTAAATGCTTGCTCATTTTGGCTCCTCCAGGCTTTTTGGTGACGATCTTAGGCTTTGGAGTCCCATAGAGCCGGGCTCACACCCAGCCTCTGCCACTTGTTTGCTTTGTTATGTCGGAGAAATCACTTAACCCCTGTGAGCCTGGTTTTCCTCATTTGTGAAATGGGCTGAAGGACAACCTAAGAGGGTAGTTGTACAAGAGAATGTGTGCGAAGCGTCGAACACAGAGTTCAGCCTTGGGATAGCTGCTGACTGTGGCCTCAGACCCTTGGAGATGCTCTGCCGATCCAGCTCCTGACTCCCAGGAGAAAGAGTCAACCTAGGCTTGTTGTCTACAGCAGCTGTGCATTCAGACCAGGCCGGGAATGTTCTGGGTCCATGGGCCAGCTTTCAATCCTGTTTCTGTCTCCAAAAGAACAATTTGGCATCAGGGAACAAAAGTCAGAAGGTTACAATGGGAATTCATGCCCTTAAGATCCCAGGGAACATGGGGTCCAATATTAAAGCATAAAGGAGGAAAGCAAGCCATTTTTTTTTTTTAAATAGGAGACAATCTATTTATTTATTTATTTTGGCTGTGTTGGGTCTTCGTTTCTGTGCGAGGGCTTTCTCTAGTTGCGGCAAGTGGGGGCCACTCTTCATCGCGGTGCGCGGGCCTCTCACTATCGCGGCCTCTCCTGTTGGGGAGCACAGGCTCCAGATGCTCAAGCTCAGTAGTTGTGGCTCACGGGCCCAGTTGCTCCGCGGCATGTGGGATCTTCCCAGACCAGGGCTCGAACCCGTGTCCCCTGCATTGGCAGGCAGATTCTCAACCACTGCGCCACCAGGGAAGCCCAAGACATTTTTAAAAAGCTTTTTAGAGATGGTGAGAGACACAAAGAGCCCCTCACTGTTTTACACTTGTAAGGAGACCCCTGCCAGACTCCCAGTTCTAATCTGCAGTAAAAAGCCACAGGGCATCTGGTTCCATTGACTCACTTCCTTTCTTCGCCATAGCCTCTGGCAGGAAAATTCGAACCAGCCAGGCACTTTCGAATTGGCTTCAGCAGGGACTTTTCTGTCAATCAGCTGCTGATACTGGAAACATAAAGATGGCGACATGATACAATTTCTGGTTTTCTTTCTTTACTTTTGATGCGGTCATCCTTGAGGAAGCACAGTCATCAGCTGTATACTCACGGCTCCCTGGGGTACAGAACCCTGGACATTTTAAGCCACAGAATTAGACTGAAGTAATGGCAATGGTGGTGATGGGAACACAGAGGGGCTGCCTCACAGAGGCAGGTAAGTGGGATTAGGTCATTTTATTTAACAATGGTGTTATGCACGTTCATCTGTTTATTCCTTTGTCTGTTTTACTGATTTATTCCTTTCTGTCCTATACCTGCTTAGTCTCTGTTTAAGTGAATTTCTTAGCCCACATAATTTGAAAGTCCAAGGGTCTGTTGGTATCATGTATAGCTAGATCCAGGAAGCTCAAACCATGTCATTAGAGCTTAGTCTCTCTCTGTTTCCTTTCTTCCCTCCTTTTCTAACCATATCTCTCACTCACTTATTCATGAAATAGATGAAAAAAGTTGAAAGGCCCCAGTGACAGTGACATGTCACAGCTGAGGTGCAGAGTTGGGTGGGGGTGGTCCAAGAAGATGTGCTGCAGGAGGAAACATCTGAATTTGGGATTATACCCCCAAGGAGGGGAGAGATCTAAAGCAGTGTTGGTCAGCCTGTGCTCTCTGAACACCCATAGAAGAGTCTCCCGGGCTTGGTTGTCGTGGTGCAGTTTCCTGGGCCTCATCCCAGACCAACAGAATGAGATTCCCAGGGGAAGGCCCTGGGTTGTGCATTTCTTTAGCAAGTTCCCTCTGGAACTTGTGCATTCCAGTTTAAAGCAATCTTAGGTGCAGCAGCTTCTCATTCTGCACAATTAAACAGTAAAAAGTAATCCAAGTCTGTACACTGAAGCTAGATCAGGAAACATAAAATGTATAGGGTGGATACTTTAAAGAGTTTCCGGAACACTAATTCTGGAAGCCTGTTGGATGCCCCTACTCTCCAAACCTTCCTGAGTCGTGTACACAGACAACCCTGACTTAGGGGTGAGTTCTGCTGTAGACAGACAGCCTCCCTGAGACCCTAAAAGATGGCATTCTCTTTTTCCTGCAGCAGTGCAGAAAGCATGGAAATCTGGTGAAGAGCTCATCTCTAGCTGGTCTTTGCTCTGGATGACTGCCTAGGAAAAGGCCTAGTAGGGATGAAGTGCCCAGGAAGTTTCCATGAGCTCCTTTCATCCATCACTGCAATTTTGGAAAAGGAAAGTGCAGTGTCCCTAACTCATGTGCTCCTTGATCTTCCTGTTCTACGAGATCCTCGTGTGGGCTCTGAAGGGAGCTGGCTGGCTTCACCGGTCCTGCTCTGCCCCTTACTGGCTGAGTGACCTTGAATAAGTTATTAACATCCCTGAGCCTCAGTTTTCTCATGGGCAACACCTGTCCCACAAGGTGGTGGGTGAGGATTGAGAGAGAGAATGCATGGGAGGCACTTAGCATGATGTCTGACATCTGATAAGTACTCAGTAAACCTCAATTACTATGATTTGATTGTCCTTATTCATACTTGATCTGTAATATGCAGAGAGAGGAGAAATAAGATTTTAATCTGAGAAAGCTATCAGGCTCCTATGTCTTTTGCAAACTAACATTGGGTCAATAGAGCCTCAGGGAAGGGTTTGGCTTCTATTAGTTTCTCTGTTGGCCTTAATTACATAAAATTAATTGTAGATAATTATATAGAAATGATCATGAATATTTAGTTCATTTCCATCAGGGACTCAACAGAGCATGGTAGTTAAGACCAAGACTTCTGGGCAAAACAGACATAGGTGTGAGCCGGATTCTGTCACTTACTAACTCTATGACCTCGGGCAAGTTATTGAACTTCTCCAGCCTCAATTTCCTAGTCTGTACAATGGGAAGAATAATAGGATTCATCTCACTGGGTTGCTGTGAGGATTCACGGGTTGTTGGAGGTAAAGCACCTGTTTGCTCCACGGAAAGAGCTTTACCATCACCCCCACCGTCATGTAAAATGACTGTCAGTAGTGGTGTCCGGGTGCTCCATGTACTGTATGGGAAGAGAGTTTGGCTGGGTCTGACATGTTTCTTATTTAAAATGGCCATGCAGTAAGTTTTTAAAGCTTATCACTATCTACATTCTTTACATCACCAAAAAGGGACGCTGTCAGCCAGAGAAGAGAAGCCTGGGTTAGAAGAATGGGAGGAGGGGGATGTAGTGACTTTCTCAGGTTACTTAAGACAAGAGTGTTCCAGGATCTTTGGATATGGGGAAGGGGGAGGGGTGAGGCATGGTACCGGACCCTCTTGCTGGATTTATTTCTCTTCCTCCCCTCCCCTCCCCTTTTCTTTCCTTAAATGGATATGGAGATTTAGAGATCTTTCCCCCTTGAAACTGGGTCATCACTTTAGATTCTGGTAAAACACAAAAGTGCCCATTTGTTTCTTCCTGCTTATTCATTCTTGCAACAAAATACCAGGAGAACAGAGGAAAGCGCTGTCAAAGGCATTTCTGTTCAAAGGAAACACTCCTCAGTGATCACTTTACCTTGGAAGTTTCTTCTGCTTCTGTGACAGTGTCATCATTTTTCTCGCCCTGATTTTTGTACCTGTTTCCCTGAGGCACCTGAACCTGAGATAGTTGCCCCCTATTCAGGACGTGCCCGGTACACAGGAAGCTGCAGAAGAGCCTCCTTTTGGCTGATGGGGCTCAGCCAGGCCACTCGCAGCTGGGTCTGAGGTGCCGCAGTGCGAGGCAGATCTCTGCTGGGGCAGCAGACGATTTTCAGGGGTCAGCGGACAAAACATCCACAAAACCATCCAGTCACAAGGTGAGAAGTTATTCTCTTTCCACGTCCCTATCGGTCCTCAAGGAGCAGGACCCTGTCTGCTGCGGGTGTGTTGTCACAGCTCTCTATCACTTCCTAACGTCCCTTTATAATGAAGTGAGAAGGCAGGCCCCGCAGGCAGGGCTCTCAGCAGCTGACTGTGTGCAGTTAGAACTTAATAACTTTATATTCATCCTTGTGGTTAGCTTCCATTTACGGCAACGGATACTGGTTTCCCATTTGCTACTGTGATTGTTAAGTTTCCTTGAACACGTGTAAGTAACAGAGAACTGAGTAAAAGAAAATATATTAGGCAGATAACATAGGTATCATGTAGCTACGGCAAAAATGTTGAAGGCTGGGAAGGTTGTGAAGGACTGAAGTTTGGGGAAACTGCGCTTGGTGCGATGACATCCCTTCCCTCTTTGGGGCTGACTTCCAATGTGGAGCCACTGTCTCCTGAAGCCAGTTGGCTCCATGCATCAGTTGGTGACAGTCTTTATGAATACACAAAGCCCAGCTCTCCAGAGGGATAAAGAGATGGTGCTGGGGAATATTTTTGTGCTGGTCTTTAGTTGTGAATGAAATAGCCCCACCAGGCTCTTTCCCTGGGATAAGAGTCAGGGCAGTGGGGAGATGGGACTTCAGAATTTGGTTGCCTTGGGTTTGCCTCTCAGCCAGGAATGTGTCATCATAGATTCTGGATTCACACCATCTGGGTTCAAATCCAAATCTGAGATCTGGCACTTATTAACTGGGTAACCACAGGCAAGTTGCACATCCTTGTGCTGCAGTTTTCCTATCTGTAAAATGGGATAATAATGGAACTTACTGATAGGGTTGTTGTGAAGATTGAGTTAAAAATAGAGAGTACCTAATAAAAAATGCCCAGAACATAATCTCATGGTAGGTGCTTTATAAATATTAAGTGCTATGATTGCTACTGTCGTCATCATCATTGTCACCACCACCATCATCATCATCATCATCTCTCCTTGTTTGTAAAACCAGGCTCATATTGCCTGCCTCAGAAGGTCAATGGTCCATGGTTGATACACAATGAACGCTGAATCCCTGCCCCATCCCTTCTCCTGAAAATGTGAGACTGGTAGGCTGATAACAAGCTTCCAAAGCTACAGATATATGTGGCTTTTACACTTTACTTGATTTTGAACAGTAACATGACCACAGTGGGGTTTTTGAGGTAGCTGCTTCCCATACACCAAGCCACTGGGTTGCTGGATATACACAGTTCTGGGAGGTAGATGTGAATGTCACTCATTTAAAATGGTACCCGTGCCTTATGATGGAGTTGTCTGACCAAGCAAGCCAAGCAGGATCACCCATTTGTAAGAGTCCTTTTGCATAAGCACATTCCAGCTATAGCAGGAGAGAAACATTGACAACATTGATGTCAGCAGCTAAGCCCAGTTTTAAACCCATGCTGCTCCTCTCGGTCGAAGTCAGCACCATTAAGTTGGTACTGAGCTGTAGCTGCCCCATATTCCCTTTGTTCATCTACTATCCATCTAAAGTAATCACTTAATTAGCCCAGGCAAGAAGTCTTCTGCAGTGTTAAATAACTCTAAAAACCTACTGGAGATGCTTTGGAGTAGCCTGATTGGCTTTAACTTGAAGTTCGTTACCTCTGGACTAGGATATGTTAAATGCAGGGCCTGGAAAACAAGCTGAATTCTGCACTGAGATCAAATTCTGTTTATTTGTAGCTAGCTGTCTACCTTACATTTGCCTTTTGTAGTATCTCCATGCAGAGCAGACCCACCTTAGCAAATGGAGTCATAGTCGGTTTTTCCCTATTAGTATCGGTAGGCTTTGTTAGTTCTTGAAACACCTCTTAAAAGGCACTGTAAGGGGCTTCCCTGGTGGCGCAGTGGTTGAGAGTCCGCCTCCCGATGCAGGGGACACGGGTTCGTGCCCCAGTCCGGGAAGATCCCACATGCTGCAGAGTGGCTGGGCCCTTGAGCCATGGCCGCTGAGCCTGTGCGTCAGGAGCCTGTGCTCCGGAACGGGAGAGGCCACAACAGTGAGAGGCCCGCGTACTGCAAAAAAAAAAAAAAAAAAAAAAAAAAAAAAGAAAAAGGCACTGTAAACAGTCCCTGCTGGGTTACTGTGCCTTCCAGCTAAGCTTGGGCTCGTGGGGCTGGCTTGGAGGTCAAGCTTCAGGGCCACCCTTCTCACCCGTGGCCTCCACAGCCTCCCAACCATGGCAGGGTTACAGGACACTGCACTGAGGAGATCCATGGGAGGACAGGCAGAAATGAGGCTCCTGTAGGGTTTTAATTGCAAAACAGAAAATAAAACTGCAAGTAGGCTTCCAGTATGACTCAGCTAACTGTCTCATCAGTGACTGTTTATTGACTTCTTTGACCAAAAGCCAATAAGTGAAATGTGGAATTAGCCCTGAAGGCAGGGGCCAGGGCTTCTGGTGACATTTGCTATTGAAACTGAGCTGGAGTCAGTCTTTGACCTGCTGGGGATAAAAGAAATTGGTATTTTTAGGGCTCTTCTGTGGACCGCAAATGGGCAACCCTTGAGCTGGGGGAAATTACCAGTATTTGCCATCTTCCCTCACTGGCATTTTATCTTCGGAACACATCCAGTTCAGACTGCAGTGCTTTTTCTACTTTCAGCTAGGCTTGGGAACCGGAAGGCTTCCCAGTCTCAAGAAGGCATTGCCAGCAATGAATAATTCAGGCTTTGGCATGGACATACAAGAAGATTGGAAACCAGATGCAGTTCAGTCATGCTCAGTCTGCTGGCCTATCCTGTATCGGAAAAACAGTCAAAGCAGTGGGTTGAATGGTGGCCCCTCTGTAAAAGCTACGTCCGTGTCCAATCCCTAGAATCTGTAAATGGTATCTTGGATATGGATTATCTGAGTGGGCCCTAAATCCAATAACAAGTGTCCTTATAAGAGATGCACAGAGGACAGACACACAGAGAGAAAAGGAGGAGTGGTGTGAAGAGAGAGGCCGAGATTAGGAGGATGCTAAGGAACTCCAGGACTGCCAGTAGCCACCAGCAGCGAGGCGAGATTCCCCCAGAGCCTCTGCAGGGAGCCCAGCCTGGCAGGATTGTGGACGTCTGGCCTCCAGAAGTGGGGGAGGACACATTTCTGTTGTTTTAAGCCACCTAGTTTGCGGTGATTTGTTACAGCAGTCACAGGAAACTAACACACCATATGTTGGAGATGGTGCTGGGGTCAGGGAGTAGCCCATAAGCCACAAGAGATTCTCAAGGAGGCTTTTTGTGAAAAAGAAAAGTCCTGCTTTGGGCTCTTTGTAGCAGTGCTCTTGGCGTGTTGTATCTTTTCCTCTGTAAACTCGAATCCCCTGTTTTTATTAATCTACCAGAGGAAAGAAGAGCCTACTTCTGTCATCCTTCCTTAAAGAAATTGACTGTTACGGGCAAGGGGCATGTTTCCTCAACCAATTTTGAGAGCTTTCCCATTCTTTTCCTTACATTCCTACCACTCCAGCAGCCCAGAACAGTGTCCAGTCAGCACATTACACGTTTATTAGTTTCCTGAAGCTAATTTTGCCATCTTAAGCTCTTTCAGCTCTGCCGCTCTGCACCCAAGGCAGGAGGAGAATATAACCGAGGAAAAGGTGGACATTTCTCATTCTATTATCTTACCTACCACAAAGGAAACTCTGTAAATCTTCTCTCAGCCTTAACAAACCTTTGGTTTAGGGGAAGCGCAGGAGATCTGAGAGATCAACATCCTCAGTTGTGCCTTTCAGAGGACCCCAAATGTCAAGTTTTAAGTTAGCCAACATGCAAGCTAAATATTTTAACTATCATTTTATTTCCATCCAGGCCAAGGGACAATTTAGAAAAGGTTCTATTCTAAGTACATAGCCAAGGAAGTGTGGAAGGGCCACGGGTGCCGTCGTTTTGAAGGCAGCCTGTCAGTCCTTGTGATTGAAACATAACCCCGATTGCTTCCACAAGCATAATAAAATGCTGTGCAAAAGGTTGTCAAATTGTAGGATGTAATAAAGTCTGCTTAGCTTCATTTTCAGTGCCGCAGGGTCCTAAAGCACGAGCCCCATTTCCTTATGCCTTGGGATTTGTTTGAGTTCCTTTGGTGCCTGGAAATGACAGAACATAAACCAGACATTCAGTTAGAACAAATAGCATTTTTTTTTGAATCATGGCAATAAACAAAATGTAAATTTGCTTACTGCCGATCTCTTAGATTGCCATTAACACGTTACACGAAGCCATATATGTGGGCCAGTGGCGTGACACAGGTGGATTCCAGCCCTGCTGGTGCCCATACTCCCTGGATCTTCACCTGTTCTGTGGCTTCTGCCCACAGCCTAGGCCCCAGAGGTCAACCGCATGGTCTCTTAATCTGTTTTAAGGACTCAAGTCTTATATACAAAATGAAGCCAATTCAGACCTTGAATTAGATAAGAATAGATTCTCAAACATAGACATTATCAGAAGTACCTGGTAAGCTTGTAAGAAAAACACAGATTTCTCCAGCCTGTCCTCCACATTCTGAATTAGCAGCTGTGGAGAGAAAGCCAAGAATCTGTGCTTGTTAACAAGCCTCCATATGAGTCTGAGGCACCCGCCCCTGGATCGGGGGAATTCTTGAGCTAGTACGTAGCATGCAGAATCAGCTTTGCTTCAAGGCCAAGTTACCTGAAGGATTTAGGCCAGGCCTAAAACAAAGGACTTCTACTTATAAAATAGGAAAGTGGGGGAAGCCCTTTAATCTTACTTGCGGAAAAAAAAAAAAAAAAAAAAAGATAATTCCTAGCTCATAGAAATGTATTTCATAGCTCTGATACCCTCTCTTTACCCCAAAGGAGAAGCTGCCGGAGCCTTGGCTTCTGGGCCTTACTTACTGGGATTAGTAACGTGGGTGTGGTCAGGAGCTGGATTAGCTGGGGCTAACTTGCTTGGAGGACATTACAAGGGCAAACCATTCCAGGAAAGGGAAAATTAAATAGGAGGGGGGGGAAAGAGCAGAATCTTACAGGCTAGATTTCATCCAATTTGGGGGAGGTTGAAAGAAAGGGCTCTTAGGAGACATTAGGGGGAGCTACCATGGGTGTGATATATGAAGAGATTTTGAGAACCACTGTGGAGAAGCACAAATGGACTTTCCTTCAGGGTTTTCCAGAGACTTCAGTGAAGATTTACATGGCTTTTCACTTACTGTTTGCTATTTACGGCTTTGAGTGCAACACTGTGGACACAGACCTGGGAGGCCAAGGTGCAAAGCCCCAGCTTCCTGCGCATTCTGGTGTGTAGTTCAAGGATATGCTCAATACCTCAATACGGGCCCATTCAACCCCACTGGGTGAGGACACACGGGCACACACTTCAGCCTCTGGTTCATGGAGTGAGTTTTTAGTGAGTCTAGTGCTATGCTTTTTCTGTAAGGTCATAAGAAGGCCAGAGAGCAAAGGGCAGGCAGGGCATCCCTTTGGAATTACATCTGCTCCCTTCCAGGATCCAGAACACAGAAACCAACTCACTTCTGCTTCAGCCTTCCCACTTCGGTTCAGGATCCCCTCCCCGCCTCCCCAGGTCCACTGATGTCTGTAAGTGAGGCGTGGAAAGTAGGGGGTGGGTACCAGTCAGTTTGCATCCTCCCCACCCCCTGCAGAAGGGGGCCTGTCTCATTCCTGTGTGACGCTGGGATCTTCCCCTCTTGTTCCCAGCACCACCCCTCTTGCTTGCACACGTGCGTCATCTCCTGGTCATTCATCATTGCCCTTGTCCTTGAACGATTATTGACTCTGAGTCAGAGGCACCTGTGCAGGCCTGAAAATGGATGTGCCCTTTCTTTTCCTCCGCCTCACCTGTCGAGGGCAGATTTATGTCCTAGGAGAAGTCTCCCTCGGTTTTATTTTTGGTCTTTTGAACACTGTGGCCCTGTGTTATGTCCTTCACCCCCGCTTCCCGACACCAGCCCTGCAATTTCTGAATCTCCCTGGATGCCTGTGCGTCCATTCCTGAGCAGGCCTTCTGTCAGTCTGCTTCTGATGCTTCTGCAAAGCATGCCTCACATGGCCTTGGCATTCAAGCTGTCCGCCTGGCTACTTAAGGCTCTGTCTTCAGCAGTTCCTTCTCTCCAGCTAGCCTGGAAGCTTGTGGGAAGCAGAGTCCGCTTTTCATTGCCAGAGCACAGCGAGTGAACGTGTCGGACTTTGAGACTTGGGGCGGAAGCCCAGCCGCGTCATTTACTGGCTGCGTGTGTGTGGGGGTGACGTAAGATGTGCAAGGTTGGGGCTGCGGGAAGGACTGAGTGGGTGAACACACGTAAAGCGCTCAGAGCCGTGCCTACCGCATCAGAAGGACCCACCAGTGTGAGCCTCTGTTGCTGCCCTCATCCCTGCTTACTCTCTGTGTTGCGCTGCCAGGCGGAGGCCACCAGGCAGCAGAGGCCCACGAGCGGCAAAGCAAGTGAAAGTCAGTGCTCAGCTACAAGGGGGGAGATTCGGCTTCATTATCCAAGAGGGCACATCTGGGCAGTGGACTCACCTTGCCATCTTCTGGTTGGACTACATGTACTACGTGCCCTCCAGGTCCCCACTTCCCTTTGATCTCACCTTTAGGCAGTGGTGTTTTCAATGCCATGTGGGCGTATCAACAGATGTATTTACTGAAGCATGAAGAAGGCTCTAAGGAGGGTGCAGAGTTGAATAATGAGATCCTCGAGGTGCTTCCAGCCCATTTGGGGAAACGCATCACACAGGGTGAGGCAAGGCAGTAGATAATCGGGTGCCGGGTGAGCAGTCCAGAAAATGTGGGCTTTTGGAGTTCTGAGAACAGAAGCCCAGAATGTCTGAGGTTTGACTGATCCCCCTGAACACGTGCTTTTCAAGTATTTCTGTGTTCCTAAGGAACACAGTGAAGATGAGCTGGGACTGTCCCCTCCCCCTGCAAGGCCACGCTGGAGGAGGAACAGGTGGCATCACGGAGCTCAGAGCAGGGGCTGGCTTTACAGAGCAGGATATGGAGACAGAAGGGAGGCCCCGTGGCTCTGCAGGGTAGAAGAGATTTTTGGAGAGGGGAGCTTTGAATTAGGAAGGAAAATAAAACAGTCCGGTGGAGAAGACGTAAGTAAGTTTGGTTTGTTTTTTAACATCTTCATTGGAGTATAATTGCTTTACAATGGTGTGTTAGTTATTGCAGCTCTATTTACAATAGCCAGGACATGGAAGCAACCTAAGTGTACATCATCCGATGAATGGATAAAGAAGATGTGGCACATATATACAATGGAATATTACTCAGCCATAAAAAGAAACGAAATTGAGCTATTTGTAGTGAGGTGGATGGACCTAGAATCTGTCATACAGAGTGAAGTAAGTCAGAAAGAGAAAAACAAATACCGTATGCTAACACATATATATGTAAGTAAGTTTTGAGTAAGATCTGCTGTGTGGGCTGTAATCCTTTCGCCCATCTCTCCCTGAAACCTTCAGGAAAGTCTTTGGAGTCAATTTGCAGTTTGTTGTCCAGAGTAAGTACAGGGCAAAAGCAGGGGGCCAGGGGATCCCAGCCAGGGTCTGAACTGAACCACACCAATGTTTCCTTAAACATGCGGGCATCATCAGGCTTCCATCAGGCAGAGTCCTCTGTTTCCAACAGTTCCAACCACCCTCTGCGTATATTCAAGGGAACCTTTTCTTACTGTGTCAATGAAGGAGACTCTTCCCTATAAACCCCGTCCCTCTCCATCCTAGAGGCCCAGGGGAGGAGGCCCCTTCTGTCTTGAAGCTAAGAAAACAGATCACTGTCTCTCTTTCTAAAGATGAACCTGGGTGGGAGCTGATCCCAGGTAATCTACCTGGGTAGAGTGTCAAAGGAACTTTGGGGACCATAAAAACGCAATCTGCCTTCCTGTTTCTTTAAAGTAGTTTTTCTCACCTAGGCTGCTTTGAGGTTTAGACCCCCTGGGGAGGTCTAAACAATGCCAAGCCTTCACCCCAGCCCTAGAGATTCTGATCTAACCATCTGGAGTGTGGCCTGGACTGGCAGGGAATTATTAAGTGTGAAGGCGAAGCCTCCAAGCTTGTCTCCCTCTTCATTCAATTCCAGGGTGTGCTCCCAGTAAAATGCTCCGAAGGCCCAAAGCAATTCAGTTGCTGGAGACAGGTTTCAGGAGCCTTCAGTGGCAAATGTTCAACTTCTACTAAGGTTGTCTGTCCTCTGCCTTCTTAGCAGAGCCACGCGTACAGGACAAGTATTGTCCATCACAGGTAGTGCCTCTTGCCCACAAGGATGAATAAATTAACTAGTTTTGCATCCATCCCAAAGCTGACACAGAAATGGTTTTAAAACAAAGTAACTACACTCACCCACAAAACAAAGCTATGAGACCCTAACATAAAATTCCTCTGTAATAGCTCTTTTTATTTTTTTTAAAAAAAGTAACTCTTGGTTTGTAGCAGGCTCGAGATACAGGCAGACAGCCATGGAAAGTCATTTTGCTCACAGCAAAAGCAAGGTGAGCCATTTTCTAAGGGCAGGCACCCCTGACCCCTGCTTTTCAGCTTTTTCTTAATAAACCGGTCTCAGAAATTGGACCACAAAAGCTGCTGATGGCAATCTCTTACAGTACGTGGGTAAAAAAGAAGCTGGGGGAGAAGAAATGGGAAGGATCAGAGAGCCACTCTGATTATGAACCGAGGCGATGCAATTATCCTTCCATTTAACAGCCAGGAAGGGGTTACCCTTGCCCAAGTGCAGTGGCCAGAAACCCAGTGATGTGAGGATGGGCTCAAGAGAGCAGGGCAACTTCCCGGCACTTTTTCTCACTCAAAACTGTTCCTCTGGGCTTCCCTGGTGGCACAGTGGTTGAGAGTCCGCCTGCCGATGCAGGGGACACGGGTTCGTGCCCCAGTCCGGGAAGATCCCACATGCCGCGGAGCGGCTAGGCCCGTGAGCCATGGCCGCTGAGCCTGCGCGTCCGGAGCCTGTGCTCTGCAACAGGAGAGGCCACAACAGTGAGAGGCCCGCGTACCGCAAAAAAAAAACAAAAAACAAAAAACAAAAAAAAAAAACAAAAAACTGTTCCTCTGTGGCTGGTTACACATGCGAATCAATAAACACAACTTCCTACTATGAGAGGGTGTTACTTAACTTCCCTTTAAACAGGGTCTGTTTCCCAATCCTCCACATTTGTCACCTTGAGGGGGGCACAGAAAACAGCTCCGGGTACCATGTGGCCAGCCCCCCTCAGGAGGGGAGATGCAGACCTCTGCCCTGAGGCGAGGTTGGGGCTCACCCCGGGGCTGTCCTTATTGAGTGGCCACAGACTCAGCATTGTCACTCTTCTCTTTGAAGGGATAAATCAAACACAAAGAATATTACCCAGCCATAAAAAGAAATGAAATTGAGTTATTTGTAGTGAGGTGGATGGACCTAGAGTCTGTCATACAGAGTGAAGTAAGTCAGAAAGAGAAAGACAAATACCGTATGCTAACAAATATATATGAAATCTAAGAAAAAAAATGTCATGAAGAACCTAGGGTTAAGATGGGAATAAAGATGCAGACCTACTAGAGAATGGACTTGAGGATACGGGGAGGGGGAAGGGTAAGCCGAGATAAAGCGAGAGAGAGGCATGGACATATATATACTACCAAACGTAAGGTAGATAGCTAGTGGGAAGCAGCTGCATAGTACAGGGAGATCAGCTCGGTGCTTTGTGACCACCTAGAGGGGTGGGATAGGGAGGGTGGGAGGGAGGGAGACGCAAGAGAGAGGGGATATGGAAACATATGTATATGTATAACTGATTCACTTTGTTATACAGCAGAAACTAACACACCATTGTAAAGCAATTATACTCCAATAAAGATGTTAAAAAAAAAAAAGTAAAAAAAAAAAAAAAAAAAAGAATAGTGACCATGCAAGAAAGATGATGCCAGCGCTTGTGGCTGTGAGTGATTTAGGCAGCCCGGCAGGGCTTATCTCCTCTTTGATCCCCTCGTGTCCTGGCGAATGAAGCTACACAGGCTTTGAGGCTAGGTGTTGGCAGGGAGACGAAGCAGAGCAAACCCACCCCTAGGCAGCTCGTGCTGCTCGTGGGCATGTTCTCGTGTCCCACTGGAAGGCAGTAAGGCTTCTGTCTTCCCTGTTTGGTCCGTGGACATTCATGTCCCTATATCCGTGCCTCGCAAAGACTCTCCCTAAAAGGCTTCCTGGTTCTGACGGAGTTGATGAAGAACAGCCTTTATTTGTCTCTAAATCTTTAGCTGATATTACTTTTCCCCATGACTCAGTGGAAATGAAAAAGGATTACTTTATATTTCCTTCCGTCTTCCACGAACAAAACTAATTTTGAGAACGAAAGTCCCTACAATGTGAAACACTTTCCCTTCCTTCCAATCCTCCAAGGGGCAAAGGAAAAGCTAAGAGGCCTGCGTGCTTTGTCATTTACTTTGTCTGGCAGCTTCTTCTTATCGTGCTTTTGAGGGTGACCTTCCTCCAGCATATTCCTTCGCTCTAGTTGTGCTCTCCTGTTATAATAGAATTTTCGAGCCAAGCGTGGAACAGGCTACCTTTGATAATTAATGGCTCTGAGAGTTTGCTGAGTGTGTTAATTAATGGCACTTGTGTCTGGAGTGTCTACAACTCTGTAGTTGAATAAAAGGTATATTTGCTGAGGGATTATAGACAAATACTCAAGGATCGTGACGGTGAGAATTTGTCGGGGTTCAGCACATTTAACAGCCTAATGGGGTCATTATGTTTTTTCCTTTCCACCATTTAAAAGGCACTGAAGTTGATAGAACTGCGTTCCGTTTGCCTTGTATGTAAGCTGAGATTACAATCCAAAAAAATCCTTAGGCTAATGGGTAAAAGTCTGTTACCTGAAGCAGAGCCTCTCATCAAAAACAGAGATGATGGGGCTTCCCTGGTGGCGCAGTGGTTGGGAGTCCACCTGCCGATGCAGGGGACACGGGTTCGTGCCCCGGTCCGGGAAGATCCCACGTGCCGCGGAGCGGCTGGGCCCGTGAGCCATGGCCGCTGGGCCTGCGCGTCCGGAGCCTGTGCTCCACAATGGGAGAGGCCACAACAGTGAGAGGCCCCCCCAGAAAAACAGAGATGACATCTTTAATGTTGTATTTTAATGCTATGAAACTGATGGTCAAATAAGTTATGGTTTACTTCAATTACTCACAAATAGGCTAACGTGAATTACATTCAAGTTCTATGTGGCACCAAAAGATCAAGGGTTGAAAACTGGCAAGAAAACACAGTTGAAGGCTATTGGGAATAGAGACTATGTCACACTACCCTGCTTCTCCCGAGTTTCTAGTGCTGAGAATGAAATGCAGATTGTGAAAAGACAAAGATGAACGTATCCCGTACAGCGGTGTCAGCTGCTCATACAGGGAAATCTCTATGGCTCCATCTCTACGTGTGTTCAGATAGACTGTAAACACAAAGGGTCTAGTTTTAAGCCTGTACCATCACTGTGTGTGCCTGAGCAAGTTGTATCTGCTCTCTAGACCACAGTTTCTTCCTTTGTAAAACCACAGGTTGAAGTAATGGCTCTTTAAACTCCCTTCCAGCCCAAAGATGCTCAGAGTCTCGGATTTTTCTCAGTAGGGAGATGGAAACTTTCTCTTCCGCTGATAGGAGAGATAGCTGATTGCTCACCTTGGGGATTTAAGGGTTATTTTGTCCAGGAAGAGACCCCTGGGGAAATGCAGAGCCCTATAAATGTGCCCTGCAAGGGGGCTAGGAGGCTCACCTATTCTCCAAAGCTCAGGCGGATGGTCCAGGGGAGAAGGCCTCGAGCCAGTGTCTCTCCCACTGGAGACCTCCCCACCCCTGGCAGACAGTGGAAGCAGAGGCACTGGCTCAAAGGGTTCAACTGGAGTGAGGAGAGAGGCCCTGAAGGCTGTGCTCAGAGCTTCTCTTTTCTGGGTGGGAGGGAAAGCCATCTGTCCAGAGCATCGATTGGCCAGCTCCTGTGCTAGGGATGTGCAGCCTTACATATGGAAAACTCATTTAATCTTCACTTCAGTCCCGTGGCGTAGGTATCAGAACCCCAGTTTAACAGCTGGGAAAAAGTCACACAATAAGAGCAGGATTGGAACCAGATCTCCTTAACTCCAGAGATCAACCCCTTTTCACAAGTGCAATGTCCAGCATAGTAGCCACCACCCACACATGGTTAATGAGCACTGAAAAACGTGGCTAGTCTGAATGGAGATGGGCGGAAAGTCTAAAGTATCTACTGGCCTTCAAAGACTTACTCTAAATAAAGAATTTAAAATATCACATTATTTTTTTATATTTGTATAATTTTTATATTAGGAATTTTTCATATTATAAAGATATGATTAAATTTGGATATACTGGGTAAGTATAACATATTATTAACATTAATTTAATCTGTCCTTAACGTGGCTTCTGGAAAATGTAAAAGGACATGTGTAGCTCACATTCTGTTGCTATTGGACAGCACTGCTCTAAGACAGTATCCTGGGGTGCGGGCTCTGGGGAGAGCACACAGTGAAGCTGCTCTGGAGGTGGGGGGACCCCTGGGAGTATCTAAAGGGTTGACTTAATATTTAAGAGCATGGGCTCTGAGCTCAAGTTAGGCCTGTGACTTTTTAGCTGTGCAACCTTGGTCAAGTTACTTTACCCACCTGTGCCTCAGTTCCATCATCTACATGCCAGGAAAATAGTAGCATCTACACCATAGAGTTGTTATGAGGACTAAAGATGATACAAGTGAAGTATTTAGTGTAGTACCTGGCCCAGAGAAAGGTCTAGATGCTAAAGAAATATTGTCACTCATTCATTCACTCAGTGTTTTTGAGCACCCCTGAGATGCCAGGCACTGTTCTAAGTGCCAAAGACAATGGCCCTGTCCTCGGACACTTACTTGCTAGTGGAAGGTACAGACAAACAAATAACTCTATAATATGATGACAGGTGATCGTGAGCCCTATGAAGAAAAATAAGGCAAATTTAAGGGATAGGAGGAAATGGGGCTCTATTTTAGGTTGGGAACTTGGGGAAGGCCCTTCTGAGAAAATGACATTTCAGTCAAATACAGAATGGAGGGAGGAAAGGAGAGAATTCCAGGCAGGAGGGACAAAAAAATGCCAGGGCTCGGAGGCGGGAGCTTGTCTGACATAATCTAGTAACCGCCATGAAGCAGGAAAGCTGGAGGCGAGAGTGTGGGGCGGAGTCAGGGGAGATGAGACTGGGTCCTATCCTGAGTCCTCTGTGGCCTGCAAGGCCTCCTGTGATGAGGTCCTGGTTGGCTTTACAAAGTATAGGGGAGGGACATGATCCGATGTCCCATTTAAAAGGATCATAAACTTAACGTATTTCCTATTTTAATATGTTCATTCTTTTGTATGACCTCGGGTGAGTTTGAGGGTATAGATGTGTATTTTAAGAGTCAGGTCAACAGTTGACATAAGATATTCTATATAAAGAAGCTATATTTTTAACTGCAGCATCATGAAACCTTACCCAGAATGAGGGGAGTTCTTAGGTTTTACTGGAAATAATTTTCTTTTAAACTTTTGCACTACTTTTTATTTCCATTGAGTGTCATTCTTTTGAAGGATTAAAGAAATAAAAATTAACCACAAACAAGATCTTCAAACTTAAAAAGAAAAAAAAAAAAGAGAAAAAAAAAACCCCTGCTCAGATAGACAACAGATCCTTGAAAGGAGAGTATAAAGCAAACCCTTGATAGGGGTGTCACAGATAAATGCTGATTCACTGCCTTGAGCATATTCCTTTTTCCAAATGGATAACTCTGGAATCTGCAGGAGTCACCAGAGAGATAAGAGAGGGGCAGAGTTGTAAGGGGAGCCCTGTTACAAAGCTTCCCTTTCCCATAACTATCTGTGACTCTGGCTTATTTCTAATTCAAAAATGATTCATGCAATATCATGGGCTTTCACTTCTTCAAAACAATACCACCCCATCAGCTTGCAGCTCAGAATGCCCACAATTCTTAACTTTTTTGGAGCCTCACTGGAACACGATATGGAGCTTTAGAGGAAAATTGCTAAGAACGTCTATTTACATTCAAAGCCATTTTTTGCCTGTCTTAAAGGAATGAAAATGATGTGCCGGTTTTTATAGCCCTTCTTGACCTAAAGATATCTGCTGGTGGAAAGAGAATCCTCAGTTGGGCTTTTCTAATGCTTTAATTATGACATGATCTATCATCTTACGCAAGGACTCGCACACTTCGAAAAATCTCTTAAATATGCATTAAAATTGATTGGCTAACCCGAGACCGTGGGGCTGGCTCTTGGAGGGCATGTAATTGTCTGTGGGCATGGGGTGGTAGACACAACTGACACAAAGTCAACTACTTTATGGTGGGTTAAGGTAGAGAAATCGATTTGGCCACAGGTAGGATTGACGCTGTACTGCCGACTTGCGCAGAATGCTGTTAACACGCTTGCTTGTTCTTCAGTCAGTCGTGTTGCTTCAGATTCATCATCAGCATCTCTGGGGCAGGGATGCACTTCACCTACTGTGCCTCAGACAGTGTTGGGCTCCAAGTGGGATCTCAACAAATAGTTGGTGATTGAGTTCTAGAACCTCAAGGTTAAAGAGCTCCTCTAGGAGGCAGGCAATCTGGGCCCAAGTTGTAGCCAGGACTCTTGATGCCAAGTAAGGAAACCCCATTTCAAATGAGCCTCCAGAGAAAAGTCCCTTTTCAACCTTTTAACTATGAAGGATGGGGTGGCTGTAGACAATTCTTCTCCTCCCTTTATCTTTTGTCTCCCTTTCCTCTGGGGGATTGTCCTGCATCAGACTTCTCCAAATATGAGCAGGATGACTTACAGTAGCCTGAAGTCTAGTCTATATCACCCCTTCCAGGGCTTCTCTCTCTATGTCCATACACCGAACGGTAGAGAAGCTCTCTAACTGGCCAAGCCGGAGTCACATGCTTACAACTGTGGTTTTGGAAGAGATTGGCAGTTCCAAAGTCCCATGTCTGCTACATGCATCCTATTTTCTGTTTGACTCTCTCAACTGTTTTCTAAATGTTTTGAAATCCAAGGGCTAATTACAGACTTTTGGTGAAAACCCCTGATCTCTAAAGGAAACCCTAACTGAAAGATTTTGAACGGAGCCCTTGGGAGTCCTCACTGATTCCAGGAATGCAACATCTTATGCGTTATGGTCCACCGTGGATTAGCAGTGATTCACTCCTCTTCATCAAATGCAATTTTAGTTTTCAGGCAAATATTCAGCCCATAGACAGTGCTGCATAGGGAAACAGGATAGCACTCTTTGGCAGAGTGGTTGTGATGATTGGATAAAGTGACCTGTGCAAAGCCCCCAGCACAGAAATCACCAAATATTGGTACTTTTCCTGAAGTTAGTGAAGTAGCAAGAGTAAGCTATATCTTGCACCTCACCTTCATTGTACAACTCTTGTCTTTAGTTAGCTAGGATTTAAGCAGAGGAGGACATTTCTATACAGAGACCCACCAGTTGTACTGTAAATGTAAGTGTGGGCTCTAGAGTCAGACTGCCTGGGTTGCCCAGACTCTCCACGTATAACCTGAGAGTCCTTGGGAAAGTCCTATAGCGACCGTAGGCCTAGTTTCCACATGTGAACACTGGGACAATACTAGAGGGTTGTTGTGGGATTTAACTGAAATAAAGCCTGCAAAGCACTTGGTATAACTTGCCCATAATGAGATCTCCATAAGTGGTATCATTAAGAATCATTAATAATGAAGCATCCTCTGTGGTGGTTTCCCCTCCTCAGTTCCTGAAATAATGATCTTCTAGGCCAGTGTGGTCCCTTAAAGTCAGGGAGCATGGCCAAGACGAGGAGAATCGACTCTCTGATGTAACAGTGTAACTGACAGCAGGGGTCCAGCTGCTCGCCGCTCAAAAGCCAATAAAGAGGCAAGGTTGGTGGAAAGGAAAGTTTGCTTTAATTTGGATGCTGGCAAATGGGGGTGGGGGGAGGGGGGGTGGAGGCGGACTCCTGTCCAAAGGCCAACTCCCCCCGCCCCACCCGCCATTACCAGTGGGCAAGAGCTTTTACAGGCCGAGGGGGAAGGGGCTACATGCAGAAACAGCACAGTCAGCTCCGACAGTCATCTTGAAACTGGTCATGGGGTGGTCTGACCAGTGTCATCTTGACTGTTTTAAGTACAGTTAATCTTCAGTTCCAGTGTCGGTTTGTTCCCACTTCCTTGAGGCCAATTCTCGGAATTGTGGCACCTTCTAACATGGCTACAGTCTAGTCATCATGTAGTTGACTTCTCCCACCTCCTGGGGGTTTCAGTATCTACAAGACAGCTCACAGGATATGGCTGTGAATATTATCTATAGCCCTTGAGGAGGAACTAAAGGTTCTTGGCTTTGTTTACTAACTGAACTATTACTGTTTTGTCCTGTTTGACTGTTTCCCTTTGTTTCTGCATTTTCTCACTGGTCTGATTAAACTTATTCTTCGGCTGAAGTTTTTTTCACAGACAGAAGGCAGGCTGAGGACACGCTGGGGAAGGACCATAGGGTCCTGCTCCATTTCAGTAGTGGAGTGTCTGTGAAAAATATATGCGGCAATTATTCTTTTCTGGTAAACTTATTCTGGAATAATTGAATATCCAGCCAGCAATTAAACCATACATTAAAGTCAATCTCTTCCTTCCTTTTCTTTTGTCCTTAATCTAAATGTTTTCATTTATCTGATTTATTTTTAGTCCTTGTTACAGTGAAATATAACATATACAGAAAAGTGTATGTGTGTGTGCGTGTATAGAGCTTACAGAATTAATACAAAGCCAATGTGTCTTGCCACCCACCCATGACAAGGAACAGAACATTGCCAGCCCTTCCACCCTCTCACTCCACACTCCCCTCCCCAGTCGCAAGCTGCTCCTTGCTCCTCCACAAAGGTAGCCACTGGGCTGATTCTACGATGATTGCTTCCTTGCTTTCCATTATAGTTTTACCCTGTAAATGAATGTATCTCTAAACACTATAATTTAGTTTTGCCTGTTTTTGAACTTTATGCGAATGCAATCACACAGTATGTATTCTTTTGTGTTTCTGTTGTTCTGCATTCTTGCAGACACTTGATATTGTCAGTCTTTTACAATTTTGACTATTGTGGTGAGTATTATAGTGGTATTTCATTGTGTTTAAAGTATACATTTCCCTGATGACTAAGGATTACTGGCCATTTTGAGACCTATTTTTTATGAAGTGTGTGTTCAAATCCTTTTGTATCTTCTACTAGGCTGTTGACTTTCTCTAATTGGCTTATACATTTTTTTCTTTTTCTTTTTCCTTAAAAATATTATCTTCTGGATACTGGCCCTTCATTGGTTGTATACATGGCAAATAGTTTCTCCCACTCTGTATCTTGCATTTTTCTCTCTTACTCTCCCTTAATGGTGTTTTTGATAAACAAAATTAATTTGAATGTAGTCCAGTTTATCAATCTTTTTTTAATAATAATGCTTTCTGTCCTATTTAAAAAGTCTTGCCCTATAGCAAGACCATGACAATATTCTCCTATATTCCCTTCTAAATTTGCACTTCAGATTTTGAATTATAATCCACCTGGAACTGACTTTTGCATATGGTATGAGGTAGGGTATAGTTTCATTAGTTTTCTACATGGATATCCAATTTTTCCAGAACCATTTATTGAAAAGATTTTCCTTTCCCCATAGTTCTGTGATGTCATTTTTATCTTATATCAAGTGTTCATATATTCCTGGATCTGTTTCTGGGCTTTCTAGTTTGTTCCATTACTCTATTTGTCCTTGTACCAACATCACGCTCTCTTAACTTTTGTAGCCTTGTAATAAGTCAATATCCTTTAGAGTAAGCCCTCCTATACTTCTGTCTTGTTCTTTTAATCGTCTCTGGCTACCTTTCCATCAGTATTTTAGAACTAATTTTTCCAATTTTACCAAAAAACCCCCCAAAACCCACCACCACCACCACCAAAAATTATGGCATTAAATTTATAGGTAAATCTGAGAAGACTTGAGTCTTTATAAAACTGAGTCACTCATGTCTCCATTTATTTAATTCTTTAATGCCTCTTAATAACATTTTACTTTTCTATCTAGAAGCTCGCATATCTTTAATTATTCCTAGGCATTTGATTTCTGATATTAATATAAACTTTAAATTTTTTCATACCCTGTGTGGTTTTATGGATGGTTTGTGTCCCCCCCAAATTCACATGTTGAAGCTCTAACTCCCAATGTGATAGTAATTGGAGATATGGCCTTTAGGAGGTAGACAGGTTTAGATGAGATCATGAGGGTAGAGGCCCCACAATGGGACTAGTGTCCTTATAAGAAGAGTGAGATTAAAGCTCACTAGCTCTTCTCCACAGGAGGACACAGTGAGAAGGTAGCCCGCTACAGGCCAGGAAGAGGGCTCTCGCCAGAACCCAACCATGTTGGTGCCCTTATCTTAGACTTCTAGCCTCCAGATGTAAGAAATAATTATCTGTTATTTAAGCTACCCAGTCTATTGTATTTTGTTATGATAGCCTGAGCTAAGACAATGGCCAAGAAATTCGAAACTTGCATATGTTGATCTTATATTCAGAGGCCTTGCTAAGCTTTCTGATTAATTTAAATTGTCTCTCAGTAGATTCTTTTGAGTCTTCTGCATGCATTATATTGTATACCAGTAACGACAGTTTTATTCCTTCCTTTCTAATCCTCCTATCCTTTTATTTATTGTTCTTGCCTTACTGTACTACCTGGGACCTTGGGTACACTGTGAAATAGCAGGGCTAATAGTGCATATTCTTATCTCACAGCAGTCTCAGATGAATAGTGTTCAACATTTTATCCTTAAGTACAGATTCCTTCCTAGCTCTAGTTTTTCTAGAACTTTTATGTTTATGAAGTTGGATGTTGAATTTGATCAACTTTTTTTCAGCACCTACTGAGATGATCCTATCATTTATCCTTTATTAGTCTGGTGAAAGGCATAAGATTAGTCTAATGTGTTATTCTTTTCATAGATCGTGCACACACATTGCAATTAATCTGTCTACCTATAGGGTATCCTTTTAAGACGGTGGCATCTGTGTTTCCATGTGCAATTAGTCTATCTTTTTCCTTTCTGTTATGTTTCTGTCAGGTATATGTGTAAGGCAACTCATACAACAAATTGAGAAGTGGGAGAGGTTTTTCTTTTTCCTTTTCTCTGGCAGAATTTGTTCCACCAGTCATAAGATTCTTATTGAGAATCTTATTCAGATTCTTGTTTCTTTCTTAATTATGTGGTAGAATTCACCAGTAAAGCTATCTGGGCCTGACATTTTCTTTGTGAGAAGGGTTTTAATTCAGGTTTGAGTTCTTTAATAGTTATCAAATTATTCATATTTTTCACTTAGTGTCAGTTTGGGTAAACTGCATTTTTTTCTAGAAAAATAAATTTAATCCCAATTTTCAAACGTATTGGTCTAAGATTATTCATTATATGCTCTTCTCCTTTTTAATGACTGCAGTATCCACAAAGATGTGTAGCATATTAACTTTTACCTTTAATTTTTTTCTAATAAATGCATATGAGTCATAATTAAAAGTAAATCACCCTCTGGACACATCTTTAGTTGCATCCACAAGTTTTAGTCTTCTTCATTCAGTTCAAAATTGTTTCCAATTTCTACTTGATTTCTCCTTCTTTAGAATTCCTTTTGTATGAGTCGGATGGTGGTGAATCCTCTCAGCTTTTGTCAGGAAATATGTTTGTTTCATCTTCATTCTATAAGAATATATGAACTGGGTATGGAATCTAGGTTGGCAGCTATTTTTTTCAGCTCTTTAGAGATGTCATTCCATGGTCTTTTGATTTTTCTGTTGTTGTCTTTGGTCTAATTATTACTCCATTGAAAGTAAGTTTTTTTTTTTTCTTTTTACTATTAAATCTAACAAATTACTCTTTGGATTTGATTTTCTGCAGTTTTACGATGATGTGCCTAGGTGCATATTCTATACCCCCCACTCTGGGTTTGGTGTGGTCTTGAATAGTTGGATTGATGACTTTTGCCAGTTTTGAAAAATTCTCAGCCATTATCTCTTTAAGTATATCTTCCACAAGAACCCTATTTTGGAACTGTACATAAGTATCTATTAGACTTTCTCAGAATGTTCTGTATCTTCTGACCTCTCATACTTTTTCCCACTCTCCTTTCATCTCTTCATGGTTCATTCTGAATATTTTCATATGGCTCATCTTTAAGTTCACTAATTCTTTTTTTTGCCTGTAAAAAATATGCTGCTAAATTCATTCATTGGGCTACTGTATTTTTCAGTTATAGAATTTCTATTTGGTTCTTTTTCACATCATCTCTGTACTTTTAATAGATTCCAGCTTTCTGCTGAATTTTTTTTCAACCCGGTCCTTTCTATCCCCCCAAAAAGTAAACACAGTTATTTTAATGGCTGTGTCTGGGGATTCTAACCTTGTTTATATTGACTTGTCTCCTCATATTACTGTGCAGAGTGTGTGTATGCATGCCTACGTATACACACTTGTATTGGGCATCCTATTTGAAAAAAAATTATTTACAGAAATAATTTAAGATCTTGAATGGATTTATTTTCTTCCAGAGGTTATTTTTTTCTTTGCTTCTTCCAGGAACCCCATGGGACTACCAATTTAGAATCACCTTACTTCAATTTCTGGGACTGAGACTTTCTCAACTGCCCAGATGTTTTGAAATTGGGCTGCAGTTGTTACCAGGGCTGGTTTACATCTTTTTCCAAGGGTATCACTTTCCCAGATCTTCACATTCCCATCCAGGTATGGGAGATTTAGAAAGGGCCCTGCCATTGGCACCCCAGCTTTTATTGCTTTAGCTCCATCTGCCTCTCTAAGACTCATAGATGCCTTCAGGGGACAGGCAGCCCTTCATCCTGGGCTCCTCTCTCTGCATTTCTGTCCTTTCTTGGATCTTGACCCTGTACTCTTGTGATACCTTTTTATCTTTAACAGATGTTTTCTTATACTCTTGTGTAATTTTTCTAGTTGAACACAGTGGGTAGGTTTGGTCTGTTAGAAGCAGAAGTCACACTTCTTTTTTGGTGGTCTCAAAACAGCCTGCCCTATAGGTTTTGTTCTTTAATTACTGTTTGGACTAGTTTCTCATAACTCAAACATTTCCATCATTTATTATCTTTAAAATAGAAATCAGAGGGAACATAATGCAGCTACATGTTGGCATAGCTGATGGGCCCTCACAATCTCCATGGCCCACAATTCATTATAAATTGGAGGTAGTAGAAGATACTACAGTGTCTTCTGGATCCTCAGAGAAGTATTAAATCCAGAAGGAGCACAATTTAGAGCTGCTTTTGATAGTGTATCCTGAATTGATTGGTTGCATGCCCACATGATAACTTGATTGATGTCCCTGGAGTATCAAAATAATGGAGCACTTACTATATAAGAGGTGGCTGAGGGACAGGTTAGGCATAGGCTGGAGTGAACTGCACAAATATTAGCTAGTAGTAAATGATGAGTCAAAGATGATTCTGGTGAATTTTCATAGCCTTTCTTCATATTAACTGCCCATGACCTCTAGGAGGCTCTTTTTCCCCCACCTTCCTTTCTGGCAGAGACAAAGACAAAATGAGAAGAGTGGAAGAGTGGAGAGAAGCAAGTAGAAAAAGAAGAGTCTTGGGAGTGGGTAGACATTTCTAGAAGGTTTTTGCCACATGAGAGTATGCAGGTTGATATGTGATAAATTATCCATTTCTGGAGATGAGCTGAGGATGAAGATGATGGTGATGATAGGCTTTATCATCATTTTGCAAGATGCAAGGAAAGCTTGAAACTTTTTAAAAAATTAATTAATTAGTTAATTAATTTTTTGGCTGCATTGGGTCTTAGTTGCGGCACGTGGGATCTTTCATTGCAGTGCACGGGCTTCTCTCTAGTTGTGGCGCACGGGCCCCAGAGTGTGTGGGCTCTGTAGCTGCGGCTCGCAGGCTTAGTTGCCCTGAGGCACGTGGGATCTTAGCTCCCCGACCAGAGATCGAACTGGTGTCCCCTGCGTTGCAAGATGGATTCTTAACCACTGGACCACCAGGGAAGTCCCAAGCTTGAAACTTTTAAAAATTACTTTTGGGGTTTGGACTACACTTTTCTGAAAAAGACTCCATGCTGATGGATCATGTATTTCCAAGATTCAGAAGTGTTAAAATTGACTGCAGGACACTAGTCATTTCTACCACCAGTCGAATTAAATGTCAACAGAACAGTTCTGTAGATTCTTTTAACCATTACTGGCCTGGGAAATCTTTTGCCTGAACTATTAGGGACATTTTAGAGAAAGCTGGATCATGGTAAAGCATTTTTAAAATAATGAAACAGAACTAAAAACCCATTTTGGAGCCATGGGGTGGACTTAACTAAAAGAATGTTTATAAAGGGAGGTTTTTAAAGTAGGACTAAATGGTTCTTCTTTTGGGTTATGATAAAATAACTCATTTAATGGGACAATAGATTTGATTATTTCTAAAGTCTCTATGATTCTATGGTTTATCATTCCCAATTTAGGCGATAGGGGCTTGATTTATATTTAGCTAATCCAAATAACTGAGTTTTTAATTCCTTGCTACTGAAATTTGGTTCTGTAAACATAGTCTACACAGAAGGAGGGAAGAGGCAGCATAATCCAGTAGAAACATGGGCAGGAGAGGAAGAAAAAGCAAACTAAAATATCTTTTGTTTAAGATGATGGATCCTTTATCTAAAGAGCTTTAGAACATACTAAAGTATCACTAGCCTTAAACAAGGGCAAGGGATCATCTCTTACACTTCCGTGCTAAAGAAAATCTTTTCTTGTATCAATCTGGGGACGGGCTGAAGGAGTGCTGGCCAACACTTTCCTTGGTATTGAAGACACCCCGACATGGGGATTACCTAGTGGGTTTAGGACTGAACTGGCCAAGGAGCTGAAGTTAACTCTTCCTCTTCCCTGAGGAAACATGAATACTATGATCTGCTCCTTGGGTCTTTCTCACTGGAGGCTGCTGAGCTGAGAGGAGACCCTCTTGGAGAAGGCTGAGATTTTTTCTAAGCTGTTGGGGTAGATTTCAAAAGGTACAATTCAATGACCAGAACGTGTGCTAAATAAGTAAACCTGTCCTTTCTCGTCCACTTTGACTATGATATGTGTGGTCCAGTGGCTGAAATTATGGTGATTTTTTTCAAAAATTCTAGTGTCAAAATTTTGCCTTGACAGTACATCTGTAGCTACTAATAATGCTGTTTTGGGCTGACTCAGTTGCTTTGAATTTGCACGGCTGTGCTCTGAGTAAATGAGAGGCAACCAATTATCTATAAAGTAATGGCACGCTCAGAGGAGAGTTTGATGAATTACAAAGGAACTCTGCTGACACAGCAGGGTGTGGAGACCTGCTCCACTCTGACTTGCTATCAGAGTTAGGGGCGATGCTTGCATATTTTACAAACAACACACCCCACTCAGTTACAACATGGGGTGGGAGTGGGGACAGGAGGTGTAATAAACAAGGGTGTGTAGTGGCAGCAAACCCACGTACTACGTACCTAGAGAAAAATACTATGTTCCAGGAAGGATGCAGGGTTAGATAAGAAATGCAGATCCACTGTCATCTAATATGATTTATAACATACACTAAAAGAGCCATTGCAAAACCCCTATCCAGGAACTCAGTCCAGTAGGGGGAGGCAATACCCCTACCCAGGAACTTAGCCCAATAGGGGGAGGCAATGCATAAATTCACCTAAGCAGAAGACAAATGCTGAATTCCTGGAACCAAACAAAGGATGGCTTCAAGAGGCAGAGGAAACGGTTTCTAGTTTGGGAATGTTTATCTCTGTGGTCCTCTGGCAGTCTTGTCATGCTGAGGATTAATCTGGGTTTATGCATAAAGAAGCTATAGAACAAGGTTGGTTACTTACTGAGGGGTTGCTGGGTACTTCCCTACCAAGCAGAGAGCAGCTCTTTGCCTATTACAGTCCCATTTCCTAGATAGGGCATCTCTGGGCATGAGGCTGCACATTCTTCTCGGCAGTACACTCGTTGTTAAGGTAGACGAATGGCAAACAGATCCAATGGACCCAGAGACTGAGCGTGCCTGTGGGGTGTGGTGCAGGGCTTCCTGACTGGAGTCCTTCATCTAGGTACCAGATAGCGGCCTCGCATCCCCAGGGAAGCTCACTCTGGCCTCCCACATGCTTCTCCCTGTGCGGGGGGAGAGACACAGGGAGCACTAGCTTAGGGGCTGGAGCAGGTCTGGAGTCAGCTTGGTCAGGTTTTGGATTCTAACCTCTACTGCTGTTTTCCAAAGATGGGTCTCGTTGGCCTGTTTAAGATCATTTTAGCTGATCTACACTGAATCCCTCTGTCGGTAATTCTCTTTTAATCCTTTTGAATAGGGCAAATGGAGAGCCTTGGTTTGGTGCCAGCCTCTCTAAGGATGACCAGCAACCTCAGTCCTGATAGCTACAGGCAAGCAACTATGCGGAGCTGGAATTCATCCGCACTGTTTTTCTTTCATTTTTTTTTTTTTATGCTTAACTTCTATTAATAAGTAATACTCGTTTCTCGTTGAGGCTAAGATACAAAGTTTAAGATAACCTGAAATTTTAAAGGTGAATCAGGTAAGTAGTAAGTGGTACACAAAGCTGAGAAAAATCATGACAAAATGGGAATAAATGAAATTTGCGTGACACACTGCACACGCCCAAGGCCATGTGACGTAGGCACGTGGTCGAGTGGTGGAGAAAAGAGGGCAGGAGTCGGCAGGTGTGGAAGTCAGTTGGTGCAAGCTCAGCCCACTGCAGCCTGGCTTTCTGTTGCTGGGGAGGCAGGTGCTGGAAGGTGATGAACAGGATGGCGAGGAAGCCCGGCAGGGGAGGCACGTCCTCGCCGAGGAGCCGGCGAGGCCAGTAGAGCGGGTGAAGAGGCTGAAGAGACGATTTGGAAGGTACAGGGGGGCTGGGATAGGGTGGCAGTGCTGGCTGGACACCCGGGCTCTTCCAAGCAAGGTGGGTGGTGAGAGACGAAGGGAAAGGCTGTCGGGGTGGAACTAGGTTCAGGTCTGAGCTCTACCGCTTACTCGCCGTTTACCTTAGAGTGACACTTAGATCACTGAGTGAGTCTCAGTTTTGTCATCACCTGCAAGATGGGAAAATAACAGAACCCAGGTCTTGTAACTTCTCGGTAATGTGGCCGATAGTCATCGACTCCGGGGCTGAGCCCCGTTGTATCTGCCCGTGTGTGTGCTGTGAAGCGTGCAGCTATGCAGAGTGAGCAACATCAGAGCCTTTACACTGGCTCTGCCTGACACTGACTTGACTTGCTGCTGAGGGTATACTCAGGAAAGCTTGGAGAGACCAAGTTTATCTGAATTTCACATAAATACTGAATACCGTTTTAAGTCTAGGTATGTCCATATCTTGCATGACAGCCCTATTTGTTAACCAACTTCAGAAAGTTCCACGAACCCCTTAACCTTGTGTAAACATTCGGTGGATAGGTGCACTTTGAAAAGGGAGGAGAGTGGGTATCAAAGATCCAGGTGGACCAACTCCATGATCAGGTTTCCTAGGTGAATGTTTCCTTTCCCCTTTGTCTCTAAAGAGAACTATATACAGTCCCTGTCTCACACTACAGGTGGTGAGGATGCTCTTGGTGAAATCTTAGGGCCCGTGTTTAAGTCCCTCACTGCCAAGTTCCTAGGTGTGTGCTCACTGGCCTCATATTCCCTCCTGTCCTCACTTGCCACATCTGACTGCTGGGAGAACTGAAGGTGATTTGTTTCGTCTGTGGCAAAAGACCCTTAAAGAGAGAGGTTAATGTTAGTTCATTGAGAAGTGCACAGGCTCTCTGGCAACAGTCTGTGTGACAAGTTAAGGTGAATATCTTTCTGGCAAGACTTAAGAGGCAAGTTGATTCACCTGGCAGACAGGGGAGTTAGGCCTCAAGGCAAGACAGAAGCAAAAGCTGACAAAGCAAAGCGTACAGGAAACTTGGGGAAGAAGTTTAAATTCTCTAAACAGTCTAGAAAACACATTATAAGATAGAATCCTACAATTCAGCAAGCCTCAGGAAAAGCCTGGAGCTTTCTTGCCTCTCCCTGAAAGTGCCCATTACATAAGAGACCCAAAAAGAAAAAAATTCAGCCTAGAAAGTTGAGTCTGAAGAAGGGTGACCCCGTTTGAACAGGACATCCCAAAATGACACACCGGCTTTCAGAAGAGGAATAGAACAAGGTTTGCATTCATGCCCGTAGGCCTATGTTCTTAGGTAAACTAGCTAGATCCTAAGGGGAGGTGGAGGAGAGAAAGGGAGAGATGAGAAGGTGAACAGCAGTGGAAAAGGTTAAAAATAAAATATCAATCAAAGACAGCTTCTGCTCCCACCACGCTATATCCCTTCAGGCAACTGGGTGCAGAGCTGACAAGCCAGTGACACGGGAGAATGAAATAAGCTTTCTAGAATGCAAGGGCCTGAGCACACAGCATATGTGAACAGTAATGGAGGGGGAGGTAGTTGACACTGGGTCTTTAAAGAGGAGGTGGGGAGAGAAAGACCAAGAAATGCACATGTATTTTAAACTCACCAAAATAGACTTACATTTCCAAATGAAAACATAATACTACAACCAATGTGTTTTCTAGCTAAAAATCATAATCACCAAGTGGTTGATACAATTTGACATAATTCAACTGCTACCAGTATTTGTTCACGAATTGCATTTTTAATTTGTATCTGATCTACTTCAGCTGCTTATAACAAACACATTCACACAAGACCAGATGAAGCAGACAATTTTAGAAAAGAAAAACAATTTAGAGAGGAGGCTCTTCATCTGGGGTCCGTAATTCCTAAGGAGGTTTATTAACAGGGGTGCCAGATAAAATACAGGACCCAGATAAATTTGAATTTCAGAAAACGAATACTTTTTTTTACTCAAGGTAGGCCCCAAGATTTCATGGGCACACTATTTATTAAGACATCTCAGAAGATGCATGAGTCCCTTGACATTGTGTAAAAATTTGGAAAGGAGATTGGCTGTAGCTTTCTATCAGAGTCTTAAATCTGTGATCTCCCAATAGTAAAACACCATTAATGGAAAGAGAGAATTCTCTTTGCCTGGCCTGAGCTTCCCGGCAGCCAAAGCCAAGGGGCCAGTTTACCAAATAGCAGCCAGGAGAGGAGGCCCAAGTGAAAGGAGAGCCTGCCTGGGTGTGGCTGAGCTGTTTCAGGGCTCCTTGCAGCCTGACAGGAGTCTGAGAGTTGAGCCTGAGGGCAACGGGACTCCCTGGAAGGGTTTTGATGTTTTAAAGGATCGGGTTTGCCTTCCTTACAAACTAGCTCCAGCTGCTCTGTGGAGATTGGCTTGCAGAGGGGCAGGAATGGAGAGGACAGTGGACAAGAGGGGACAAGGGCCTGGGGTGGGCTGGACGGAAGGGAACAGACCGGAGCGGTATGTAGAAGGTGATGGGGAGTCGGGAAGAGAGACCCAGAGGTTGGACCAAGTGCCTCAAGGGTCCTCTCCACTCGGGCTTTAATGTTTGTGCAACCACCACTGTAGGAAGTGGGTGTGGCTGCTTTTCTGCATCCTCATTATTTCTTGAGTGAGGCTCTTGCGGTGGGCGGGGGGGGGTGTCTGAGCGATGATGAAGTAAATGTACAGTCTTACCTGCGTCACTGAAAGTAGCCCCGCAGCGCCGCAGCTTCGGCTGCCATCTCCTCCTCCGATCTCCACAAGGCTGGGGTGTCCTCCTTCTCTTTGTCATGTTTCTGGAGCTTTGGAGAAGAAAACTAGGCTCATTAATAGGCCCTTGGGATCTCCGTGAACAAGCCTTGGGGGAGCGGCCGAACAGCATTCTCAAAACAGAGGCCGGGGGCGCGTGCGTCTTTCTTTTCATTGTATTAGTTGCCAGAATTTGAAAATGGGGCGGTTTTGTGTACAAATCCACATTTCCAGCTTTTGTAATACAATAACTAGATTAGGCTGCTATATGTGGTCCCTTCACCACCTTGTAATTATCTGCTGAGGTTGGGAGTGGGCGTCACAGACGGGGGACATCCTGCATTTACCAAAACCCTCACCACTCTCAAACATTGGGCTTGGCCAGCATCATCCATTGGTTTTACTTCCCAGACGCGAAGGCATTACGTTTGCCACCTACCCACAGTCGTTCCCCAAGCTGGCCTGGGGGTTACGCCCTCTCCTCTTCGGCTTAGCCTCTTTTATATGAGCTCTAGCAGTTTTGCTCAGCGAACCGAAACAGCCCCGGGCTAATTTATGAGAATAATGAATAGAAGGGCCATGAGTACTGAGTAAGAAATAAAAGAGTACACGCATTAAAAGAGGCTTCAAGCAGGCAAACGGTAAAAAACAAAGAAAAACTAAATAAAAAATTAAATGAGGAAGCATCCAAAAATTAACAGTTGGTCTTAGACAAAGGAACCCTTTCAAAATCCTCTTCAGATGCCCATATTTATTTAAAAAACATTTTGTCTATGTCTCAGATTTATATATTGAGTGAATAAAATTTCAATTCTATCAGAGAGAGAGAGGGTGTTGTCAGAACTCTCTTCTTTAGAAGAGGTCAGTTTCCCCCCTTAGTCTCCTATTGCAATTTAGTTTTATTAACTAAATTTGTTATTCCTGTGCGTGGCTCTAGACCCTGTAAAATGCTGAGGGTATAAATTCTTACAGGAGGCACAATGTACTGTTGCGTACTAAGTCATTTGAGGAGATTGAGGCAAACTAATAGCACCAATGATAACTAGTATTCATGATGTAAAGGGCAGTTTCTTCTTCACGTATTATTTCCTTGTGCATCATTTCATTTAATCCTTACAATAGCCCATACACAAGGCAGGCACTGCTTCACTCCTCACCAAGGAAGAAATTGAGTTCCGAGGAAGTCCATTCACCTATTGGAGATCACCCAGCAAGGAGCAGTAGTGCCAGGGGTGTCCCCGGCAAATTTTGCCTTTTAGTCTATCCTGGAGGAAGTGCAGTGCCACCAAAGAGTGACCAGCTCCACAGATCCTGCTGCGGCTCCCCGGGTACCGTCACCCAAAAGCCAGATCTTTGACAAAGGAGCCTGCCGACTCAGGAAAAAAGCCTCACGACTAAAATAGTGGAGTTTTGCTATTTCAGACCCATCTCACTCTCCCTCTAACCCAGAGACACCCCCTGCCCCCAACCCTGGCAGCTTGCAGCAGATGGAGAAATGTCCCCATTATTTCAGAGCAAACTTTGATACAGAAGGCAAAACAGTGAGGGAACAATGATAGCCTGGCGCTCCAGCTGAGCACTATTTCTACGCGGCGTAAGTTTGAGCCTAAATGAGTTTCATTAGCATATAACCAGGACACAAATATGTCATGGGTCTTCCGCTCAGAATCTGGCTGCCAGCACGCTGGTTTTACGTTTTGCCACGTAGATTTAATTCTCCTTAGTGGAAGAAAACCACATTTTAAGAAGTCATTTCCCTCCTTGCAGAAGCAGATATGACGCAATGGCTACAGGCGAGGCCAACGGGATTGCTATTTTTCTACTCAGGAACTGACTTTCATTTTGATACTAGCTTTAGGTCTGTTATAAATCCATCTTGTAACAATTCAATAGGATGACAAAGAACGATGCGAAGCCCAGAAAATATGGCCCTCCCACTTCTGGTACTGCCATCGGAAGATGCTGAAATCTAGCATTAAGTGATCTCAGCACGCAGATCGTACCAGATGAACGCAAATAATTTAGGGCCTGCAAACGTTAATGCCTCCTTGGTTATTAGGCTCCCGTCTGCTTTTGTCATATGCCTTACAGATGGCAACGTTGTGCCAATGCTCATAAGTTGTCTATGGAAAACAGGAAATAAGTCAAACAAAAACGAATTGTATTTGCAAAGCTCTGTTGTATACGGTTTTTAAAACTTAGGCGTTTCCCTCCTAAAAGCCCCAGATGGAAGCGTGTAGCTTTCCTTAGAACAGCCGTGCTCAACCCCGGCTGCCCGCTGCAATCACATAGAGAACTTTAAAAACTACAGATGCCTGGCTCCGCCCCAGGGATTCTGATTTAATTGGTCTGGGGGGCAGCCTGGGTGTGGGGATTCTTTTCCAACTTCTCAGGCACTTGAGAAGCAGTGCATCTGAGAGAAGTTTGTGTGTATAGACAGAGGCCATACACGTAACAGAAATAATACCTTTGCCTTTAAGCCCGTTGCCTACGACTCAGTCGACAGTATGGAGGCTTTCCTTTGCAAACCCTGCTCTGGAACTGTAAAAAGGGAGTAGTGAGAGGTGTGATTAGTGATGTGTGTGACACGTAGTAAGAGGTGCTGAGTGTTTGCTGCTGCTGCTACCATGACTGTTATTAGCATTATTATTATTACTATAGGCTGGATATACTGTCCCCTGACAGTGACCAATGACCAACCCACAGAGGTTGTTTCCAGGGGTAAAAGTGCCTTTACCATCTTCATGGTTTCCCAGTGACCTTTATGTTTTGGACCTTAACTACTGTGTGAAAGGATTAACAGCCATGATCAGAATTCAAACCAAACCAAACTAATCTAATCAGACATTCAAGTCTGAGGAGGAAATTTAGCTCCTTCAGCCCTAAAATACCAGCAATAATTCCTACCTCTCAGAGTTGTTGTAAGAAGCGACTGAAGTATTACTGGAGGCTCCTGACAGGTAAAGGTTAAGGTCCTTAAAGTAAAAAGCATGTGGTGAAGGTCAAATGCAGTCAGAATTACTCTGGGAGCACAGCTGCCAGATTTAGCAAATAAAAATACAGGGCACTCAGTTAATTTGTTTTACTATATCTCATGCAGTATTTGGGACATACTTATACTAAAAATATTTGTCATGTATCTGAAATTCAAATTTAACTGGACATCCTGTATCTTATCTGGCAACTCAGTCTTGGAGACCCCTTAGGAAGGGACCATAGGAAGTGCTTGGTTTGATTTCGGATGTTCCCCAAACCACCTAGCTGTGAATCCTAGAGAAGATGGAGGAGACTGTCCGAAGGAAGGTCAAATTCAAGGCTAGCATTTTATGCAGTCTGGGGCTTATTATTATTTTTGCATGAAATGCAGAGGAAATCATTAGCACTGTTTAAAATCCACAGCTCGTCTGTTCTGAGATGCACAGTTTTTCCCATTGTAACATCTCTGAAGTCAAAGCATGTCCTACAATCAACGGTGTGTCATAATTTAATTGGCAGTGTTTTTCTTTCTTAGTAGGACATAAAATAACAGTAGTTCTTTCCACTAGGGTGTCTGGGATTCAATGCTGTATAGTTCTCCATCTCTTTCCTCCCTGCTGTGAGGCCACAGAAGTTAAATCATGCATATGCTCAGCACCAAGGCTGATGTAACATCTATTCCTTCCCTTCTCCTTACGCAACAGCAAGAGTTGACACTCTTTTCAGAAGCGTGGTGCTTTGAGGAAGGCTCATGCCAAAGTTACAAAGTTTGCAGAAAGTCGAACCAAAGTCTTTATTCACATTGCACAGAGGGAAGTCTGTGATGGCTCCTCGAAGTGAATTCTATTTCTATACAGCTTTGAAAAGAGATTAAAAAAAAAAACCTGTATCTGCAGTCTTCCTGCTTTATCTGCCTGAAATGATTTTGGGGGAAGGTAGTGTTAACAGGATTTCTGATTGAAGTACTGATACGTGTCGATTTTGACACTGTGCTACTTCCTGTGCATTGAGTGTGTTCTCACGAGGCATGTGGGGCAGTGATTAATTCCCTGATGTAATGCTCAAGCTGCCTTGACTATTGACATTTTTATAGCTCTGTGATGGAATACAGTAGGAGGAATGATTCACAATAATTTAAACGTTTTTTTTCAGAATTTAGAACTAACCTGTAGTAAAACGCCAAATTATTTTCAAAGAGCAGAAAAACAATTTAAAGCCACTTCTCAAAGAAGCGCAGAGAGTTTAAACCATTTCTTACAGGTTGATGGTTCTGCTCAGACAGGTGTTTATATAAAGTATTGCAAGGAAAATAATTTCAATGGGAAGTAAATCCTTAATTTTTTTAGATCTGACCCTCTGTTACTGCTTTGAATTTAGCCAATAAGCCTTTGTTGAGCACATGATATACTCCAGGCACCGTTCTAGCTCTTATGAAAGCTATAAAGATGAATAAGACAAAAACCTTTGCCTTCTGGGGTTCTCACCACCCAACAGGGCAGATAGATTCATACACACATCATTTAGTCCAAGTCAGTATGGTGTAAATACTGGACTAGAACCTCTACCATAGTGCTCTCAGGATATCTGGGGGAGACAATAATTCTTACTGGGGTAGGGTTGACTTTAAAAAATCAGGATTTGCACTGGCTTCAAAGATGGTGATGGGATTTTAAGGACAGGGTTGTTCTGGGCAATGGGAACAGCTTCAGCAAACACATGAGGTATCTGCCAGCTCTCCTGTAACCTGTGCCCATCGCCAGCTTCATCCTCCTCTGGTACTACTCTTTCTTTCGTGACGAATGCTGCCCTGGCATCCTAGCCATGTCTGCCCATCTATCAGAGTTGTTGAGAGAGCTGAAACTTAGTTGCCATTTTGAGAAGCTTTAACATTCCATTGCTTAAAGAAGGGACCCACACCCCAGTGGCCCAAAAGATGGCCTCCAGTTCTACAGTTCAAAACTGCAAGAAGTTTTGAACCCTATTGAGGAAGATATTCCCCTCCCAATCACCTTTCAGTCATCTAAGTAATCAAAAAGAAAGTCTCCGTCGGTATGAGCTTGTCCTGAACATGGTACCAGTGTGACCTCTAACAGAATGAGAGGTGCCATCCAGACTCTAGCTAGAATATAAGACTATTTTATTTAAATCTTCTTTATTTGAGGCTTATCTCCCATTTATGATGCCATCTCAAGTTTCCTTTTAAAGTAAATCTAAGTTAAAAATAAGAGTCAATTTAGAAAATATATTAAGTAAAAATGTGGGAAACATGGCATTCACCTTGGGAGATGGTCCAGAGGTGGGAATTGGAGCGGAGATGGGGGAAGTGACTGCAAACGTGAAGCTTGGGCCTTTTAGAACATGCGACAGCCATGTGCGTGTGGTTGTTTTTATTGATTGGAACAGCAGAAGGCTCCAGAATTTTTTTTTTATGACAGATGCTTAGAAGTCAAAATAATTTCATATGATAAGAGCTCTGAAGAGAATCAGAGCAGAGTGATCTGCAGGGATGGTGGCACTTTGGGGGAGGGGGTGTCTGGAGCAAGGCCTCATGAAGAGGTGCCATTTCAGCTGCGACATGAACAGTGATTTGAGGTCCATGAAGCAAAGGGCTAGGAGGACAGCAAGTGGACAGCAACCTGGAGGGAAAAGGAAGCTTGGCATTTGAGTAACTGGCTGGAAGAGTAAGTGCGGGAGATAGCAGGTCCCTTACAGCTGGTGGGGATGGCTAGGAGGTTTGGATTTTATCTTTGGTGCAGTGGGAAGATATTAAAGGGTTAGAAGCAGGGAAGCAAAAGGACTAGAATAACTTTTTATGAAGAATAGCCCGGCTGCAGGAGATGGAAACAACCTAAGTGTCCATCATCGGATGAATGGATAAAGAAGATGTGGTGCATATATACAATGGAATATTACTCAAACATAAAAAGAAACGAAACTGAGTTATTTGTAGTGAGGTGGATGGACCTAGAGTCTGTCATACAGAGTGAAGTTAGTCAGAAAGAGATAGACAAATACCGTACGCTAACACATATATATGGAATCTAAGAGAAAAAAAGTCATGAAGAACCTAGGGGTAAGACGGGAATAAAGACACAAACCTACTAGAGAATGGACTTGAGGATATGGAGAGGGGGAAGGGTAAACTGAGACAAAGCGAGAGAGTGGCATGGACATATATACACTACCAAGCGTAAAATAGATAGCTAGTGGGAAGCAGCCTCAAAGCACAGGGAGATCAGCTCAGTGCTTTGTGACCACCTAGAGGGGTGGGAGGGAGGGAGGGAGATGCAAGAGGGAAGAGATATGGGAACATATGTATACGTATAACTGATTCACTTTGTTATAAAGCAGAAACTAACACACCATTGTAAAGCAATTATACTCCAATAAAGATGTAAAAAAAGAATAGCCCGGCTGGGGAATTAGAGGGAGACAAGCTAGTGCAGCAGCCAGAGAAGAAGTGCTGGGAGCTGGGAGGCTCACGAGCATGGGGTGGAGTGGGGCTCAGGTGCCCACAGTCAGGGTGGTGGTGGGTCAGTGCAGTGTGTGCAGTTAGTGAGAAGGCTCGGCCCCTCCCTCTACATGGACCTCTGCCACTGATGCTTCCCTCCAGGCACTCTGTAAAGCACACATTGATCCCGGTCCCCTGCTCAAGGCTGCTCTGAACCAGTCTGAAAAATCAGTCCGTTTCTGCTCAATACGTGCAGAACACTCCCCGAAGTCCCATTTCGATGGGCACCGAGTTGTATTTCATGATCCTGATGCCGTCTCACTTTCTCTGTCTCTCTCATACACATACAGCCAGCGTCCTTTGAGCACATATTTTGTCCCCAAACACTGAATGTCCTTCCTCTAAGTACTGGTTATTGAGCAGATTATCACCACTTTGGGCTTTCTTGGTGTCCTAATGAATCACCTTTTGCTTTCACTTGAGGCAAAAAAAATGACTTGTGTCATCAACCTCTTGCTGCCACTTCTGCTTCTTTAGAATCCTGAGATTCTTCAAATATTTCTTTGGGCAAAAATATGTTCATTTCCTCCCTTCTTTCTCTCCATGGGAGGGATCCTGTGAGCTAAAGCTCTGGACTAACCACTAGATTACTGCAACCAAATTACCTGCAGTTCCCTCTGTTCACTGTTGAGTTTCCATAGCCCAGTTCTTTGCCCTTTATGGAGAGAAATTCTGGTAATTGATGGAGCATTCGTCATTTGATTAGTTGCCAAAGCTTTGACTTGAGCCTAACTTGCTTGAGTAGAAGCAAAAGTTTTTTTAGTGCTGCCAATGGGGCCAAAATGCTAAAATAAACTATTAAATTAATTAATGAAATCCTACTTTCAAGGAGTATAGAGTGTTGATGTTTAAGAATTTGTAACCCCCAGAAGTATTTGCCAAACCACTGTACTATCACAGAACCCAACTGCTGATCCAATGATCCATTAAAGTATCACATTGTCAAGACGATTGCCAGAGCGGCAAGTGAGACTGCCAGCACCACAATTTGGATGAGATACTACTCAACTGACTAAACTGTGAATGGTCTTCAGAGCATCCCATACACCCTAATCACCTGTACAAACCCAGCTGAACAATTCTGGCTTGCTGGGGTGCACACCTGCCATCAGAAAATCACCTTAATTGGTGGGACATTAAAGTTTGCAGTTTTCCATCAGAAGCTTGTTAGGAGCAGTTCAGCAAAAAGCAACTGTGGCTTCTGGCCCTAGGCAGAGTTGATTTTCATTAAAACATCAAAGGGGTCACTTCCGGTCAGGGGAGTGAGCCATGAAACTAACCTGAAATGTGCATCTGAGAAGGGAGGCCCCCCTGGGTCTGCCGTGCTGCAGGCCACCGTCTAGAACTTCCTGGCAACGTGACATCAGGGCAGTTGAGGAACAGGACTCAGCAACGGGGCTGTGAGGGAGCACTGGGGAGTTGATACAGAAGTCTCCGCATTTGAGAATCATTGGCCTAGACAGAGTGAAGGGCAAACTCGGCTTATTCTTAGGACACCCCACTGCTAAAATTTTCCTCATAGCTTACTATAGCGAGCTTCATGTTTAATCCTGCCTAATAGCGGGGCTTAGCATTTCAGCTGACAATCCCATTTACAGCGGTAACCTGGCTGCGAGGGTTCGGTAGAGAAATCGATCGCGCTCACCCAGGAGTTCTTTGCTCTTCCAATTATTAAAAAAAAAAAAGGCACTCAACAATAGCTGATTTGGTAACAAGCCTCCTGTCTAGTTCCCATGTTTATGGTAGAAATCACCAAATCACAGTAACATCCATCTTTGTATCCTCACTGCTTGCTGTGTCTGACACCCAGGAGTAGGTTTTCAAGAAACATTTGTCAAAATAGGTCTCTAAGTTACAGCTTCCCTCCCAACCTACTGGCTGTGCAAGTTCATCATCCCCATTTTCCAGAGGCATCCTCCAAGTCTCTTAGGAATGTAAGTCAGGAGAACATCGCATGGCTAATTAGGAGCAATCATTGGTTCGGATTAGAAATACAGTTTGCTGGCTCCTCATACACTCACTCAGGGATCCACTCTGTAAATTTTCCTTTGGTTAATATTTTTGAAAACATGGGTACTAAAGCAGTCCAGAAAAGAAAACCAAAGTTGCAGATAGAGATCAGCCTCTGAGCTGGGGTGCCTCCTCTGTGGGTGGGGGGCGGGGGAGGGGGGCAGTTGTCTCCTAGGGCAGTTTTCGGTGAATAATTGCTGGTCCCTGACGCCTCGCCCCAGGCTCCACCCTATCTGAGTTTTCCTGGTTTTTCCGTGGGTAGGAAATTAGTGAAGTCACAGGGACTAGAGATTTCTACCAGTTTGAGTTCCTCAGGCCTCCCGTTTCTAAAAACATGCCCACCGAGAAATGAAATGAAGCGCCCTTGGAAAGGGAGATTTGTGATGAAGCAAACTTCAGAGAAGGAAGCATTTATTCAAAAAGCAATTTCCTCAGCCAGCCATGCTCTGTAAGCCTTTTTTCCCTCCATGTTTAGGATACTGGTGTTTGAACAAGAGTGTTCTCCTTTCTCCCTAGAGTGATGTCAACCTGTGGTACTCAGAATGAGGAAAGGGAAAAGGCAAAGGGCCAATTTCAGGTTTCATTTGAATCTCCTGAAGTTTTTATTTTCTATTTGCTCCTGCTACAGTATGGCTTTTTTTCAAAGGCGCCTTACAGAAACTTTAGAAGCAAGGTCCAGGCGAGACAGCCTATCCCCGAAGAGGGTGCTAAGACAGTACACCACTAACAATTCACCGTCATAGACATGGCCTCAGAATCCTGCTTAACACAATGCTCCAGGCAGCTACAACTGAGCCTCAAAATAAAACCCATTTGGAGAAGCTGAACTAGGTGAGGGGGTTGCAAATATGGGCCCCCCCAAATACTGGAAACTCATTTGTCTGCAGAACTCATTCGATTAATCAACAAATAGTAAGAGGCCTTCCATGTGCTGGCACAGTGCATTGCACCGTGCAGGCTGGGCAAGGCTGAGTGTGTTCAGGAGGCTTACATTCGAGGAGAGAAGGCAGGCCATTAGCAAGGAATCAAATCTATTACAACCCTGAGAGACAATAATAAAGAGAACTATCAGTACATTAGATGGTATGATCAGGGAAGACTGCTCCGAGGAGGGAGCAGTTAAAGCTGAGAGCAATCAGCAAGTGCAGACACGCAGAGAAAGACGGAGGTATCTGAACGCTCTCTGACCTGGCTGAAGGCCAGGGACTGAAGCCCAGGGAGGAAGCACCCAAAGAAAGGGCAAAAGAAGCAGGTGCTTCTTCCTCCCTGTAGGACCAGCGGCGCAAGTGCTGGAAGAGAAGAGGGACTGGATGATTCACTGGTCGCATCACCTTTGTTCAGCACCCAGTTTTTCTAGGCTCAGAAGAATAGCAATCGGGCGAAGACACAGGGAGTCCAGACTCGGTGAGGTGAAGGAGGGGAGGCCAGTCTGGCCTTGGAGCATGGGCAGTGCCGCTCCCTGGCTTGAGTTTTGCGTACTGGGTCTCTCCCTCACCTTAACATCAGGTCTTGCTAACGGGAAGCTTTCCACGGGAAAGCGGATGAGCAGCAAGTTATTTGCACAAGTGGTGACCACCATGGAGCAGCGAGGATGCTGGCTGACCTCGGAAACTTCTCTCCGAATGTCCAGCATATGTTTGGCAGAGCTGAAAGGGCTCCCCTAGCACCAGCCAGCCAGCCAGGTGCCTGGCACCGGGACCACGTGTGGGCGGATGAGAAATGACTAACAGAAAACCTATATTCCAGGGGTGCTCACCACTCCGCTGGATTGGTCATGCTTCCTTCTGTATCCAAGACGATCGTTCTGCCTCTGGTTACAAAACTGCACCCTCTGAAGCTGCTGTGCACCCCTTGGAAGTAACCTACCCTCCGTGACTTGCAAACCCATTCATTTCTGATGGAGCTGTTCCAATGCCCTTCAAAGAACCTGGCCGGTGTACACTGCACAAACAAATTAGGAGCCAGCCTTTCCCAAATGCCTCTCTCTTTAATGAAGACATAAAAGCCTTGGATGCGGCTGGAACGCTAAGCTTACCAGGCATGACAACAGATCTTTGTCACAGAGGATTTCAAATACCTTTAAAAACAAAAGAACAAAAAAACCCCAGAATACTCAAAAGAAACTGAGATTTCCTTGTTAATGGGCTCAGTTGTTCATTTTATATACCCTATAAGTGACCATAATCCAGAAATCAGCACAGACAATGGAGATATAAGGCAACTGCAAACACAAACACACACATACACAGCTTCACCTGAGTGAAAAATTAAAATGCAATACCAGGCTCATGACTTTTTTGAAGCATCAGGCTAGAAAAAAGATACCCTCACCTTTTTCAGCTTCCTACTGTGCATCTCTCAATTATTTATTACTAAGATGATCAAAAGGCACTATACACACACACACACACACACACACACACACACACAAATACAAAAATCCCAGGGTTGGCTCACATATATATATGGCTTGATTTTAAAATATTAGTACCTTTGATATTCCCATTAAAGCTGAAAATATTATTACTGGGAGTTATAACTTCATGTATGAAAAACCCATAAAAATCTTTTGAGAGTCCTAATCTTTTAATTAATCTCACCTCAGTGCAGCTCAAGGGTTTAAAGGAATTTGTTTGGTTGGTTTTAAAAGATAAAAGATCAGAATGCTTTAAAGTAGCTTTTTGTAATTTCAGGTATCTATTTAAAGGTCCAGAAACGAATATTCGAAAAAAGCTTGGTTCTAGAGTCAGGATTTAAAACACATATTTAAAGTTCCCTGGTCTAAACAGCATGTGATATCTGTATCCCTTCTGCCATATTGCTGCCAAGGGGCACACTCATGTCCTGCCTTGAATGTTCCAGGGATGAATATACTACTGCTCCTCAGACAGTCTGACCCTAGTTGACAAGCTGTGCTAGGAGACCATCCTTCCTCACCCTGAGTCTAAATCTCCCTTCCCCCAACTTCTACACATAAGTCCTACCTTCAGCTCTTAGAGTCACACCACACAAGATCAAGTTAATGTAAAGATATTACTTTTGAGTACTGATGAATTTGAGCTATACCTAAATCTGGCAATACTGCAGGCTAGAGAGGATGTAAACCCTCAGGAGTGCGCTGGCATTGCCTGTGAGAGAATATATTGAAACAGCCTCTTTGGGAAACAGTTTGGCATTATCTCCTAAAGCTGGCATTCACAGTACCCTAAAACCCAGCAATACTACACCCAGGTATGTACCCGAGAGAAATTCTTGCCCACATACATGAGAATCTTCAAAGTAGCTCTGATGAAAACAGCAAAAGCCTGGACATGGCCACTTATTCAGAAAGTAGATGAATAAAATGTGATATATTCATATGATGGAATATTACACAGTGATCGAAATAATTGTTTGATAGAACAGTTAGCCCATATGGACTAATCTCAATAACATACTATTAAGGAAAAAAAATTCCCAAGAGATATTATGCAGCATGATACTTTTTTATAAAGTTGAAAAGTATATATTTTTGAGTTGTTTTTTAGGAATGCATAGAGACGCCTAAAACTAGGTAAAAAGGAGTAAAGGAATGGGGACTATGGGATTCAGGGTGATGGACAACTCAGTATGGGGGAGGGTGGGGAAAAGATGGGGTGTAGTCTTATCACATGGTTAGATATAGGATATGGTACATGCATACAATGGAATATCAGTCATAGAAAAGAACAGAATAATGCCATGTGCAGCAACATGGGTGGACCTAGAGATTGTCATACTGAGTGAAGTAAGTCAGAGAAAGACAAATATCGTATGATACCGCTTATATGTGGAATCTTAAAAAAGGGCACAAATGAACTTATCTACAAAACAGAAATAGAGTTACAGATGTAGAAAACAAACTTATGGTTACCAGGCGGTAAAGGAGGTGAGAGGGGTAAATTGGGAGATTGGGATTGACAGATACACACTACTATATATAAGAAAGATAACCAATAAGGACCTACTGTATAGCACAGGGAACTCTACTCAGTACTCCGTAATGGCCTATATGGGAAAAGAAGCTAAAAAAGAGTAGATATATGTATATAACTGATTCACTTTGCTGTACAGCAGAAACTAACACAACATGGTAAATCAACTATACTCCCATAAAATTTTTTTAAAAAGGAAAAAAAAAATCGTAGCTTTTGTTTTGAGTGATGCATGTGAAGATATGCATTAGCCATTAAAACGTAACTACTTAAATAACTACATGAAAGCAGGCCGTGAGTGAAAGCAAACAAAGATGACCATCCTCAGGCAACACTTAGAATTACACCACAGGATGACTGTAATTTCCCTCACTATGGAAATCCAGCTTCCCTTCTGAGACTCTCCATAAGAATTACAACATGGTAGCACTTGCCATGTAAAAGCACCGAAGTTATTAATTGGATTCCAGATGTCTAAAATTGATGTATCCCTTCACTGAATCCCCCCACCCCCCAGCCCAGGATCTATTTTGGATATAACACTCCACACAGGATGCTGTTCTTAATTAACACTGCTCTGCCTTAAGAGCTTTATGTCTGCGAGATAGTCATCCAAACACTCTCCCGTCCATAGATTTGCTCTTATGCCCTATCTCCGAAGCAAAAGTAATACTTGCCTGGATTTTAATAAACATGTCTGCAGGAGTAATATAACTTTCACATGCTTTCTACATTTCATAATCTCTCTTAGTGCTTTTCTTTATGCTGACTGCCACGCCAAGACTGGATTTTAAGGGCTTTGTAGCAGTTCTGTCTCCATTTCTGGTGCCCACCTTAGGGGGCAGCAAACAGTATGCTGATTGCTCTTTAGGTAGGAAGCACAGACATGATGTTGAAAAAGCTATTTACTATCCAAGCTACTGTGTTCCTCTCCCTCTTTAATTTTTGACTTTGACTCCAGCTCATTGACCTTAGACTGAAGCATAGTAGCCAAGTTATCAGTCCAAGATCTGCGAGTGTTCCTAATTGGCTACTCAGATGGTGTCTACCAGATGCCAAAATTAAAAATTTAAAAAATCAAGCAAACTAATGTTTTGGCACCCAAGAGGCAAAACAACCTGCTAAGGGACTAGTCCTTTCACTTTGCAAATGGTTACTCGAGCCTTGGGTGGAGAGGCAACTCAATCTACTTATAGAAGGAGCCAGATTTGGGACCTAATTCTTCAGCTAAAAGGCAGCTGAATCAGGAGGAACAAACACAGCTCTAAGGAAAAGGAACAACCCCTGTCCATGGCCGAAGGAGAGATGCTCTTGGTCCAATGCTAGGGACCCTGCTGCTCTAGGGAAGTGGAAAACATCAAAGAGCCCAAGAATCAAGATGGCATAAATTTGTTGTTGTTCTACTACTTTTTTTTTTTTTTATTGATGGAACTCTGGTGAGTGCTTGCTAAGCGCCAGGTACAGAGATGATCTCATTGAATCCTTTTAACAGCACCTACCTCATGGTGCTGCCATCTCCATTTTCAGATGAGGAAATTAAGGCTCAGAGATGTGATCTTACAGCTCATGGGTTGTGGGACTTCAGGGCCCGCTCCCTCAACCTGCATTCCCTCTCTCCTAAAACACTGCTGAACATTCACTAAGCAATAGGGATTAGGTTGAAGTATCTCCATCAAAGCACTTTTGTGAATGGAATCTCCTTGGATCAACTTTGGGGTAGGTAGAGGCACAGTGTCATTGTCCCCATTTTACAGAAAAGGAAACAAAGGTTGAGAGAGATTAAGTGAATTGCTTGAGTCTTCTGCAGTCTTGGACTGAAAGCCTCAACATGTTTCTCTACTAAAAACGACCTTCGATTAATAAATAACAGGGTGGCCTGCCTCTAGTTTCTGAATTGGAACATCACAACTGAAGAAGCATGTATTGGGGGATCTCTTATTAAAAAACAGAACCTAAATTATAGGCGATGGGTCAGGGCACTTTCAGCTCAGTCTTTTAACCCTTGCCATCTGTGCTCGGTCCTGAGTTACTGGTCCTTGACCCGGCTTTCTTGGAATGATAGGCCCTCATTTACCATTTCACTCTCATCTCTCAACCCTTCACACTGTTTCCTTCCTATCTGAGTAGGAGTGGTTCTTTAAACAACCTGCCGCCTCTTTCACCACCAGCCCTTTGCACATACTAGTCTCTCTGCATGGAATACATTTCTTCTCCTGTTCCACCAAGGCTAGACTAGGTGGTCCTTGAATAAGGTTCTATTTCAGGACATTTATTGTGTTGTAAGTATCTTCCCCACTAAATTATAGGCAAAGCCACTTCTATGAGCAATATTCAGTCTTTCCTTAACCTTCAAAACACTAATGCCACACGGTTCAATCTAATACCTTAGCAATGACCTGACAAAACCAGAGCTAGGCACATAGTAGTTCACTAAATACCTCTGGCCCAAATAAGCCAACTATAACAGATATTTAGAAGGGTGACACAGTTATAACCATCCCCAGTCCTCAAAAAAAAGGTTTGATTATGTTCTCTAAACCAAACATTATAAGAGTAATGCAGGAATGGAGATGTACACTGTTAAAGAGGATACAGAACAAAATTAGGTTTCTTTGTAGCCCTCATCAATCTGAAATTTATCTGTTTTTACTTAATCACATTTCTATGGTATATAAACTTATGAAGAATCTGAGTAGAAAGCCAAACCTTGGGTGTCCCTAGTCTTTGCCCGTGGATCCCCAAAGGCATCTCCCCTCTTTCAAGGACAAGTGGAGAGAAAACTGCACAGCAAGCAGAAGGACAAATGAAAGATATCTTTGTGCCCACTTAGAGGTCAGCATTCCACCCTTATGTGTGATCCATAATTAGTGACAATTGCATTTTTTCAGAGTCTGGAAAAAAAAAAACCCAAGGCAGCTGACCTCAGTTGTCCCATAGCTAATCATCCTTTGAAGGAGACGCTTGAGAGAAAATGGAAACAGCAGGGTGGTGCCCAGGCTGTGGTGCGGAGTATGCTGAGGGTGGTCCATGAGCACGGACGGCCAGATCCTCTTCCTGAGCTGGCCTGGTCCTGACACTCTCCCATCTTGTATTGGGTGAGGTGGGCATCAGCAGGCCACCCTGCAAAAGGCTTGGCATGATGCCCACCCGTTTCTACAAAGTTCCTTCTCATTGTGGGCACTCTTCTACGAGGATTCCTACTTGTATATGTGCACAGGCTGCGTCAAATGCAGTCTCCTTTGCCTCTGCTCACAGCGTATTACATTTTTAATCAGCATATATAATTACTTACCACAAGCTGCCAGGCCAGATTTTCTGAGCATCAGTCTAATTAACTTAAGCTTGATAATTATGTTTCAGATACCACAGCAGTGCACACAGAATTTGCAGATTATGCCACCAGCTTATTTGATTCCAATAACATATCTTCTCAGAAGGTGGGTTAGTTTTGATTTTTTTTTTATGGCCCTCTAATAATTACCTAGGTTTCAAAGTTTTCCCTTAAAAATAAAATCAGTCTGCTATTTAAGACAGCTTCTCAAATCATTAACACAGACTGGACTGAAATAATAGATTTCTGTGTATTTGTACACACAAAAATCTTTTTTTTACTAATATAAGCTCAAGCTGAGGAAATATTAATATATAAAGAATTCTGATGGTCGAATAACAGAACTTTCCATGTTTTGACTGGTCTATGCTTTGCCTTTTCCATTTACACTTGTCTTGATGAAAAATAAGGGGGAAAAAGAAAGCAAAAGAAACAGAAAACCTCCAAGACTTACAGGCAAGAAAGGTCAGCTTCTGGTTGAATTAGGGCATGATAAACTCACATAAGGATAATAACCAACTTATAGAGGGTTTGCTATGTGCCAGGCACTGTGTTAAGCCCTTTTTGTGGATTGTCTCATCTAATCATCCTAACAGCCCTGTGTAGTAGGTATATGTTATGGGTTGAATCGCATTCCTCCAAAAGATATATTGAATCCCAAACCCCCAGGACCTCAGAATGCAAGCTTGTTTGGAAATAGGGTCTTTACAGAGGTAATCAGTTTCAAAGAAGGTCATTACAGTGGGCCCTGATCCAATAAGACTGATGTCCTTTTACAAAGGGGAAATATGGACACAGACACAGCCACGTACACCGGGAGGATGCCACGTGAAGATGAAGGCAGAGATCAGGGTGATGGATCAACAGGCTAAGGAATGCCAGAGACCGCCAGCAGACCACCACGAGCTAGGAGAGAGGCCTCAGAAGGAACCAAACCTGCTGACAATGGGATCTCAGACTTCTAGCCTCCGGAACTGTAAGACAACAAAATTCTGTTGTTTAAGCCACAGAGTGTGTGGTACTTTGTTACAGAAGCCCTAGCACATGAATACAGTATGCATGCTCATACTCCTCACTGTGCAGGGGCCGAGGCTCAGAAGAGCTGTGTGATGTGTCCAAGGCCACAGAGCTGTCACAGGCAAGGATGGAGTCCACAACCAGGCTTTTCCGACTCCCAAGCTCATGCCCTTGGCCTCACCCCCTGCTCTGCCACACTGCGTCGACGTAGGAGGGTGGAGAGAATCCATGCAACAAATCCCAGAAATGGCTGGCATGCTGTGATCATTTCAATGCTTCTAAATTAAGAGTAAGACTGAGGTAGTGAATGAGATACCATCTCACACCGGTCAGAATGGCCATTATCAAAAAATCTAGAAACAGTAAATGCTGGAAAGGGTGTGGAGAAAAGGGAACCCTCTTGCACTGTTGGTGGGAATGTAAATGGATACAGCCACTATGGAGAACAGTATGGAGGTTCCTTAAAAAACTACAAATAGAACTACCATATGACCCAGCAATCCCACTACTGGGCATATACCCTGAGAAAACCATAATTCAAAAAGAGTCACGTACCAAAATGTTCATTGCAGCTCTATTTACAATAGCCAGGACATGGAAGCAACCTAAGTGTCCATCGACAGATGAATGGATAAAGGAGATGTGGCACATATATACAATGGAATATTACTCAGCCATTAAAAGAAACAAAATTGAATTATTTGTGGTGAGGTAGATGGACCTAGAGTCTGTCATAAAGAGTGAAGTAAGTCAGAAAGAGAAAAACAAATACCGTATGCTAACACTATATATATGGAATCTAAGAAAAAAAAAAGTCATGAAGAACCTAGGGGTAAGATGGGAATAAAGACACAGACCTACTAGAGCATGGACTTGAGGATATGGGGAGGGGGAGGGGTAAGCTGTGACAAGGTGAGCGAGTGGCATGGACATATATACACTACCAAACGTAAAATAGCTAGCTAGTGGGAAGCAGCCGTATAGCACAGGGAGATCAGCTCGGTGCTTTGTGACCACCTAGAGGGGTGGGATGGCGGGGGGGCGGGGAGGGAGGGAGACGCAAGAGGGAAGAGATATGGGAACATATGTATATGTATAACTGATTCACTTTGTTATAAAGCAGAAACTAACACACCATTGTAAAGCAATTATACTCCAATAAAGATGTTATTAAAAAAAAAAGACTGAGGTAGTGGCTGTTTCCAAGTTTATATGCAGCTTCTTTTATTTAAAACAGAAAATGACTGCTGGAAATACCTGCTTCCTTGTTTCCCGTGGGCAACAAAACAGAATTTACCTTTTCTCAGAGTGAGAGCAGCGGTGATATTTTGTTCTCTTCCCACCTCTAACATGAGAGGATAATGGGCCAAAATATCACTTGCCAACTATGAAAGGCATAAGGGGAAAACCACAAATAAAATAGCTCAACCCAGGGAATAGCATCTGAGAGGGAAGGACAGATAGGCTTTCCCAAGATGTAATTCCAGATGGAAAAAGCAAGAGAGAGAACAAGTCTGCTTCACAGAGGCCACAGGCATGGAGTAATTCTTGGGAAGAGATGCAACCTTGGTTCGGGAAGGAAAGCACAGGAATAAGAAGAAGAAGAAGAAAAAAAAGACAATTCCCCAAGAATGTCTATTGGAATGAGTCTGATGGAAAGCTTGACGCCAGACAGAGGAAGGAAGCTCACATCCACTGAGGGCCGAATACAGCTGGTGTGCGTATGACGGTAAAAGCATCCAATCCCCCCACTCCCCGATAATCTTGTGAAGTAGAAGTTATCACCTCCCTGCCACATCCCAGCTGACAGGAAATAGGGGCTCTGAGCAGTGAAACAATTAGCTCGAGGCCAGATGTCTCCCTGGCCCAGCAAATCACTGGCAATGCCTATGCAGAAGAACAATGCAAAGGGGTCATCCTAGGGACACTCTGGAAGTCTTCAGAAGAATTGCCTTGCTCCTTCTAGACCAGTCCTGTTGATTTCTTTCTTAGTATGTGTACAAGCTCACATGTAAAACTACAGGCTATTCATTATGGATCCTTTTCACAAATTACAAATTACATCTAAGTTCCTCTAGAATAGGAGTTCTTATTTTTAGGCATGTCAGCACCTTTGAGAATCTGATCAAAGATAGGACTCCTTTCCCTAGAAAAATATGTACATACAAACACATTCACTTTACATGAAACTTCCCTGGGGGATCCATGGCTCACAGCTTTTAAACCCACAGGGGATACCTACGTCCCCAAGTAGCCCAGCAATGTCACGGCACCACTAAGATATATTCTGTGCCATTGGACACCTTGATCGGGGAAGTTCCTCTCCTCAGTCACAGCCTTGTATTTCTGGGTTACCACATCTGTCTCTCCCACTGTTGGGGAGCCCTACTGTGCTTTGTTCAGCTCTATTCCCCTCGCACTCAGCACTGAATCTGCAGTCAGAAGACCTGGACTTGGGATCTAGCCCGCTCTGGGCCATGCTGCCTCCACTCCTTAAATCTGTTTCATCACCTACACTATTAAATGGAGATCACACCATGGCTGGCCCTGCTTTTTCCCAAGGCTTCTGGAAGGAACATGTGCAACAGTACAAGTGAAAGCAATTTCTAAGAGAGCAGTGAGCACCTACTGTATGCAGGCACTGTTTTACACACTTTACATATATTAGTTTATCAGTCTTCACAGCTACCCTCCAAGGGTGGCACTTCTTGTACCAGGAAGCTGGGCCCAGAGAGGCCTGGGAACTGGTGCAAGCAGGCACAGGGCTGGGATGCAAACGGAGGCAGCAATGCCAGCACCAGCCTTCTTGACCACTGTGTCTCTCTAGACCAGGCAATGCCATGCAGATGCCTGAAACTGTTAGAACAAGAAGGGAAAAGGACCCCGCAGGCCCTTTATTCACGTAGTGGAGCTTGGGCAGGGGGAGTTGAGGGGGGAAAGGGCTCTATAGTCAGACCGCCAGAAAACCTCAGTGTTATAACTGCAACCTGCTTATGCCTCAAACCACCGTTAACCGCCCTGTGCTCCTTGGTAGAGCCAGTCTGGCCTTTGATGTAGCCCTGGGGGGCCCCCCAGAAAATAATTCAGCACCCCCAGAAAGTGTGGAAAGTGCGTGATGAGGAAAATCTGGGCAACTGTGGGAGCACAGGACGGGGGTGAGTAATTTAGTCTGTGTGTGAGGGGTCAAAAAGCTATACATCTTCCCAGCCTTTACATTATAACAAAACCCCAAGATACCAGACTGAGCTCAATGCTAAGTGTCTGCAGCTTCACCACACTTAATGTACGACATTTCGAATTCTGCTTCGAGCACTTTTTCCCACTGTTCTTCTCTTAGCTAGCTCCTCCTCTTCCTTTGGGTTTCCATTTGAATCTAACCCCTTGAAAGAGCCTTCCTGGCACACCCTATGTTGCATGCAGAGGTTGGCCGTCGGCAGCCTTGGACTCCCAAGTGTGAACCACAGACCAGCACAGTCTGGGGGCTTGTTAGAAATGCAGAATCTTTGACTCCAGCCCGGGTGAGTGTTAAGTAATATAAAGCTGCCTCGTCCAGCTCCAGGAGCCACTAGCCCCAGATGGCTACTGAGCATTTGAAACAGGGCTAGTCTGAGCTAAGATGCACTATAAGTATAAAATGCACACCAGATTTAGAAGACAGGGCAAAAAAGAATGTGAAATATCCCAGTAATCATTTTTATAATGATTATCTATTGAAATGATAATATTTTTGGTATTTTGTGTTAAATAAAAATATTATTGAATATTTTACAAATTTTGATACAAATCACATTGTATCTACATTGGGCAAGGCTGCTTTAAAATGTGAGAAGTGCCCGTTTAGGATAATGATCAGAAACCAGTGTTGGCAAACTACAGCCTGTGGGTCCAATCTGGCCCAGTACCAGTTTGGGTAATTAAACTTTCAGTGGAACACGGTCACACTCCCTCACTACATATTGTCTGTGACTACCTTCGTGCTACAAGAGCTGGATTAAGTAGGTGCAACAGAAACTGAATGGCCTGCAGAGCCTAAAATATTGACCAGCTGGCCCTTCACAGGAAGAGTTTGCTGACCCCTAGTCAGCAGCATGGGTTCCAGAGGTGGACGCCCGGCTCCCAATCCTGTCTCCACCACCTTTTAGTACGTGAACTTGGGCAAGAGACTTCCCGTCTGTTTCTCAACTTCTGTATCTGAGAACAGGCATAAGAGTACCTATGGGATCAAGGTATTATAAAGATTAAATCAGTTGATAATGTGAAATTCTTTCAATTGTGCCTTGCGCTTAGTAGGTTCTCAATAAACATTTCCCCCACTGTTACTATCACTAGCAATCAATCATCACAAGTTATAATTAGACATTTTTGCTTTGTTACCTTTTGTCTTATGTGTTGCCCCACCAGACTAAAAACCCCAGGAGAGCAGGGGCATTTTCTATCTTGTTCCAGCTATTCACCTGAGCACCGTTTCTGGAGCATGATAGAAATTCAATAACTACTTGTTGAAGGAATGAGGCGCAGAGAAAAGTAATCTGCCTAAGGCTACACAGCCTGTAAGTGGCCAGGACTTGAACCTGGTTCTTTCTGTTCCCCAAATTCTTAACTTCCCCTGCTACACCGTGCAGTCTCTGGACCAGCAACATCACCTGTGGGGGGGGGCTTGTTAGAAATGCAGAATCTTAGGCGCCACCCCAGACCTACTGAATCAAAACCTCTAACAAGATCTCCAAGAGATTCATGGGCACGTTTAAGTTTGGGGAGTACTGCTCTAGGCTCTAATTCCCAGTTAAGACTCTGCTTATTCACTCAACAAGTAATTAATGGAGCATCAGTCTTTCCCCTGAGCACTCTGTTCAACCCCCTAACACCAGAGCTGATTATTCACCCCACTAAGGGCCTGGGGGTGTTTAGGTTCTGCAGTGAACGTTAATATGCTGTGTCAGAAGGTGTCCTTTCTCCTACCAGATTCAAACCACTGCAATGCAGGAATGACCTCTCCGCACAGAAATGGGCGTAACATTCCATGCCAGCCTCAACTGACCAAGCCACAGGCCCAGAGGATGCAGGGAGTGGAAAATCCACTCCTAAATAATTTCCCTCTGGGCAGCAACCTCAGCGAATGGGTTCCCCTCTGCATTTCACAGGCTACTGGCTGCACTGCCAAAATATACATCCATTCCTACATGTCATACCCTCAGGCACCTTCCTTTTTGATTCTACGAATGGAAGCAAATCATCTCCCACTCATATTACAAACCAGTTAAAATTCTCCCCTCATTGACTCTGTTTTGTCTTACTTGTTGCCTGCCTCCAAGGTCCTACACTCTTTGCCTCACTATTTTCTTAGAAATGGCCCATTGTGTGGCACTTCAGAGGACCTGGGTGCTTCAAATTAGCACAGAAACTTACAATGGATTCCCATTTGTCACAGCAAGAAGTTTCAAACTGTGGTCATCAGTTGAAAACTTTAAATTAGAAAAAGACTGATTAGCATGATTCTTAAAGGTCTGAACACTAAACTCACAGATGGCCTCTGAGAGGACCGATGGCGCATAAAGGAGATTAGGATAAATCTAATTATTTAGGGGTGTTCCCATTTCTGGAGGCAAGTGGTGAGCGATGGAGAAGAAGTGAAGGATGGACAGATGGATGTAATGAAGCCCCATTAAAGTCTTTTTGATTCCCTCTCATGGTGATGGAGCACATTACCCCATTAATGGTCCTGTGAGCTAACACAGTCAAAGTTGGGCGCCGTGACCTCCAAAATGAATTTGAATTGCCTGCCCAGCTCTTTACACGTGTCCGCGGGATTTAAATGAGCCTGAAAGGTCTGTGTGCCTGCCGCGGAGCTCTCTCCCTACAGCATGGGCTGGAAGCCCCCTTAGGGGATGACCTTCCTCCTGGCTGGTTTCTGAAGGCATTCAGGCTGAGGCTCACAGCTTTTCTGTTCCCACTGCTCTACAACTTGAATTTCCTAGGAAATATGCTGTGCTTTGTGTTCATTCGGGTGCATGCGAGGTGTTCATGTGGACTCCTGTTGTTCTTTTCATCAGCGGGTGATGGCTACACATTATCAACATCCCATGCTGATTAGGGACCTGAGGGCAGGTTCTAAGGAAGAAGAGTGGCAAGACAGGGCCCTTTTCTTGAGGAGTTCATGGCTCAGCGACAGAGATGTGAGATAAACAACAATATAGGACATTTCACAGCTAGGTGTGAGATGAGAGCCTGATTCGCTCGGACAGCTCAGAGAACAGAATGGAAACAGTGGTGGTCCATGGACGCGAAATCACGGAAAGAGGTGGGACTCCCATTTCTCCCCTAGATGACCACAATGACCTCCTAAATATCTCCTTTCCTCTACTTTTGAGCCACTACTGTTCAGCATCACTTAAAAGTGTAAATCAGATCACGTGACTCTCTCCAAGAATCAGAGTTGACATTTAATGAACACTTACTGTTCACTCAGCACTGATCTCAACACACTTCACACATCATTTCAATTCATCTTCACAGCAGCCATATGTGCTAGGTACTAGTATCATCTCTCTATTACAGGTGAGGAAAGGGAGGTACAAAGGGGTTACCTGGCCCAGTAAGTTAGCAGAATTTATAGACAAATTCAGGCTTTCTGACTCCAGAACTCAGATTCTCAAACCCTGTAACTCCTATTCTTTGGTCCCTGCCCTCCCATCACAGATGGAATAAACTCTAAACTCTCTGACCTCATCTTGCTTCATTCTCTCCCATGCTCCCTGTGTGCTAGCCACGGTCTCCACGTTTGGTCCACTTAAGGCCCTTTGCACCTGTAGGACCCTCTGTCTGCCTAGAAAGTTTTCCCACTCTCCCATACTCAACCTGGAAACATCAGAGTGACCTTGAGTCTCAGCTCTTTACTTTTCTCTGTTCTTCTTCCCACCCAGGTGATCTCACGCAAGGCCATGGCTTTACATGCCATCTCTATGACTGCCACATGTGTTTCTAGTCTGGGCTCTCTAGTGAGTTCCAGCCATGTGTGCTCCACAGTTTACCTGATGATTCCTCTTGCATGGGTAGCGGGCACCTCATATTTCTTATAACCAAGAGAGAATACCTTACTTATAGCCACCATCCTAGTTCAGTCTTTCCAGTAAATATCACTAACCATTCAGCTGGTTACTCAAGCCGAATACTAGAAGTTCTTAGCCTCTGAGGGCTCATATTCAACTCCATCAACAAAATCTACCTGCTGTGTTTCCAAAACACATTGCCAAATAGCCTACTTCTCTCCACCTCTACTGCACCATTATCTCTACCATAAACCACTGTGATAACCTCCTAATTGGCCCCTTTGCTTGAGCTTTCATCTGCTTTCAACCCAGCCAGAGTGATCCTTGTAAGTCTCAAGTCCTCGTTCCCTTGTCTGACATCCCCCAAATCCAATCTCATTCTGGGCCCACAAGACTCTAGGCCACTGCCTGCCTCTGTAACCACATCTCCTTTTGCCTGCTCACCAGGGTTCCAGGCTCACTGGCCTTCCTGCTGTTTCCTGAACATGCCAGGCTCACCATGGACCTGTGGCTTTTGCAATCGCTATTCACTCTAATTGGAAAACTCTCTGCCCCCAGGTTCTCCAGACTTGCCTCTTGTCCTTGACTTCTCAGTTAAAATGTTACCTCCTGGGTGAAGCCTTTTCTGACATGTCTATCTGAATGCATCTGCTCTGGCACAAATACTTCTTTATTACGCTGTTTCCTCTCACTACCTGAGATGATGGATGTTTGTGTGTTCCCTTGTTTTTCTCTCCTACTAGAGTAATAATCTCTTAAAAGGTCTGGGGCCTGATCTGGCTTGTTCACCACTGCGTCCCCCAGAGCCTGCACCTGTAAGGGGGAACAGCAGCATCTGTTTGATGATGAACAGCGTTTATTTATAAGCTTTGTTTATAACAAAAAGTAAATGGAGGAGGTGAGATTGAAGACAGACGATAATGCCGGGATGCCAATCCTACAGTCAGTGGGAGGGGATGGGATAAAGCACAGAAGTGAGGGGCACTTCTAGAGAGTGGGGGAAGGCTAATGTATTGCATTAAGTGACTATTACCCATGAGGCCCTGGGGATACTCAGGTGAACCATGGAGTCACAACCCCTGCCCTCACGGAGCTTGTGTTTAGAATGTTTTTTAAACTTTTCATCCCTATTTTAGGATAGGACAGAGGAAAGCACATTTTTTTTTCCTGTAAAGGGCCAAACAGTAAATATTCTAGGATCTGTAGGCCGTACAGTATGTGATACAAATACTTAACTCTGCCGTTGTAGTGAGAAAGCAACCATAGACAGTGCACACACATGGCTGTGTTCCAATAAAACCTTGCTAATAAAAACAAGCATCAGGCCCGATTTGGCATGTGCACCATAACTTGACAACGCTGGGATAGGGTCTTCTTTTGTAGGCCCTTCTTTAGGCCTGTTACACAGAAGAGCAGGCTTTGGTTGAATCCTAAGGGTCTTGTGTAGAAAAACGTAGATTTACTATCTCCATTAAATCCTCTCTGAAGCTCTTAGGAGGCAGTGAGTAGAAGTGAGCTGTCTACCTAATCTTCCTGTCACTCTTCTGTTTTAATCCTCCCCCCAATCAACCAGCGTTTGTAAGAAGTCTCACAGTTATATAGAGTTGAATGTACATCACGTGATGAAGAGTAATTGATCATGGCTAATGCATATACTAGTTGGTGGACCTGCCCTTATACCACAGCTGGAAAGGAAGAGGACGGGGACCAGTGATTAGTTATACTGATCTCAAGTGAAGCTAATAGCTTGGTGTCACCATGACCTCAGCCAGGGAGAAAAGCTGCGTCCAAGTCTACAGGCCTTCATGAGACATTTGCCACTCGGCTGTTGGCTCATGAGCTTGGGCGTAAGAAAGGAAAGAAGATGGCATTGTTGTGTGCCCTTCTTGCTCTGGGGCGCTTTCGGAAGCAACAACTGTGATCAGAAAAGTAAATGTTGTTAAGGGAAGTGGGATAGTTGTTCTGGACGCACACCAAGAGCCAGGCTCCAGGAAGCTGGAGCCAACAGAATCAGATCTTCACGTGCATAAGACATTGCTGGGCTTTCTCCACAGGTTGCCTTTGTGGTTGCGGTCTGCCTGGTTTCCAGGGAGCCTTCAGTTAGAATATTGAGATGAGCTGATTTATCCCTGTGTGTCACATGAGCTCCATTACCATTAACACAAATAAGTCTTTAGTTACATGAGGAAGGTATAGAGAAGTGTGTATGGCTTCACCTCATAAAAACATCATTTTTTCAAAACACCAGTTTCTTGTGTATAGATTGCCCAAATGTGCATTCACATTAATACAGAACAATAAGAGACCTAGATATACTGCTCTGGGCATACTGAGTTAGCCTTGCTTCTGAACCAAGAAATCCTCAAGCCAGTACCTCTCCCCACAGGGCCACCTCCCTAATTCCTTTCCTTCCACCTCCATTTCAGCCGGACCTGAAGTGGGCAACATAGCCTGGGAACCTCCGCTCAGGCAGCAGAGAATAGATGTGTTCAGAGCCTTAATGTGCTCCCAGCACTTAGCAGTGTTCAAAGAAATATGTGAGAAATGAACAAATGGTGGGGAAACTTCCAACCCATCAGAGTGCCAGGATTCTGAAACGCATGGTGATGAAATGCACAGGGACACATAGTTAGTGCCCATCTCTATGGGAAGAGGAATCAAACTGACTTTGCAGAACTACTCCCAGGCAGGAGACAGGCTGTGCTCATGGCTTTCACCCACCATGTTACTGAATGTTCTCAGCATCCCTGCAACATCGGTATTTCTAATCAATATTTCATTGACGCTCTTATCTCCTCAAATGAAGACACCACCACCCACACTGAAATGCTGCGATGGGAATTCAACAAGATACACTGTATGTTAAGTCTTCACTCAGCCTAGGGTTTGAGATATAAGGGTTTGATAAATGACAGCTGTTGGTGTCCTTATTGCTTTGTCCTTGTTATAGATGAAGAAATAGAGGCTCAGTGGTTTACAGTGACCACTCCAAGCTACAAAATGTGGCACAATTGGGAATGGACCCAATGTGTCTTATTCCTTTTCTAGTTATAGGAAGGAATAAGGAAAGTATACTGGTTGCATCTTCCTCTGCTCTTTGCTTTCTTAGCTTTAGCCCTGGGAACTCCAGAGCTACCTCAAGATGGCTCTAAATTCTCCTCTAAGTGCTACACAGAAGATTAGAAAATAGATTATGCATCTATTATATTTGACATGCTAGACTTCTATGATATATAAATAGAATATATAACATATATAAATAGAATATATATATTATATAAGTATATATAAATAGAATTCAAAGATAATTCTTTGCATAACAGACTAGAATACTGATCCCGCCCTTAAAAATAAGTCCTTCCTACAATGAATACATGTTCTGATGTTAGTTACGCCCATTTCCCTCTTCCCAGGTAAAGACACTTAGAATTGTAAAGGCACTGGTGGCCTGCATTTGATGAACAGGGCCTGACCTGGAATGGTATGTAACATCACCAATGCCATGGTCCCAAACATGCAGCCAAAGGTTTTCAAAATGTACAGGCATCCATGGAAAATTGAAAGCGTTGCTAGGCATATGACTAACAAGCCAGAAAGGCCATAGCACTTGCCAGAAGGGATGAGGCATTTCAGAAAGAGAAGTCAAGATGCATTTGTGAGCTGAATGCATCCCTCAGCCTGCTTAGCTGTGCTACTTGGTTCATAAACCGGGAATTAAGTCAATTTTCATTTCGGCTTTTTATTTCACCTTTAGGCAACCCCTAAGGTTTCCAGAAGAATTCTGTTTGACCTTTAGCTAAAGTTCAACCTCTACCAAGTTACCAATTTTGGATGGTCCCTGGGTGATCACTTAAGACAGATTTCACTATAATTCAATGAAAAGATAATCCCTGGCCTAAGAGTTCACAGAGGAAGGACTCCGGGTGGGCTCAGGGATGGCAAAAGTTATGGGTTTAGTCCTACTAATGAATTTTAGTGATATTTTCATTGTGTGACATTGCTCACTGAAGTCAGCCTGGATGCATTTGCTGGATATTGAACCCAGGGCATTTCTTTGCCTCCACCTGGACCCAGATGAGGGTTCTCTCAGTGCCCCTTGTACTCTAGGCCCTAGAAAAAAAGAGTCAGCCCACTGAGGCAGTGCCTTGGCAAGTTGTCATTTACTTCCAAAGTTACGAAAGGAACCTTAAACCCACCACTGGACTTGGACTTTGGTCCCACACCAAGTAGTGTATCTTTGCTATAAGCACATATGCTCTAGATCTGCATTTCTCTAACACTTACTTTTCAACACCTCTCAGCCACACTCAGGAGATGTGGAGGGGAGCGGTGGACGGAGGAGCCAGCTCTTCCGAGTTACAGCGGAGAATGGAGGTCTGGAGGTGTTTCCTTCTTACCTATCCTGACTTACTTTGTCTACTGAAGGTCTGCCTGATTCTTCAGGAAGTATTGTAAAAGTCTCTCGATATGTGTGTATGTTTAATCAGAGGGTTCCCCCCGCCCCATTTGTGATTACGTAGTTAGCTAGGAGGTGCTGTGTGCACACCATGGAGACAGGGTCGCTTCTGGTTACAGAAGTGAAAACAGCTCCCAGTTGGCATGCAAGGCAGTTAGTTCATCCCTATCCAGAGATTACATCCATTAAACTAAAGGGAAATCCAATGTCCATCTCACTCACAAGTCAGAACAGGATGTCTGCCTCACAGACATCAATATATGGTTACCCAAGAGGAAAGGGAGCTGGGGAAGGATAAATTATGACTTTGGGCTTAGCAGATACAAACTGCATACTACTATATAAAAAACAGTATATATAACAAGGTGCTACTGTAGAGCACAGGGAACTATATTCAACATCCTGAAATAAACCATAATGGAAAAGAACATGAAAAAGAATATATATATATTATATATATATAAATATATTATATATATATATATATATATATATATAACTGAGTCATTTTGCTGTACACCAGAAACTAATGCAACGTTGTAAATCAACTCTACTTCAATAAAAAATTCTTAAAAAGAACAGGATGTCTGCATCTGCCGCTTCTCTGACTTCCCAGTCCTGTGGGAGAACAGCGGCCGCTCTCTCAGCATCTCTGTGGACTGGAGGATGCTCATTTTAGAGGAAGGGCTCCTAGCTTTCTGCAGAGAGTTCGATACCATGATGCCTCAGATTCGGCTTCCTGCATTCTTTTTCTTATTGATTGGCGTACCTCAGGCTATTAGGTTTAAATGATAATTAAATGATAATTTTTTGGGGGGGTGAGTACACAAGGAGATAAATGTCTCACAAATAGACTCAAAGCTTGCAGGCAGGAGACGTGTAGTGATTTACAAAGTGTTTATCTAGCTGGCATTTTCTTCCCCCAGGAAAAAGTAATCATTGCTACCATCCTCTGAAAACAGAGATGCTTGTTTTCTGGGAGGGCTTGGAGGCTAGCCAAGACAGTGTGAAGATTCCTGAAATTCCAACACACCTGCTAGAGTACTGGACTGAGTGAGCTGCCCATAAAGGGTCACCCCAAGGCCTCTTCCATCCTTACTAGAGCCACTGCAGCAGAGCCCTAGGTGTCTGCGAGCGTGGAGGCTTATTGTGAGCTGCTGCGTCTTTCGATGGGCCGCCTGGCCCAGGTGTGATTCCACCCCTGGAATACGCAGAGGAAGCCATGCTTCCCCCCCCCCACCCCCGCAACCTCCAGGCCCCTCCAACACACACACCTGTAATAACACACAGGTTATTAATAATTTCCCGATAGAAGGGCCTGCCCCACCACGGCTTTCACTCTGCCCTCAACCTGACACTCTCTGCCATTCACTTTCTGCCTCAACCTCAGGCACTACTGACACTTTGGGTCAGTTAGTTCTAGGTTGTGGGGGGTGGTCTTGTGTGCTTTAGGATGTTTAGCAGCACCCTTGGTCTCTACCTGCTCGATGTGACCAGCACACCTCTCCCTCCCACCTGTGACATCCACAAATGTCCCCAGCCATGGCTGGTAACGCCCCCTGGGGGTAAAATTACCCCCAGTTAAAACCAATGTCTTAAAACAAATGGGAAATGATGGGAGAAGCTGAGAATTCTCCCAACCCTGTAAGGAACCAAAGAGGCCATGTCGTTACCAACTCTCCAGTCTGGCTTGCAGATTCCATCTCTGAGGAATCTCAATGAGCCAGAGACCTCCATTGGAAAGTGGGAAGGGGGCCTGGGGAGGGCAGTCAGGGCTGAGTTGAGGACTATGGATTCTTGGCCAAAAAATGGCAGAAGAGTGATTGGATTGCACTCTCTCTCTAGAGTGAAGGTCTATGAGTCCCATAACGGAGAAAATATTTTTGAGCACCCGCTATATCCCCCATCCAGTCAGTCAAGACAGCTGACAGATTTCTTTCTCCTCTTCCTCTCCCTCTCCCCTCTCCCCTCTCCTAGTTTTTGTCCCATCTTCTTTCCCCTGGGCTCCTCTAAAGCATCCTTGCACTTCCTCTCTCCCAGTCTTGCTTCTCACCATCCATCTCTCCACCACGACAGATCACCCCAGCTGGCCATCTGCTTGCCTCCCTGGCCTTCCATTCCTTCAGGAGAAAAATCCAGACTCTTTAACAAGGCCTGCAAAGCCACGTATTACCATTCTCAGTCCATTACTTCCAACTTTAGGTTGCCACTCCCCTGGGCCCTCCTGGTTACTCCTTGTGTATGGGACACATTCCTTTGTGGGTACCCAAGGTGGTTTTAGGTGGTACAGAGTCATGGCCTTAAAGAACGTGGAATCTCCCAGGGATGATTTAGTTTCAACATCCTTTTCCTTCCTGGCACTGTCTCCAGAAGCATGTTTAGTTTGGTGCTTCTTTGTCCTTCACGCGACTCTAATGATTGATGATCTCCCATTTTGTACCAGAAAAGCAGAGTCCTCAGGCTCGAATCACAGAATCCAGATGAAATTTAATAACGCTATTTTATTTTTCATTGTATTTCCTTTCGTAGCTGCCTTCTACTTATGGCATGTTATGCTGCTTTTCTGTTCCAAGAATGACATAATCTTTCCTTTTTCAATGAATGTATTTAGGGAGAAAAAGGAAGTTGATTTGAAAGAACATAAATAGTGGTAGAAGCAGTTCCTAACTGTAGCAGAAACTGTGCTAAATGATTGATATTTGGGAAATGAATTACTTGAATTTGCACCAGCCTCTTCCACATCTCAGTCTTCCCTGTCCCTCTGACAGTCTAAGAAGGTGGAGCGGGCAGGAGCGGAGGAGCTGGAATGTTCCTCATAATCTCTCATATATTCGTAGGTGTTTGATGTAGACGTCACCCCACCGAAAGCTGAGCGCCCTGGATCCCCCTCATGGCACCTGTGAGTTCTGGTTGCATGTCTGTCCAGTTTACTGTGGTTTCCACAGTGTCTGGTATGAAGCTTGGCAGCGACAAGATGCCAGAACAATATATCTTGGTTGGATGGATGAAATGGAGAGAAACACGTAATCTCTTTTAGCCAGGTCTGGGCCACACCAAGAGAAAGGCAAAATGAGGTGACCAGAGAATCCATGAAGATGTGAACCCACTTCCCTGGATGACAGAGACAGAAGAGTTGGTGTGAAGCTTGGCAGAGACAAGATGCCAGAAAAATATATCTTGGTTGGATGGATGAAATGGAGAGAAACACATGATCTCTTTTAGCGAGGTCTGGGCCACACCAAGAGAAAGGCAAAATGAGGTGACCAGAGAATCCATGAAGATGTGAACCCACTTCCCTGGATAACAGAGACAGAAGAGTTGAAGGGAATTACTCGGGGTGCTGTTTCCATTTCTCTCTCCACTTGGAGCATCAGAACTCGACCTCTCTGGGCCACTGAAACACTCTTGAGTCTTGGCCTGGCTGCATCTTGTGCCCAAACAAGGAACAGAGCAAAGAACACACAGAAACCAGCAAGACATAAGCTTACTTGTTTCTAGTCTGTCTGTCTACCTGGAGTTTTACCTTTCCAAATTTGTAGCACTTGAAGGTATGTTTCCCCAGCCATTTCTGGATTGTAACAGTTCCTTTTTTTTGCTGCTGACAAAATCTGAAACTCAGCCTGGAGCACTTTTTTGCCAAGAAGAGAACCGTGTCAGACTTGTGATGTGTAATAAAATACTACGGTAATGTGGAATAATGCTTTGAAACGTTGCCAGGGTGAGCGTGCATGCAGAATGATTGAAATCACCTGCAAATACAAATGGTAGCTCTGTGGCTCATCTGTAACCTCGATGTAGGAAAACTGAGGCATTCTTTTCCCTCCTTTACAATCTGCACAGCCTCCTTTGCAATGGCACTGTGGAGATTATTCCACTGAAAGTAACTGCGATGTTTACTCCACACGCAATTTTTCGTAACTAATACAATCTCCCTGTCTAGTCATCGGCCTTGTGAGGATCCCTCGATACGCTAAGCTGTTCCCATAGGTGCCCCCGTGAATGCCTCATTGAAATAATCACAGTGCTGAACACACAAGCTGTATGGGAGGGGGTGGAGGTCATTTTTGCAGTGCTGCAAACGACATCCACTCTGTCCATCTTAGAAACAGAGGCTGCGTTAACTGAATGGGATTTGGTTTCCCCTTTCCCTCCCCTCACACACATGATGCTGAATTCAATGGGAATTATCAGCAATGAGCTGCATAATTAGAAGAGCCAACATCGTGAGGTATTTACTATTATGAGTCAGGCATTTTGGCCGTTTTAGGTGAATCTCGTAACATACTACATAATAAATAGAAATATCCTCATTTTACTGTTGAGCAAACAGAGGCTCAGAAGGGATAACTAATGTGCTCAAGTTTTCACTTGATAATTTGTGTCCTAGCCAGGATTTACTCCAGGTCTGTGTGGCTCCAAAGCCTGAATTCGTTCCATAATGAGCACTGTTTAACTAAAGCCACCGCCTTTCCTTCCCTGAGTTGTGGTTAAACCTTCATTATCTTTGGCCCTTAAGCATTATTTGCTGGTTGTCATGTACCTATAACTAGCAGTATACATGAACCAGTAAGAATTCTGATACTGATTCATGAAGAGCCAGTAGCCTAAGTAATTTCTCATGCACAAAATATGAACAAGCAGAAGAAAAACCTTTCAACACATTTCAAAGGCATCTATCTGACTCTTTATGAAAAGGGAAACCCCCTTTTCTTTTTCTACAAAGGGAAATAGAAAATGTAGAAAATGGACTCACTGATAGATTGAGTAGTTCAATTTTGCTAAGGTAATAATAGTTACTGTGGATTAGGTACTTCCTGTATGCTGGGAATCACACAAAGCACTTTGCATGAAGGATAACATAATCCTTATAACCCAATGATGGAGGCACTACTATGAGCCCCACTGCACAAATGTGGAAACCGAGGCTCAGAGCTTATATGTCTTGGCAGGGTTAGTCAGAGAGGTCGGGATTCCAACCCAGGCTTCTCTGGCTCTGAAGCCATGTTCTTATCTGCTATGTCATCTTGTCTCCTACAAACTGTTCCTAGCTGGCATCTTTGTGTTGGTTATAAGGGGAGCACTTTAACCAGGAGTGAAAATTAGAAATTCTGGGGAAGTGACTTACTGTTTTAGGAAGAACCTTCATTTTAAGAATGAGGTAGGCTGGTTAGTCACTGCTAATTGAGGTGTGACATCAACCCCTCTGGGGCTCACCTTCCTAGTCTGCAAATTGATGGTGGTGAAGGACAGAGTTTGAAAGGTCCCTTCTTGCCCTAACATTCTGCCATTCTCTCAAACACAGTTTCCCCTCTCACACCACTTCTCCTAAGTTTTGATTTGTGCTCCCTTATGGCAATAGAAGTCAGATACATCAAAAACGCGGTTGCTGTCTAGTTCATGATCATCTGAACATCTTGCCTTGATTGGAACCAGCGGCTAGCCCTATGGCGTCAGTCAATCCCGAAGGGCTTGCTGGACACACAGACAGTGTATCCAGGGCTGAAAGGGCTTCCCTTCTCACCTCACCCCTGCTCTGGGCTCCAGGCCCTTGGCCTTCCTTCATGTCTTCAGATGGCCTCCCGCTACCCCCGAGCCCACGCACATGCTGCTCCCCTGCTGGGAACACTCTTCCTTCCCCTCGTCCTGAGGCTGGCTGCCATGCCACCTTCAGATCTCAGCTCCAGGGCTACCTGTTCAAGGATGCCTTGACTGACCCCTTGACTGATGAGTCTCCTTCATTATGGATTGGCCCTTTCCTTGAGAACAGTTCTCTGAACTGGTTCCTACTTCTTCAGATGGATCAGTGCTTGGGTCTCCCCTAGACTCACTTTTTTGTCCCCAGCACCAGCCGGGAGCCTCACTCAGAGGAGCCTCTCAAAACCTGCTGGTGGAAGAACTGGCACACTGACCTACTACCCATACCTCTTTTCCCTCATTGATATAAGGGAATATACTGGTAAAAGGAGAGAGGATGGCAAGCCAATTTCCAGTGGAGTTACAAGGCCAGGTCTCCTCTCCATCCACCAAGCGATGTCCCAGAACCATGTTTCCTGCTGAGTTAATTTTTATGTTTTTTTCCCCATCTCCAAACAGCAAGTAATCTTGCTGATCAATGCCTGAGACCAAAGAGACTTGTGGAATGTTAAGAAGATTATGCACATAAATGTTTCAGCTATGCTGGCCACGCTAAGAAGATTAGTCATATTGTGCCGAGCACTAGTTTATCAACCTTTGCCACTTACAAAATTCACAGCCAATTTAATTAGCCCTGAAAGCTGCTAAAATGACTATGACAACAATTGATCATTTAGTAATAGTGTTGAAGATCCATTAGGGACGTCACACTAGGTGCCAAATATTTTTGAGCCCAGATAGTAGGGGCATTTCATTCTGCACAATTAATGTCACTGCATTAAAATATTGACTATCTATAAAGAAGAAAATACTGAACATCTTTATAACCCCCAGTTTTTATGGTCAAAACTTGCTTAGAAGGGTGCTTGAATTTATTTGTTATAAACTGCACATTTCATATTCAGAAAATTAAAATGGTTTCTACTGACTAGCTCATTTAATCATTTAGTTGATTTAATGAAAAACACTATGCATTTTTCTCTTCTTGGTTGCTAAGATTAATACTTTCTGTTCATTAGCAATCAAATATTGCAGGAAGGTTTACATCTAATTCTCACTTAACTCACTGCCTTTTATTTCCAAAAAAAAAAATCCTAATAGAATTTAAATGGTATCTTTTAAATCATGTGGAAATTTTTCTCTTAGTAACTCACTTTGTCTTGTGGAAGACACACTCCTAGCTGTGACACTGAGACATTTATCCCCAACTTCCTTTTCCAATGTTTCTTTTTTCGGTGGGGGGATCATGTATATGGAGGAGAGAGAGGGGAGACTTCAGATAAAATTATGTATCTAGCTTCCGGTGCCCCTAATTCATTAATACATCAGCAACATCACAGCATCCCTTGAAATTCGGTTAAGAAGGGCTCCTTGATTTATTAGGGGGACTTTATGAGCTACCTGGGAGAAAGAACCCATTAAAAATGTTAACTATAAGCATCTGGCTTTCATTTAATAAAGAATCGCAGCCACAGTGTAGAAGTGAATCCTCGCACACACGGCACACCTCTCCCATCACTCGCTAAGGTTTCCATCGTAAATGCCACTTCATCACAGTGGTGTCGTTTACAGTTGTGTCTCATCCGTGCTCTCCATCACTATTCGCAGGACTGTATAACTGGACAGGTAAATTCCTCTCCCCTTGAAATACGTATGAGGGCAGATTCTACCATAGAACCTTTTCATGACCGGATTGGTTACAAAATAGTATAATCAATTGAAATGACTGAACAACCGAGTCAGTGGTTTATAAGCAGCATCTCCAGATTTTCATTGCCTCCATATCAAAAAATGTTTTTTTAAACCCCAAATGCTTGATAGGAGGAAATGATAAAAGGCAGATGATAGTGTTTTGTACTGAATGTACATACAGTGGTTTAAGGCTGCGGGGCGTAGTAACAAAAGAAAGCACTGAATCTGGAACTCTGAGAGGGTGAGGACAAATTAACCATTTGGACAGTATAAAAATGATGCATTTTAAAGTAGCACTCAATGAGCCAACCATCTAAGCAGAGGCACAGAAGTTTCCCTAGTTTTTACTCTCTGTTTCAAGGTGTCTTCTGCTTTTCTTGGGTGAGTGTGTGCCCTTGTGTGTGTAAATAAATTAATCCGTGTTCCTCAGCGTGTTATTGTATTATCGGTTGGTTGTGGGAGAGGTTCACAGCACTTTCTTCCATTTTATGGCTGGGCAAACTGTAACACAAGGCATCAGTGTGCCTTAACCCTGGCATAGTGATTTTTACTTCTAAGCACTTCTAAAAGGATAATGATTTTATCATTTGTGCAATTATTTGTTTAATGTTTGTCTCCCCTGTAGATTTTAAGATCCACAAGAGACAGAACAGTGCCTGTCTTGTTTGTCATGCCTGTCCCAGCACTAACACAGTCCCTGGTCTATGGCTGGTAGATGCTAAGTAAATTTTTTTGAATAATTGAATATTATTTTCCCAGGTCACTCCTATTGGAGCATTAGCAAAGCAGGACTAAACCCCAGGTAACCTTCCTGTACTATTGCTGACTTTTTATTCACCCTTCAGGATTCTGTTCAAATGCCACCCCCTCTGTGAAGCATTTCTGAGCTTTCTTTCCTGCTACTTCTCCTGGGCTCCTTTAATGCCTTCTACCCATCCCTCTGTGTTTTGTGCACCCAGCTTTCCCTCTGCTATCTTCTGTTTAAGGAACCTCTCTTGTTTTTTTAGGGAACTATTCTGTTCCTTGTGCTTTAGATGGGGTTGATTCCATTTCTGCCTGGCCTCAGGGTGGGCTCAGGATCCAGATCTGGTCTCACAGGGTACCCCATCCCTCTGGCCATGGTTCTTGGTTCAGCAATGCGCATGTGACTCAAGTTGGGCCAGAGTTTTCTGTGCACGTCTTTTATAAGCATTGCTGGGAAAAACAGTCTTTCCACTGTAAGTTAGTAGGATGTGAGCCTTAAACTGCTGGCGTTCCTATTACCTTCCTTGGGGAGAGGCTGCCTGAAAGACACAGAGAGACACAAAGCCCAGGAGACATTTTGTGCCCCTAGATCCAGCCATGTCTGTATCAACTCTACCATTAGACTTTTCAGTTACATGAGCTAATCAATTCTTTCTCCTTCCCTTTAAGCAGTTTGAGTTGGGTCTCGGTCACTTGTAGTCAAAGGAGCTCTTAACTTCCTTGGGCTGTAGTCTACTGACCATGCCTTCTTGAGAGCATGGGTTGGCTCATTCCTGTATTAACGGTGCCTAGTGCACGCCCTGCCCTGGTGAAAGCTTGCTGAATGAACAGACCAACACACTTCTGGGACAAGGACATTTCCCCGGGGTCAGGTGTTTGGGGGGTAAGATTATCAACAGGAGCTACTTGGGAGGGAGGCTTTGTATATGTTGGATCAGACTCTCATAAAATAAGGATCATACGGACACTCGGGAATGCAAGTGTCAAGGTCAAGTGGAAGAGAAAGAGAAGGCCACTCAGCCAGACAAGGAGGATCTTACAGGAGCTTCGAATAAGACAATAGGAGCTGGGCAGCCACAAAAATGGATTTAACATTTCTGCTTTCCTACAGGGACTAAGTCAATCATTATGACAGTATTTCTGTGGCAAATGGAATTAACAATCCCACATGCTTTGGAAATGTTACATTGTTAATAAGTCCCTTAGAGCTTTTTTGAACTCCAAGACTGGTTGGGGCCAAACAAAGGTGTAGTAAACCATCTCAACTTGAGCTGGTAATTGAGGGCCTCTCAATGCCTGTCTAGGAGAGAGCACCTTCCACTGTGGGGAGGAACAGATGGAACCAGCATTTGATTTTTGTTTTTAAATCTAAAGCCTGGCCATACCTGGCAAAACGATTCAATAAAACATGACTTTCTAACCTGTTTGGAAGGTGAGGGTTCTAGGTATCCCCTCACTGTGATCCAAAAATCTACACTAACGCTAAGCTTAAGAATCACCTGGATCTGGGTTTAAATCCCAGATTTTTTGGCTGGAAGACCTTGAACAGATAACTTAATGTCCATGAGCCCTGGTGTTCTCACGTATAAAACAGGACTGTGCCACCTCCTTGAAGACATTTTATGAAGACAACATGAGACTGCTGATGTTAAATGCCTAGCAAGACTCTGGTCCATAATAAGAGCTCAATGTACATTAGCCATGATTGTGTTGACAATGATCACCATCATTTGAAGACTCTAAACCCGACTTTGCAGTGCTGAATGCATTAGTGATGACTGAACATCCCAAGTGTATTTGTCCACCTGTGGTCACTTCTCCAGGTATTGCTCACACCAGCACCACGCATGTCAAATTCCCTTTCCTTTAGTTCAGAGGTTCTTATCCTTTTTTTAAGGTCATGGACTCCCTTGAGCTTCTGATGGAGTCTGGGTGAGGAGCCCCCTCTCTCAAGCTCCTCCTGTAGCGCCTTGCCTCTTTCACCTGACCCCACCACACCTCTAAACTACTGCCCTGTGATTGCCCATTTACTTGTTTTTAGAATCTTCCTGATTACGGTGAAGGCTCTGGGAGGTCAGGCACTATATCTACTCAGATCCCCATTTCATTTCCTTTACTGAGCTCAGTGCCTGGCAGAGAAAATAAATGAAAACCATAAAGGTTTCCCTTGCCCCTTAAACATTCACCTATACTCAAGCTTTTGCATCTAATTTCAGGGTCTGTCTGGGGACTCCAGGCTAAGGACCTCTATTTGGGGTGATCATTAAAAATGATGTAGGGAGGTGGTGGTGGTGTGATGAATTGGGAGATTGGGATTGACACATATACACTAATATGTATCAAATAGATAACTAATAAGAACCTGCTGTGTAAAAAATAAATAAAATAAAATTCAAAAGAAAAAGAATTTAAAAAAATGATGTGGGGAAAATTTGCAGGCCAAATAAAGAAGCACCTTTTCTTTATGATAAGCCAGAAAAAAAATGTGCACATCAAGCATTAATCTCAAGAGAGGAAGGGCAGAGATGGCATTGACACAGTGTCATAGCTGAAGGGAACTTTGTCCAAGTCCCTCATTTTACCCTAGGTGACAGTGAGAGCCAAACCTTGCCCAAGGTCACGTGACTAGCGGCAGCAAGAACCCAAGCTTCCAGACCAGTCTCATCAAACCCTCACCTCCCAGTCCCGTGCCACCTTCCCAAAAGCACAGTTGTTGCAAGAATTCGATAAAGATTTCCTTCAGAACAATTGCCAGAGGATAATTTGAGGAAATGCAGAATGTGCATGACCTTGGTCTCATGAGAGGACAGGCCTTTACAAGAAACAGTTGATTCAAATTTATGAAAATCTGTGGAGTGAAGTGCTTGCCTTACTGACTCATTTGAAAGATGACACCATTCTCTATTTTTCACTGATGGGAACGTGACTTCAGAGGGCAAAAGACGAGGCACCTGAGAGCAAAAGCCCAGGGGTGTCCGCGATTGTCTTTGGTTCCTCCTCCGGGTCTTGTTAGCCTGCCCTACAACAAAGCATCCCCGAGAGTGGGACAGGTACAGCCCATAGTACTTCTCAACTGGGTTTCACATTCATGGGAGCCCTTGGGGAGCCTTTTAACATGGTCCACAGTTTCGGGATCCATGAATCTCCCTGCCCCGTATGCTGGATGTTTTGCATGAACTTAGGCAGAATTTTTTTTTTTTTTTTAACAATGAGAAAAAGAAACTTTGCACCCCTCATCATACCAGATGCTCTACCAGATAAATATCACAGTTTTTTTAGAGAAATATTACGTGCTTTGAGAACATCTGCAATTCTCTAGAATATATTCTTGTCAGAAGTTGACTTTAAGTATTACACTTAGACTTTCTTTCAAAGGTCTCTCACTAAATTTTCCCATTACAGCACAAATGGCTTCCTTGAAACAGTATCAGACGGCATTAGAAATGTGCCAACCCATGAGCATTACCGCAACTGATCTCAGACAAACTCACGTTGTCAATAACGGTGCCCATTCCCGTTTCAGAAATGAAAATAGAGAAGAGAGATGAATATGTTTTCCCCAACTGTTACTCTGGTTTGCAAAGGGTGTTATACATTCAAGCCACCATTTGGTCTTAGGTAAACAAGAGTAGCCTGTCACTTTTTACAGAGAGCCTAGGAAAACCCCAGGCTGTGTACTAAGTGCTTTATACACATGGCCTCCTTAATCCCCTCAACGGTCCCATATGATGACAGCACAGCTATTAGCTTCCCTCTCAGGGCCCCGAGGATTAGTGCCCGAAGGACATGGTTTGTGGAGCACTGTGTGCTAGGCTCTCCGCTCTCTGCTGTAGTTATATCTCACCTCATCTCACCAAAACCCTTTGAGTTCAGTGCCATCATAAATGTACAGTTGAAGAAACCGAGATAGGTCTCAAACCCAATCCCTATTTACTCCGAAGTTCAGGCACACTGTTCCCTTTCACGCTAAGTGGGAGGGTCACTTGTTGGTTAAGAGTAAAGACTCTGTACAACCTCCTGGACTCCACCCTTGCTAGCTGCATGACTGTGGGTAAGCACTAGTTTACCTTTCTGTGGCTAAGTTTCCTCATCTGCAAAACAACATAATAATAGTACCTACCTCACAGGGTTGTGAGGATGCAGTGCAAATGCAAGTGCCTAGCACATAGTCATTACTCAGCAAATTGCCAGTATTGTAAAAAATAATAGGATGATGATAATAATAATGACAATAATAGCTCTCCTTATTTTCATTTAAAATGAGGCTACCTCCTAAAGGATATGGGGATGAAAATAAACCAAAACAAGGGTGGGTTTGTATGTTAAGGACTAAGGGTAAAGAGATGCCCCACTAAGCAGAACAACACTACATTCAGTCAGAAAGGACGGCTGCAAAGGTGTGCCTTCTCTTACTAGTTCAAACAGGCTTGTCTACCTCCTTGGAGGAAGTCATACGTTGCTCAAGTGTTGGTGTAACACACGGAGAGCTTCTCTGCATTTTGTCTCTATCAGCATCTCTACTGAGTGTCCTGCCCTGCGGTCCTAACCCTGGTACTTGGATATGTTCCAGCCCATGGCTCCAGGGAAGAGATGGAGACAGGAAACACCATCTCTGAGTTCAGCAGGGTAGAAGTGTGCACCTGCAACAAGACATGGTTCACTCCAGTTTGCATTCAAGACAAAACTATGTCTACTGACTGGGTGCACATGTGGCAGGATGTGGTATTTCCGCTCTGCGCCCAACATATATTGGGTGAGGTCACTCCTTGCTTAATGCTCTCTGATGGGTGTTCAATAAAGAGAGAAGAAAATCCACACCCCTTCCCACGGTCCTGCATAATCTGGCCCCAGCCTACCTCTCTCCTTCCTCCCAGACCCATTCGTGGGTTTCCCTTGAACACATGGGGCTCCTTCCATCCTAAACCCTTTATACCAGCTCCTCGTCCTCTGTCTTGGACACTCTGTCCCAAGATTTTAAATTGTGGTGCCTTCTTCTGAGTCTTGGCTCAAATGTCCATCTTCAAAGAGACCTTCCTTGCAAACCCGTAAACCACCACAGTTCTGTTCTTTTCTTCATGGGATCCGTTGCTACATGAAATCATCTTATTTATCTGGGAGCTTATTATCTGACTCCTCCTCCAGATTGGGGATCCCTTGAGGGAAGAGACCATGGCTGTCTGGCTCATTGCTGAATATCCTGTGCCTGACACATAGAAGGAGTTCAATGAGTACTTCTGGAGAAAAAAATGAATGAAAAACTGACCGAATGATGAATAGACCAGGAGTCAGGAGCTGTGTCTTTTCATTCTAATTTACTTCTTACCAGCTCTGTGCCCTGATTTAGTCCCTTCCTTACTGAGTCTTGGGTTTGTGCCTGCTGAATAGGACTGATGATCCTCATCCCTTTCTCACAGAATTTCTTTGATTAACAAATGAAATTCACATGTATATGTCTATGAAAATATTTTATAAACTGTGAGTGATTATCAGGGATGCAGAGTAGGTTACAATTCCCATATCGAATACTATTAGACAGGTTTTCCTGAAGCACAGGCTGAGAGAGATCCCAATCTGCACTGTTCTCAGTGAGAAAGGGTGTGGCAATCCCTTCGTAATGTCTGCTTTGGGACAGGGAGAGGGGATTAGAGGTGTGTGTGTAACACATGTGTTATCTGTACCAAAGAAATGTCAAATATTAAAGTGCTAAAATTGATCATTACAAACAGCTTCCTCAAGCTTTTAGCAATGATCATTCTGGAAAGTAGGCTTTGATATTTTACTCTCCTCCCTCTGCACGGTTGCAGTTTACTCCACTGACCACATTACTTTTGTACTAAAAACTAATTATAAAAAAGCTCTTCAGGGACTTCCCTGGTGGCGCAATGGTTAAGATTCCGTGCTCCCAATGCAGGGGGCCCGGGTTCAATCCCTGCTCAGGGAACTAGATCCCACATGAATGCCGCAACTAAGAGTCCACTTGCCGCAACTAAGGAGCCCAAGTGCCACAGCTAAGGAGCCGGCGAGCCACAACTAAGGAGCCAGCAAGCTGCAACTAAGGAGCCTGAGAACTGCAACTAAGGAGCCTGCGTGCCGCAGCTAAGACTCAGTGCAACCAAATAAATAAATAAAAATTTTAAAAAAATGAAATGATTTGGGAAAATCCTTTAAAAAATAAAGAATAAATAAAAAAGCTCTTCAATGATCCCATGCTATATTTAATATCACTGCTAAAATTCTAACATTAGTTTTGCAAATCATCAAAAGAGAAGACGCATAGGAGACAGGCAAGGAAGAGAAAACAGAAGTTTCCCATTTATAATAGTATAACTCACCACAAAGTATCATTTTGATATTATAAATTTCCTAAATAGTTAAAGGCAGATACATTCGATGAAACTAAAGTATTATTTATCTTTCCTTTCAAATGAAGCACAAATATATAAGGGAGATGTTTTTCAGGGTTTCTCCTTTTTTTATCCCTCAGTAACCAACCACAGCACTCCCTCTGATGCCACTATTACGTAATTGTGAAGACACTGAGACAGATTTTAATTCATTTAATAATTAAGTCAATAAAAACTATTATAGCTGAGAGCTCCATTAGAAGTCCATAATGTTACCTTAATGGGGGAAAAACTAATATAGTGCTGTTGGAATTTTTCCATGAAATTAATATTAGAGAATTTTAGTGTGTGTCTTAAACAGCTTAAGTAGACATTTTTACTAACAGAACTAATCATGGATTTAAAACAAATGAAAATTGTTACATTTGCTATGATAGAGTTTCCACGTTCTCAGGATTTCATCAGTCCCATTCCTGTGAAAACCCTGCACATTTACTACCACAAGAGCAGTATATGAGACTTGCCTGGATCACTGCTCACAGCCCCCCACAGGCTGCGTTTTGGTGATTGCCTCTTGAACGCTATGGCCCCATTTCTCAGCGCCGCTCTGCTGGGAAACATGCCAGACTCATGACCAACCAAATCAAAGTCCCTCTCTCAAGTCCTCTCTTTGGCTGATAATATCGAACCCCACATACAATAGCTAGGACATCTGGAACAGCTCCGAGAGAGCCAAGACACAGAAGGGTGTCTACACTGCCCAGAGATACTTTATCACCTTTATTTCATTAACTTAGTCACTAACGGTAGAGACCAAGATGAAGTAAAGCCGACTCCAGTATAGTATTATGTGATTTGGGTCAATTCTGAGCTAGATCCTGGGAGGGAAAAAAATTAAAGCAACAGCTCACTCTCTCACCACAGGAATCCTATGATTCTGTGAGTTACTGAAACACACAAGTCCCTGTGTAGGGCAGCATCAGTGCTACTTGGGTATTAGCAACTGCTTTCATAGTCAAGTGTGCCAGCGTTGACAAGGATTGAGGGGTGATCGAAACTGATCAAAGGCCAAGGTCACAGATACACCTAACAACTTTATACACTAACAGGACATCTGCTGATATACACAAAGAGGTAGTGGCTAGAGCACGTGAGGGCATGCCATGAGCGTGGGGTTTTGGAATAGAAAAGCCTGCATTTCGTCTTGGTTCTTCTGATCCCCAAAGTGTGACCAGGGCAAGTTACCTCACCTCTCTCCTCTTCAATCTGAGCATCTGGAAAATGGGGACCGATGGAGTCTGTGCTTGTTGGGAGACTCCTAAGAGACGACAGATGAAAAATAGCTAGTGCTGTGGCTGGCAGAGAGGAAGGCCTGTGCTTTTGTGGAAAGGGAGCCCTCTCAAAGGGCACTTGCACAGATTCAAGGCCATATTTCTCAGGACACATTTCAAATATGAATGGGATGGAGGCTTCTGTAGCTAATCCCCAGCTACACTGGTATGCACTCAGAAAGCGTATGCATGGCCAGTCATGCTGAATCTAAATCAACCAGAGGGAAGATACACATCTCTACCATTACTCCATTTCCTTTGCTGGAAAGATTCCTAGTGAAACTAGAAACACTAGGAAACCTACTATTTTTATTTATTTTTATTTTTACTCAGTTTTAAACAATATCTGTCAGAAAATTCCATCCTATAGTAAAAGGGTCTTCCTTTGAAGGTGCATATAGGCTGATATATGTGCAACATTTGCAAGCAGTCAGCATTTCTGGTGACAAGGCAGGTCTTGCAAACAGGGAGGCCCAGTCAAAATGAACAGCTTCATTTGACTTTGCTGACTTCTGATCAAGAGTTGGTGCCCGAGAAGGCTTAGGCAGATCATTTTGGGTCAGGTTATGAAACCACGCAAAACGGAGGGAAAATATCCCAAGAAGAAAAACCAACAACAACAACTAATGTTAGAACTCATGCACTTCCTTTCTCAAGGCCTATAATCTTCAGGGCACTAAGAAATGGGAAGAATCTGTGTGGGGTTTTTTGTACAGGGGAAGTAGAAGAGAAAAGGTCAAAATATCAACAATGTGAAGTCGGTACTAAGGATTCATATTTGGAAACCACCTGGGACATGTTGCCCTGAAGCAAACAATTCCTGTAAAGAAATTTCATAGCTGGAAAGTCCTGTAAAAGAAAACTCTGGAATCATCCAATAAACTTAATTTTGAAGGGGGGTGTTGGAGAGAAGAGATCATTTCTACGATTTATTCCCTTTCGTTTGTGATATTATTGGGCATTAACTTGGGATTCACTGTTCCCATGGCAAGTACTTACTTTTGTAAAATTACCAAATATCCTCTGGAGCAGAGAATCTTATCAGAAAATTGATCTCTAATACATAAAGGCATCTTGCAAGAAAAACGTCCTTTGGGGGGATTTTTTTTTTAATGGTTCACTGCAGGCCTTTCACAATCTCATGGAAGTTTGGAGATTGCTCAGATATTGTTTCCATGGAAAGAGGAAAAAAGGAACAAAGGGAGGTATAATACTGGAGACTTCAGAGGCTACTACCATTTTCTAGTTTATTCAGTGAGGGCAGCAGAGGTTAATAACAAGGAAGTAAAAAACGTTCAGGAATACAAAATTATTTACCAAAAAACAGTCTGTGCATTGCACACTTTCCTATCACTCTGCCAGTTGCCAAGAAGTGTGACGGTGCTCGCTCAGTATTATTTAAATTAAATTATCAAATGCAAATGCTAAATATGAACCTCTCAGCAAAGCACAGGATTATAACACCACGTCCCCTATTCAGACTAAAAGCTGATTACTGGTTGTGAGCTATAAACATGTCAGACAATAATTTAATTGCTTTGCAGGTAGAGGAATATGCGGCATTCTTGTTCTCATTCTGGAACTCAGTGAGACTCTTTTAATACAATATAATGATCATAAACCCACACAAAGTCTTCACTTGACACTTGCTTTACGGCGAAAAGAAGTTATACAGCAAATTTTAGCAAAGCTCAAAGAACTAGGCAGTGGCAGACTTTTTAATCACTAAGCAAAATGGATTTCTCACCAAGTGGCCCTGGCTTTTAGTCTGCCTCGTAGAGTTACAGATGCATTTTCCAAATGGGTTTAAATCTATAAGGAATTTCAGGTGCAAAGGACCACCTTCTAACAGCTAATTTGCTTCCTGTCTTCAGCTGAGCTGTTAACCAGAGGCAGCCAGCACGTGCACCCTTTCTTGGGCCACAGACGAGAACACAAATGTCACAATCAATACTCATTAACTGCAGGATCAGGATCGGAGGGGTCCTCAGGAAAAGAGGAGGGGTCTGAAATGTAACTAAGAGAACTTGGTAAGCATTTTCTGAATAGTCCAGTTGCTGAGCATTAAATTCCAGTTGCTGAGCAAAGGGGTGGAGAGGTAGTGGGGAGAGAAAGGGGAGGGGACAGAGAGAGCTGGGGAGAAGAGGGGCTAACATTTGGTGACCTCCTCCGTCCCTGGAACTCTCCTTGCATCCGCTCATGAAATTCCCAAGGATCCTGGGAGGCTGGCAGAACTCTTCACATCTTGCCAATGGGAAAATAGGGGCTCAGAGTGACTCATCTAATATCACACAGTTCAGAAATGGCAGAGCTACATCGTGACTCAAGGTCATCTCCCCCTTCCCAGTTTACCACAAAGAGGTGGTGAATATTTCTTTGCAACTGGGGATGAAGAGGAGACCCTGAAATCTGGAGTCCAACTTGAATACTAGACTTCCACTAAATGCCGTACAGAAGTTACCCTCTAGAATCACACAATTGTACCTGCTTATTTGTAGCTCACTACAAACTACTGATCTAATGCTGACTGAGCACCCTGTGCCGCGCCCTGTGCCAGGCCCCGTGCTACTTATACGCTTATTTAAGCCTCACATCAACCCCATAAACTTACAGGAAGCATCCATCCTTTTACCTATAACGCATACAAGGCTGTCTGAAACGATTCACACCCTACCTATATAATTATGTTAAGACATAAATGTTTGTCTTTAATTTTTTTGTACCTTATTGTTTTTCAACAAATTTTTACGATAGATTTGTTATTTTTCACAAAATCAAGAATGACTTTTTTTTTTTTTGCAAAAGACTGGATACAAATGTAAATCGGCCACAAGCTTAACTGTGGTTAATTCTGGGTGGTGAGAAAGAACACAGATGATTATTTTCTTCTTTGTACATTTCAGAATACGTAGTCTTAATAAATAAGTGAAAACAATCTTTAAAAAAGATGTTTTTTTACTCTTGAAATACAGAATTTTAATTAGAAGCTGTTTAAAGTAGGAAAAATCCCTGTCAAGAAAGACCAGGTGGAAAAATGGGTTCCCAATAAAATGGAGTTTTAGGGCAACAAAAATCTAAAAGGCCACAAAAGAGAAATAGCACTGTTATTTGAACAATGACTAGTTACTTGAATTTTTTGGCATTGTTAATCACTGCATCTGGGTTTTCCTCTGAATTCCACACAGAGCATTCACAACACAACAATTTTATCATAACAATACCTGCTTGCGACACACATTTTAGGACAAGCTACCACCAGAAGCAAATCAACACAAATACATCAGGGGCTGAACAATCTCAGGAGTGGGTGACACACGTTTTGCAGAATTCTGCCAAACAAAGGAACTGAATGGGCTGTGGGCAAAGCAAATGAGGGAGTTAAGGAATGAACTATTTTAAATAGTAATAATTAATTCAGATATGGTACTGTATTTTCTGCAAAAGAAAATTCACATTTAGTAACATGCTAATGTTTTTATCTCCAAAGCGTTTAGTGCACTGGCAAGGTATCCCTATAACAGTGAGCCGAATGAAGTCCAAACTTCTTAAAGAGAAGGAAGAACCAACATTTATAAAATATTCTGTATCAATGCCAGATACAGCACCAGGCATCTTCCACGCATGATCATAGAGGTTCCATGGCTGGTCCCCCGACCCTTGCTCATATCCTGGACCCCAGTGACCAGAGTCCTTGGCCTTTTCTGACCACAACCTCCAAGGCTCCCAGGTCCATACCTTTGTTCACTCTTCCCTCTCCCTGGGAAACCCTTGTCCTGCCTCTGTCCATTCTTCCAGACCCATAACAAATGCCCCTCCTGCCACAAAGTCTCCCCAGAGACTCCTGGCTGTCCTGAATGTCTCTTCCACATTCCCCACAGGGTACACCAGAGTTTGCCAGGTGACGGGCTCCAGGCCAGCTCAGGGCCTCTGAATGCTTTGTGTGGCTTATCCCGGTTTGAGAGACTTAAAAATAATAATTGTCAGTACTCACAGACGGAGAGACTTTACACAAAATATCTATGTATCTAGTGGCCCTAGCCCCCCTTTTCTGCTTGGCAATAATGAGTTGTAGCTAAGTAACCACTGCCCTGTTTAGACAGAAAGTGTTGGTTCTAGTTCTAAGAATCTGCTTTCAATTCTACTTATCCTTGGCCCATTTCTCTTCACTCACTGCTACTGGCTGGGCCCTCTGGACAGGTATGTTTGAGGCCTTGGAACACAGTTGGCCGTGGATTATTATTTTGGAGGTACTTTATCTCTGCCTCTCTACCCAGATAGGAACTTGTTATCTTTCTGGTGTTCCCGCCCTCCCACTGCCCAGGACAAAGTAGGTGCTGCTCAGTGAGGACCAGAAAACAGTTAAGTCACTATGGCTATAATCCCAGGGACAGAGAACGGTGGCCTGACTTAGAAAGCAGTTAAGAAGAGAGAAAAAAAAGAAAAAGAATGACTCCTCGGAAATGACAGCCTTTATCTGTTTCTTTTAACACTTTCTATCTTGGACTGTAATAATATGGATACAAGTCTGACGTATCCTATTAGATTGTACCCTCCTTAAAGCACATCCTGGGTGCAATTCTTGCCCTGTGACACCCCTAGCCCAGCCTAGCAGCATGGCTCACATGTACTAGGCACTGGATGAATATTAGTTGAAGGATCATAAACTTTCATCCTGAAACGCAGCACTTACATTTCCATTCCATTTAAAAACCAACACGGGGCTTCCCTGGTGGTGCAGTGGTTGAGAGTCCGCCTGCCGATGCAGGGGACGTGGGTACGTGCCCCGGTCCGGGAGGATCCCACATGCCGCGGAGTGGCTGGGCCCGTGAGCCATGGCTGCTGAGCCTGCACGTCCGGAGCCTGTGCTCCGCAACGGGAGAGGCCACAGCAGTGGGAGGTCCGCGTACAGAAAAAAAAAAAAAAACCAACAAAACACATAACCTTCCCTCCCACTCATCTAGCTGACAGCTCAACATATTAATTATCTGAATTAGAGTCAAGAGTCTAGGCTATTCCTTCCAATGTATAGACTGGAAACTGGATCAATTCTTCCCAAGTTGTAGGGACAGAAAGAAGACCACAGAATGATGGCCTTAAAGGTGGGCACCGGGCAGTCAAGGTGTGGGTTTCCCAGCCATCTCGTGGCGCGCATTAGTGATGCTCTCATCCGGGCCAGAGGCAGCACCTGCACTGATGGAGCCGTGTGCACTGCCTCCTGCTGCATGAACAGTCCCTGAATGTGACTGGGCAGCGGCACAGGTCTCAGAGTGAAAGGATGTGCGAAAGCAGAGGGCCTCGCTTTAAGAAAACACTTTGCATATGAACAAAGGTGGAAGGATGTTAGGCTTCTAAAGAGAATATCCATCTCACTCATCACTTAGCAAAGTCAGCTGGAGACCCCACTAAGTAAAGAAGTTCTTGACCTTTCAAGCTATCAAAGGTGACCCAATAAAGCAAAGGGGCCTTGTTCCCCAAGTTTCTTTTTATCGGTTGCCTTGGACAACCAAGCTTGAACAAAACAGCCTCCAGGAGACTGCCACGTAGTAACTCCCTATTTGCTTCAGCAAGGGACAGCTCAAAGAAAGGATTTTTTTTTTTTAAGAAGAAGAAGAAAAAGAATATCAGAATGAAAGGAGGAACAAGAAACCTGACAATCCAGGACACACACATTCTGAGTAGTGATGAATGTACACGGGGGACTGATCGTCAGGGCGAGGTCTTCAAGCATTTCTAAGTAGCAGCCTGGCATCGGGCAAGATGTGCACATTCTTCATTGGTGTGGCTTTATTCATGAAAGATTCTGTGTCCTTGAGCAGGGAAGGGCCTCAAAGACAATCTTGCACAGTGACCATCACATCAGGTTATACCCTTGTCTCTGATTCTTTCGGGGAAAGAAGGAAATCATAGAAACCACAAGAGGGGCTCACAACTTCTCACACTCCCACACTCAAATCCAGGCAGGGATGCTGTGGGTTGGTCAAGTTTGAAGAAATGTCATGGGCCATACGTTTCCTACACCACAGCCTTGTAGGGTCAATATCTGTCTTATCCCACATGGCTGGATTTTCCCTTGAGGAAGAGGCACTGCCATCTTGGTGTCACTGAGCTCCTCTTTGCTGACTCTCTCTACCAGGAACAGGTTAAGGCAGGTGATCTGCAGGGGTGCCCCATCCTAGAAAGGCTGGAGTGAACTGCCAAGGTCAGCTGTACTCTAGGCATTTGGGAACACGACTCTTTTTCTCTCTCCCAGGTTGGGGGCTCTGTCAGGAGTGGTATTCCCTTGCTGTTGGAGTGATCTAATGTTAGACTCTGGTGTAGGCTTAAGACTGAGCTAAGGAGACCATTCTATGTGCTTTGTTTATACAGTATTTGGAACCATCTCTAGTAGAAGAAAGAGCACTCTTTTGGCCAGCTGGGAGCAGGGGGAGTGTGCACAGGGCATGGAATCAAAGACTCAGAGCATCCCTTTGTATGATTTCATGCCCTGTGAGCACTTACCCTCCCAGAACTTGTGAAAAAAGAGATGAAGGCTAGTCAAACACTGGACCAGGTGTTTGGGTGATTCTTGCCCCGAACTTTGCTATTTCCAACAGGACTATTAAAGGTGATTTAATGCAATTCATTGTGCAGATGAAATATGGAGATGCAAAGCGAGGGAGAAGACCTGTCCAAGGTCACACCATCTGAACTTTGCTTGCAGTGTTCCGCGCTTAACCCCGCCCATGCCCACCCCTGCTACCCCCCCAGCCCTCCAGGCATGGACTCCACCCTTCCCTTTGCTCCTTTTCTCCATGATACAATATATAAATCCTCTAGGGTTGTTGCCAATGGAAAAAAAGTGCTTCTTGCTTTCCAAGGGGATCAGAGAAGGATCAGAGCTTAGAGAGAGGCCTAAATGTTGACTCAACCCTTTACCCCTGGTGGCAGATAACAACATGATGTCCTGGGTTCTATAACATTCATTTTCATGTAGATTATCTCACCTGATCCTTAAAACCTATCAAAGAGGAGTGGAAATGGGAATAATATCTGAAGGGTACCATACGGAGTACCGTACTCAGTACAGAGGTAGGTCTCAGTGAAGCCGAAAGACAGCCCTTACTTTACAGATAAGGTAGCTGAGGCATAGAGAGGCCAAAAGCTTGGCTATGGCAACAGTGCTTGTAAACTGACGGAACCAAACTCAGCTCTGGGACCCCCAAGCTGTATGTTCGTTCTGTATTTAGACTGGTCACGGCTACATCAGAACTCTTAATGTGGAGCTTCTAGATCCCCAGTGGCATTTCCTACCAATGTGACATTTTGTCCACTTGCCTCTGTCGCATCGTACACAGTCACTGTTGCCTCAAGTGAGTTACTGCAGACTGGAAACGATATACATCCCCAGCAGGCAGGCCCAGATGTAGCTATGGAACATGAGGATGTTCTCCTGGTGAACTGACCCAACTCACCACTGGAGAAACAACAACAAAATCAAACACAGACCACCAGATCACAAGTGCACGCCCATCTCAAGATAAAGACAAAGGAAAGACCTTCAAAAAGCCCTACGGCACCATCATAAACAGGGCTGGGTGGGATGGGGAGAACACCAGGAAGTGGGTCTCCACTGGGCCATCCTGGGCTCTGGCTGTGACCCCCTCCTATCCAAAACTCTACAGGGACCTGCTTGAGGACATCCAGAGATGTTTGGACCTCAGCAAAATAAGAGGAATATAAATAGGTTAGATGTTGCAATGAACATCTAAAATTCATATTTTGGAATGTTGTGCCATATCTAATTGTATGGGATTTAATCAAAATCCCAGTGAATCTTTCATCTGTCCTCCCAAATCAGATATCATACATTTGGGGTGGGCAAGGGGGAAGATCTAGCTTAAGGCTGGCAAGAAAGATGCAGCACTTTAGTTAACTTTCAGCTCAGGAAGGACGAGGAGTGCAGTATCGACACTAAACAGGAATTCACTGTTGGGTGCCATCAACTGGAATAAGGTCCAGAGCAAGATAGCAGGATATAAAGTTTGAGAGGTAGAACAGACTTTGGAGGTCCTTTCATTTTACAAGTGAAGAAATTGCGGCCCAGAGAGGCTGACTGACTTTTTAAGGATGAACAGTGAATTAGATCAGAGCTCAGGCTGAGACCCAGACGTCCTAAGTCCCAGCCAAAGCAGGCGATTATCCCACCATAACATATGCTGGCCCTGTTTCACAGCAGCAGTAGTAAACCCCAGTGGCACCATCATTTCAGAAAAGCAATGCAAAAAGGGGGTACATCTAGTGGAAGTTACCCACCTTGGACAAGGGACTTCAAAGATGAACAAGTGAAGGGCACAGTGTGATTAGTCTAGAAAAGCAGAGACACAGGGGTATAACGGTGCCTGCAGATGCAGGAGAAAAAGACATTTAAAAGGTGGCCCCACGGACAAGGAAGTAGACCTTAGTTTGGTTTCATGAGGCAAATAGAGAACCAGTGGGTGGATTGCAAGGAAGGTTTGTTTTGTTTGTTTTTAAATTGTGGGGAAATACACATATCTTAACATTCGCCATTTTTACCATTTTAAAGTGTATAACTCAGTGGCATTTAGTACATTCACAATATTGTGCAACTATCACCACTATCTAGTTCCAGAAGGTTTTCATGACCCAAAGGGAATCCCTGTAGCCATTAAGTAGTAATCCCCCATTGCCCCTTCCCTCCAGACCCTGGAAACCACTACTCTGCTGTCTGTCTCTGTCAATTTGCCTATTAGGGAAATTTCATACAGACAGGATCATATAGTAAGTGGCCTTTAGTGTCTGGGGAAGCCGATATTCTTATATCTAGAATTGCAGAGCTGTGTGCTTTGAAAGGGGGCTGGGTAGTGAGTTTGAGTTCCATGATCCTTGAGTTCAGGCCGAGGCCAGAAGCCTACGTGGTGGGGACTCAGGCCCAAGAAGTAGGTGAGAAAGGATGTCAGGGCCTCTGTGACAAGCCCCCTGGGGATGACCTCCCTCATCACCACCTTGACTCTGTCCTCTGCTGTACTGTGAACCAGAGGCCCAGAAAACCCCGCTGCTCGGGCTGACTTCCTCTCCTGATGCTCTCCTCCCACCTCCTGTTCTGTTGACACTTGTTTGCCTATTTGCCTGGCACACTGCGGACAATCTTCTTCTCACTCGAGCATGTATGACCTGAATGTACAGCTAGCTCTCTGCTGAGCTCGTCTGGAGCTTCAGTTGGTCCTGAGTGCAGCCAGGTATGTTCTAAGAGCAGGAATAAACCAGGATCGTCTGAGTTTTAAGTGCCCGGATTTGGCCCAATAAGCTCAGGGATCATCTATAAAACCTGACAGCAAGGGCAGTAAAATTAGCTACACAGGGACTGTAGGGTAGCAACATTGTCTTCAGCTGCTCAGGGGGCAACACCCCATCACACACAATCACACACAAAAGCCACTATAAACATTCTGACGCAAGCCTTCCAACAGCTTAGAGGACAGGCGATATGTTTGAGAAGCTGGATGAACAAATCAGAGAGGGGAATCTAAGGGGATCACAGAAGTATGACTTTCCAGGTGGTGATAACAGATTTCATCCATGACCTGGAAATCACTTTAGAACAAGAGTATCGGCCCTGCTTTGAAAGTCCTGCTTTCAACTAGGACCACAGGTTGAAAAGTAGTAGGAAGCAGCCGCATAGCACAGGGAGATCAGCTCGGTGCTTTGTGACCACCTAGAGGGGTGGGATAGGGAGGGTGGAAGGGAGACGCAAGAGGGAGGAGATATGGGAACATATGTATATGTATAACTGATTCGCTTTGTTATAAAGCAGAAGCTAACACACCATTGTAAAGCAATTATACTCCAATAAAGATTTAAAAAATAATTAGTTAAGGAATGTGTACTGACCGGGCTGAGTAGAGTCCTCTGAAAATTTGTGTCTCCTTGAAACATCAGAATGTGACTTTGTATGGAAATAGGGTCTTTAGAAATGTAATTAGTTAAGATGCGGTCACACTGGGTTAGGCTGGGCCCTAAATCCAATGACTGGTGTCCTTATAAAGAGAGGATGATTTGGAGCCACACAGAAACCCACAGAGGGAAGGAGGCCATATGAAGATGGAGTCAGAAACTGGAGTGGTACAGCTATAAGCCAAGAAGGCCAAGGATTGCCAGCCACCACCAAAGGCTAGGAAGAGACAAGGAGGAATTCTCCCCTGGCACCTTCAGAGGGAGCATGGCCCTGCTGATGCCCTGATTTTGGGCTTCTAGCCTCCAAAATTCAAAGAGAATAAATTTCTGCTGTTTTAAACCACTCAGTGTGTCGTAATTTGTCCCAGTAGCCCTAGCAAACTATATAGAACACTCCCGATTCCCTCTTTTATACAATTGCTCAAACCTATTTTAAAAATGGAAAAGACATTAGCCCTGAAAATGCCATCTCATTATATTTGGAGTTCAACCTCTGAACAGAGCTTCAGAAACGAGTATAGTGTCCAGTTCCACTGACTTAAAAAGTGCTTTCTTTCTATGGACCGGGACTCATTTTATTTGTCTGGTTGTTTCTGTTTGTTTCCTGGTGAAGAGAAGGACTGGCCCTCGGATCCCTTTGTCTTCACATCCGCTCCTCCCTCTTCAGGATCCCTTCCCTTAGGCTGTCAAGCAGAGTCTTGTCCCTCACTGCTCATCCTCTGTGCCTCCTTCTCATTTCCCAGAGAGAGACCGGGACCTCAGAGGCAAGTGTGCACTGCGCTGGCTGAGCTGGGATTCCTCCATGTTGATTTTAACTTTTATCACATTATATGGGATCCCTCTGGTGGTTACTAAGAGACACGTCAGTTTTGAGAGATTAGAGGCAAACAAAAGAATCTTCAAATCCAGAGGATAAGGGACTCAGGGTTTACATGTTACTGCAAGGCAAACAGATGCTAGACTGCTCTGGGCGCCTCCCCAGGTTTGTGAGACAGCTCCTGGGGCCCGAGGAGGGTTCCATTTATCTAGGGTGTGAAAGGCTGCATGGGTGATCCTTGAAAGCATCATCGTTTGTGTTCATGGGAATAGTGGATGCAGAGCTGTCTGGCCGTAAATAAAACAGCACAGAGGATCCCAGCCACATCCAAGTGGTTTCTGGCTGCAGGGGCTCAGAGAGAGTGACAAAAAAGATTGAGGTGAGAGGTCCACGGGGACAGGATTACCAGACCTTGGCATGGGGCACGTTTCTGAGAATCTCATCAAATGTCTCCAAGAACAACTCCTGTCAGTGACCCTCCGAAGTCCGTCAAAGCCAGCCCCCTTTCTTATTTACAACTTCAGTAGAAAAGCATCTATCTGGCTGGACCCAACCTACTACCCCTTGGTTTGTAACAGTGAGAGAATAAGAAATCACTTACAAAATGAGCACATTTTCTTGACTGGCTGGGCAGTCTGAGTTGACACTGGTAAGGCTTTATTAAAATGCCTTTATGTTCTGAGATGCATAGATGTGTGAATTTCGAGCATATTCATCAGAAGACCTAAATTAATTGCTCTCTGCTGAATTGTGTAAAACACCTCCTTTCTGCTTCTCCACCCTCCCCGCCAAAGTACACTGAAAAGGTCAACAGCACTATCAAACGCAACACACTTCAACTTCCTTCCAAGCTTATAATTAAAGCTAATTAGTAGTTTTGGTAATTAGCACATGTAAGCTTTCTACTCTCTGAATTAATAAGACTTACTGAGGTTTTGAGCCAAGTAGACTTTTTTACTCCCTGGTTCTGAGTCCTGAGCTGCCTATGCTTGGTTAATTTAAAGCATGTCTTTTGAAAGTGGAATACGGGAAAAACCATTTCTTACCATGGCCCACCCTCAAGCCCAAGTGTGAGCTGGCGACAAGCAAAAGTGGAATTATCGTCACCGGATAAAATCAGAACCCCTTAGGGTCTCCAATAACTGACCAATCTCAGGCTCTCGACATGAAGCGGTTGTGCCCAATTACTACGGCACTTGCCCTCAACGCGCCTCCAGGTCACCCTGCTTCACTATGGCACCCATTGCCATGGTCACGCTGAACATGTCAAATCTTCTTTATTTACAGAATGCAGAGGTGATGGCTGTAGGGTACCAAGCAACCACTGCTCATTTTGGTTCAAGCAAAAAGCAAAGAGGAGAAAAAGCATTAGTCAAATCAGTTTCTGCTTATGTGTAGACAAAGCAATTCTCCAAATAGCTTCACGTGTCCTTTTTTTGGTCAGTGTGTGGGCATCCTGCACGCCCAGGCAGAATTAAAAGTATGTTTTTTTGTTAAGTCAAGAAATCAAATCTATATTCTATTAAAAGAAAAAAGCCTCGGTGATTTGTTTTCAGACTTTAGAAACAGTTTGAGAAAAATCTTCCATGGGTGAGCTCGTTTGTGCCCTCCCTCCACCCTAATCTCAGGAGGGGGTAAAGAAAGAGTGGCGGTTGCTCAGAGCGCCAGTCATTTTAATGCATGAGGGAAAGGAAGCGGTCATTTCTGCAGGAAGGGGATTACGAGGCATCCCTGGGTCACCGGAGTCAGTAGTTCTGATTTTAATGGCACAATGACTGCGGCCGTGATCCATCATGGGCAGTCGATGTTATTTAAGGGCAAAGACGCATTTGGTCCTGCGGATGGCTATGCTGTGAAGATGACTGGGGCTCTGTGTTTCCATAGCCTTTTGGGCCCAGTTCAGTGGCAGGCCTTGTCTCCCACTGACTGATCCCCGTTACAGGACGCACTTAAGTTCCATAAACAAGTGGTCCTCAACCAGGGGTGATCCTGCCCCCCAGGGGACATCTGGCAATATCTGGAGAGATTTGTGATTGTCACAGTTCTGGGGGTGGGGGGAGGTGGGCGGGGGTCGGTGAGAGTTCCTATTGGTATCTAGTGGGCGGCGGTCAGGGATGTTGCTAAACGTCCAACAATGCACACAGGACAACCCCCAACAACAGAGAATGGTCTGGCCTTGAGGGTTGATAGTGCTGAAATTGAGGAACCCTGATATAGAGGGTCTAAAGAGGGTCTGAGCCCCTCCCAACATTTACTATGCAAGAGCCAAACAAGAGCTTTCTTGCTTGATGGTGGACTCATCTTGGCCTTCTAACAATGAAAGGGAAGTGAGAGCTCCCCTGGAAGGGCTAGAGCTGAGCCAGGCGGAAAGAAACAGACACACCAGGGTATTCCAGGCACCCAAAAGCCAGTGCTGGGCGTTTTCACCCTGCAGCTCAGGCAGACATACTGCATTATGGATGAGCTCACACGCCATGGCAAACAGTTTAAGAACGATGCTTACGTTTAATGAATCCTAAGTGGTTTATTACTGAGGGTCAAGTTCCTGCTTCCTGTGGGAATTTGACATTTATGAGAAGTCCCGAGCATTAATTATTCAGCAGAGATGTCCTTCCTATGGAAATTCACCTTCCTGATACACTTAACAGCACTACCATTCCCTGTCTGCACCAGCCACTTTGTTGTTAATCCTCCAAGCATTAATTAAATAAAATTTACAACCGAGCCAGGATGCATCTACCTTCAAATATTATGCAAAAGACAGCTAAATACTCTATGATTTTTCCTGCTAGTAGCCAATCATTACCCATAGCTATTTACATTCTTCCTTTTGTTCTTTAAAGCATAAACCTGGTATCTCTTCCCACTGAGGAGAAAACTATGCTTAGTAATTAAATTATACCGCATTAAACTTACTTAAGTTCACCAGCAGGGAAAATTCCATGCCCCTGGGTTTCACAGTAACTCCTAATCACACTTGCAAGCCATATCTTTTCTGTGACTTGTTATAATTTTTGTTCCTGGAATTCCATTAAAAATGGTAATGTCATTACTCCTGTTAATGCTCAAAACCAACAGCATAATCCTGCATTTTAATTAGTGATTATAATTAATCATTATTTCATTAATGAAATGTTTAGTTGGTAATTGTCTTTGAGCACCTTACTCCCTAGGCTTATAAGCATTTCGTAACATCGAATGCACTTCCTCTTTCTGATGAAGTGGCACTGTCAACCTCATTTTATTTTAACACTCTCACGTGGCTCTGCATCTCAGGCCTGTGACATCGCCTGCATATTTACACTTAGGAAATGTGTGGCTTTTGGCTCTCGATCAGGTCTGCATGGAGGCTTAGCCCTCCCATGCTTCTCTTCCAGCTTACGGAGGCGGGTCAGCCTGCTCCCAGAGAGCACAACGTGGGAAGAGAAAAGTAATTCTTGGAACCCTTAGTTAATAACAAATGTGGGATCCAAATTCATGGATTTTTGAGAAAGGATAGAGCAAGGATTTGGAGGTACTCTTTAGAGCATGAAAGTTGATTTTAGAGCTTAAGGAATTAAGAATAAACTGGGAGGGAGGTGAAGAATTTCATACGAGGCAGGATTTTCGTTGATCCTTTTGCAATACCACAGATATTCTTATTTACTTGGATGGTTTTTTTGAGGAGAGGGGGGAAGCCTGTCTTCCCCATGAAAATGTAAACACCGAAGGACAGGAACCCATGTAGGCCTTGTACCCCATTGTATTCCTACCTCCTGGTGCAGTACACGGGATACACGCTACTCAACACCAGATGTGGAAGCAACTGTTGCAGGATTGCATGTGGTTAGGCCGTGGAGAGGGTAACTGAGGTACCAGAGTTCACAAATTCAGTTGTGGTTTTGTGATGTAAGTTGTTGGGCGCTAAGAGGGTAGCTAATTGGTGGACTCGCATGTTTGTGAGTGACCTGAGGTCCGAGCTGTCTCTGGGAATCCTAAAGGAAGACAGATTCATCTTAATGGCCTCCATGCAAAATACATTTTAAAATACGTATACGCTTGTATGTGCCTGCACGCACGCGTGCACACACATGCACACACACACACTTACCCACACCACACTGAGCACAGAGAACTATTACAGGAAGGGAAATCTGCTATCCTTAGCAAATTACACAAGGAGGGTTTGAGCAAAGGAAAGATGTGCTGCTGCTGTTTCAAGGAAGGAGTCACAGCTTCCGAGCGAAGCTGAGGTAGAACGTCAGGCTGGTTGGAGAACGCTCCATGTCTGTTACGTATTTCTGCCAAGCCAGTCAGAATCTTCCAAACATCTGGAAGAAATAAATGATGGCCAGCAGCTTGGCGTTGGCCCAAATGTCAGAGTTACATCCAGTGATGGTCTGAGGTGACAGAAAGACAGGCTCTGAGGTCCAGAGAGGGCCTTCTCACTGGCAATCCTTGAGGCTGCTGGTATTTTACAAAATGAAGACATGTCAGGACAAAGCTTATATTTTTGTCATATTTTCTGAATATCTGTATTTAAGTTAACGCTTTAGCACACATATACCGTATAACAACTCATATGGAAATATCAGCAAAAGTCAAAATGTGAGACCCTTTGTGACTGGGAGTGGGGGCCCGACTAGACTGCCACCCCTGTCTCCATGTGTGTTCTATTTCTTTCCTAGGCCATGTTGCCTCTAAAAATAATATTCTTCCCCATCCATCCATTCAATTTGTATAGAGCACCCGACTTGTGCCGGGAGCTTGGGAATGGAGTCCCTCCCTCATGGAGCTCCCAATCCGGAGCCCATATCCCTCTGGGTTTCCTGCCACTGGAAATCACCTTTTCTTTTCTAGCTCCCTTTGCTGACTCTCCACTTATCATCCGGTCTCACAAAGCCTACCGTGGTTGTGAGGGAATAAATATGAAAAAGCATTTAAGATCATTAGGCCCCAGAATGACACGAGCTCCTGCTCATGAGGTGAGAGCAGGACTATTAATACAAACAGGTGCTGTTTGCTGCACACTCCCCAGCTGTGGGTACTGTGCTGAGTATCCCACATGGATCGCTGTGCTTAGTCTGCTTCAGAGAAACTGGACTGGGCACAGTGAAAACCAGGAGCGGGTCCATTCCCAGTATGTCTAGGTCTATTACATGCTTTGCTGACTGCCTGGGGATGAGCTCTCATCTGTCTGTTAAATTCTGACTGGAGCTGGAGTCCAGACCATCGTGGGAAGAAAAGGAATATGTCCTCACAGAAGCCTCAGCCCAAGTCAAGCAGAAAGAGTGAGACAAGTCGACTCCATGAAAAAGGATGCCATCCTCTCAGAGCATACCAGAAAACGTTTTGCCATTTCTTTTTTTTTTTAGTTTTTGGCTGCGTGGCATGTGGGATCGAACCTGTGCTCCCTGCATTGGAAGCATGTGGCCTTAACCACTGGACCACCAGGGAAGTCCCATTTTCCCATTTCTAACTGTTCTCATTTAGGCAAACCCACTTGCCTGTTGAGCATGTCTTGCTGAACAAACAACAGCAAAGGCCTGCCCTGTCTGTGTGTCGGCCCTGTACCTGGGAGGCCATATTTCATGGAGATTGACAGCACAGGCTTGGCTGCAAACTGAATACTTGTGAGACGGCGGGCAAGTCAGCGAATCCCCCTGTGCCTCAGTTTCCTCATGTGTGAAATGGGGACAGCGAGGCCTAGGTCCCAGGCTTGCCGGGATGATGACATGAAATCATGAGTGTAAAGACATGAATGCCACACCTGGCATGTGGTAAGCACTCAGTTGTTAGCATATTGTCATGTTCAATATAACTGCTGCTTATTTGATGCAGTCCTTTTGCTTTCATTAAAAATTTAAACATCAACAAGGACAGCGGTCACAGTGGACTTAGGTTTTTAAGTCTGTGGGTTCCTACCTTGGTGTGATTTGAAAAGGAGGAAGGGACACTCCACATGATGTTCTGAAGTCCTGGGGAAAAACCCTGGGATCATGCTCACCTATTATTACCAGTGGAAACAATAACAGCCATTGCAGTGATCTAAATGTGTATTTTTTTCAGGCAGTGATAAGAGGTGGAAAGTAGAACACTGACTCACGCTAGAAGGTTGGGGCAGAGATAATAAAGTGCTAGACACACACATAGGGTAAGAAAACGGTCTTCTTCAAAGTTCCATAGCCATCATGCCCTTCCTAATACACCAGTCTTAACCCTCTCCTGAACTGTATTCCCTGTCTTAAGAGCAGGTTGCCCCCTATGTTCACATTTATACCCCCCTCAAGGATTGGCAATTGGTTTACACTCAGGAAATGTTTGCTGAATGAATACTCTGGGGATCTTTAGAAAATCAGCACACCCCGCCCCACAGTGGGATGACAGGGATTCTAGTGAGAAAACCAGAGTGGGACGGAGGGTCTCTTGCAAAGCACTTGTTCAAGGCTGGGGATGGACTCACAGGAAGTGGACCGACGTGACCCCGATCACTGATCTTTCAGTGAGAAAGATTCCCGGGGATCCAGCTGAAAGGTACAGACGGCTCCATATACACACAGCCTGCGTTCTCTGCAGAGCCCAGAGTCTTCACAGATCAGAGATTTAGCAGATGGTGTTTTTGCATTAATCGTCTAAATTACCATCTATAAGATCCTCTGTTTTCTAAAAACTTGTTGCCTTAAGCCTTTAAGATTAGAACTTAACTGAAATGCTTGTGTGGGCTGGTAGTGCACCTATTTTGCAGGTTCTCTGTCCCAGAGGGATTGTGCAGGGGATACGAGGAAAGTCAGCTGGCAACAGAACCTGGCCTGTAAGACTTTGGTTTCCGGTCTCTCTGCACTGCCTGCCAAACGGGTGGGGGACGGGTCTCTGAGCACTGCCCAGGAAGAGCAGCTTTGGTATGGTTTCCTGCACCGTGGCTACTACAGCATTAGGTGTCAGAAGACAGACAAGTTCTGGAGCTACCACAGGAGCGGTACCAGAAATCGTCCTCCAGTTTTTGAAAGGCACTAAAAAGCTTTTTTTCACATCCACGTCAGCTTCCAAAGCAACTTGTGATGCCACTTTCATTGGTTTTACTCACAGCAGTTTTTCTCTCCAATCCAAACTCCCCTTTCTTTAAAAGAAGAAAAGAAAAAGAAATCTAATAGTGCTTGTTTTACTGGCAAGAAATGAGGCTGCAGAGTGCTTCAGAGAGCCAGTACCACCAGAAGCTGAGGCGGAGAGCTTCTAGGGGATTCCAAAAAGGCAAGGGAAGGAGGGGGAAGGCGCAAAGGCAGAAGGGACGGGGGGAGGAACATACAGAGGAGAGTGTGGACACCCCCCTTGGGATCCTGAGCTGGCGGGGAGGGGAATTGTGATAGCAGGGGAGACATACCACGAGGAGGGCACTGTGTTAAGAGCTTGTATGAATTCTGGAAAGAGATAAAAAAGGCCTTTGATCCACTCCAAAGAGGGAGACAGAAGACTTCAAAGCAGGGTAACAACCTCTGGCATTTTGCCCTGCTTTAAGTACAAGGAGTATTCGCCTCGGACCAGCTTACCTCCCGCCCTAGCACACACACGTGTGACTGCTGCAGACACGCAATTCAACTTGTTCAGCTGCCCCAAGAACACAGTACATGCAAGGTTTGAGTGCATAAATACATGAGGCTGCCCGCTTCTAAGTGCGGTTACTTCACCGGCCCCTTCTGATGTGGAAGGCATCTCTGTCTAGGCCAGCTGCTGCTAAATACCAGGTTCCCTTACAAGATTCCAAAGGAGAGGGTGGCATTTTGTCTCCTGGACACCACAAGTCATTCACAGTAACATACAGCTAAATAATAGACCAAGGGGAAGAAATCTGATCTCCTCGAAGCCTTCTTTTGAATCTCAAAAATAAGAGTTTTCCTTTCTTTGGAGTCGGGTGGGGAGTGGGATGGGAATGTGCTTCCCATTCAAACACTCTCCAGCACAGCCTGGGAGCCCTGTATAAAAAGTAAAATTTGCTTTTATTAAAGCAAACAGATCTGCTTACGTGAGCACCACAGACATAACTGGGCAGACTTCTGGCTCCAGTGGACATAGGGAGTTACGTGGCGAGACCAGCCACCTCCTCCTGAAACAGAGCTGGTCCCCTGGATGGAGTTGGGGAGAGGCACAGGAATGCTTTCCTCCGCAGCAAGCCCCCCATGAAAGAAACTAGACGCCTCATCAGCACATATCTGAGATCAGCCCTCAACTTCTTATTTTTTTGCAATGATTCGTTTGTGTCAGAATCAGTAAAAATGGCAATGCAGAGGAGACAGAGATAAAAAGAAACATCCTGGAGAATTCTCGTGGTTATTTTTAAAATATTGTCTCTGTTGACTTGAAGTGGTATAGAAACAGTTCCATAAGCTGTGTTTTTTTGTGTTTTTTTTCCCCATTGCTTCTTAGAGTTTAAACATAGATCTTCTATCGGATACAACTTCTGTTAACAATATGGCCTACTGGGTTAGCAAAAGAACTGTTCTTCCCTTACAAGCTCTGGATTTGGGAGGGCTGCTACCTGTCTTGAGTCCCCTGTTCACAGTTCATTGTGGAAAGCATTATACTCTTAAGTTCTTTGCCAATCCTTTCCTGTAACACAAACTGAAATGACATGCTCATTTCTCTAGGTTCTTGCCTGGTTGGAACCACTGAAGTCCCAGAAATCCCTCATCTTAGCAACTGTGTCTCTGTTATTGTATATGAGATAATATGTTTGTCTGTGTTTCATATTGCTTTCTGGAGACTATAACCAGTGCTTCTTTACCATTTTATTTTTCTTAAAAAATATTTTCACTGATGCAAACAACTTATTCATATATTTGTATAGTAAAACTTTCAAACAGACGCAAGATTATAATCCCCTTTCACCACCCTGCCCCAGTCCTCTCGTCCCCTCCCTGGGGATAACAGTGTTACCAGATTGGCTCAAGTTCTTTTGGACATTTTTCTGTATATTTGCACAGATCTATGTATACAGTCATATGTCTTGTTTTTATTGCTACTGTTGATACATAAATAGAATCATACCATAGAATGGATGCTTCATGATGTATTTGCCCATTCCTTTATTGATGGGTTATATATTTTGCCTGTTAATTTGCTAACAATTTAGGTTCCATTTTGAACCAGGCTGGAGTTGTAAAAAGAATATGAAACTGGACCGGATTTTAGTCCAGCTCTGTCCCTAATGTCCAAGTGGTCTTGGGGAGCCACTGTCCTCCTTGGTTCAACACCTCCTCCTCTGTTGGGCGTCGGGGGTGAGTGCAGTGATCAGCCTGTCTGGCCACAGCCCCCAGTACTAAGGCCAGACTTCTCACACTGCAATCTGAGTGGCTTCATCCAATGGAAACATATTTATTGTGAAAAATGGGCCATAATCTCTGTTATCCACAGGCTTCTGCACTTAGCATCTTGCAGGTCTCATAGGGATCACTGCTGACACTACATTCTAACTCAAAGGTTAATGACTTGATGGACTGTGGAGCCTTCAGATGGAAGTTTCTCTTAGTCATGCAGAGGTTTTGTTTTAACTGAATTAGTTATCCATATTTTAAAATCAGGAGATTTCCCAGAAAAAAATGCAGTCTTATTACTTGGAAGAAAATCATATTTGACCAAACTAGGCCTGTACATCTGGGCCCAGAAAAGTTACTGGTTGTGTAGGAAGATGGATCTTTCATGCTTTAGAAAGATTTTGGTGGTGACTCAGACAATACGGGAAGCAGAAAAAGGAGAGAAAAAGGAATGATTTAGAGTGATTAAGGCAAGTATGGATCAGATCAGTTCCCCCAACCCACTCCCCTAAAGCTTCCCCAGCACTTCTAACGCTCCTTTCCTATTTTACTTTTCTCCCATCATTTCCACAGGCCAGCTGATATGCCTTATCTTTTACTTACGCATTCCATTTAGCGTCTGTCTCCCCTAATCCAGTATTAGGTCCATGAGCGCAAACATTTTTATTCCTCTTATTTCTTCTCCAATCGCAACATTAAGAATGCCTGGTACACAGCAGTCACTCAAAAAAAAAAGTTACTGAACTGATAGAAGATAAATGGGAGGATGGATGGATGGAGGTAAAGATGGGGAACACAGTCAGTTGGTGCCTAGTGCTGGCTGCCACCTTTAGGTGCGGCATTTGTCCTTCAGACAGCTACTCGTCTTGCAGCCCACACTCCTCCTTTAGGTTTCCTTCCTGGCTGACCCTTGAGGCATCTGGGCTTGAGATGCCAGCTCTAGGATCCCTTTATTGAAATATACTGAACTAGCTGACCAGGAATCAGCCCCCAGAGGGGGAACCTTAGCAGCAGGGATGGCGACCGGAGTGAGGTGAGTGAAGCACCCAAGGCACAACATTTAAGGCTGCAGGTGCCTCATTCTTAGGGAGGCACTCATGCTCAGGGGTGTGCAGGTGCAGGGTTGACATCCGCACAACCCTGAGAGAAAGTGCTTCTTTAACGTTTATTTCCTGGGCACCTCACCTGCCTTCACCCTAGACCCGACCTGACTAGCAGACCCCACAGAAAGACAGCCACAGCGTGAATGCTGGTCCATCCCTGCTCGGTGCAGGGGGCCCGACGGGCACAGTAACACGGAGATGTTTCTGTTCTTGAAGAGAATCACAGTCTGTCTAGTGTGGGAGGCACCTGTGCATACACTTAATGAGAAAAAGAAGATAACAAGCATGAGCCTTATGAACAAATCATTAAAGCACAACAGAGGAGAAAGAAAGAAATTTAGCCAGAATAGGTGAGAGTCTTAGAAGAAATAATATTAGAATAGAGCCAGAGAAAAATGAGCAGAATTTCTCCAGCTAGAGAAGAGTTAGGGGACTTCCCTGGTGGTCCAGTGGTAAAGAATTCGCCTTAGAATGCAGGGGACGCGGGTCCGATCCCTGGTCGGGGAACTGAGATCCCACATGCCGCAGGGCAACTGAGCCCGCGGCCTCAACGAGGGAGCCCGTGTGCCTCAAACGACAGAGCCCACGCTCTGGAGCCCGCACGCCACAACTAGAGAAGAGAAAACAACCCACGCGCTGCAACTAAAAAAGAGAAAACCCGCGCGCCGCAACTAGAGAAGAGAAAACCCACGCGCTGCAACTAGAGAGAAGCCCGCACACCTCAGCGAAGATCCCGCACGCCACAACTCAGACCCGACGTAGCCGATACAATAAATAAAATAGAGAAGAGTTAGGAGGGACACTCCACGCACATGAAGCTCTATGTGCAAAGGCAAGGACGCAGGCATGTGCATGGAGGCCCCGAGAACAGCGCCCACAACCTGGGTGTGGCGTTTACGAGCCGACTGGCTGGAGGAGAGGCTGGGCAAGTGGGTTAGGACAAGGCGCCGAAGAACAAAACACATTGCCAGGCTAACGTGTTTTCATTTTATACCCTCGGTGTTTCTCAGGGTATGATCTTTGGACAAGCTTCTCTGAATCATCCAGAATGGTTCTACAACACTTGATTCCTAGGCATCCCTGCAGAACCTAATGGAGCTCTAGGACTGCAGCTCAGGAATTTGCTTTTTTAAAAGAGTTCTCCAGGTGGTTCTTACTTCTGCTAATCTCCGAGAAGCACCGGTTGAAAGGAGCTCTGTTCTCCAACATATCTGTTTGTTTGAATCACCCGAGGAGCTCTGACACTATGCGCATACCCCGGGTTTAGTCCACTGCTGCTGACTCTGAGCCACAGCCCACAGAGCCTGAAATGCTTACCACTGGCTCTTCACAAACATCTGTGGATCTCTGCTTTAGCAAGATCCTGGTGGTGATACAGAGACTGGGGCCAAGGGGACAATTTAGAATGATGAGGGGTGTATCAATCAGGGCAAGGGAAAAGAGGAAGGTGAGCGGCACACCGAAATGGGATCCACAGCCCTTTCTGGCTAACTGATGTATGAAGTAAGAGTTAGAGAGGATTCAACAGTTTCTTATTTCCAACTTGGGGCTTAGGGGAATGCCATTAACCAAGATGAGGATCGTGAAAGGAAAGATGTTGATGACAAGGTGAATAGAATCCAAGTTAGGGAATTTCTGAATTCAAGGCACAGATAAAGATGCCTAGGAAACAATGAGAATATGAACCAATCCTCAGGAAAGAGGTAGGGGCTGAAGATAAAGACTAAGGGGCCACCGTCTAGGAATGGGAGCAGAATTCATGGACCAGACCAGATCAGACCACACGTGGAGGCAAGTGGGTGAGGAAGAAATTCTGAGAAACCCCATTGGTTAAGGGGCTGGCAAAGGAAAAACCTAAGAAGGAGTAGTGAGATGGGTGGGAAAAAAATAAATAGGAATAATATTTGTGGAAACAGAGCAACTGATACTGGCTTTCACGGGTGGTCTTTGCTGGCCTTACCATGGAGAATGCACTGGAGACCGCGTGCCTCCTGCCAGCTTCCTGTGGAGACATCCATGGAGAACCTCCACCACCCATCATCTGCAAAGAGACAGCTGCAGTTTTGCCTTCTCAAGTGGTCTCCTCACACCTACCCCCTGGGAAGTACAATATGATTTTCCCACAGAGCAGATGGGATGCTAGCTGGGGTTGCCCCTGCCTTGCCGAGTTCTCCCTCAGTTCAGCTCTGACAGTGCCTGGTAGAGCAAACACGGCTGGCACACTGATGCCCAGCGCCCAGTAGCCACTGAGCCAGCCCTGCCCGTGCCCACGTGGTACCAACCGACAAAGCATTTGGTGCCAAGATTGGAACTGTTTCCTTTTGCTCCCAATTCTTAGACAGTCACCTGCTTCATATATTTGGGGGGAGAGAGAAGAGAGAGAGAGAGAGCAAAGGAGAGAGAAAGAAGGAGGGAGGGAGTTAAAGAAAAAGGGAAGGAAGAAGAAAGGAAAGAAGAGAGGCAGAGTGTTGAAATTGACCGACCGGCAGAGGAGCTTAGGGCCCTGGCCCTGGGGATTGACCTGCATGGGCCGTGTAGCCTTGAGGGCTTTTATGTATACTGAAGGCACCAGCATATGCTAGGCCTCTATCGCAATACCTGACACCTTCTGAGCGCTCAATACGTGCCTGCTGTAACTATAGTTTTGAATATCCAGGGAAAGCAGGTCAGCCTCTGAAACGATAGACCCTTTGGTAATTTTCACACAGCCAGGCAGCAAAATTCATGTTAAACAAGTTAGGGGAAATCCATGTAATACTGCATTCTTTTTGCACTCTCAGTCGCAAGAGTATTTGGCTTGGATAAAAGCTGGTACTTCAAAAGTAGTAACTTGCTAAAGGGAAATGTGAACCTACCTTCTTTTGGGGAGATATGGTGAGTGTATCAAGACTATGAAGATCCACTGTGTTTTATCAATATGTTGAGAGTAGTTTAAATGTCCAATGATAGTTTCCAGCTTCTAACTTTTCTCTGACTGCCCCCCAGCCCAGCCCTTTTTTTCCCCACTGCTCTTTCCTTACTCCTTCCATCCACTCCTCTCCCCATCCCATCTGTGGTGGGCAAATTTCTTTGTTGAGGCTGGTGGGGGTCGTCTTCCTAAGCCTTTGAAAATTTCTCTTAGGAAGCTCCGCTGTTAGGATTTTCCAGCTAGTTCTGCAAAGGTGCTTTCAAAGAACTTTTGAAATCTGTAGCTGTGTGTATGTTTTGGTAAAAGTACGCAAAGGTTTTGCTTGTTTGGTTGGGTTTGCTGTTTGAAGTGTTGCAGTCTCCCTCTGCGGCCTCCTACCATCTTCTGACCGGCCTGTCAAGAGCATCCCTTCCTGCTGACTTGCAAAGAGCTTGATTCTTTGTCAATAGTGCATATGCTGCTGTATTGTTGCCTGTTTGCTTTAGTTCATATTTCTTCTCTGGATGGATTTTCTATGAAGATCATCCCTACTTGTTTGATCTTTAATTTCAGATCTTGTCATTTTCTTTTCAAACATGCTTTTTTTAATGGATGTTTCTTTTGGCAGAACAGCTTCCTGTGGGCCTCAGAGGGTGTTAATGGCACTTTCATTTACTATCATAGACAACTTCAATTTCTAGGGGGACAGTCAAGTTCTGCTGTGGTTCAGAGGAGAAATAAATCCTCTTGCAACTCTGGCCATTTTATTTCACTTCTGTGGCCTCAGAGAGGGAGAGAACCTGAGAGCATTGGCCACATCTGTCCACAAAGATTTCTCCATTATTAATTTGCAGCCCTGGAGTATTGACATTTCCCCAGCCTGGAGCACTGAACACTCAGAAAAATGCTCAGGCTCACTCATCTAATTCATTGGGTCTGTAGAAGAATGAAACTATGTCTAAGGCACACACACACAGTTTAAGGAACAGGCTTTGAAAGAAGGCCTCAGTTTAACTTACATCAGTGAGTCTGATTCTAGAGAGGACCAATGGCTCCCATGGGGGCCTTTGGTGGAGAAGGAGCACAAGTCAATGGACTGAGACTCTGTTGGTCCCAGAAAACCATTTGCCCAATCTGCCCTGGGCAGGCTTTGAGAAAGCCCCCAACCAGAGTGAGTAGTCTGAATTGATGGAGCGACTGCATCCCAACACAAGAAATTCTGAATATTCTTTGCTTATTTTAATGACCATTTTACATGGCTATTTTCTATCCATCTATCCTGCCAGCCATCCACTCACCCATCTGTCATGAGTGGTAATGCCCTAGGGCTGCTTTCTTCCTTAAAATAAGGAATCTTAACAGCTAACCTAGTAGAACTCATTCCACTATCCTGTCACAGTCTTGAGCATCTTCCAAAACGTGAATCCTTCAGCTATTTCCAATTTAGTTCCACAATATGTTTCCATATCCAGAATTGAGGGTGTATCCATATCTCACTCAATTTTTCTTGTCTACTCTGAACCCCCTATTTTAAGACTGCAATACACCTCTTTTCCTCAGCAATCCCATTGACCTTAACCTGCTTGCTATTCTATTACACTTACCACCTCCCAGCCTAATATGTACTGTGTTCCTTTATTATATTTATGGCTTACTGCCTACTTCTAGCGTGTCACCACCATGAGGTTAGGGATGTCTGACTGCTCACTGATATATTCTAAGTGTGACACATGGTATGTGTTTGATCGATATGTTTGACTAAGTCTCAGGCTCTAAGAGGATACGACCCTCCAGCACTCTACCCAACGCCCAGAATGTTTCCCAACTCCTCTGCTGGCATCATGGGTGAGACAAATCCTCAGTGTGCGAGTCTCAGACGTGCTGCAGGACATCTGGCATGCCTGACCCCTGCTCCCCAGCTGCCAGCAGACCCCCCCACCCCCACGATCAATGCAACAATTAAAAACATCCCTGCACCTTTCCAAATTCCCCTCATGGCTCTGGTAAGGCTTTGCTTGATAACTACTGCAAGTCTTGGCACAAAACTATTTTCTCACACTGGAGTTCTACTTAGCGAATAATTTGTCCACTTTATGTCATCTTAGGGGCCCTCTCAGAGATGATACACTTTCCTACCTCATTCAACAGACTTCAAAATCCTTTCACACAATTAAAGACAGTGATATTTTACAGTAAAACTCAGCTGTCGTACATGCTTTCTATGTCAGCCATTAACAAACCAGTAAACCAATATTGACTAAGTGCTTTGGAGTCTGACTCCATGCTGTGCAGTGTACATTTTTAAGCACAAATGACACCCTGCCCACCAAGGCTGTGCATGTGCAGGACTACTGGAAGTCAGCATCTGATCGAATCCTTTCCCACAATTTAGGCAAAAGCTAGGCACTGCAGTCAGAGAACAAGTCTGACTGATTTCTTTTCACTGTGCTGGTCAGTTATTCACCTGTGATGGACAAACTGATGAGTAAAACTGGAATAACATAGTCCAAGAGAATGACATCTAAAGTCAGTGGTGGCAAAAATAACAGACATTTCTATGATAGAAGGTCAACAAATAATTACGGATTGTCTACTGGATACAAAGTACTGTGCTACAGGACACCAAACGATGTGGTAAACGTGGCATCAAATGTCATTCTGCTGGGTGACAATGAAACATGTGCACGAATACGAATACTCACATAACTGCCGATACTGAGAGTAGCCATACGAAATGCCTGACATGCTGTATCTTAATTAATAGCTGACATGGATACTATAGGTACCTACTTTATAGATGAGAAAATTAGAACTCAGAGAAATAAAAGAACAAGGTCTCACTCAGCTGGGAATTGGTAGGGCCACTACTAAAGTTCAAGTTTGTCTGATGCCCAAGAGTTAACTACGATGTGGCAAAGTAACTTTTTTTGTGGCCTGCAATTTTCAGTTTTTGTATACTTTGGTTGTATTGGAACAAACACAAGGAGATAGATAATACATATATTTTTTTAACTCTCTTTTTTTAAAGTAATGTGTGTTGAAGTGCTCTCTACCTTACAGTCCATGTAAATCTCTATAGCTCTAATAGGTTGGCCCCCACAAATTTGACATTTGATCATACACTGCCCATCTTGAAATTAATTACAACTCACCATATTAAAGAAGCACTTAGAGATCCATCTCTATTCCATTTGAAGAGACTTATATAGGAAACCTTTTTTGAAAAGCAGAGTATCCCTATTATTATAGTTTCTTTTTACATAACCTTTTCAACCTAGATTCAGGTAACTACCTGTCTCTCCCACCAAAGGAGAAGGGTCCTGCATATTACAACAGGCAAAAAAGGCTTCTAGGAAATAAAATATTTTAAACTGATTCATTACAATTTTTCAAATTTTCTTGAATTTTCAAGAAAATCAAGGAAACCTTTTTGATCTTTCCTAAAATTAAAATGAAAAGTCAAACTGGCAACATCATTGAATAACACAAGTGTGTAATTCTGTGAACAAGGTAGAATCATAAGCAATTATTTGGTGTTTCAGGCAAAGAAACAGTTGTTTCATTTGCTTTTTCATTTTTGAACTCTACTGTCAGACTGTGATCCTTTTTTCTATCTTCATATAGCTTTTTGAAAATGATCATCAAAAACATGAAACAGAAATAAACTACATTTTCTTGGCCTCCAGGGTTGAAGACATTTTCCACTTGGCATACAACCCTAATAAGTAGGAAAATCTAGAATGAAAGTTACAAGTGTTGCTTCAGTAACTTCTAAGAAATCAATATAATTGTGGTTTTCTGCTACAACTCTCAAGGAACATTTGATGGATCTCTTAGTCACTGACAGCTCTCTTCCCACTCTGAAGCAGAGCTATCTTGGCCCAGGTTATGTGCCTACATCTTTTTAAAGAGAGATGCAAAGTTCCCAGACAAGTAACTAGATATGACATGTTCCATAGACTTTACCAAGCACTTGCCTGACTTCTTGGGCCAAATTCCATTAAGGCTTTGGGTGAAGAAAATTAGCTCACCACTCATTGAAAACCAATATTTCAATGATACCCTTGGTTAAGGTAGATTAATGGGAAAATCTCTTTCTAATACTATGTGATGTTTTAAAAGTAAGCGATTTGTTGAGTTTTTGCACTTGTAAGGGATAGAGGGTTTTTTCTTTAAACCAACAGCTATACACACACACACAGACACACACACAAAACACCAAGTCACCTAGCTAATAAGCAAGACAATTTACTCAATTCATTTGATATTATATAGACTTCCCAAGAAAGAAAATCTTACGTCTTTTAAGCCTCTCTAGTTTAATCACTATGCCTATGAAGAAACAACCATAAAATAAATAAAAGATGAAACGTGGATGCAGAGTTATGTTTATTTTACATGTATATGACACCCACTGATACCAAGAAGTAGGTGATGGTTAATTACAATAATCACTCCAGGTCAGTTAACTAACATGGAACTAACAACATGAATTTCTGTGGAAACGGATACTGAGTGGGTAGACAACCTTTGCATAATTAAAGATATATAATTCTAGTGCCTTGGCCTCTGAAATTTATCTTTGTTCTATGTGGATGTATATGGATCTAACTAAAGGATTCATATCCACAAGTCAAGATCTCAGGCCAGGGAAGTTAAACATGTGATTTCCCTAGGGTTCCCCTATGTTCATGGGCATCTACGCTCCCACATCTCTGTACCAGAAGCAGGAGGATGTGAGAGACCAAGGAGCCCTCAAATTCAAAATCAGGCCTGTAGGAAAAAACATGCAAGACTCAGCCAGGAAGGTCTATGCCTCCTCGTCCTCTCACACTATCTTAGTTACAGCATTTAGAGCATGCATGATCTGATGGCCTTCACCATCCTTGGAAAGTAGAATTGATTAGGTATTGTGGAAGTGGCACTGACTGCTCCCTGAATATACACATGCTCGGCTGCATTTCCAAGTCCCTTGCAGAAAAGGGGCCCACTCTGACCTGTTCTGGCCAATGGATTCTGGGATTCTGAGTAAAAATACTACAGTAAGGACTAGAGAATTTAAGAGCCAGCACACGACCCGCTAGGTCTTTCTTTCTCTGCCTCAGTGACATGGAGGACGCATGAGCAGATGTCAGAACTGTAAGGTGCAGAAGACTGGATCCCTTGTAAAGGAGCTGGCCCTGGAGAGCCACCAGTGCCTCCACACAGTTTGGGAAATGAGCTGTATGTGTTATGCTACTAAAATTGAGGAAAGGTAGTTCTAGAATAGGGTAGTTCACCCTAATCATCTATAGCACCTATTAAGATAATCAAAGTAATCAGAAGTACTACAGTAGGACACACATGCTAAACAGGAAACATTTATTTTCATACCTTTTCCAATGGAAGAACTCCAGACCCACGTGCCACAACTACTGAAGTCCGGGCGCCTAGAGCCCGTGCTCCCCAACAAGAGAAGCCACCGCAATGAGAAGCCCACGCGCTGCAACAAAGAGTAGCCTCTGCTCACCGCAACTAGAGAAAGCCTGCGCACAGCAATGAAGACCCAAAGCAGCCAGGGACTTCCCTAGTGGCGCAGTGGTTAAAAATCCACCTGCCAATGCAGGGGACACAGGTTTGAGCCCTGGTCCGAGAAGATCCCACGTGCCGCAGAGCAACTAGGCCCGTGTGCCACAACTACTGAGCCTGCCCTCTAGAGCCTGCGAGCCACAACTACTGAGCCCATGTGCCACAACTACTGAAGTCCTCACGCCTAGAGACCGTGCTCCACAGAAAGAGAAGCCACTGCAATGAGAAGCCCGCACACCGCAACGAAGAGTAGCCCCCCCCTCCGCAACTAGAGAAAGCCTGCATGCAGCAATGAAGGCCCAACACAGCCAAAAATAAATAAGTGAATAAATTTTTTTAAAAAATGAGATGATCAACATTCCAAGGCGGAAAGAAGGAAATTCAAAGGAATTTTTCATTTTCATGGGGTAAAATCTGGGAATGAGTATTATATATGACTTTGACCAAGACACTTTCAGATACTCAGAGATATCCTTAATGCTAAGTAGATGCATACTTGGTCCCCTGTTTAAGGACTCTGAAATGTGCCTTGTCAAAACTGTTTCCTGAAAATGTTACATTGCAATTAGAAAAGCAAAGTTCGTTGAAAAATCTCTGGGATTTTACAGCATGCTGTTTTCTTCAACAGGCCTAAAATTAATCATTAGAAAAACCTTCCAACTCTCCCATTCTTCCATAGTCTAAATCCTAAAAACAACATCATAATTCTGCAGATATAAATTCGCTCGTTATCTGTGGACCAGGTCAACCACAGCACAGACAGCCAACCCCAGCTGACCTCTGAGCGGGGCCTTTGGTAAAGGAAGAGCACGGGCCCTCAAAGAGCCTTACAGTCAAGCTCTCTAGTGGTTCCAATCCTGCAAGCAGCCAACCTTTATAATTGGGCCATTTGTTCACTGGGTGATTTATACACAATGTGCACTCAAGACTGGTGTTCTCAGAATAGCGTGCCTGCTTTCCCCCAGCTGCACAGGATGAAGCAGGATGGGGGCGCCTGCATTTACAACCAGTCCAGTCACTCTGGTCCCAAAGAAACACTAATGTGAGCTGTAGTTCTGTGTTATTGCAAGAAGCATCCTCTGTAATGTTAAGAGCCTGGGCTCTGGAACCAGCCTACCTGGGCTGAAAGACCTACTTTACCTCTTCCTAATTATGTCATCCCGGCAAGCTACTAATGACCTGTGAACCTTAGTTACTTCATCTGTAAAATGGGAGGACGGGGGGGGGGAGTTTATAATCCTACCCACCTGTTAGTGGTTCTTGTAAAGATGTGCTTGAGAAGAGCTCAGAAGCCTGGCACAGAGAAGGCATTCAGTAACTGTTAACCATGTTGTTGAGTATTACTGATAAGAAAACGTCAGTGATACATTATTGATAGAATTATTTTCATCTTCATTATCTATGGTGACGGTGATGATATGATGATGATGATGATGATAGTAATAATAATCACTTCCTAAGTGCTTGCCATGTGCTCAGCACTCTATTAAGAGCCTTATGTGGATTATCTCACTGAATCCTCAGGGCAACCATTTAGACTATTATTATCTCCTTTTGACAGATGAAGGCATTGAGACTCAGAACAGTTACGAAGTGTGCTCAAATCCAAGAGGTAATGAAGCCAGAAGAGAAGCCAGGCAGTCTAACTCCGGAGCCCTTGCCTTTTGTCACTACCCACACTCCTGTATGTACCGGAACACAGCCACAGCCGTTAGCCGTCCTGACACTGACTCAGCGCCACGGGACTGCTTCACAGGAGTGAGCCAAAACTTACTTAAAATACCCCAGTTGCCAGCAGCAAGAACCTGCTAGAGAGCTTCAGTGTCTGAGTGTCCTGCCTCCTTAATTCAAAATCGGGGTAATAGGAGATGGGAATTCTGCCTGGAAGCAGACCATTTATGGTGGGAAGGGGTGAGGCCGTGCAAAACACAACTGCCAGAGGTACAGGGAGGGCTTCAAGGGTATTGCTCTTCTTTCAGTCCTAGCCTGGGATTCAGTTTGTGGCCAAAAGCTGATGGGGTTTATCCTGTAGCCATGGAGAGTGGAGCCAACGGTGCCTTTCATCCCCTGCTCCTACCGCCCCTTAGTAGCTGTCTTCATCTCTTCTTCCCTCCGCCCTGGTATTTTAACCAGTTATCCCCTTGCCCAGTGCTCACCCGGTGATCAGCTTGCTCCCCTGTTCAGTTTAGAAATTCTAAGCTCACAGAGAGAGCCCAGATGTCCTCTGCCCTGTTGGGGAAAGGCCTTGGCCACTCCTATGTCCAAGTCTAGTTGGCCAGGCCTGTCCTTCACCACACTGAATACTTCATTTCATTCTAGTCTTTTAGAAGACATGGCTGATTTGTGGGAACCACTTCATGCCAATATTAGCATTAGAATATTGAGCAGTTTCTCCTCAGTTTCAGGAGCCATGGGGGCAAGACAAGGGGCAAAAGTTACTTTTCGATCTTCCCAGTCATTTCTCAACCACTGAGTCAGAGAGAGGTTTATCTTCCATAACTTAATCCCCACCTCACCGTGGTAGGTGGTATTTTTTTCCCCAACTATCTGTTCTTGCTCTAGGAGAATTATACATCCCCACTTTATCTGTGGCTTTCCACCGCATTGTCAGGCTTGGCCACGTGACTGTCTTTGGCCAATGCGATGTAAGCAGATGTGAAATACCCACGTCCAAGCAGAAGCTGTAAATGCAATTCCAAGGCTTAACTCATCCTTTTGCCCTTCTGTCCTCTGCAGTGAAAGCAGCGTGGCCCAGATCAGGGCTCCTCCAGCCTGGGTCTTGGAATAAAGAGACATACACAAGAGCAGAGGCAGGCAGAGCCACTGCCAACCACAGACTGGTGAGAGAGAAATAAATACTTGTTTATTTGGAGGTTGTTTGTTACTGTAGCTAAGGGTAATACACAAAATATTCAACAGCAAGAGCTTGGTGCCCACGCAACACACCAAGAGACAGACGGGAAAAGGAGGCAGCACGGTAGACTGGTCACACATACTGGCTGAGAGATGACCCAAGTTCAAGTCCTAATTGACCCATTTACATTAGACGAGTTCTGACTCCAATGTCCTTGTTCCATTCATGATGTTTTATAAAGATTAAATGAGACAATGCACTAGAGGTGCTTTTCACTGTGCCTGGCAGAGAATATGTGTTAAACAATTGATTGATAGAGATATGCACACCTAGAAAGACTTATCAATGCATAAATCTATAAAGATCTATATCTCTATATAGTTATATAAAATTAAAATTTAATTAAATAAATGATTGGAAATCAAGTAATCAGCCAAGCTCAACAAATTACCAAATAGTTTTAAATTAATCAATACGTTGTAGTGTTGGTGGTTTTCCTGTTGTTGTTTTGCTAGACTGAATTTGATCAACCTAATTTTATCAAGGTATGTAAACCTTGTTCTGTAAACACCCCAGTCTACTGTTTTCACAGAGACAATCTTTCCCTAAGAGTTACAATCTGCTCTTGCCACACTGATTGTGTGGATCAGAGGCCCTCGTAGTTACATCAGCCTGGGCCAAAATAGTCTTTATGATAGATTTTGCACTTCCCTTTTTAATGGACTAAGCTTTTAGGATATGGATAATGGTTTGGAAGTCAAAACAAGATCTGAAAATTTGTTTAGGTGCAGAAGAAAGTGAGAATGATGATATTCCTGTTTTTCATCATTGGAGTTCTCTATCTCGTCCTATCTATTCTATCCAATGAAGTTTTGCACTCAATATGAATCTCTCCTAATCTTCACTCACCTTCATAATAAGAAGAGTCCTTGTGTGGATCATTTCTTATATACTTACAAAGATAGGAGACCTAGGCGTTTATGCTGAAGCTAGAATTGTTGACATTTTTATGGATGTCAACAATAACTCATAACTCACTCCTGTCAAGAGCAAACCTAGTTCCACAGGTAAGTCTGACCAAGTTTCACACATAAAAGACCTACCAAGAGGCAACATCTGGAGTAGTCTGAGGATTAAAGACACTACTCTTAATATGTCTTCCTCAGTAACCTAGTCTGGGACTGCGAATCATGCTGCAAATCATGAGAATTATCCTCTCTAGCATAATAACTCTATTGAGAAGCATCCATCTGAGATGTATTAGAAAGAAATACCCACGTACTTGAAGACCATTAGCTCAATAAATGGATTAGTTCCATCTTGAGGGAATGAGATATTGGATGATTAAAATTTTGGTCAGTGATGTATTACTAAAGGAACAGGTAAGAGGAAAGAGGTAGCCCTGATAGCTTAAGAATTAGCAAGTCAAGGGGGCACAAATCATCACGGAGAAGATGGTTCCCAAAGGGGCCCAGGACATCCTGTCTGGACAGGCACCCAGATTATTACCACTCTCGATCACTCCCTATAATGTCTTAAATCAAGAATATCCATGGACGTTGGGGCTTCCCTGGTGGCACAGTGGTTAAGAATCCGCCTGCCAATGCAGGCGACATGGGTTCAAGCCCTGGTACGGGAAGATCCCACATGCCGTGGAGCAACTAAGCCCGTGCACCACCACTACTGAGCTTGCACTCTAGAGCCCGTGAGCCACAACTACTGAGCCCGCGTGCCACAACTACTGAAGCCCACGTGCCTAGAGCCCGTGCTCCGCAACAAGAGAAGCCACCGCATTGAGAAGCCCGCACACCGCAACGAAGAGTAGCCCCCGCTCGCTGCAACTAGAGAAAACCCGCGTGCAGCAACTAAAACCCAAGCAGCCAAAAATAAATAAATTTATTAAAAAAGAAAAGAATATCCATAAATGTCAATTAAGACAGCAGACTCTACATAGAGTCCTCCCCTGAGTTTATAAAATGGATAAGACCCACAGGTCAAGGAGACTCAGTCTTGAGTGGAGACAAGGAAGTTTCTCGCTAGATGCTACAAGAGACTAGAAGATGAACATATAGTTTGTAATTCTCTCCAAATTTCACAGGTTGGGCTCCTTTGCACCTCCCCATACTGTTAGGCTGGGCCTTCTTATCCTTTGTGATGGCTGCACAAGAAAGAAAGTGAGCCATACTACGTCCCTTCAAAGACGCTTAGTGCTGGTTTGATGCATTTGTTAACAGGCTCAGGCTAGCTCAGTAGGAGACCTGGTAGGTGGGTAGCTGCTGGCAAGGATGTCAGAGGCAGCAGAACCCAGCAAACCCACTCAAGGTTCTCTCCTCCTTCCCTCGCCCCCTCCTGCTACAGGGTGGCTGACCTCTGCACATACCAGATGAACTTGGCCCTAAGGTTGACCCTCCTCCTGAGAATGTGGAGTGTGCCCTCTTTAGGAGTGTCATTAGAAATCAAATTTTGAAGGGCTGAACAGGCCGGAGGACTGCTGCTTCACTGTGGCAACGGAAGTCCAAATTTTTGAGAATAATTGAGCCCAGGTGCAGCCACTTCCTACCAGCGAGAAGGAACACCCGCCATGTGTGTTACACACGGACTCAGCAGGAAGCCGCCTATCAAGAGAAATGCAGAGCAGGGTCAGAGGGGCTGAGTGCAATGCCGAGTCTGAGTATTCAAACCCAGGTAGTCTGGCCCCAAATCTGTTCCCTTGACCCCTGTACAGCATATACCACACCACATCTCATAGAAAGTGAACCAATGCCATGACAGGAGCAGAGACCTTTGCCAAGTTTTGCTATGGAAATCCAGTTGTCTTAACTTTTGTGTGTTTACTTACGCAAACCGGAATTTCTCAAGTAGTATTCCATGGGACATTTATCAAAGATATCATGGAAATAGACACTGGAGTGAGAAAGAGTGACTAAATTCATCATGCTCCTACATTCCAAGACCTCTCAGACCCTTTTTAATGCGATAACGAACCCTGAGAATTGCCAGAAGGAGCCTGCACAATGCAGTGTTTCCCAAGAAAATCTGAAAAACATAACTTTTCTCTCAGCAAATTCGCTTGTGCTTCTCCAAACGTGAGTGTTGCGTGGGGTGTAATTTGGGAAACTGTGTCATACACATTTTGTGAGTTTGGAACCAGAAATAGCACTACAACGAGTAAAAACCGACCATTTGAAGGTAAAAGAGTGTCCTAATTAGCAGCCGGGGCCAGTCCCACCTTTGTAGGACCCTCTTCAGTTATCACTCAGACTCGGCATCTCCCATCTTCCTAACCAGCACCCATCCTCCTCCTTCTGTGCTGGGCATTTAAAGCCTTCCCCAGAGCTGGCTCCTTGAGCTGTCTCACCCTCCACCCACAGCTTCTGTTCTCCAAGGCCACACAGACCTGCCTCAAACTCTGCTGTCCTCTTGGCCCCAGCCTGCTCGAGACTCTACAGTGGTTCCGTCCCCACTGCTTAGCTGGCAGAACTCAAGTTTACCATGGAATGCAAACCCCTCACGAAGCAGCCCAAACGTGCTTGTCAAACCTCACGCATCCCCTTACCTCCGCCTTTGCTCCTGTGGCCCTTCCCACTTGGAAGATCCTTACTAGTCCTCCTCAGACTCAAATTCCCAAGTAAATCCCAAGACACGGCTCAGTTCCCATGTTCTCTTGGAGGCCTTCCCCGGTCAAGCTGCCCTCCTCTGGCGTGGAACCCTAGTGTGTGCTGCAGGGCAGGGAAAGCAGGGGTTTAGGTTTAGAGACCCGGGGTTCATCTCCCAGCTTCAATCGGTGCCATGAGGAGGTGTTTGGTTGAGCTGTGTAACCTTTCCGCAGCTCTGTTTCCTGATTTGTAAAATGGAGATGGATTCTGTTCTCTCCACAGGGTTATCTTGAGGTTTGAATAAAAACACTCTGCACACACCCCAATTCTTTCCCAGAGGCTTCCTGTCTGCTTTTCAAAGAGCCCTCGGTCTGGTGATGGTGCAGGGAACAGAAGAGAGGCCAGGTTGCCAGACCTCCAGTCCCAGCCTCCACACTTCAACCAGAGCTGTGCACCCCTGATCAATTTCCTGACGCATTTAGGGTCAGGGTAACCTTTAAGTAGGAAGAAAAAAGAAAAAAAAAAAAAAAAAGCACGCATTTCCAAAAAAAGAAAGAAGAAAACCACTATCCTACATAGTGAGGGACCATTAGAAGCACACACACCCCTCCTCAATCACTGCCTTCCACAGAGATGGCTCTGATCCACCACTGCACGGCCCGTCTCCCCGGATATTTTATACGTGCCTTAGGAGCACGGCCTGAGTTATCTCTAAACATTTAGTTACCTCAGTAAGTACTTAAATACTCTCAGTGCCTTGCTCCCTGCCTGTTCCTCCAGAAATCCCCCTTCTATAAGTTTAAGCCCACCAAGTGGCTCCCTTTCTATTTCCCTAAGCAGGAGCTCCAGGCTTCCTTATCTGCCCTTCCCCACCTTCTGGCAAGATCTACTTCAGCCTTTGCTCCACCATCTCTCTCTCCCAGCACCAAACACCAGCCTGAGAATAGCCGCTGAGATCGGTGTTTCCTGAGCAGGTTTCGGAGGATCACAGATATTAGAGATGGAGAAGAAAAAAAGTCTCTCAGGACATCTTGTCCTCTCCTTGTGCAAAATGGTTCCAGCCTGAACATTTTCTAAATATTTGTCAGGCCTGGTATTAAAGGCTTGAAGCGACAGGGCCCCTCAGGGGAGAAGTCGGCATTATACCTCAGTCTCAAAGATGATTTCTCTGACTGACTGTTCAGCCTCCTGTTTCACCACTGAATCTCACCTCTCACTTTTAGTTAAAGCCCTTTTGAATCTCACCTCTCACTTTTAGTTAAAGCCCTTCTCAGTAGCCAAGCTCTGATGAGTGGGGACTGAAGAAAGGCCACAGGAAGGGTCAGAAAGGACACAGCTGTCACTCTATGGACTATGTGCCCTTTTGGCTCCAGGTAATTAAAAGGATGGGCAAGGTGAAATCCTGACCTCCTACTTCAACTTCTATCCTAAAGAAAAGGCACACCCTCAGTCTTACAGATCTGCTCCTTTCCAGAGAGTCAAAATGCAATCTTGTCATTACAGGCGTACCTCAGAGATAGAGTGGGTTCAGTTCCAGACCCCCTCAATAAAGTAAATATGGCAATAAAGCGAGTCACACAAATTTCTCGGTTTCCCAGTGCATGTAAAAGTTGTGTTAACACTGTACTGAAGTCTACTAAGTGTGCAATAGCATTGTGTCTAAAGAAGCAATGTATATACCTAAATTTAAAAAATGCTTTATTGCTAAAAAAAAAAAAGCTCATCATCATATGAGCCTTCAGCGAGTCATAATCTTTTTGCTGGTGGACGGTCGTGCTTCGATGTCGATGGCTGCTGAAGGCTGGGGTGGCCATGGCAGTTTCTTAAAACAAGACAATGAAATGTGCCACACTGATGGACTTCTTCTCTGCAGCAGGCAATGCTGTGTGAAAGCATTGTACCCACCTTGGAACTTCTTTCAAAATTGGAGCCAACCCTCTCAAACCTGCCTCTGCTTTATCAGCTAAGTTGATGTAATATTCTAAATCCTTTGTTGTCATTTCAACAATCGTCACAGCATCTTCACCAGGAGTAGATTCCATCTCAAGAAATTACCTTCTTCGCTCATCCGTAAGAAACAACTCCTCAAGTGTTACAGTTTTATCATGAGATTGCAGCAATTCAGTCACATCTTTACACTCTACTTCTAATGCTAGTTCTCTTGCTATTTCTACCACATCTGTAGTTACTTCGTCCACTGAAGTTCCGGACCCCTTAAAGTCAACTGTGAAGGCTGGGATCAACTTCTGCCAAATTCCTGTTAATATTGACATTTTGATCTCTTCCCATGAATCGTGAATGTTCTTAATGGCATCTGGAATGGTGAATCCTTTCCAGAAGGTTTTTAACTGACTGCCCAGATCCATCAGAGGAATTACTATGTATGGCAGCTATAGCCTTATAAAATGTATTTCTTAAATAATAAGACTTACTTAATAATAAGTCAAGTTGAAATTACTCCTTGATCCATGGGCTACAGAATGGCTGCTGTGTTAGCAGGCATGAAGACAACATGGATCTCATTGTACATCTCCACCAGAGCTGTGGAGTGACCAGGTCAATGAGCGGTAATATTTAGAAAGGAATCTTTTTTTCTGAGTAGTAGGTCTAAGAGTGGGCTTAAAATATTCAGCAAACCATGTTGTAAACACTGTAAACAGATGTGCTGTCATCCAGGATTTGTTATTCCATTTATAGAGCATGGGCAGAGTAGCTTTAGCACGATTCTTAAGGGCCCTAGGATTTTCAGAATGGTAAATGAGCACTGGCTTCAAGTTAAAGTCACCAGTGGCATTAGCCCCTAACAAGAGAGTCAGCCTGTCCTTTGAATCTTCGAAGCCAGGCACTGACTTTGCCTCTCTAGCTATGAAGGCCCTAGGCGGCATCTTCTTCCAGTATTAGGCTGTTTCATCTACATTGAAAAGCTGTTGTTTAGCGTAGCCACCTTCATGAATTATCCTAGTTAGATCTTCTGGATAACTTGCTGCAGCTTCTACATCAGCACTTGCTGCTTCACGACTTGCACTTTTACGTTATGGAGAAGGCTTCTTTCCTTAAACCTCATGAATCAACCTCTGCTAGCTTCAAACTCTTCTTCTGTAGCTTCCTCACCTCTCTCAGCCTTCATAGAATAGAAGAGAGTTACGGCCTGGCTCTGGATGAGGCTTTGGCTTAAGGGAATGTTGTGGCTGGTTTGATCTCCTCTCCGGACCACTAACACTTTCTCCACATCAGCAGTAAGGCTGTTTCACTTTCTTATCATTCATGTGTTCACTGGAGTAGCGTTTTAAATTTTCTCAAGAACTTGTCCTTTAAATTCACAACTTGGCTAACTATTTGGCACCAGAGGCCTAGCTTTTGGCCTCTCTCTCAGTTTTCGACACGCCTTCCTCACTAAGCTTAATCATCTCTGGCTTTTGCTTTAGAGTGAGAGATGTATGACTCTTCTGTTCACTTGAACACTTGGAGGTCATTGTAGGGTTATTAATTGGCCTAATTTCAATATTGTTGTGTCTCAGGGAATAGGGAGGCCCGAGGAGAGGGAGAGAGATGGGGGAACGGCTGGTCAGTGGAGCAGTCGGAACACACACAATATTTATGGATTAAGTTCTCTTTGTTATATGGGCACCGTTCGTGGCACCCCAAAACAATTACAATTGTAACATCAAGGATCACTGATCACAGATCACCATAACAAATATAATAATAATGAAAAACTTTGAAGTGTTATGAGTATTACCAAAATGTGACACAGAAGCACTAAGTGAGCAAATGCTCTTGAAAAAATAACACTGACAGACTTGCCCGATGCAAGGTTGCCACAAACCTTCAATGTGTAAAAGTGCAGTATCTGTGAAGTGTAGTAAAATGAAGTATGCCTGTATAAGATAATGATAAAGTCTTACATTTGTGTCCCTGCTGAGGTTACCAACTTAGATGCCTAAAGGAGCCCTTCAAGACTGGCAAATGCCCCACTTCCAACAGATTGCCATCTCCCAGGAATGTGTACCCTGTGTTGCCAGAAATCAAGATTTCAGTGTTAACTGTTCTAATATTTAAACATTGGTAACTAACTGCCATAAGAGGTCATACCTTTCCTGGGTAGCCTGAAACTCCTGAGTGAGTTAAAAAGTTATTTTTAACCGATTGCAAAGGGCTGGTAGACACCAATCCTCTCAGCTGCATGAGATTTCTCCTCCCTGTGAAATCTATCACTATTCCTTAAGCATGAATGTAGGAACTACATGGCTGTACATTTATAATTTGGGGTCTTGCCTCATGGGTTCCCAAAGGACAGGGGTCACATCTGATACTGCTTGACCCTAAAGCCCGAAGATGCACAGATGTTTATTCTGCTACCTTTTGCATAGTTACACCAGTCAAATGGACCATCCCCAGTGCACCTGTGCATAAAAATAGCCAAGCTCTCAGGGAATGGTTAAAACTGCTGTGGGTCTAGCCTACTTGGGTTTATACCCCTGTATTACTTGGTAGCTCTGAGACCTTGAGGAATTTCATACAACCTCAGTTTTCTCATGTGTAAACTGGGGATGCTAAAAATAGCCCTGACCTCCTAGGGTTGTTAGGAGGTTTAAATGAGATAGTAGGGCACAAATCATTTAGCTCAAAGAATAACAGCTCAATCAATGTCATTGGGAAGCTGCTTCACATTCTGATCCTATCAAAATAACCAGGAACCGATGGTGCCCTCATTTCACATCTTCTTGTTTCAAAGAGTCTCACTGGTCTCATTTTATTCACCTCTGGATTTTTAGTTTTTCCTCTGAAGATCAGATTGGCTTGTTAAGTTCTTGGCAGAGTCCATAGCCCTCTTGGTTTCTGAATATGGTGTAAATAAAAAGAAAGTCAGATGATCTTGTCCAGGTTAACTGTCATTCAGGAAGACAATAGTTCTATGCTAAACTAGGTCTGTGTGGGGTGTAGGTGAGGACAAGAGGACACACACATAATAAGGTAGAAACAGTATGCACCACCCCAATTCCCCTCAAGGAAGGACCTCCTGCCCAACTGGGAGGCAGGTGGTCAGCAAACAGTGTCCAGACATTGGCTCCTTCAAATGGGCCTCAGGGGGCTTCTCTGGTGGCGTGGTGGTTGAGAGTCTGCCTGCCGATGCAGGGGACACGGGTTCGTGCCCCGGTCCGGGAGGATCCCGCATGTCGCGGAGCGGCTGGGCCCGTGAGCCATGGCCGCTGGGCCTGTGCGTCCGGGGCCTGTGCTCCGCAATGGGAGAGGCCACAACAGTGAGAGGCCTGTGTACCGCAAAAAAAAAAAAAAAAAAAAAAAAAAAAAAAAAAAAAGGGCCTCAGCAACACACTGCTGCTTCCCCGGAGGCCACCCCTTTCCTGGGCAGACAGCATCTCCTAACTAAGCAAGGCAAGCTTGGAAAGACACTGCCATTTCAGCTTGTCACAGGACAACCCTGATGGACAAAATCCTCCAGAGCTCCCAGCTGGGCCAGGTGATACTTTACAAGCCTGTCTTACGGTCTAACTGCTCTGCCTGGCTCTCCTTCTGCCCCTGCTTTCACAGACACTGATGCCTAATAAACATCTTACATCCCAGACTCCATCTCAGCACTGCTGCCCCAGAACCCAACCTAGCACGCACACATGCACACCCACTCCTAAAGCCCCAGGAAGCCTTTAAAACTGTATCTTTTTTATAAATATGAAGCAGTCAGTGTTGGTCATGAGGAAGACCAGGTTTGCATGGAAATCCACAGGTTTTATAGAGTCAGACGCATCTACAGAGTTGGGAAGGATTATCAATTCTGTTTCAATATTTCTGTTTTTACAGAGAGGAAATACCAAGAAGGTAGAAAGAACACAGCCCTTCAACAGCTTTCTGGATCTTTGAGTACTTTCAGTAATATCTGTGTCTTCTAAAATAATGTTGGAACTTGGGGAAATTATTTTTGAAAATAGAAAAATGATAAATGGTTCATTGGTGTTAACACAATAATTTTCTCTCTGAAGTCCCCAAAGTATTCATGGTTAAAGGTATATTAGGGGAAGCAGGTAATGCAATGGAAAGGTCAGTCTATGCTAAAGAGCCCAGCTTTGTTATTGCACAATAAAGATGCCATACAACCTGCTGCCATTCAACCTGCTGCCATTCAGATTGGCTAAGAGGCCTCTGCAAATGTGGTGCCACATACATACTGTTGAAAAGCTCTACCAGAAAAGTAGTATTTCCAAGATAATTCCTTACTTTCCCAGGAACAATAAAATACTGAAGGACAAAGATACCATATCACAGTCCTTCATGTGTCTCATCGTTCACCCTGAGCATATAGCTGCATCTGTCAGGCTTCACTGCCATTATATTCCTTTTTTGCTCAAATATCACCTGATCTTCAATGGAATAAATTCTGTTATCACACAAATTCTATGTACGACAGTGATCTCATGTATGAAGGTCAGATTCACATCCCTTTGGAGGCCATTTAAGCTAACATGTATAGTTGTTTGTTAAAAAATAAGATTCTCCCATTGTAAAATGCATGTAAAAAAGATGAAATGATGGTATATGCCAGATGGGCTGCGTCTAAGTTACAATCGAATTGAAACAAAAATATCAAGGTGAATCTGAATGGTACCTGCAAACTATCCTAGGCCTCCAACTAACAAATATATGCAGACATGGAATACAGCCAGCTGCTGGGAATTTGTTCCTCAAGCTTTCCAACAGATATATCCAATGGACTGTGGGGAAGAGATGAACAAGAGGTGCTTGTTTACTAGGAAGGAGCTAGTTGTTTTCTAATAAGAACAAAATAACTAAAACTGTTTGGTTCTCTAAAAGAAAGATTAGCATTGTCATCAGAAATAAAAATGAATTATTCTGAATTGATCATATATATCTCTATGAGTAGCTCAAAGATTGAGATATGTATTAATTCTGCAGTGAAGGAAAAGCCTCATTCAATTTTGGATGGAGTTCAACAACATTAAAAGAATATATACTAAGTACACAGAAGCTAACTTTGATTTTAGTTCCTTAAAATAAATATACATACACAACTGTATATATGCACAACCTTAAAGATAAGTCATGCCAGGTTTTGTTTCATACAATTTTAATTAGGTATATGTTTTTCAATGTCTTCTGAAATGATTTGCTAGGACCAAAGGCTAACATGAAATTTCCTGCATGCTGGCAGCTAATTCAATAAAAATTAGAGAGGTGAAGCTCTGTTCCCCAGATGGGGAAGGTCTTAACACAAAACGTTCATTATTTCCATGTAAATTGCAAGAGTAAAGATGCTGGACTTAGCATTGAAGCAGGAGGAAATTGTCACTTTTCATTATCAGTAGAAAAATGTTTTAATTTGCAATATTCCCTAGCAAATTTTGATCCGGCAACTCTACCTCTTCATCACCGTCTACCGTAATCCATTAATTTGCAGCTTCACAAGTACTATGTTGGGCCAATGGCTTTGGGTACCTCTCTTTGCAGGAATAGCACCCTATGTTCTTTTTCTGGCGCCATCTCATTAAAATGAAACTCAGACTCAGAGTAACCCTGAAAGACCTAAGCCCTCCAATAAAAAACAGTGGTATGTTTCTCCTCTTAAATTACACAGCAGAAGTGAAGCCTGGTATACCACATGCAGCGGAGGAGCTAAAGGCCAAACTATTAAACTTAATGAGCTGATGCAAGCTCAGGCTCTCTAACCAAAGAGGTGAGGAACAGAAAAGATGGCCACCTCCAAGGAACTTTCTTTAAAATATCAATTAAAACCATGTCTCTCTGCTCAGCTCCCACACTCATCACTTGACACCCAGACACGTGGGGCACTGGCTGAGGAGTCACACAAGTCTGAGAAAAGGCACCTTGGAGGTGTGATGTGCCACAAGCAAGAGCCTTTGTGCATTCGTATGTGGGGTGGTGAGACAACGGAAAGGACACCGGTGCAAGAGGAGGTGGAGGTGGCCTTCATGGCATCCCAAGGGCCCGATTTTATGTTCTAATCCATTCTGACCCAACCAAATCTCTTCTTGAGGATGACTAGATTACTGCTGAAGGTGTTCTCTACTTCTAATAGTCTTCCAGTCTCATTCCGTCCACCAAAGACCAGCTAAGGGTGCAGGGTCTTCTCCATCCTGGATGAAGATGAAGTTATGATTCTCTGATCCAGGACCAGGCGGCTCTTCTTGGGTCCTGGGACAAAGTCAGCCTGGCTGAGTCCATCAGCTGATGCGTCTTCCCACACATGAAATCTACAGTTGGTGGGGGTGGTGGAAGTAGTGGCAATCTCATAGCTCAAAAGCTAGCATAGCTTACTAATTATTAAACTAAAACTGTCATAGCTCATTAGCTATTAGTTAAATGTCAGTTACAATGTAGGAGTTAATATGAATCATGAAGATAAGAAGCAACGATTTATAGAGCATTTCTTAGGTCAGTCCCTATACTAAGCATTTTACATAGGTTATTGTACTTAATCCTTACAAACTCCATGCAAGGGGCCCGTTTTTAGCCTCATTTTACAGATAAGAAAGCTAAGTGTGAGAGGCTAAGTAACTCGTCTGAAGTTACACACCTAATGAGTGATAGACCTGAGGTTCACACCCAGGTCTGGCTAACTCCAAGGCCATTCGATATCACCTGATACCTACACAACCTCTGTAATATTTAGCATTATTCTCAGTCACCTCTACACTGTAGAGAAGTTCCTTTCACCCCAAAATCAAGCATATTAAATGCATCTGTGTTCTCAAAAGATAACAGTGTCTTGCCCAAAACAGTACAAAGTGTCACCATCAAAAGTCATTCTCACCAGAATTCACCTTGACCTCTAATGATTCTACATTGCTTGTCATGCTAGTTTCTTCATGGAAATAGTATTTTTAAACTGCAAGTTTTAAACTGCTCCTATAAGCTTCTGACAACATGAAGATCAGACATTACTGTGGAGTTCTTTTTTAAACAAATCAGTAGGAATTTTCCAATTAAGAGACAAAGAGTAGTCACACATACCTGTAGAACTGATTCTAATTTACACCTTAATCTTGTTTCAGTACACACTGCATGAGTCTTAGCTTAGACAGAGATAAGAGTCACCCAGTAGGGGCATATTAGTTCTTTCTAAATATTTTAATTAAAAAAAAATACTAGTATACTCAGTAGCTTCTGCAAATCCCATATGAATGACTTAATGTGCTGCGGAGTCCCGGTCTCTAGCATATAGCCCTCCAACCAGCCACCTTCCATCTCCTTAAGTAAACTAGGAGGAGGCCTTCTATGTAAGCTTTTTCTTTTTTTAAACTCTTGAATTATACTTTTTCCCTGGAGTAGAGAGTAGAGAAAGGGAATGAACTACCAACTAGTAACACCACCAACACAGTGGCTAGCGTTCATAGCACACCTTTTAGTACCAAGAAATAGGCTATACCCTTCACATGAATACTCATTTTTGAAGTACTTCCACAGGATATTAAGATCCTTATTCTACAGCTGAGGAATTTGACACTCAAAGAATGTACATATCTCAAATTAGTCACTATATGCTTCAGAGGAAAGACTCGAATCCAAGTTTAGTGAATTTCATAGCCTGTAGGATATACTTAAAATACACCATCATATAACAAAGTGTGATCTTTGGTGTGTCAAACATCCTCTAAATACTTAGAAAATAGCAAACTCAAAGATTAATCTAAATTGAAAGACTTCCCTGGTGGCGCAGTGGTTGGGAATCCGCCTGCCAACGCAGGGGACATGGGTTCGAGCCCGCATTTGGGAGGATCCCACAATGCTGTGGAGCAACTAAGCCCATGTGCCACAACTACTGAGACTGCGCTCTATAGCCTGCGAGCCACACTACTGAAGCCTGCGAGCCACAACTGCTGAAGCCCGCATGCCTAGAGCCCGTGCTCCACAACAAGAGAAGCCACCGCAATGAGAAGCCCGCGCAGCGCAACGAAGGGTAGCCACTGCTTGCCACAACTAGAGGAAGCCCGCGTGCAGCAATGAAGACCCAATACAGCCAAAAATAAATAAATAAGAAAGAAAAAGAAAAAACAAAGATTAGTCTAAATTGACAAAACCTTCACTATCATCATGAAGGGACAATGTTTTAAATTGGGGACCAAGGGATTTATAGTTTCCAGATTGCGGATAATTTCCATGGACATATTTTTATTTTCATCATGTTCTGTTATGTGAGTGTGTGTTAAAGAGAGATAGAGAGACAAAGAGACCCCTTTCCTCTTATGCTATGTTGGAACTTTCCAGAGACAGTTAAAATCATCTACTTAACTTCCATAAGTATCAAAATAAAATTACACTTATTTAGACTATAGAGTTCCTAACCATCATGAAGATTCAGGAGTAGAAAAGCATGGAAGGCAGGGAATGCCAGTGTTTCTTCCCTGCATTTCCACAGTCCTGCTGCAATTCAAATCTCATCAACAGGTAAAGTCATCAGGAGCTAATTAGTCCCTGTATAAAGGAAAAACAAAGAACGGACTCCTAAAAACTTCCCCCCAAACCAACAACAACAAATCACTGGAACCACTGAGTAGTTTGAGTAAATGAAAATTCTAAGTAAATTAATTAGCTTTGCACAGACTGGTATCAAGAGTCATTATCCCTGCACTGCAAGGAAATCCTGAGAAGCCTAGTTGTGTGAAAGAATAGTCTGAGAAGGAAATCAATCTCTGCTCTTCAACGTTGATGTTTTAAGGGGTCCCTGCTGTATAATTTGCCCAGAAGCATTCCAGGGGGAAGAGCCCATGGATTTATATCTGCTACACGTGTCACTGAACACAAATACGTCCGATAAATAATTGAAGCTCGGTAGAGAAAACTCCTCCACTGTGCTCACATCGCCTGAGCTAAAGAACAGGGAGGGGAAGGCAAAGCGGTCAAGTTTCCCATGTGAATTTCCACTTGTCATCCCACTTATCAGTTACATCATTACTCTGCCTCATGGAAATATCAGCTCATTGTCTTAGGGAATCCAGGCTCTGGCATCATAAATTTAGCCCATCTAGTTTCCTTCTCTTCCATGCCACAGTGCCCTTTCCATGAGTCTAAGCACAGTGCAGGGCATAATCCATAATCCTCACAACAATCTTGTGATTTTTACAGATAAAGAAACTAATGCCTGGGGACAGAGGTTTGTGTATCACAGGGCACAAAGCTAGTAAGTTGTAGGGTGAGGATGTGAACCCAGGTCCAGGAAACTCTAGAGCCTGTATTATTGCCACACCAGGCCCCCTCCCTAAATAATATTTATATCAAGTGATCAAGGGAGCAGCCAGACTGCTCAGAAGCCTTTGGTATTAATACGAAGAAAACTAAGAAGCTCACGTGGCTAGATCTCTTATCCAATGGCACTTCCCTGGAAGGGGCAAATGGTCTCTGATGGAATCCTTCCACTGACAGGGAGCTCTGTACCTCATACAACTTGGTTACTACTCAAAAGACTTAAATTTGCTCTTCCATAACTTATATCCAGTGATCTCAGTCGTGGCCTCTCAAGCCACTTGATCCAGTACTGACTGAGCTCAGTACTTGGATCCATAACAATGACTGCAAAGGTAGAGAATATCTTCACCTGCCAGAGCCCTTGTGAGGACTCAGTGAGTGCTAAAGTGGGGCCTGGCACATAGTAAGCATCTGTCCAATGTTAGTTATGAAAATTCTCCTGATTTTATATAGTAAGTTACTTCAAAGAATGCAATAAGCACTCATGAATATCACATATTAAAACAAACAAAACAAAACAAAAAAACTATGCCCCTGACAACAACCTCTTTCTATGCATCCACACCTCTCTAATGTCCTCTCCTGCGACCCCCACTCAGAGTAATCATCATCTAGTCCCAGGTTCATACTTCCTGTGTCTTATTTTTATATGGTTTTGCTGCACTGTCTTAGTCTGCTCAGGCTGCTATAAAAAATACCATATACTGGGTAGCTTAAACAACAGACACTTATTTTCTCACAGTTCTGGAGGCTGGAAGTCCAAGATCAGGGTTCCAGTATAGTTGAGTTCTGGTGAGAACCCTCTTCCTGGCTTTCAGACTACTGCCTTCTTGTTTTATATTCACATGGCCTTTCCTCAGTTCG